>NC_140580.1:755759552-756372677 GCF_964204655.1 Triturus cristatus
TGCTCTTGAACGGTGGTTTCAACAACATTGCAGGTGTGCACATACTATTCACGTGAGCATTTAGTTCCCTGGCTGCCTTGCCTGCCTATCCCAGTTCATGCAAAAGTGCTTTGATGTACCACCTCCCAAAAGCCATCTTTTTGCTTGCTCTGTCTGCTGCTGCCTCAGAATTTGTAACTTGCTTAGTATAAAGATGTGATGCACTAATAATATTTTCTGTGCTCCTCCAGGTGCCCCGAAAGAAGCTCCACCCCGTTAATATTTGAAACTTTCGGAAAAGGTAAGGACTCCGTCCGGTATGACTGCCGCGTGAAGCTGTCATTACCAGTATTACATTTTTATCTGTTCGGCTGAATGACACTCATGCACACAAATACAGTGGAGCACAGTTTAGAGGGAATTCCTCCCATTTTTAAAGTAATAAGATACAATATTTAAACTTTTCCAAAAATATATATATTTCCATTCATTTGGTTGGTATGGTTGCTCTCCTTATCCAGTTGTCACCTTCTGTCAGTTGGCTTTTGTTTAGAAGTTTGGTAGAGTCCAGAGTATTAAATCATGACTGTTACTTGGCTGTTCTTGTTTGGAAGTGTCTCCTAACCATTCATGGGATAGGCTACTGTATAATGGACAATGAATATTTTCAGGAAGCCCGTTTTGGCAAAAAAGGGATCTAAGGGACATCTGATGTGTTTAGGTGATGAGTGGAACAATTGTCCACTTTGCAGATCTGCCCCAATGTAAACCTGGGACTTCGAAGCGAACCCTAATGGAACTTGCGACCTCTTCGTTTTGCTAATCTGTTCCATTGCCTTCACTCGGGGTGCTGGTGCTCTCCTGAAATAGTGTTGTTTAAGTCGGTGGAGGTAGATAACCTTAACGTATATGAAGAGTGTTTTGGGGATCTTATCATTCTACAATGAAGAGCAACGCAAATTTATTTTGTTTCAGTAAGATTAGTTAATCGCTATGCGTTCATGCTCCAAATAGATTCATTATTTTATTTTCCCTTTCTGAGATTCTTTCATGCTCGGTTTGTCTAATTTGTTTTTAAAAATAAATCTAAGGTGGGAGTACGACACCCACTTACAACAGCCATGCGTGCGGGATTTAGACTAGTGCAGGTCAAGATATTCTATAGAATTTAATGCACTAGGATGCTGTCTCTGAGAATGGGTAAGATAAATATATATATCCTTGTTCGATTGACCGGGGTAATCGGGTGATTTCTTCCACTGTAAGGTGGTAACCCCAGATCTGAGGACTTTGGGATGAGACTGACGCATGCGTAAATTCCATACTGGTAAATTGAAGGGTTTAGCCTTATGATATTGGGGCTATGGAGTGATGACACTATGGACCCCAACACAATATGTCCAAGCACCGTGTGATATATTGTATTAATGATTGCCACAAGATGTATCCAGACACCGGGGTATCCCCGAAGAACTCACTTTTATCATATAGTGTTCAAATATGTACTGGTGCTTGCTTGCTGAAAATATGCTTACGAAAGCGGGAGCTGCACCAGAAAATATGGGGACATTTGGGGACTGTGGATGAAATACAGAAAAGTATCTTAAACTGAGATTGTAATATAATCTCAAAGACTTCTGCTTGTAAACCGTCAACTTCGAAGAGCTCCCTGGAAGGAGATTCTGTATTATTGTAATAGACATCCATGTGCCTTGTGTTATTTACTTTTTGCTTTAGAAAAAAACGTTTAAAATGAAAAGTTAGTCAGGTCGATGCTTTGTTTGATGTAAACACTTGACGAGTCAATAAAGCTTAGAAATATATCTTGAGCAAGAATTACGGGCATATAAGAATACACTGGTGACTTAATCGAAGAGCACATCAATGATCAATAGGATACAAACATTGTCTAGATCTGATTTATTTTATATTCAAAGTAGCAGAATATGTATTTGATATACAATTAAGAAAAATACTAAAATATCATAAGACTTTCCACTCGGCTATTTACAGACTTATTTTGTGGTGAATCTGACAGATAATTCAAATCATCTGGCAGTAAATCATGATATTGATACATGAAACAGCGCACTAATAGATTTTGAAAGGCACCTATTAAAAAATGTTTATCTTTCTTGTAGAAGTGGATACAAGTGGAGATAATTTTCAATGTCTAACATTTTTTAATAATATATTATAAATGTATGCAGTTAAAAACACAAATTTACAAACATCTTAAGTAAAAGAGTAAGGCATTGTAATATTGCAAAATAAAATAGGGCACTGGCTCCTGTAATACTTATTGTCTATCCGCTACATGAGACACTTTTACTCGAACGACTAAATTCTTGCAGAGCAATCAGTATAACCGTAATAATTTTGAGAGGTCTATGGGTGATCTAAAATTGGGCTGTAAATCGAGAGTAATCTTCTGTGTCCCACAGCCTTCTAGATCTTCCTTGGCGAAGAGGAGTAATTTGACGTCGCTGTGTAAAGACACGGCGGTCAGACAGCCGTGATATCATGAAATGATTCTGCAGGTCCTGTGGTCGCATTTTTGAGGCCAGACCAGGTGCCCATAGTCTCCAGAAAAGGCAGTACAGGTCACGGTTTAGATAAGGATGAATTCCTGGAGCTTAGTTTAAAAGTGCATAGCAGAATCGACGGAGGTGGAGCGGTCCCAGGTGTGACTGTTCTACCGCGGAGAACTGCAGTCCCTGGCTGCTAACAAAGCAGAAACCGCATTTTAAGGCACTACAGGCGCAATGAATATTAATTATTATTAATGCACCGAACAAGTTTGGGGAACTCTCCCCACTTTTAAAAATGTACAACCTGCTCCGGACCAGAAACCAAACAAGCCTTGGTAAATGAACTCCGCACTGCCGGAGGATGAAACTAGGAAGAGGTCAAGGCAGACCATCCAGCCCAGAAAGAAACCCCCGAGCCTGCGGCCCACTGGGAAAATGCGGATTGGTTGTGCGGGCACCCCATCTTGAGTACCAGCCCATGCGAGAAGCCAGAACAGCCACGTTCATTAAGTTGTAGCCCGGGGAAGAGGCCACTCGTCTGGCAGATGGGTCAGATAGAGATCTCGGGGCAGAAGAATCCAGTTGGGAGTTGGAGTTGTTGGGGGGGGAGGGGGGCGGTGGTCATAAGGCAGCGGGGCCTTAACTGTTGGGTGGGCTGTTCCATAGGTAGAGGAGCAAACTCTGATAAGGTCGAATACTAGATCTGAACTTCTCCAAAAACGCACACTTGTTTGTTGTTTTGGTTAATGAAGGAGTGAAAATGTTCAGTTTTTTTAGGTCTCGCCTACGCAGCGCGCATGCGCTGCTTAGGAGAAAGACCTTTAGCCATCGATTCGCCTTTTCAGCCATAAACGTGCACGCGTTGCATTGCTTTTAATGGCAACGCGTGCACGTCTGGCGATTCCCTAGCGGAAGCGAGCTTTGACACCATATGTTTGTAATTAACTTGCAAACATATGGTGCCCCTGCTCACTCCCGAAAGGGAAACAGGCGCAGGCCCCCTCCTGTCTCCCATCCCCCTGCTGCCTCCTTTCAGCGCGAGGCACGCGCGCTTGTTCTTGGAAGGAACCACAAACTACAGCTTTTGAAATGTATTACCTTTTGCTGTACTTTTCAACCAGCCACATATGAGGCCCGTAGGTCTGGATTCAATGGTTTTTCCACTTCTCAGTATCACCTATGAGAAGGAATTAATCAAGAACTACGTTTCCCATCTTCTTTGTAGTTCTCGGATGGGTCACTCAGCTGACCTGGAAAAGAAGGGTGGGTCGAGTCACCTGACGCGCTAAACTCGACTTTGGAAAAACACATAATAAACTCGGCCCGAGCCGCCTGACATCGTGATTAAAGTACGAGGGAATGCGAGAACACTTGTAAATAGAATGCACACCCACAGTTTTCACCATACGCCTATGGCCGCGTTCTGGCACCCAGGGCTGTCTTTGATGCTTTGTTATGTGTGTCCACGTGGGCAGTGGGCACCAGCAACTATTTGAAAATTCCCCCGGCATGTAACGGGACCCCTGGTTTTCATCTCCTGCGGCCTTTCGTGCACTCATTGCTGCCCCCCCCCCTCCAGCCAGACCCGTTGGTTCACATGCCTTGTTACCTCCCACTGACTCCCACTGCCTCCCTCTGCCTCCCTCGTGCACTCTTTACTGACCCAGACTCAAACGTTGTGTTCCCTCCCAGGTCCAGTGCCACCTTGAACTCTGATGCCTCGGCTTCCTTCGACCTCCCTCTCCAGCTGTGGGCCTCCACATACAGGTATCGGCATGAGTGTTAAAATAAGCCTTTATGGTAGGGCACGGAGAGAGAAGCTGAGGGGCAGCCGCCTACATAGGAGCTCTCCCTGGTTTGCACCAGTACCTCTTTAACAAACAGCCATGAATTTCTAAATTCCCAGGATCTGGTTTCTGTCACCATCGCCTCTTATCTCCTTCCATGCTCCAGGAGTTCAATTTCCCTTTGCCTTGCTCCTTCGACCCCTTTCCCTTCACCTTCCCTCCACCCTCCTCTACCTGGCGTTCAGACGCCTACGGTCAGGTCCTCGTTGCGCCCTGTGAAATACAAATGTTCCACTCTCCTTCTCTCTCTCTTCTTTTCTCTCTTTTAGTCTCTCATCTGGTGTGTTATTGCTGCCTTGCGAAGGCATAGCAGTGTATTGCACCACACTGTAACCTAGCATACCCCACCACCTCAGCATACTGCACAATACCATACACTATACCATAAGAAGCACACACCACCATGTAGTGCTGTCATATACAATAATGGGGAATAACACATCACACCATGCTGTATTGATTCCCACACCACACGGTAACATGAAATGACAGGGCATATCTACCAGACCATGTACCATATCATGAAATAGCATTAAACATCTTCATATTTCAAAGCCTATTGAATGTTACACCAACTTTGTATAATGAGGGATGCAACCCATATCATAACATAGTGCACTATAACAACCAAGCATAGCATGCCATAGCATAACCTATGCGACTATTAACAGAGTTTTCCATATCATAAATTAAATCATGGAATACCACAGAATTAAATCATGGAATACCACAGAATTAAATCATGGAATACCACAGATGTGTAGTGCATAACATAGAATATACCAGCCTATCACACCGGATCTAACTGTGCACCCCCACACCCTAACCATGCCATAATATAACATGGTTTAGTTTACTGCAATGCTTTACCTACCCTTTAACATGGTATAATACTACTCCCCACAAAATTCCAAGCAGCATACCTCACCACAGTATACCATAGCATGGAAGTCCATGTTGTGTCATGGTATGCAACACTGTACTATATAACACCCCTTTCTATACCATAGTTAAACATACCTAAACATGCTCTCCTGTAACATCATGCCATGTTGTAACAGTATAGTATGGCTTACCATACTATACTATAACGGTATGCTACACCACGCCATAACTTGTCCTAGCATACCATGCCTTAACATTGTGTGGCAAGCCATACCGTTAAATGAAAACCTGGTACACCATATCTTACTAATATATAGCTGACCATGTCATCTTATAGTTATATACCATTTGTGTATTGCCAAATGCCAATTAGTATGGCCTCACAGCCATTGATGATATTGGCGTTTAATGGGTGAGGCCATTGGGCAGTGCCACAATAGTCTATGAATCTGCTTGGTCGGTATGCCAGCCCGTGGCCTACCAGATGTGAAAGTGTGGTAATTGGCTGGTGAATGCAGGTGCAGTTTAGTGCTTTAATGGTTAGTAATAACTTTTTTGGCAGTGTTGGATGTATGTTTAGAGTTCTGTATTAATTTTAGAATTAGTCAAGTTGTATATGTATTGAAGAGTAATGCGTGGTGTGCCTTGGTGGCTCATACTGTTGTGAGCATGGCGATACTCCCTGCTGTGTTGATAGTGAGTGTGATGTATCTACAGTGATGTTTGGTGTTGCACCTGAAGTTCGGGCCTCGAAAAAAGTTGAAAGGTTGGTGACGCAGATGATTTACTCGACCTCTCTGTACTGCACTCGACCAACGGATATGGTCACAGTTTTGTTGTTACATTACCTAGCCAGCCCTAAAATCTGTGGGCCACTGGTGCTACCAAGCAGAAACCCTGAATTGGTCACTAGTGTACCTCCTTGAGAAATGACTTGTGTGTTTCAGATGTGATGGAGACTTGCCAGGACACCAGCAGCTCAGATACACAGACAAACCTCAAACATGGGCTGTGAAATAACACCTCGGGACAAAGATTCAGGCACCTGGCTCCCTGTTAGTTTTGCTGCTTTCAAGAAGCTCTGTAAGCAGGTGTTATTGCTTACTATTGATGAGCGTGATTTACTCCTGTTTTGGGAAGGATGGATGCCGCGTCGCTATGGTTTGATTTTTTTATCTTTCAATTACTGCGTATTTTCATCGTTGACAATTAAACTCATTGAAGGCCAACATGAGTTTCACGGAGCACTTGCTTTAGGGCAGTGCGACTGGTGCGGCAGCACTGGGCGCTGACCTGGAAGGGGCGCTGACCTCAGGTAGGGGGCGCTGTGTTTAGCAATAATTTAAGATTGGAGCAATGACGGGCAGTTTTGCCGAGTGGTAGTGAGGGAATTCGAGGGGTGTTGGGGCACCAAAAATGATTTTGGCACCGAGCGCCACCAGCGCTAAAGCCGGCCCTAAACCGCCTCAACAGTTACAATGCTCACAACTGAGCAGTGTGCACAGCAGAAGTGGAGCAAGTGCTACACATTGATGTGGAATCGTAAGATGACTCAGACAACACATCTCATCTGCTTGACTGAGTGCGTCCCCTGTGACCCTCCCCATTCACTGCTGAAGATTACTTTGCTTACACACCAGCCATGCATCTGATCAGCTGGTCAGATCTCTGATTGTTGCCCAGCTTATAGCCAGTGCCTGCCCTTCTGCACAGCTCCTCTAGCACGCTGTTATCGTCTACAACAGCTCGGATTCTGTATGGCTCGCTCCTGGCACACGGGTTGCTGCTCGAACAGCCCATTGCAGGAATGCAAAGCTCAAACTCCTGCCATGTACATCTCATTCAAACTGCACGCCTTTCATCCGGGGCGGCATTTTCCTCTAAAGAGTAGCTCATATTCTGCAAAGTTCACTTGTGCATGGCTTCTCCTGCTTCGATGCATGCCATTCCCCCCAGCTGATAGTGTATAGCGTATGTCTGTTGCTCGGCTCCTATCCTGCATAGGTTACTCAAGAGCACACTTACCCTATCTTTAGAGGTAGGCAAGCCAGCAAATATATAGGGGCCACTGAGCCAGGGGTCTGGAATGGCCCCAAGAACAAAAGCCTAGAACAATAGCATTATTTTGTATGGGAATTACGTCAACAAACATATTAAAATGTGATACTTAAAATTCCAGAAAGGTTTGTATCTTTAACATTTGGAAGGGTTTTGAATGCAGTATAATATACTGTGCTAAATTGCATGCCAGCCATTCAGTAAATTTTTCTAAACATTTATGAAGCCTTTTCCCCACCTGACAAAGATGACAAGAGTGAACTGAGAAAGTTTGCACCCTTTAAATATGGCAAATATTGTCTATTTCGATGAAACAACATTATAGTCTATTATACCATGTGCAGGAAAGATTTTTGAACAGGGCACTCACTCCCTGTGAATGACCTGAAAGTGCTGTCAATGTGATCGCGACAATGGAGGGAAAACGAAGTAAAGTAGTATGACTAAGATCACACAAGTGGGGAAGCTGGGATTGAAACAGTTTAGCCACTGGGATGATATCTTCCTTTGAATTCTGTTTAACACCACTGCTTTTTGATTAGTTTTATCAGGACATAAATAGTATCCCGTGTTAAATAAATACAGTGATCACATGTTCGATCACTGGTGTATAACCGGTCCAAAAGGGCTGAATCTATGCCAGATTTTCAGGGCACTGTATCCTGTCTTCTTGGAGCTATGCTAAGACACCCTTGTGTTAAATCAATCAGGTATATTTAGCCTCTCTTTTTTAAGTTTAACGGGGAGCAAAGCAGTAATTACAATAAGTAAAATGTTAAAATTACTGGCGTTTTCTGATCTAAAGAATAAGTTGAGATGGAAGTGAAGGCAAAGTGAAGAACAGGAAGTTTGGCCTGAGCTCGGCTCCAGCCTGGCGCATCACACCCACATGTACACACCCTTGTCTCTTCCTCGTTTGCCTGCACAGCTTCTTTGCACAGCTCACACTTGACACAGCTTACATTTTGCACTGCTCAATTGCTCAATCCTTTTAATTCTGTAGGACCCACCCCTGACCCTGCTTGAGAATTAGAGAGAGAGAGAGAGGGGCCTTACTTGAGTTCAGATGGCTCTGAGATTCCCTGCCTTGACATGATTTTGTGACTGGTGGGCAGGCAATTACCACTAGAAGGGTTTCAGATAACGAGGCGTAAGTGAGCAGAAAAGACTGGGCTTCAGGCCCAGCAAGAGCTGGGAAATAAAGGAGAAACTAGAATTATCTGTTACCGAAAGTTCAGTTCAACTCCCAAGGCGAAGCCAGTGTGACTGAGCCAGTTTGGCAACCTCCACACAGATGGCCAGGAAGAAAAGCAACACTGTTTGACTCGTCACAACCAAGAGCTTAAAAGGTAAGTCCGTCTTCTTTTTCTGAAGCAGTCAGGCTGCTCCGCTAATTAAACAAGCATTGGCATAGCCAAGAAGGATCGCCTTTGGGACCTTATAAGTGCTTAGCCATGCAACAGTTGATGTTGTTGCACCAAGGATATTGTGCTGCATAACTAAACACTTATAGTCCCAAAGGCGAGACCTATTGGCTATGCCAATGCTTGTCTTTATTCCCCTAAGCAGCATGGCTGTGTGTACTTACTGATCTCCATGTGATTTTCGAACAACCAGCAACGTATAAATTTGATTTAAAATGTATTACATTAAATCATGCAAGCACTCAATCGAATGGTTCTGGTTTTTGTGTCCTCCCCAGTCCTGGGCTCTCATCTCCTAGCAGTAGACCAGAGCCTCTCCCCGCCTTGTATCATTGTGGTACGGCCTATGAATGCTCTGTGTGAACAGTAATGCTATTGCAACAGCCGGAGTCATGCATTTGGCATCGCACAGCCAATGGCTGACTTCCAACGGTGACATCAGTGTTTCTGAGCTGCTGTACTGATGAACCCTCTGGGTATTTATAAATGAGTGTTCGTGTTCTGGAGTGCCTTTTGTATACCCAGCTGCGCTTAGAATCCCTTTTTAGAATGTATTCCGCAAATATGAATGATTCATAATCAGCTGACGAGTAAAATTTATCAGTCGACTTCATCAATCCTAAATTGTTTTTCCACTCCACTAATTGTATCGCGTGAACCTTAGGAACGCCGCAGACGTTTGCAGTTAACATTCCACTTTTTGGCCTCTTGGTGTCGCCAAAACATTAGCTTTGCACAGTTGACTCAAATACAGTGTATAGTCCAGGCTTCTCCAACGAATAGCTCGCAAGCTACCTGCAACTAGATCTCCTGTGTAGTGCCCACTGCCCAGCCTAATAAATCTGAAGCTTTTAAATGTATGTATACCAAAATTGAAGTGTGTATTTGAGATGGAATTGTGTATATTTTCAGTACTCATGAGTTGGTGTTTGCGGAGACTTATTACTAAAAACAATGGATGTTATGCATTACCCATGTAGAGGCATTCCACATTGACCAGGCATTTTTTACATTACTGCATGCAACCGTGCCTCATGCACGGAGGTGAACACTGCTGATAATATTGCATGTGGTGGGCACTAATGTAATCTTCTCTGATGTGGCCAGTACTGAGACTCTAAAAATAATAGCACCTCGGGGTGACTTTCACCGAGCACCTCTTACTATGCAAAAGGTTCGAGACCCCTGGCGTATACCCAAGTCTTAGGGCTGGGGGCTGAGTTTTGGGGCTCAGGGTGGGGGGCTGGAGTTGGGATAGTTGCTGGGGGTGAGTTTTAGGGCACAGGGCAGATTGCAAGGGGCAGTTTTCAAGGCTGTGGGCAAGTTTTAGTTCTCGAGTCAGGGGGCTGGGAGGCGGGGTCATTGGTTGTTTTTTTTGTGCTGGCGGCTAGATTTTTAGGCTCAGGATAGGGGGTTGTGGTAGTTTTTAGGGCTGGGGCAGGTAGATTGCAGGGCTGGTGGCCGGGATTTAGGGCTTAGGGCTGGGGTGTGATCTTTACCACACTTATACATTTACTGTAATGTGGCCCTGCCGAGGGCCTTGGAAACAGGACGGTAGGGTCGCGCTAGGGCGCGGGGACACGGTACATAATCGAGACCACACCAGTACTGGGATCGAAGACCACGCCCGGCTCCATTTATTGTACCCCGCAGGCCACGCCTGGCCCGCGGATGACGTGGAGCGGTCGTGGGACAAGAACTAGACCGTCAGATATTACATCCCTATCCAACTCGGTCAAAAACAAACACACAAATTAAACACAGTTGTAAACAGTTCAAAACCACAGAGGTGGTCGTACTTGCGTGCCCTGCGTCCGCCGCCTCTGGATGTTCTCAGCAGGCAAAGTCTTTCAGTCTTTGGCTGGGGCGAGGGTTAGGCCTCAGGCTATACCTTTGCGGCGAGCTCCGCAGTCGCGGACTGGTGGGGATTCCGCCCTCTGAAGCAGAACTGGCCGCCGGTGCAGGGATTGGTCTCGGTGGCCCCGGATACGGGTGTAGGTGTGCCTCCTGTAGGTCCTTCCATGGGCCTCACGGGGTGGCTTGGGGGCACTTCTTTGAACCACAATACGTTGCGGGACACCTCTTCTCCTCCCCTTTGTGTGGTGACCATGGTCCCATGATTCGCGGTGACTGTCCAGGACCCTGGTTCATAGTTCGTTTTAAACTTTCCTCCGGGGCGGCGGTCCTTTAGGAGGACTGTGGCCCCTGCACAGAGTGTCCTTTCCGTGGCCCGGCGATGGCGGCTTGCTCGTTGGTTTCGGCGGGCTCTCCGGTCTTGTACGTCCTCGGCCTCCAACAGGGGCGGCACCCAACCTGGGCAGGTCGGGAGTAGATCTCTCCCTGGGCCATGAAGCATCAGGGCCCACGGGCTCCTCTGGGTGGTGCAGTGTGGTGAGCTTCGGTACTCCCGCAGAAATTCGTGGAGCTGTTTTGCCGGGTCTGCGTGTTCTACGCTCGCGATGCGGAATACCTTGTTTAGTTTGCGCATAAAGCGTTCTACATCTCCGTTGGCCTGTGGCCACTGGGGGGTTATCCGCCGGTGGTGTATTCCTCTTTGCCTTAGGAAGGTGGCGAACTCAGCTCCTTGGAGGGGTGGTCCGTTGTCGCTACGGATTTCCTGTGGGAGCCCAAACATGGCAAATACTCTCTCTAGTACGGGTTCTACGTGGATGAACGCCGTGGACGCTACCAGTTCTACTGTGGGATACTTTGAGAATGCATTCACCAGCACTAGGGTGTGCTTCCCTCCAGGGAAACTCCCAAAGTCTATGCTTACCCGTGACCACGGGACAGTGCACGCGTCCTCCGTGATCACTGGCGCGGGTCGTTCCAGGCTGCCGGTCAGTTGGCACAGCGGGCATCGTCTTACATACTCTTCCACCATGCTCTCCAGCTCTGGGAACCAGACTTTCTCCCTCATTCTGGCCTTCATTTTGGTGACTCCCTGATGCCCTCCATGGGCCAACTGTGTCGCCTTGTGTCTCAACGCCTGTGGTATCACCAGTCGGGGCCCTCTGAGCAGGATCCCGTCGTTGGTGGCGCTGAGTTCATGTCTGATTTGCCACATTTTGGCTGTGTGCTCTCGCTCTTCCGGGCCCCAGGAGTTGGCTTGCCGCAGATAGTGTGTCCATGACCCCTCCTGTACAGCTTTCAGCGTTTTGCTGTAGACTACGTCTGTGGTGGCCGCTTCCTTGATGTCCTCCAGGGTCATGTTCAGTGGGCAGGCCGCTGTAGACACCAAGTGTACATACTGTTCGACCTCTTCCGTGGCCTCCTGGGTATCCGTCGGAGCCGGATGTATGGACAGAAAATCAGCCGGGTTCTTGTCTCCTGGCCGGTATACTACTTCCATCTCATAGGGTTGCAGCTGAACTGCCCCATCTCTCGATGCGCGGCGGTGGGTGAGGTGCCGTCCCCTTGAAGAGTGGTACGAGCGGCTGGTGGTCTGTGACCCTCGTGAACGGTTGTCCTTTGAGGTACAGATGAAAATGGTTGCAAGCCCATTTGATAGCCAGCGCTTCTTGTTCGATTTGGGCGTATCGGGTTTCGGTGGGTGTGAGGGATTTACTGGCGAACGACAGGGCCGCCCATCTACCCGGTTCCCGTTCCTGAGCCAGCACAGCACCGAGCCCCACGGGGCTGGCATCCACCAGGACTTCCGTCTGCTTCATGGGGTCAAAGTACGCAAGCGTGGCTTCTCCAAGGAGGGCGTCTTTTATGCCTTGGAATGCTTCTTCCTCCTTCTGTCCCCATTGCCACTGTGCGTCCGACTTCGTGAGGGCTCGGAGGGGTTCCGCTCGCGTGGCCAGTCCAGGAATGAATCTCCCGCAGTATGTTGCCATGCCTAGGAAGCTGCGCACCTCCGTCGGTGTCGTTGGCGCGGGTGCATCTCTGATTGATTGTGACTTACTGAGGTCTACCTGGATGCCTTCCTGGTTTAACACGTACCCAAAGAACTCCAGGGACGGTTGGAAGAACTGGCACTTGTCTCTATGTAGGGTGGCCCCGTGTTCTTGGAGGCGTGTCAGTGTGTTGCGGAGGTGTTTGTAGTGGTCCGCGGGCGTTGCCGAGTGGATGCGAATATCATCGCTTACGTTAGCACACCGGGTAAACCTGACAGCATTTCCCGTACCGTATTTTGGAACACTTCCGCCGCCGATGATATTCCAAAGTTGAGTCTTTTGTACCTCCGGAGTCCCAGATGGGTGCTGAAGGTGTTAATGTAGCGGCTTTCCTTGGCCAGCGGGAACTGGTGATACCCGGCATTTAGGTCGATCTTTGAGAACCACTTTGATGCGTTTACGTCTGCGATGATATCGTCCATTGTTGGTGTAATATGACACTCCCTTTGTATGGCTTTGATGGGTAGTCTCATGTCGATACAGAGTCGTATCTCTCCTGGCTGCTTCGGCTTTTCTGCGATGACCATTGGAGACACCCAGGGTGTTGGTCCTGACACCTTTTCGATGACACCTAGCTTTTCTAGGTTGTCTAATTCTTTTTCCACCAGCGGCCGCAGATGGAAGGGGACTCTTCTGTGTCTCAACGCGACTGGGACGACCGTCTTGTCAATGTGTAGCTTGACCGGATCACATTTGATTCATCTGAGGCCTTGAAACAACTCAGGTAACTGGTTGAGCAGCTCCTCTACTTGGTGAGTCTGTACCCTTCTTGCGAAGGAGATTAGCCCCAGGTCTTCTGCGGTGTGGCTGCTTATTAGAGTGTCTGCCTCTCTGTCAATGACATGGATCGTTGTCATTACTTCCAGGTCGTCTGCCTTGACGGGAAATGTGATTTTCCCTTTTAGCGGAAGAGGGGTGTCTGCTCCGTATGCATATATTCTCGTTTTGGACGGCTTCACCGGCGGGCAGGGTCTTAGGCGTCGGTATTGTTGAAGGCCCATCACGTTCACTGTGGCGCCCGTATCGATGACAACTTGCACCTCCGTCCCTGCCACGTGTACTACGCACGTTGGTTGCGGCCTGCGGCGTAGCTTGAGTTCCCGCGCAAACGAGATCAGGTACACCTCCTCTTCGTCATCGTCCGATGACTCTTCACTCGTTTCCTGGTATCTCCTCCCTTTCCCTCTTCGGATCTTCCGGGGCCCTCCCCTCCGTCATCGACAGTTGCCGTACTGCCTTTGTCGGGGGTCTTCGGTTTAGAAACTCACGGCCTCTGGTGCGCCGCCGGCATACGGATGCAAAATGGTTGGGTATTCCGCAGTTGGTGCACGTTTTCCCCTGCGCGGGGCAGTCTTTCACGGCATGTGGCTCGTGTCCGCAATACCCACACCTTTGTCTTGTCCCTTCCGGTTTTGCACTCCTCGATGAGTCTCCTCGTGGTTTGGCTCGGACGGCGTCTGCATGTTCTGTTTTGATGGTCTCGGCCCGCCCTGGGGGTTTGATAAGCGCTTGGTCCATTTCATTCGCTCTGGCTGTGGATAGGTCATGTGACCTTGCCAGTACCAGCATGTCCTCAAGCGCGATTTTCGGTTGGCGAAGGATGAGCCCCCGTAGCGTCTTATCTCGGCATCCCTGTATTAGCTGTGCGCGTATCTCTTTTGGCTGGTCGTCCTCTGTGCATGTGCTGGCGAGCTCCCGCAGCCAGGCGTAGAATACGTCCATCGATTCACCTTCCCGTTGCCGGGCCTGGCGCAACTTAAACCGTTCGAAATCTGGGTTTAATTGTGGGTGGAAATGGGCGTCGAGGGCGGCTACCGCCGCGTTGTAATCGGCGACTGCTCCCGTGTTGGGTAGATGCTTGAATAGCTTGAATATTTCATCTCCAGCGTAGTGCAAGAGCAGGGACCTTTTTATTGCGTCATCTGTCTCCCTGGTCGCGATGAAATAGTTGTTAAGGCGTTCTATCCAGATTTTCCATCGGGGCGACGCTGGTCTTCTAGTTCGCTGAACGGGGGTAGGACCCCCGATGCTGCGTGTTGGAACGGAATGTGGGCTGGCGCTGCTGCTTGGCCAGGTGCAGCTCCCGGGCCTGGTGCGGCCCCTTGGTCATTGTCGCCCATCGTGCGTGCTACAGGTGGCTGCCTTGGCTTTGTGGGGCAGGTGGTGTGTCCCTCCCCTGTTGGCTGGCTGTTTTGTGTCTTCTCCCCCTTCTCTCTGGGGTCTTGAGTGCTTGTATCAGAGCAGTAACAGTGAGCCTCAATCAGGGGTGTGCCGTGGGCCTGTGTACTTTTTTTTTTCTCTCTTGAATTGTCAAAGCTTTTTTTTTTTTTTTCCTTTTTCCTTTTATGCTGTCCTTGGGTCCACTTCGAAATTTCCTTGCTCCCTCTTGGGATGTTATTTAGGGCTTCCGGGTTCTCATCTGCCTTCATATGATTTAGCCGGCAGTTGCACAGGATGTGTCTTTGGGGCAGCACTCACCCTGTGACCGGGTCTGCTTCACCGCGGTGCCACGTGGTTTCAGGCCTTCACTTCGGCCGGGCGCACGTGCGCGTGCGTTGGTCTCCGGCGCTCCGATCTCCGTGTGCAGCGGCGCTCGGCTGCTGGTGCGCGCGTCGTTGTCCGCCCCACCCTCGTCGCCAGTGTAATATGGCCCTGCCAAGGGCCTCGAAACAGGACGGTAGGGTCGCGCTAGGGCGCGGGGACACGGTACATAATCGAGACCACACCAGTACTGGGATCGAAGACCATGCCCCCGAGCGGGTGGCTCCATTTATTGTACCCAGCAGGCCACGCCTGGCCCGCGGATGACGTGGAGCGGTCGTGGGACAAGAACTAGACCGTCAGATATTACATTTACCAATCATGCCTTTACAATGGAATTCGTGGTAAAGGCATGCGTGGCAAAGACGCATTCATTGCTAAGACTCAGGTGGGCAACTAGGGCCAAATTTCGGGGGGGGCTGAAAAAGATTTCCGGGGGGGGGGGGGGAGGCTAATACTTCCAGCCATAGGCAGAGTGGCTCTAAGAAGGGGTGAAAACACAACAAAAGCCTCATTAACAAGAAAAAGAAAATGGTCTTTAAAAGACTTGGGAAGTACTCGGGTTCGGCTGCAATTAGACGGTCACCCGCCCGCGAAGCTGTCTCAGCCCGGGCTGACACATACGACGTGGGGGGGGGGGTGAGGGGGGGGAGGGGTGCTGAAGCCCGATGAGCCCAATGGGTGTTGCGCGCCTGCTAAGAATGCATTGTTAAGGTGTGCGTGGTTTAGGGAGTCGTTGTTCCGCCATACAACCAAGAACAATACTTAAATTACAAAAGGCACAAAAAGTCTGTTTCAGGTCTGGAGGCCCTGCCTTTCGAGCCCCGAAAGCATCCTTTCAGGATAAGGTGTTCCCTCTTCTTATGCCTACCTGTCTGCAGAGCTCACCCTCCCAGAGCACCAGCACTCCAGCCAGGGACAGGTCACAGCCACGTGTGAGATGGAATTGTGTATATTTTCAGTACTCATGAGTTGGTGTTTGCGGAGACTTATTACTAAAAACAATGGATGTTATGCATTACCCATGTAGAGGCATTCCACATTGACCAGGCATTTTTTACATTACTGGTTTTCTTCAAGAGAGGGGAGAAAGGCCCCTATCCCTTACTCGCCAGGTATTAAGCGTTGGTCGAAAGGTACTGGTTCTTGCCCGATGACAGGGGGAAACCCCTATCCCCCTAATTTTAGCAAAAGTTCTGATGGGTTGTCTAGGCAAGATTGGTATATTCTAATTCTTGGAGGAACAAATTCCAATTCAAAACAAGTTGATCCAGAGGTGAACAAGTCCTTTATTTGCACTCACACATAGGAGTGGGTATGAAGGATGAGAAAAGGGGTGGCACAGCCAACACGTGTTTCGCCCCCTACATGGCCTATAGGCCTGGGGCTTCTTCAGGGCGGGTATTTCTGTAATAGGAAGTTTCAACGATGTGCTAGGTAAATTAACGTAGGATTCTCAAGTCTTGGCTAATGCCTGATACGAGCGTTCTGTTCGGTTCGGTTCAACACTGAACCGAACCGAACAGAACGCTCGTATCCGGCATTAGCCAAGACTTGAGAATCCTACGTTAATTTACCTAGCACATCGTTGAAACTTCCTATTACAGAAATACCCGCCCTGAAGAAGCCCCAGGCCTATAGGCCATGTAGGGGGCGAAACACGTGTTGGCTGTGCCACCCCTTTTCTCATCCTTCATACCCACTCCTATGTGTGAGTGCAAATAAAGGACTTGTTCACCTCTGGATCAACTTGTTTTGAATTGGAATTTGTTCCTCCAAGAATTAGAATATACCAATCTTGCCTAGACAACCCATCAGAATTTTTTACATTACTGCATGCAACCGTGCCTCATGCACGGAGGTGAACACTGCTGATAATATTGCATGTGGTGGGCACTAATGTAATCTTCTCTGATGTGGCCAGTACTGAGACTTTAAAAATAATAGCAGCTCAGGGTGACTTTCACTGAGTACCTCTTACTATGCAAAAGGTTCGAGACCCCTGGCGTATACCCAAGTCTTAGGGCTGGGGGCTGAGTTTTGGGGCTCAGGGTGGGGGGCTGGAGTTGGGATAGTTGCTGGGGGTGAGTTTTAGGGCACAGGGCAGATTGCAAGGGGCAGTTTTCAAGGCTGTGGGCAAGTTTAAGTTATCGAGTCGGGGGCTGGGAGGTGGGGTCATTGGTTGTTTTTTTTGTGCTGGCGGCTAGATTTTTAGGCTCAGGATAGGGGGTTGTGGTAGTTTTTAGGGCTGGGGCAGGTAGATTGCAGGGCTGGTGGCCGGGATTTAGGGCTTAGGGCTGGGGTGTGATCTTTACCACACTACGGTACTAGGTGGGTACACCAGTGCACAAGGCTGCCCTCCTCTCCACCCTCCATCATGCCCTGTCCCTGACTCTTAAAACCGCTGTGCCCAGAGTACTTTGTAGAGAGCTATCTAAGAGTTAAAAGTGAGCCGCTACTTGTAGATCGCATCACCAGCACGCACATCTACAAGAAGGGGGAAAGAGAAGCAGAGGGTGAAGAGGAGAGGACAGTAATTATGGTAAACGGGACAGAGGAAAGTGTGATAAAGAAGGAGAATAAGTAAGAGCGAGCACCTGAAAAATAGCAAAGAGTAGAAAAAAAAGATACGGACATAGTTAGGAAATGAAGAATTAAATGGAGCAAAAAGATATAACAACACGAAGAGAAAGAAAACTGTAGAAGAGCTACTGTGATGAAAGGAGCTGCATAGCACAGGAGGCTGAGATAGACAAGTGGAACACAAATATTATAAAGAGAACATGATGCAAAGAGATAATTAAGCAAAAATAAAAAAACAATGTCGATGAGCAAAAGGAGAGATGGTATGGCAATAGGAACCCGGACTTGAAAGAGTGACACAGGAGAGTAACGAGAAAAGAACGAACATATTCAAAAAGAAAAATGATCATCTCTATTACATGCCTTAGCATGTGACAGGCTAGAATCTTAGTGAGATGGCACAGAAAAATAATATATCTATTTCGGAGTTCTACTTGTGATTTGTAGGTTACTAATTCCAATACTTGCTCATGAAACAGAAGAGAGGGTTAATATACCGACTGCAGAGATCTGTGAAGCCTTCAAATAACAAGTACGAACCCCTAATAGGCCAGGGTGGAGTTCGCAGAGTTGCACTATGCGGCGCTCCGCTAAGTGCTGAAAAACCTCTGCTGCGCCACGCGGAGTTCCACGTGCTGCAAAGTCCGGTACATCGCGCTGTTCACACTGATTTTTCGCGCTATGAGTTTTTCTCGCGTTGTAAATTCAGTGCAAACCGCATCAAGTGGAGCGCAGGAGTGCGCTGCTTCTTTCTGCCCCTCCGGTAGATTTTCGAGCAGCAGCTTCCTTAATGCGAGAGACGGCTTTCTAAACTTGAGCGGTTGCGACCTGCCATGACTGCCCGCGTTCAGAAATCAGGTGGTCTAGTATGCGATTTTTCGCGCTCGCCAACTTAATGTCGCTGAGTTTTTTGGAACTCCGCTCGGAGTAGGCCAAAGTCTGCATGCTTCGCCGGCGGAGCGGAATACTTCGCCCATCCCTAATCCCTATCAAAAAACTATGTACAAGCACCGACCATAGAGACCTAGGTTTATCCTACAAATCCCAGTCTGTAATCCCATTACAAAAGCTCTGTAGGTTAAGGCACCTACTTCAGAAATATGTGCGTAAACGTATATTTCACACATTACCGATAGATAAGTCTGTGTGTATCCTGTATGTGTATGCTCCAGTCCTCCCTGCACTGACAGTTTGAGCCCAAATTAGTGGTCTTGCAATTTAAAAGGAAGAAACCTAAAAGACTAAGAGATTGAAAGCTCTACTTCACAAATGCATTATTGTGACAGCAAAGGCCAGCTCCTACTCTGACCACCCTGAGCTCAGCACCCAGACAGCATCCAAACAGGGAACTCATTCACTCTTTCAAAGTAGATCAAAATCAGTCCATATACATTCAATTTTTTCTTTTTCAAAAAGATCTTCTTTATTTTTCATATGTTAAAATGACATTTAAGAGCAGCCAGAGCAGCCGACGCGTTTCGTCCACATGGGACTTCTTCAGGGCTGCAAAGTGTATATGTAAAACAATGTATAAATACAATGAATACCAACATACAATATATACAGAACAAACAACATTATTGTAAATCATAAATGAATATGCATACAGTACTAATGAGACGGAAGACAAAGGACAAAAATGAAATTAAAGCAAACATTTCAAAAACAATTTAAAAAAAAAAAAAAAAAAAAAAAAAAAAAAAAAAAAAAAAAAAAAAAAAAAAACAAGGTTATGAGTCAATTAATCCTTGTTATTGATTTAAATTCAATAATTTTCAGTATCATTAAGTAATCAACTCTACGGCATGTTTCCAACTTGGTAGGAAAAGACTACACCATTGTGTGATGCAGCTGGTTTATAGAAAGAATGTATAAGCCATCGTAAATTAGGTCAGAAGGGGAAAAGGGTAGCCATCAACAGGCTCAGAGAGGTATCACCGGAAGTGGGAAGTAAAAGAGAGAAAAGGGCGGTTCCAAGATGTACCCACCGTTAGAGACAGTACATCTGTTTGTGTGATTCTTGCTTGAGAATTCAGGGATAACTTTTCCAGAGTCACTAAGAAATGTCAAAAATGGATAAGCCTTACTCAGCGTAGTGTTCTAATATTTGCAGAGTGTCAAAAGGTACATTTTATGTAATGATAGTCTAAAGAATTTAGGCAAAAGATGCGTTACAAAATCTATCAAGGGGTTTCCTTCAACGTCACTGAGATTGGTCAAAGAGATTTATATAAAAAAGATTATTCCTTCCTGTAGTGTTTTGATGATCGCAGAAACCAGAGTGACAAAAGACACAATTAATTTAAATGATAACCTGAGGAGTTAAAAGGAAATGGAGTATAAAGCTTAGCAAGGGGTCATATACAAGAGTCGGTAGCACAAATGAATAAGCATATAAACACTAATTCCAGTGTCACAAGTCAGCCCCCCAGAAGGAGAGTACCACTGTACCAAAGTACATAGGGGCTAAAAAAGGTAAAATAAACCCTATAAGAATATCTGTGCTTACATAAATAATGAGTATATCAAAAAATAAAGTGGTGATCATGTATCGATGGGTAGCAAATGCGCGTCCCGTCTTAGAGAGAATCAAGCGTCCAATGAAGTAAAAACCAATGATATAGTGGGATCCCAACTCTTTAGAATGCCTAAGATGGGAACACAATAAGCTAATGATTAAAATCAATAGTTGCGTTTTCAGATAGAATCAACTACCCCATTCACAGTATTAGGTATAATTATAAGGATATCTGTACTTACATAAATAGTGAGTATATCAAAAATTAGAATGGTGGTCTTGTATCGATGGGTAGCAAATGCGCGTCCCGTCATAAAGAAAATCAGGCGTCCAATAAGGTAAAACCAGTGATATAGTGGGATCCCGACTCTTTAGTATGCCTAGAATGGGAACACAATAGCTAATGATTAGAATCAATAGTTGCGTTTTCTAATAGGATCAACTACCCCATTCACAGTATTAGGTGTCGGTTAGTCTCTAGACTCCGTAAGAGTGGTAGTGTGTGACCACATATGATACTACCAATATCAAAAGAATTTGGTTCCGTGCATTCGATTCATAGTAATTGCGAAAGAAAGAAAGGGGGGGTATGTCAATAGAGAGAAAGCAGCACTTCGTATATACCAAAAAACGGACAAAACAGCCGCCATTTTGGAAAAGGAAAGAAATGTCTACATAGTGGCCATCTTAGAACGATGGAAAAAAGCGATCGACCTGTTTGCATGGTGGCCATCTTAGAACGGTGGAAAGAACGATCGACCTGCTAGTGTCGACAGGGTCTAGAGAAAGGACGAAATTAGAATTTAAAGTATGTTATAATTGCGGAAGGCACGCATATTCATTGTCTTTACTCGTTAGTTCCAATCAAGCCCTACTCCATGAAACCATGAAGATGGGCAAATCAGCCACTGTTTTAAAGCCGCCATTTTGGAACAGGAAAGTATTGTCTATATGGTGGCCATCTTAGAAAGGTGGAAAAAGCGATCGAACTGTTAGTGTCAACAGGGTCTAGAGAAAGGGCGAAAATAGAATTTAAAGTGTGTTATGATTGCAGAAAGCACGCATATTCATTGTTTTTACTCGTTAGTCCAAATCAAGCCACACTCCATGAGAGCCTGAAAACGGGCAAATCAGCCACTATTTTAGAGCTAAAAAGAAATATAAACATAGTGTCCATCTATGAAAAATCGACACGGGTTGAAAGAAAGGAAATATTATAATAGAAGGTATGATGTCATAAGGATGCCAATATGTATTTCCAAATAAGTTTCGAATTGCCATTTTGAAGGAAAAGGAGATATTATAATGGAAGGTATGATGTCATAAGGGCGCCAATGTGAGTTTAAAAATAAATATAAAATTCGAGTTAACCAAACCATTTCAAATACATATGAGTGAAGTCACCTGTTGTGTTTGAGGTGAAAATGTTACAGTAAAGTCCAAATATTGTAGATCATAAATCAATCTTCAGTGTGTATAATCTCATAATCACACAGATAGTGTCAATTCAAGGAGAGAACCAGAAAGTACAGTTTTGGTAAAGCGACAGAGTTGAGAATATGTAAATAAACAGCATAAACCAGGCTATACCATGGACACATAAAGATCACAATCACAGTGAAAAAACATATGTAGACCAGTAATGTGAGCTAGGTTATACCAGGAGCACATAGTAATAACCATCCCAATGAGCAAAGGTACATAGCGTGGTAGTTGTCAAAGTTCCGCGTTATGGATTAGTACATAATTAACACACAAAGATCCATATCAGCATCAACATATCGTTATTCCAGAACAACAGGGATAGAGTTAGCTTAATCAGAAAAGATGGGCGGTTGGTACAGAAAATGTCATATACAAAAGTACAAAAATACATAGTCATCTGATGGTCGGATTAAGTTGTTCTTAGATCTTATGTTTTCTACAGGAAATAATGCATTTCAGATTCTGTATTGTGCCCCATTTCCACACATCGGAGCCTACATATCCAACCTGCCTCGTTGCGTCTCAATTCTAACTCCCTATTTCCTCCTCTGGGAGATGGTTGTATATGATCTATCCCAAAGAACCACAGTTCATTTGGCTTGTGCCCTTTGTCCTGGATATGTGTAGTAAGGGGATACTTGGAATCACCTTTTACTGCCGCTCTTAGGTGTTCCTGTATTCTAGTCTTAAGTTCCCTTTTTGTGCTGCCTACGTAAATGATGTTACATGGACAACCTAGGATGTATGTTACAAAGGTTGTTTTGCATGTAATGGTGTGCTTGATCTTGTGTGTTTTATCAGTGTTGTATCTGAACGTACGTGTTTTGTTTCTTCCCAGTTTGCAGACATTACATTTCATACATGTAAAGAAGCCCCCGTTGCCCTCTGTCAGCCAGTTTGGGGGTTTGGGGGATGTTACAAAACTGGGACATAAAATGTTCCTCAGACTCTGACCCCGTCTGTAGGTTATCCTGGGTGTGTTAGGGATTTCATCTTTCAGACCCGGTATATCACATAGTAATCTCCAATGTTTCCTCATGATGTTATAAATCCGATTACTATCTTTATTGAAGGTGGTAACAAGAGCAACGGTAGATTGTTTTTTAATACGTGATGTTTTTTTCTTCTCCAGGGTAGTTTCTCTCTTTATCTTGTAAGCCCTTTTTTCGACCTTATTCATGAGGGGCACAGGGTAACCTCTATTGATGAATCTGTTTTTGGTCTCTGTTATATTGCGGATGAATCCATCCTGAGTGCTGCAGATCCTCCTCATTCTTATCATTTCCCCAAAGGGGATGTTGTTGACAACATGTCGAGGATGGGCGCTTTCATAACGCAGTACACTATTACAGGCAGTGCTCTTGCGGTATACCGTGCTCTGTATTGTGTTGTTCTGCACAAAAAACTGGATGTCCAGGAAATCAATCCTCTCCTTACTCCAGTTGATTGTGAATCTTATGTTGTATGGGTTATCATTGAGGAAATGAAAGTAGCTCATCAGTTCAGGGACAGGTCCATTCCAGATGATGATGACATCATCTATGTACCTGCCCCAGAACAGTATGTATTCCATCCATGTGGAGGCATGGCGGCCCCAGGCATGCACCCGCTCATACCAGCCCATAAAAAGGCCGGCATAAGCAGGCGCAAACCTTGAACCCATGGCAGTGCCCTGTGTCTGTTGAAACCACTTGTTGTCGTGGAGAAAGTAGTTTTTGGACAGGATGATATCTGTCATCTCCATTAACATCTCATTATGAGATAGGTGGACAGCGGATCTTTGTCCCAAAAAGAATTCTAATGCCCTAAAGCCAAATTCTTTTTTAATGCTAGTATAAAGGCTGGACACATCGAGGGTAGTAAAGACTAAGGTGTCTGTCCATTCCAAACCCTCAAGTTTGGATAGAATGTCCTTGCTATCCCTCACATAAGCAGGTAGGTTTTGGACCAATGGCTGTAAAAATCCATCCACATATTCCGATAATCTCTCTGTAGGAGAGTTAATACCGGAAATGATTGGTCGGCCAGGTGGGAAAGGTGCTCCTTTATGCACTTTGGGCAAAATATAAATACACGGGAAAGTGGGCTCTCCGACAGCAAGATATTCGTATTCCTTGCCATCAATTAACCCAATCTCACGCCATTCAACTAGTTTGCCATTGATGTGTTTGCATAGTGATTTCATCGGGTTATGAGACAGTTTCATATAGCAGTTAGTGTCAGCCAATTGTCTTTCTATCTCTCCCATGTAGTCCACTTTGTCCATCACTACCACGTTACCCCCTTTGTCGGCCTCACGGATGACCAACGCAGGGTTAGACTTCAGATCCCTCAAAGCGCGATTTTCGGCTGTGGTAAGGTTGTATGTAGTGTTATGGTTTACATGACGTGTGCCCTGGAGCTTGTATAGGTCCTGGCTTACTTTTTCCCAAAAGATATCAATATTTGGGTGTGTGCCTGTGGGTATGAATTTAGATCTTTCCTTAAGACCACTGTTAATGGTAAGGTCCTCATCAATATTCAATTCGGTACGTAATGAATCTGTGTCCATTTCTGTTTCAAACTGTATAGATAACATGGATTTGAGAGCATTGAATTCCGCAACTGTTTGTTCCGAAACCCCATGGGCTTGTTGGTTGTTAGTACACATAGGCCAGACTCTTGAGAAATGTTCTTTCAATTTTATTTGCCGCACAAATTTAAACAGGTCAACAAAAACATCAACATCCCTGCCAGATTGGGTTGGGCAGAATCCTATGCCTTTACTGAGAACAGACAATTCACAGGTTGACAAAGTTGTGTGTGACAGATTAACAATCCTCAATTCCTCCATTGTGGGTTCCTCATTACGGTTTAATTCCTGTTCCCTCCCCTCCTCGATCTCGTCGATCTGTCTGAGGTTATGTTTGTTGTGTTTTTGTTTTTCTCGCTGTTTCTGCCATCTCCTACCGCCCCTTCTTGTCCTTGTTCCTTTGGAGCTGATCTCCCCCCTACTCTCACCTTCTCCATTTCCAATAAAAAAGAAGAGGGTTGAGTAATCTTAGGCTGTACAGGTGTTAAATCTTCTGGTGGTATAGAGCTGACTGAAGAGGAGACCGAAGATACACTACCCGCAAGCGAGGAGCCCGGTGTGTCCTCACGAGGTCTTTTCCCCTCTCCCACAGTATTGATGTTATCATACTTGCGGGCAAAGGTATAAACCCTACCATCTCTGTAATCTTTGTCGTCTCTACGTATCTTCTTCACCTTTTTGTCCTTGAGATAGATTTGATAATCCTCAAGGATTTTGTTAAGAATCTCATAATTCTTTCGAATTGCCTCCTTAGGCTCCAGTGTAGATATCTCAGCCTCTAGGTCACTAATCTCCTGTTGCAACTTCTTCCCTTTCCCCTCTGCGTTTCTAATGAGTATCCGCATCATTACAAATGATGCGTCATGTAAATTCTTCTCCCAGTCCCTGAGGTCATCAGTTTCAAGGTTTTCAAAGGTGGGAAAAATGAGGATTCTAAGTCCTCTGGGGATCTTATCATTTTCCATGTATTTCTCAAGGGTTGTTCCATCCCACCAACGAGCCATTTCGGCTTTTTTTAGTCTCTCCAATTTTTGGAACTTAATCTTCAGACCCTCAGGACTGGGGGTTGTTGTAGTGGGATCTCCTGTCTTGGAGTTAGTTGTAAACAGATCCTGTGCTAACTCATGTCTCCTATCCTTAAATTGGGCCATCTTATTTCAAAATTGAGTTCAAGTTCACTGTCTTCCAATTAGTACAATTTGCTGTGATACAGTAATTTATTGGAGTTAATCCGTGCTAACTGGGGTGCAAATACAACTTAAAGGAAACGAAGCTAGCGGTAACCCTCTTGGACAGCACCGGATTTGTGTGTTCCCCTTTGTGTTAATAGGTGATAAGTTCAATTACACCCTCTGTGTGCGCTCTCGACTGGTACCCGCTAACACAATACCTCCCCAACCTCTGGGGCAAGATAGGAACATAGACAGCAAAAGGCGCACCACAATTTCAAAGTAGATCAAAATCAGTCCATATACATTCAATTTTTTCTTTTTCAAAAAGATCTTCTTTATTTTTCATATGTTAAAATGACATTTAAGAGCAGCCAGAGCAGCCGACGCGTTTCGTCCACATGGGACTTCTTCAGGGCTGCAAAGTGTATATGTAAAACAATGTATAAATACAATGAATACCAACATACAATATATACAGAACAAACAACATTATTGTAAATCATAAATGAATATGCATACAGTACTAATGAGACGGAAGACAAAGGACAAAAATGAAATTAAAGCAAACATTTCAAAAACAATTTAAAAAAAAAAAAAAAAAAAAAAAAAAAAAAAAAAAAAAAAAAAAAAAAAAAAAAAAAACAAGGTTATGAGTCAATTAATCCTTGTTATTGATTTAAATTCAATAATTTTCAGTATCATTAAGTAATCAACTCTACGGCATGTTTCCAACTTGGTAGGAAAAGACTACACCATTGTGTGATGCAGCTGGTTTATAGAAAGAATGTATAAGCCATCGTAAATTAGGTCAGAAGGGGAAAAGGGTAGCCATCAACAGGCTCAGAGAGGTATCACCGGAAGTGGGAAGTAAAAGAGAGAAAAGGGCGGTTCCAAGATGTACCCACCGTTAGAGACAGTACATCTGTTTGTGTGATTCTTGCTTGAGAATTCAGGGATAACTTTTCCAGAGTCACTAAGAAATGTCAAAAATGGATAAGCATTACTCAGCGTAGTGTTCTAATATTTGCAGAGTGTCAAAAGGTACATTTTATGTAATGATAGTCTAAAGAATTTAGGCAAAAGATGCGTTACAAAATCTATCAAGGGGTTTCCTTCAACGTCACTGAGATTGGTCAAAGAGATTTATATAAAAAAGATTATTCCTTCCTGTAGTGTTTTGATGATCGCAGAAACCAGAGTGACAAAAGACACAATTAATTTAAATGATAACCTGAGGAGTTAAAAGGAAATGGAGTATAAAGCTTAGCAAGGGGTCATATACAAGAGTCGGTAGCACAAATGAATAAGCATATAAACACTAATTCCAGTGTCACAAGTCAGCCCCCCAGAAGGAGAGTACCACTGTACCAAAGTACATAGGGGCTAAAAAAGGTAAAATAAACCCTATAAGAATATCTGTACTTACATAAATAATGAGTATATCAAAAAATAAAGTGGTGATCATGTATCGATGGGTAGCAAATGCGCGTCCCGTCTTAGAGAGAATCAAGCGTCCAATGAAGTAAAAACCAATGATATAGTGGGATCCCAACTCTTTAGAATGCCTAAGATGGGAACACAATAAGCTAATGATTAAAATCAATAGTTGCGTTTTCAGATAGAATCAACTACCCCATTCACAGTATTAGGTATAATTATAAGGATATCTGTACTTACATAAATAGTGAGTATATCAAAAATTAGAATGGTGGTCTTGTATCGATGGGTAGCAAATGCGCGTCCCGTCATAAAGAAAATCAGGCGTCCAATAAGGTAAAACCAGTGATATAGTGGGATCCCGACTCTTTAGTATGCCTAGAATGGGAACACAATAGCTAATGATTAGAATCAATAGTTGCGTTTTCTAATAGGATCAACTACCCCATTCACAGTATTAGGTGTCGGTTAGTCTAGAGTGGGGTTTGAAATGGGGTAAATCAGGGCAACACCATTATAATTGCGACCAGAATAGGACCATCAAGGGTTATGAGCAACCAATTTTTTAAAATTGTATAGTCTTGATGTAAGTGACCAAACTGTATTTATCACCAATAGTACTATGTTTAAGAGGTAATAGTTAAAAAAATTTTTTTTTAAAGAAAATAAATATATTCCTTGTATCAACAAGACAAGGGATTAACCCCTAACATATATCTAAGGGGTTTTAATATCAGAGTGCCATTAGTCCCAAAAGAAACAAACAAGCTCAATCAGGGTTTTTGAGTTTGCCAACAATACTACTAGATTAGACCATTTTCGAGTGCTCAAAGACAACATTCATCCAACCCCCAGCGCACCTACCAGATTCCGCATCCTCCAGGTCCTAGATTGCAATCCTCAGGTTTTCCGTAACACACGAGACTCCTGCTCGTGTGTTTATATAGCGATTTACCCCATGTCAACTACGAACACCTGGGTCCATGCCTCATGACCAGGGTTAGCATCGTGATAATATGACTGGAGAAGGCGTGTAAACGCAGCGGCCATTTTTACAGGGTGAGCCGTAATAAGCCTGCTGATGTAACAAGGATTTGAAATAAGGTCGATAGTAAAGTGTTATAATAGCGAACGGCACATAAGTTTATTGCCGTGCATCTGGTGCATGCTATCTACAAAAAGAGAGGGAAAATTTAAATTAGAGAAAAACAAAACTCCGTAAGAGTGGTAGTGTGTGACCACATATGATACTACCAATATCAAAAGAATTTGGTTCCGTGCATTCGATTCATAGTAATTGCGAAAGAAAGAAAGGGGGGGTATGTCAATAGAGAGAAAGCAGCACTTCGTATATACCAAAAAACGGACAAAACAGCCGCCATTTTGGAAAAGGAAAGAAATGTCTACATAGTGGCCATCTTAGAACGATGGAAAAAAGCGATCGACCTGTTTGCATGGTGGCCATCTTAGAACGGTGGAAAGAACGATCGACCTGCTAGTGTCGACAGGGTCTAGAGAAAGGACGAAATTAGAATTTAAAGTATGTTATAATTGCGGAAGGCACGCATATTCATTGTCTTTACTCGTTAGTTCCAATCAAGCCCTACTCCATGAAACCATGAAGATGGGCAAATCAGCCACTGTTTTAAAGCCGCCATTTTGGAACAGGAAAGTATTGTCTATATGGTGGCCATCTTAGAAAGGTGGAAAAAGCGATCGAACTGTTAGTGTCAACAGGGTCTAGAGAAAGGGCGAAAATAGAATTTAAAGTGTGTTATGATTGCAGAAAGCACGCATATTCATTGTTTTTACTCGTTAGTCCAAATCAAGCCACACTCCATGAGAGCCTGAAAACGGGCAAATCAGCCACTATTTTAGAGCTAAAAAGAAATATAAACATAGTGTCCATCTATGAAAAATCGACACGGGTTGAAAGAAAGGAAATATTATAATAGAAGGTATGATGTCATAAGGATGCCAATATGTATTTCCAAATAAGTTTCGAATTGCCATTTTGAAGGAAAAGGAGATATTATAATGGAAGGTATGATGTCATAAGGGCGCCAATGTGAGTTTAAAAATAAATATAAAATTCGAGTTAACCAAACCATTTCAAATACATATGAGTGAAGTCACCTGTTGTGTTTGAGGTGAAAATGTTACAGTAAAGTCCAAATATTGTAGATCATAAATCAATCTTCAGTGTGTATAATCTCATAATCACACAGATAGTGTCAATTCAAGGAGAGAACCAGAAAACGCAACTATTGATTCTAATCATTAGCTATTGTGTTCCCATTCTAGGCATACTAAAGAGTCGGGATCCCACTATATCACTGGTTTTACCTTATTGGACGCCTGATTTTCTTTATGACGGGACGCGCATTTGCTACCCATCGATACAAGACCACCATTCTAATTTTTGATATACTCACTATTTATGTAAGTACAGATATCCTTATAATTATACCTAATACTGTGAATGGGGTAGTTGATTCTATCTGAAAACGCAACTATTGATTTTAATCATTAGCTTATTGTGTTCCCATCTTAGGCATTCTAAAGAGTTGGGATCCCACTATATCATTGGTTTTTACTTCATTGGACGCTTGATTCTCTCTAAGACGGGACGCGCATTTGCTACCCATCGATACATGATCACCACTTTATTTTTTGATATACTCATTATTTATGTAAGTACAGATATTCTTATAGGGTTTATTTTACCTTTTTTAGCCCCTATGTACTTTGGTACAGTGGTACTCTCCTTCTGGGGGGCTGACTTGTGACACTGGAATTAGTGTTTATATGCTTATTCATTTGTGCTACCGACTCTTGTATATGACCCCTTGCTAAGCTTTATACTCCATTTCCTTTTAACTCCTCAGGTTATCATTTAAATTAATTGTGTCTTTTGTCACTCTGGTTTCTGCGATCATCAAAACACTACAGGAAGGAATAATCTTTTTTATATAAATCTCTTTGACCAATCTCAGTGACGTTGAAGGAAACCCCTTGATAGATTTTGTAACGCATCTTTTGCCTAAATTCTTTAGACTATCATTACATAAAATGTACCTTTTGACACTCTGCAAATATTAGAACACTACGCTGAGTAATGCTTATCCATTTTTGACATTTCTTAGTGACTCTGGAAAAGTTATCCCTGAATTCTCAAGCAAGAATCACACAAACAGATGTACTGTCTCTAACGGTGGGTACATCTTGGAACCGCCCTTTTCTCTCTTTTACTTCCCACTTCCGGTGATACCTCTCTGAGCCTGTTGATGGCTACCCTTTTCCCCTTCTGACCTAATTTACGATGGCTTATACATTCTTTCTATAAACCAGCTGCATCACACAATGGTGTAGTCTTTTCCTACCAAGTTGGAAACATGCCGTAGAGTTGATTACTTAATGATACTGAAAATTATTGAATTTAAATCAATAACAAGGATTAATTGACTCATAACCTTGTTTTTTTTTTTTTTTTTTTTTTTTTTTTTTTTTTTTTTTTTTTTTTAAATTGTTTTTGAAATGTTTGCTTTAATTTCATTTTTGTCCTTTGTCTTCCGTCTCATTAGTACTGTATGCATATTCATTTATGATTTACAATAATGTTGTTTGTTCTGTATATATTGTATGTTGGTATTCATTGTATTTATACATTGTTTTACATATACACTTTGCAGCCCTGAAGAAGTCCCATGTGGACGAAACGCGTCGGCTGCTCTGGCTGCTCTTAAATGTCATTTTAACATATGAAAAATAAAGAAGATCTTTTTGAAAAAGAAAAAATTGAATGTATATGGACTGATTTTGATCTACTTTGAAATTGTGGTGCGCCTTTTGCTGTCTATGTTCCTATCTTGCCCCAGAGGTTGGGGAGGTATTGTGTTAGCGGGTACCAGTCGAGAGCGCACACAGAGGGTGTAATTGAACTTATCACCTATTAACACAAAGGGGAACACACAAATCCGGTGCTGTCCAAGAGGGTTACCGCTAGCTTCGTTTCCTTTAAGTTGTATTTGCACCCCAGTTAGCACGGATTAACTCCAATAAATTACTGTATCACAGCAAATTGTACTAATTGGAAGACAGTGAACTTGAACTCAATTTTGAAATAAGATGGCCCAATTTAAGGATAGGAGACATGAGTTAGCACAGGATCTGTTTACAACTAACTCCAAGACAGGAGATCCCACTACAACAACCCCCAGTCCTGAGGGTCTGAAGATTAAGTTCCAAAAATTGGAGAGACTAAAAAAAGCCGAAATGGCTCGTTGGTGGGATGGAACAACCCTTGAGAAATACATGGAAAATGATAAGATCCCCAGAGGACTTAGAATCCTCATTTTTCCCACCTTTGAAAACCTTGAAACTGATGACCTCAGGGACTGGGAGAAGAATTTACATGACGCATCATTTGTAATGATGCGGATACTCATTAGAAACGCAGAGGGGAAAGGGAAGAAGTTGCAACAGGAGATTAGTGACCTAGAGGCTGAGATATCTACACTGGAGCCTAAGGAGGCAATTCGAAAGAATTATGAGATTCTTAACAAAATCCTTGAGGATTATCAAATCTATCTCAAGGACAAAAAGGTGAAGAAGATACGTAGAGACGACAAAGATTACAGAGATGGTAGGGTTTATACCTTTGCCCGCAAGTATGATAACATCAATACTGTGGGAGAGGGGAAAAGACCTCGTGAGGACACACCGGGCTCCTCGCTTGCGGGTAGTGTATCTTCGGTCTCCTCTTCAGTCAGCTCTATACCACCAGAAGATTTAACACCTGTACAGCCTAAGATTACTCAACCCTCTTCTTTTTTATTGGAAATGGAGAAGGTGAGAGTAGGGGGGAGATCAGCTCCAAAGGAACAAGGACAAGAAGGGGCGGTAGGAGATGGCAGAAACAGCGAGAAAAACAAAAACACAACAAACATAACCTCAGACAGATCGACGAGATCGAGGAGGGGAGGGAACAGGAATTAAACCGTAATGAGGAACCCACAATGGAGGAATTGAGGATTGTTAATCTGTCACACACAACTTTGTCAACCTGTGAATTGTCTGTTCTCAGTAAAGGCATAGGATTCTGCCCAACCCAATCTGGCAGGGATGTTGATGTTTTTGTTGACCTGTTTAAATTTGTGCGGCAAATAAAATTGAAAGAACATTTCTCAAGAGTCTGGCCTATGTGTACTAACAACCAACAAGCCCATGGGGTTTCGGAACAAACAGTTGCGGAATTCAATGCTCTCAAATCCATGTTATCTATACAGTTTGAAACAGAAATGGACACAGATTCATTACGTACCGAATTGAATATTGATGAGGACCTTACCATTAACAGTGGTCTTAAGGAAAGATCTAAATTCATACCCACAGGCACACACCCAAATATTGATATCTTTTGGGAAAAAGTAAGCCAGGACCTATACAAGCTCCAGGGCACACGTCATGTAAACCATAACACTACATACAACCTTACCACAGCCGAAAATCGCGCTTTGAGGGATCTGAAGTCTAACCCTGCGTTGGTCATCCGTGAGGCCGACAAAGGGGGTAACGTGGTAGTGATGGACAAAGTGGACTACATGGGAGAGATAGAAAGACAATTGGCTGACACTAACTGCTATATGAAACTGTCTCATAACCCGATGAAATCACTATGCAAACACATCAATGGCAAACTAGTTGAATGGCGTGAGATTGGGTTAATTGATGGCAAGGAATACGAATATCTTGCTGTCGGAGAGCCCACTTTCCCGTGTATTTATATTTTGCCCAAAGTGCATAAAGGAGCACCTTTCCCACCTGGCCGACCAATCATTTCCGGTATTAACTCTCCTACAGAGAGATTATCGGAATATGTGGATGGATTTTTACAGCCATTGGTCCAAAACCTACCTGCTTATGTGAGGGATAGCAAGGACATTCTATCCAAACTTGAGGGTTTGGAATGGACAGACACCTTAGTCTTTACTACCCTCGATGTGTCCAGCCTTTATACTAGCATTAAAAAAGAATTTGGCTTTAGGGCATTAGAATTCTTTTTGGGACAAAGATCCGCTGTCCACCTATCTCATAATGAGATGTTAATGGAGATGACAGATATCATCCTGTCCAAAAACTACTTTCTCCACGACAACAAGTGGTTTCAACAGACACAGGGCACTGCCATGGGTTCAAGGTTTGCGCCTGCTTATGCCGGCCTTTTTATGGGCTGGTATGAGCGGGTGCATGCCTGGGGCCGCCATGCCTCCACATGGATGGAATACATACTGTTCTGGGGCAGGTACATAGATGATGTCATCATCATCTGGAATGGACCTGTCCCTGAACTGATGAGCTACTTTCATTTCCTCAATGATAACCCATACAACATAAGATTCACAATCAACTGGAGTAAGGAGAGGATTGATTTCCTGGACATCCAGTTTTTTGTGCAGAACAACACAATACAGAGCACGGTATACCGCAAGAGCACTGCCTGTAATAGTGTACTGCGTTATGAAAGCGCCCATCCTCGACATGTTGTCAACAACATCCCCTTTGGGGAAATGATAAGAATGAGGAGGATCTGCAGCACTCAGGATGGATTCATCCGCAATATAACAGAGACCAAAAACAGATTCATCAATAGAGGTTACCCTGTGCCCCTCATGAATAAGGTCGAAAAAAGGGCTTACAAGATAAAGAGAGAAACTACCCTGGAGAAGAAAAAAACATCACGTATTAAAAAACAATCTACCGTTGCTCTTGTTACCACCTTCAATAAAGATAGTAATCGGATTTATAACATCATGAGGAAACATTGGAGATTACTATGTGATATACCGGGTCTGAAAGATGAAATCCCTAACACACCCAGGATAACCTACAGACGGGGTCAGAGTCTGAGGAACATTTTATGTCCCAGTTTTGTAACATCCCCCAAACCCCCAAACTGGCTGACAGAGGGCAACGGGGGCTTCTTTACATGTATGAAATGTAATGTCTGCAAACTGGGAAGAAACAAAACACGTACGTTCAGATACAACACTGATAAAACACACAAGATCAAGCACACCATTACATGCAAAACAACCTTTGTAACATACATCCTAGGTTGTCCATGTAACATCATTTACGTAGGCAGCACAAAAAGGGAACTTAAGACTAGAATACAGGAACACCTAAGAGCGGCAGTAAAAGGTGATTCCAAGTATCCCCTTACTACACATATCCAGGACAAAGGGCACAAGCCAAATGAACTGTGGTTCTTTGGGATAGATCATATACAACCATCTCCCAGAGGAGGAAATAGGGAGTTAGAATTGAGACGCAACGAGGCAGGTTGGATATGTAGGCTCCGATGTGTGGAAATGGGGCACAATACAGAATCTGAAATGCATTATTTCCTGTAGAAAACATAAGATCTAAGAACAACTTAATCCGACCATCAGATGACTATGTATTTTTGTACTTTTGTATATGACATTTTCTGTACCAACCGCCCATCTTTTCTGATTAAGCTAACTCTATCCCTGTTGTTCTGGAATAACGATATGTTGATGCTGATATGGATCTTTGTGTGTTAATTATGTACTAATCCATAACGCGGAACTTTGACAACTACCACGCTATGTACCTTTGCTCATTGGGATGGTTATTACTATGTGCTCCTGGTATAACCTAGCTCACATTACTGGTCTACATATGTTTTTTCACTGTGATTGTGATCTTTATGTGTCCATGGTATAGCCTGGTTTATGCTGTTTATTTACATATTCTCAACTCTGTCGCTTTACCAAAACTGTACTTTCTGGTTCTCTCCTTGAATTGACACTATCTGTGTGATTATGAGATTATACACACTGAAGATTGATTTATGATCTACAATATTTGGACTTTACTGTAACATTTTCACCTCAAACACAACAGGTGACTTCACTCATATGTATTTGAAATGGTTTGGTTAACTCGAATTTTATATTTATTTTTAAACTCACATTGGCGCCCTTATGACATCATACCTTCCATTATAATATCTCCTTTTCCTTCAAAATGGCAATTCGAAACTTATTTGGAAATACATATTGGCATCCTTATGACATCATACCTTCTATTATAATATTTCCTTTCTTTCAACCCGTGTCGATTTTTCATAGATGGACACTATGTTTATATTTCTTTTTAGCTCTAAAATAGTGGCTGATTTGCCCGTTTTCAGGCTCTCATGGAGTGTGGCTTGATTTGGACTAACGAGTAAAAACAATGAATATGCGTGCTTTCTGCAATCATAACACACTTTAAATTCTATTTTCGCCCTTTCTCTAGACCCTGTTGACACTAACAGTTCGATCGCTTTTTCCACCTTTCTAAGATGGCCACCATATAGACAATACTTTCCTGTTCCAAAATGGCGGCTTTAAAACAGTGGCTGATTTGCCCATCTTCATGGTTTCATGGAGTAGGGCTTGATTGGAACTAACGAGTAAAGACAATGAATATGCGTGCCTTCCGCAATTATAACATACTTTAAATTCTAATTTCGTCCTTTCTCTAGACCCTGTCGACACTAGCAGGTCGATCGTTCTTTCCACCGTTCTAAGATGGCCACCATGCAAACAGGTCGATCGCTTTTTTCCATCGTTCTAAGATGGCCACTATGTAGACATTTCTTTCCTTTTCCAAAATGGCGGCTGTTTTGTCCGTTTTTTGGTATATACGAAGTGCTGCTTTCTCTCTATTGACATACCCCCCCTTTCTTTCTTTCGCAATTACTATGAATCGAATGCACGGAACCAAATTCTTTTGATATTGGTAGTATCATATGTGGTCACACACTACCACTCTTACGGAGTTTTGTTTTTCTCTAATTTAAATTTTCCCTCTCTTTTTGTAGATAGCATGCACCAGATGCACGGCAATAAACTTATGTGCCGTTCGCTATTATAACACTTTACTATCGACCTTATTTCAAATCCTTGTTACATCAGCAGGCTTATTACGGCTCACCCTGTAAAAATGGCCGCTGCGTTTACACGCCTTCTCCAGTCATATTATCACGATGCTAACCCTGGTCATGAGGCATGGACCCAGGTGTTCGTAGTTGACATGGGGTAAATCGCTATATAAACACACGAGCAGGAGTCTCGTGTGTTACGGAAAACCTGAGGATTGCAATCTAGGACCTGGAGGATGCGGAATCTGGTAGGTGCGCTGGGGGTTGGATGAATGTTGTCTTTGAGCACTCGAAAATGGTCTAATCTAGTAGTATTGTTGGCAAACTCAAAAACCCTGATTGAGCTTGTTTGTTTCTTTTGGGACTAATGGCACTCTGATATTAAAACCCCTTAGATATATGTTAGGGGTTAATCCCTTGTCTTGTTGATACAAGGAATATATTTATTTTCTTTAAAAAAAATTTTTTTAACTATTACCTCTTAAACATAGTACTATTGGTGATAAATACAGTTTGGTCACTTACATCAAGACTATACAATTTTAAAAAATTGGTTGCTCATAACCCTTGATGGTCCTATTCTGGTCGCAATTATAATGGTGTTGCCCTGATTTACCCCATTTCAAACCCCACTCTAGACTAACCGACACCTAATACTGTGAATGGGGTAGTTGATCCTATTAGAAAACGCAACTATTGATTCTAATCATTAGCTATTGTGTTCCCATTCTAGGCATACTAAAGAGTCGGGATCCCACTATATCACTGGTTTTACCTTATTGGACGCCTGATTTTCTTTATGACGGGACGCGCATTTGCTACCCATCGATACAAGACCACCATTCTAATTTTTGATATACTCACTATTTATGTAAGTACAGATATCCTTATAATTATACCTAATACTGTGAATGGGGTAGTTGATTCTATCTGAAAACGCAACTATTGATTTTAATCATTAGCTTATTGTGTTCCCATCTTAGGCATTCTAAAGAGTTGGGATCCCACTATATCATTGGTTTTTACTTCATTGGACGCTTGATTCTCTCTAAGACGGGACGCGCATTTGCTACCCATCGATACATGATCACCACTTTATTTTTTGATATACTCATTATTTATGTAAGTACAGATATTCTTATAGGGTTTATTTTACCTTTTTTAGCCCCTATGTACTTTGGTACAGTGGTACTCTCCTTCTGGGGGGCTGACTTGTGACACTGGAATTAGTGTTTATATGCTTATTCATTTGTGCTACCGACTCTTGTATATGACCCCTTGCTAAGCTTTATACTCCATTTCCTTTTAACTCCTCAGGTTATCATTTAAATTAATTGTGTCTTTTGTCACTCTGGTTTCTGCGATCATCAAAACACTACAGGAAGGAATAATCTTTTTTATATAAATCTCTTTGACCAATCTCAGTGACGTTGAAGGAAACCCCTTGATAGATTTTGTAACGCATCTTTTGCCTAAATTCTTTAGACTATCATTACATAAAATGTACCTTTTGACACTCTGCAAATATTAGAACACTACGCTGAGTAATGCTTATCCATTTTTGACATTTCTTAGTGACTCTGGAAAAGTTATCCCTGAATTCTCAAGCAAGAATCACACAAACAGATGTACTGTCTCTAACGGTGGGTACATCTTGGAACCGCCCTTTTCTCTCTTTTACTTCCCACTTCCGGTGATACCTCTCTGAGCCTGTTGATGGCTACCCTTTTCCCCTTCTGACCTAATTTACGATGGCTTATACATTCTTTCTATAAACCAGCTGCATCACACAATGGTGTAGTCTTTTCCTACCAAGTTGGAAACATGCCGTAGAGTTGATTACTTAATGATACTGAAAATTATTGAATTTAAATCAATAACAAGGATTAATTGACTCATAACCTTGTTTTTTTTTTTTTTTTTTTTTTTTTTTTTTTTTTTTTTTTTTTTTTTTTTTTTTTAAATTGTTTTTGAAATGTTTGCTTTAATTTCATTTTTGTCCTTTGTCTTCCGTCTCATTAGTACTGTATGCATATTCATTTATGATTTACAATAATGTTGTTTGTTCTGTATATATTGTATGTTGGTATTCATTGTATTTATACATTGTTTTACATATACACTTTGCAGCCCTGAAGAAGTCCCATGTGGACGAAACGCGTCGGCTGCTCTGGCTGCTCTTAAATGTCATTTTAACATATGAAAAATAAAGAAGATCTTTTTGAAAAAGAAAAAATTGAATGTATATGGACTGATTTTGATCTACTTTGAAATTGTGGTGCGCCTTTTGCTGTCTATGTTCCTATCTTGCCCCAGAGGTTGGGGAGGTATTGTGTTAGCGGGTACCAGTCGAGAGCGCACACAGAGGGTGTAATTGAACTTATCACCTATTAACACAAAGGGGAACACACAAATCCGGTGCTGTCCAAGAGGGTTACCGCTAGCTTCGTTTCCTTTAAACTCATTCACTCTTGCCTGCAGTTTCCTTTGCCTTGAATAGAAACCGCACCATCTCACTGGTAGCAACATTGTGCTGCTTCCAATAAAGCGAACGTGTTGTAAGTGCGAAGGAGACTAAAGTCAGCCCTTTGCACAAAAGGATCCAAAAAGCCCCCCAGTTGGAGCACGCCAGTGACCACAGTTCAGTGGGAGAGTGGGTGTTGTCATATGCTGGCTGATAGTAGTACTTTACATACTGTGGCATTGCATACTCTGGCCTCGAGAACGGCTGGTATTAGTAGGATACATTGTGGGCCTGGAGGATGCTGCACACTGAGGGTAAAGCCCTTTAAGACAATAAGGCATTACAGCTATTATTCCTAGAATGATGTTCTAGACCCTAGGCCTTTGTGGGATACTGGCCTGGGGACAGCGCAGAACACACGGTAGACACTTAGCTAAGCATAGTGATTAACATACTGGGACATTATGGATACTGGCCTAGGAATAGTGTTTTACTTACTGGAACATTGTGGAAACTAGCCTAGCAGCTGTGCTTTGTTCACTCCAAGTTTGCAGGGTATGCCCAGGCGTGGGTCCCTTGCTTACTTTGCCACGGAATTCGAGCTAGATTGGCCGATGAAGGGTGTTACCCTGAAACCGGTCCCAGGATGCTTATTTCCAGTCCAGGGAAGACCTGGCTCGGCAGTTCGGGATGGACTGTTCCCATGAGGAACAGGGTCAAGACTGATTTGAATATGGCTGGGTCTGAACTGGGGTGGCGAAGTGAGATGAAGAATGATGATGGATTTAACCCAGATCTGTGACTGGGGGTGAGTGTCTGAAAAGTTTCAGTGCTCCGTTCATCATCTTATTGTGTTTGCTTAGCTCGCCTTAAATTGGTCGAGTATCCCCAGACGTGCGACCCTTGCTCACTGTACCACTGGATTCAAGCTAGCCTGGCTGATGAGGGGTGTTACCCAGACACCGGTCCCAGGATGCTGTTTCCGGTCCAGGGAGGACCTGGCTTGGCAGTTCGAGCTGGATTGTTCCCATGAGGAACAGGGTCAGGACTGATTTGCATATGGCTGGGTCTGAACTGGGGTGGTGAAGTGAGTTCTAGAACGAGGATGGATTTAAACCAGATTTGTGACTGTGTCTGTAAAGTTCAGTGCTCCAGCCATCATTTCTTTGTGTTTGCTAGGAGCTGTGTTTTACATACTGGGACATTACGACGACGACTCAGCTAGGGCAGGAGCTTTGGGAATTGTGGATATTCACCCGCGGACAGTGCTGTAGTTTGACTATAAATTTCTATGATCTGGGGCAATCCTGGCCTGGCTGCGAAACTGGAATAATTCACTAGTTCTTCAGCAATGTCTGTAAAATCTCTTGCTTTCTGACCCATATACTTGATAACTTATGACTTTAAAAAAACATTGTTTGGTTCAATTTTTTCATGCTTTGCTCAGATGGGTAATGCTCAAATACCAGTCTGAAAAGGGCTGAGCTTGATTTGCCTGCAAAGTACAAAGTAGGTTAGTATAAAATATTTTAAAAAAAATCAGAGCTACTCTGCCTTCTAGGAACAGTGTATCATAGTGGGTAAACAGAGAAGGGGCCTTACAACTTAATTTTGGGTGTGAATCTAAATGTAACACTAGAACCATTTAATGACCGGCCTGTTATTTCTTAACACCGTGACAACAACTGTAATAAAAATATTAAGACCTATATTACCCTGGAGAAATGTCCAATGTTTACTGCAGCCGGCTGAGCACGTCTATAGCTTCTACTGCATTGCTCTTAATAGTTATTCTTGCATTGACCTCAGGATGACATTGTCATGGCTAGAATACAGAGTGCAGGCATTAGGGAAATTGACATCCTTGATCTTGCCCCCACCATCCTTGGATGAAGAATCTTGCTGTACACACTGGAGGGAATGTACATCAATTTCAACCGATGGCAAGTTCATTGGAACAATTAATACTGAAATAACTGTCCTTCAATATTAGCATCTTGTCTGTGAGCTCCATGCCCTTAATAGGGGATGCCCTAAAACTTTCTGTGTGGGAAAATCATTAATTTATAAGGTAGGAAATAACTTAATGACAGGTGCGAAAGGCGTAAAAGAGCTTTAGGAATTTGAGGGAAAATTTTCTAATGCTGAAATTTTGCAATAATTCTTTAGTTTAGACCTCAAAATTTTAGCATTAGAACATTTTCCCTCAAATTCCTAAAGCTCTTTTACGCCTTTCGCACCTGTCATTAAGTTATTTCCTACCTTATAAATTAATGATTTTCCCACACAGAAAGTTTATCCAGTAATGTCACCCCAGCTTTTCAAGGAAGTCCATGTGTCTCTGTCTTACCATGCTTAACATCTGGATTTGTTCATGGCAATTGATGTCAAGAAAGGTACAAGATTTAGATTGACTCCCTGACAAATTTCATAGGAATCATTTAGGATATTATTTCTGCGGCTGGTTATTGTAGAAGTTTAAATAGTTTGTGAAATATTACACAGCAATCTTTGAGTTCAACTTTGAGACTGAGCACTCCCAACTAATGTGCTAATTGGTGTCAAGGTTTAGGCCTGTCTCCTTCTTTAATGCTGACTTTGAAATGTTGTTGCTTTGCTATTTATTATGGATGCAGGGTCTTCTACTGGAGATAATGAAGCCATTTAGGCAGATTTTGTTAAATTTGATTTTGGTCAGTCTAATGTAAAATATTTAATAATCTTAGTTAATTTAACAAACGTAACAATGCTAAAATGAAATAAATCGTTTTTGATTAGGGGACAAAATACAATTGGTGGTAAACATTAGCTATTTCTGTATAACATTCTTAAACTTTGGTTTTGCATCTCTTTTCCTAAAACTGAATATAACCTGCTCAGGCCTTTGTACTGACTCATGGGGATGCACATATAAATATATCCACTGAAAAAAAATATTAAAGTGACGTTATATTTAGGTTAGAATTTCAGTGACAATGGAATGTTTTAAACTGAAAAAAAAAACATTGAAATTCACCAGTTATAGTTATCCCTAGTAACTATTATTTGCGCCCCCGCCGTGCACTGTCATCATCAATGATGTAATTTCACCTGCTGCAGGGATGTTATCAATGATGGCATAGAACATGTCATGAGTGATGTAATATGTGGGGAAATTAGCAGTGCATGGCGAGTTATAGCTACCATAGGGCACGATTAATTGTTAATAGAGAGAACTGTAACTGGTGAATTTCAGTGTTTTTTTTTTTAGTTTAAAACATTACATTTCCACTGAAATGTTCAACTAACTATAACGTCACTTTAACCTTTGCTTTTTCCAGTGAAATTTTTGTTTTTTTTGTTTTTAAAGAAAAGTGATATTTTATTACCATACCTAATGCCAAACCCCACTGCGCAGCCAGCATCCCCACACCTCACACAGCCTTCAGCTCTGCACAGCATGGGGTTGGCTGCAAGGTCTGGCCTGTGGCCAGGCCCTGCAACCAACTCTTTGCAGGCAACCAATTCCCTGCTGGGACAGGAAGGTCGCGCGGCCACTCATCCTCAAGTTACTATTGTCCCTGGGGGATCACACCCTCCCTGAACCTTTTGCTGTTAAAAAGGGAAGTGGCTGCACCGGGGTCTTTTTTTTTTTTTTTAATTTTTTTTTTTTTTTTTTTTAAATAAAGTGGAGGAGGGGAACATGGCTTCCCTTCCAAAAGGTAATCTAGACACTGGGAGTGGATGTGCAGCTACCCTCCTGAAGCTGCTATTGGCCTCGGGGACCCCATCCACCAGGGCGGAAACATATATTATATGGGGAGAGGACGCGCAGTACCTCTCCCTGAGCATTTAGAGGCCCCGGGGACATCCCCAGAGCCAATACATAATAGGGCAGGAGGGTTATGTGCCCCCTACCCGAGCCTCAATAGGCCCGAGCACCCCATACTTCGTGGCCCAAAAAGTTATTTTAAAGAAAGGAGATGCATGGGCCTCCGGGGAACCCAGCCCCTGGGCCTTTTGCAGTCAAAGTGGGTGCCCAGGTGTCTACCCAGGGCACCAATAAAACATATGGTTGGGGTCCGCGGGTGGAGTACCAGGGCCCCCATGGCCCCAGCCAGCTCCCTGCATGCTGTGGCATTGCTCCCAACCAGGGGGATCATCTGTTTTTTGCTTGCTTCCTCCGGACGGAAGCAATAATTTTCCCTGCCAGCAAGAGTGCAGACAGGGAATCCAAAGTGTGCTCTCACCCGGCTGGAGCATTTTCACAGCTCCTGCTGGGTGGGAGCACACTTCTTTCCCTGCCCACAACCCTGAACACAGGGTGTGTGGAGCTTATTCACTGAGAACATTTGGAAGAAAATTAGGCCAAATAGTGCATTGTAAACCACAGTTTTTCACACAAACTTGCTAAAAAGTTCTAGCAGGTCTGAAACCCAATGCTGACCACAATTTGAAACAATTTATTTTCTAAACTTGCAATGGGTCCTCCTCCCACATATGTTAAAAAATACCTCCAGTGTGAATTTGTCAGCATTATTGTCATGAGTGTTACACATATGCCACGGGGATCCCACAATGCCAATAATTATGTACAGTGTGCCAGCACCAGAGTCTTCCCATTGATGCTGCTTAATGCCAAGGATGACCCATATGTAAAATAATTTCCTCTAGTATGTCAGTGCCAGCATTGTATCATGGTTACTCCCCGGCCCTAATCCCTTGTGTGCCACAGTTGCCCTTCTTGAGGCCAAGAGTTACCTCCAATACGCCAGCACCAGCATCTTGCTATGCCATGGGTGCCTTCCCTTATACGAAGCAGTGCCTACAGGATGCCAGTGCCATAGTGTTGCCATGTGCGCCTCTAATTCAAGAGTAATTTAAAGCATACCATGGCTTGTGGCAGAATCACAAGCCTAACTCACGCTCATTCACCCTCAGCCATTCTCATTCACTCACCCTTTCTAATTCACTCACACTCCTCAATCACATTTCCTCACTCGCTCTCATTCGCTTTCATTCACTCACTAATTCACTCTAACTCACCTTTGCTCATACTAACTCTCCGCACTCCCCTACTCACTCTCAAATCCACAAATTTGCACTCACAGTTTCAAACTTAGCTATTTTCACTCTCTGTCCTTCACTCACACTCACTCGAACTGCCACAGCAGCAGCACTTGTTTTTTACTTCTCTTCCTTCCTTTGGTCGTGACTCATCTTTGGCAGATGTAATGCAGGAATCCAGTGCTGGACATATGAGCCAGCAAGACATGATTGCTGTGCTGGAAACAACAAGCAAGACAGAGTAGCAGGGCCAGGATTACTGAGGGGGAAGATCCTCCTCCAGCCTTCTGCCTGCTTCGAGGACTGGAAGCACAGCCCTAGCAGAAGCTGGGCAAGGGTTTGAGTTTCTACACCTGATGCTCTTTCTGGGTTTTCATTGGCCACAGGGATACACTGATGTGCACACTGACAGCCCCATTTCAGCAGTTATTCTGTGCTGCCACATAAAATGGATCATGCCGTGGCAGGGAAGCATAATTGAACTACACCCCTCAGACATGCGCAGTCCAGACATCCACCTACAGATGATCGTCCTCTGCCCCTCCACCTCCTCCTCTTCTTCTTCTTGTCATCTGGAGCCTGGAGAGGTCCAGAGGGCTGGCCTGCACTCTGGTAGCGCTCATAAACACAAAAGTTGCATTTTCATGAACCATAATAAAATAAATAGCAGTGCAGAGCCAAACACATTAAGTGATGGCTCAGAGGGGGCAGTGCAATGCCCAAATGCCCCTGTTGGCCATTCTCCATTGTAAGATGGGGAGTCATGCTCTGGAAGTGGCAAACTCCATTAGCATTTTAAATTTAAGCAGCATATTTTATCCCACTCCCTGCTGTGAGGACTATTAATGCCTGACTTCTCACTCAGAAGTCCCATTTGAAATACCCACGCACATCCACAATGGTTTAAAGACTGCAGAGGGGGAGAGGGGAATTGAGTCAGGACTGTGACCATGAAGAGTTGGATTCGGTGTAATGAAGATTGCCAGTAAGTAAACTGAGCATTACAACACGTCCTCCTTCCTCGCTCTAGTTAATAAAGGCTAAGAGTAATAAAGACTGTATTTGTTAATGTTAATGACAATTCCTTGCTACTAAGACTACCAGACTATGTTATTATTCTTGCAATCTTTATTGTCATTTATATGGCCTGCTGCCTGAGGAGACTACCAGCCTATGTTGTCATTTATACTGCCTACTGCCTGACAATTCTTCCATAGTGGAACTACTGTCTTTCTTAATGACGGTTTGAACCCTCAGTGCTTTTTTTGTATTGTTATTCGTTGTGGTTAATTTCTATTGGCTCTCTGTGATGGGGATTACTACCTGTTTTTCATATTGCTCACTATTTGGTGCCTTTATCACCCTTAGTCTTTCACTAAATCCTCAATGTCCTCCCCCTTACTATGCCCCCCTGGCCCCAACCTGCTCTTTACTAATCGAAATTTGTAAATTTCCGTTCGCGCTCCCTTTTTGTAATTCTATCTCCCTGCGTTACTCTGATTGTTTACTCTTTCTGATCCTCATTGATTTTACCACTTCTCTTCCTCCTTGCTCTGATCCCTCCCCCTTCCCCTAATACTTAACTGTGCCTACTCCTGTCCAGGTTTTTCATATGTGTATTGACTGATTAAGCCCACCTGACAGCGCCCACTCCGATTTACCCGCATCTTCTGCTTCCAACACGTATCTCTTATTTCATCCCTAACGCGGCCCTCCATCCCCCTTCTGGTGCTTGCTCTAATCACTCACTTTCACCCTGATCCTACCTTGACCCTCCCACCTCTATTCGCCCTATATCAAGTCTTCCCCATCATCTCTCCCCCTCCCCTAGCCTCTTTAATCGAATTACCATGCCCCCTCGCACACTCCCTCATTACTGCAGACTACAGACTCAATCCACAAGACTCACCCATCACTAGACATGGCCCAAATTCTTGGTCTATTCTTTACCTCCCTAATCTCTCCAAAAACGCTAAGAAAAACTTTAAACACAAATTACTTATTGGTCAGCATGAAACTCTATTTGTCGATAACTACCTTAGCCTCTCCTCCATAATAAAAAACAACTACATAAATTGTCCACCTCCCCTTCCCCTACTTTCTGTGGCGAAATAGACATCTCTTTTTTCAAATCCGGTAACATCCTCATCCAAGCTTCTGAAAATCACCTCTCCATCTTTGAACAACATTTCAGCACCTTGTCCTACCTACTATCCATTCCACCTCCTAACACTTCACCCTCCAACAGCTTGACGCCCTCTCTCCCTCTACTTCCGTGTCCCCAACCCCTCCCCCCACAAGCTCCTCTACTGCGCATAATGCTTCCCAACCCCATTCCTCCAATTACCCTCCCTCGCTAGCAACCCTCTCTCATCCTGACACCTCAACAGCATGCTCACTCTCCCAAACCCTTTCTCTCTCTAATGACTCATCCCCTCCTACAATTAGGCACACCCCCACATCACTACCTCCTTCCAGCACTCTCCTCCCAAAGTTCCTATTATTGGACTGCCAGCATCAATTTCACCCTCTCCAAACTTCCCCCCCTAGCCAGGATGTTATTTCCCCTCTCTCACCTCATGACCCCTTACCATCTCAGAACTCCTATTCTGACTCTATGCACTCCCTTTCTGACTACACGGTCCTCCCTTTGTCCACCAACCTGAGAGCGCATCTCCACCCCCCGCCATCCAACCCACACACTCCACAGACCGCTCTCCCCAGACAACTTGGATCCTACTCTCCTCCCTAACACTCTTTCGCCCTTAGTCCCTATCACTCCTTTAACACAGACTGTATCTAACATCGAAAGCCATCTCCTTACCTTGTCGTCCGAACTCTCCCAACTCAGGATAGATCTTACCTTGTCGTCCGAACTCTCTCAACTCAGGAAAGATTTTAACTCCCTCTCCTCGGAGATCCTCCTTAACCGTGCGATCTCCCCAAACCCTGGCTCACAAAACACCACCAACCCTCAACAGTAGAGAACCTTCCCCCGCTGCAACTGTTACCATAGACCCCCACGTGCCTTGAGCCATCTATCCCCCTCAGACCTCCTCGACCTCTGTAACTCTTACCTCCCTAACTAACCAAATGACGCTCCAGCCCCCAACTCTACCATTCCCGTGATCTTGGGGACAAGCAGAATCCCGTCCTCCTCCGTCTCCCCTAGACCCCCAACACAACTTACCGCTATCCAATCATGCCCTCCATCCATAAACAACCAGAAACCCCTTGCTTGCATGCTGGTTAACTGCCGCTCATCAGTCCGGCATGCGACTGAAATAGCTGAAACCATCCTCAGCGAAGATATTGACATTGCTTTCCTTATGGAAACTTGGCTCAATGCCCACTCTACATCCATTCTTGACTTACTCTCCCCTCCCCCCAGCTACTCCATACTCAGAAAAGATAGACAAGATAGAATAGGACTGAGGAGCCTAGCGCGCAACCAAGATGGCCGCGTAGGTGCGAGGCTCCCGAGGACCTCCGCAACCTCCTAAGTTTATCCTGTCTTCATCCTGAATCGGTTGAGGGGACTGTGTCGGTGAACCTGAGCCGAGGTGGTACCCGTTTTCCGTTTTTGAATCGGACCCCGGGTGCCGTGATGAACACCGACTGAAGTTTGCGGCCTGCTCCTCTCCTGACCCCGGACTGGAGTTTGGGGGTGATCCAGTGGAGAAGTGAATAACAACGGCGGGACGAGCCTGGCGAGTCGCGTACCCCACACTTTCACTTTCGCTTTTGAGTCCCCTTGCCGTCATCGCGAGTGGGATCACGGCGCTTCTTTGGGTGGTGGTTGCCTCGCTGGGGGATCCTGCCTGCCTGCGGGGACCTGCTCCGCCTTTTTGAGGTGACCTCCGGGGTCCTCGGCCTCGATTGCTCGTTCTACGCTGCATGACTCGTGGGGATGCGAGATACAAGACGATGGCCACGAAGTAGGATGGAGATCGGCTGAAGGCCAAATCGACCCGGCGTGGCGCCGCACTTCAAGTCAACATCATGGATCGCTACACCCTACCAAAAGGTTCTCCCGGCGGGTCGCTTAAGTCTTCCGAGTGCCCTCCGGATGCCCCGGATTTGCCGACGGATCTGACTCTGCAGGACGTCATGGGCGCCATAGCTGAGATGAAGACCTCGGTGGGTCAACAATTCGACACCCTGGCGCACCAACTCGACGCGGTCCTTATCGATGTCAACCTTGTTAGAGCGGATCTATCCAAGACAAATGACCGGGTTGACTCTTTGGTCCATACCGCGTCGGGCCTCACGACTGAGGTGGCGGCCCTCCAGACGGAGGTGCGCCGGCTCCGGCAGGCCAGTGCGCTCACGGATCGGCGACTGGAGGACTCCGAGAGCAGGGCCTGGAGGAATAACGTTCGCATTATCGGAGTGCCTGAGGGACTGGAGGATTCGGCGGCGGATCTCTTTGTGGAGGATCTGATTTCTACTCCTCTCCAGCCCCGAGGACTGAGTAAATTCTTTGCGGTGGAAAAGGCCCATAGAGTTCCTGGCGGCAAGCCGAAGGTCGGGGCTCCCCCGCGGCCTCTCATTGCCCGTATTTTCAACTTTCGGGACAGGGATGCGATTCTACAAGCTTCCAGACTGCGGGGGCCGCTTAAGCTGGAGAACATGGAGGTGAACTTTTATCCTGATTTCACGCAGGCGGTCCAGAAGCAGAGACTGAGTTTCATGGGCGTCAAGCGGCGGCTTCGAGATATGAACTTAAAATACGCAATGCTTTTCCCGGCCAGGCTGCGTGTGGAGTCTGATGGTCGCACTCACTTTTTTGACCGTCCTGAGACGGCCGGGGACTGGTTGGGCACTTTGTCTGGGGGACATGATCGGGATGGGATGGGGGCAGCGGGAGGAGAGTGCCCACCGGACCGGGTATGAGGTACTGACACTGGGGCTCATTCCTGATGATGCCACTTTTCGGCCAAGCTCAGGGTTTTTTGACTGTTGTGTCTCGTTCCCCCTCCATTGGAGGTTGTGCGGTGTCTCGAGGGGGTTCTCTTTCCTCCTCTAGGGGGTCTTTGTAGTTTAGTTCACACAGGGGCGACAGGCACACTGCAAGTTGGGGGGGCTGTCTGGGCTCATGCAGGGGTGCAGGGAGGGGGGAGTTTTGTTTGGGATGTTGGGTTGGGGTTGGGTATTGTTTGTTTGTGTAGGAGAGTAGGGTCTGCAATCCTATGATCACCCAGATTTTTTGCTTTTGCTTCATTGGTTTACGACTTTCCCTGGCTGTGGGCCTGCCAATCAGACCCACAGCCTAGCTGTTCTCTCTCGAAATTAACATACATGTACATTAGGTGCATCCACTAATTGGAACTGGGCCGCCTTGTCAGTCCCTGTCTCAGCATACCACAGGTATCCAGGGCATCGGTGTACCCAGGGCCTACCAGGGGCTGCAGCATGTATTATGCCACCCCTGGATGGCCGCCCAAATCTGACACAACTGGCTGCATGACAGCTGGGGCAAAGTGGTGTAATCACCCGTTGCTGTAGGTGTAGTATTCCTACACCTAACCCTAAAATGGACACATGGACCTGACAAGTAAAAAGATGCCAAAAAAAGTTCAGTGGACAGCAAGCTGTCAGAAGGCATTCAATGACCTAAAGCAGGCCATGTGCACAGCACCTATCCTAAAGAGTCCAGACTACTCCAAACCATTCATTGTCCAAACAGACGCTTCGGAGCTGGGTGTGGGAGCTGTTCTATCTCAACTGAATTTTGATGGTCATGACCAGCCCATAGCTTTTATTAGCAGGAGGCTGACCCCCAGAGAGAAGAATTGGTCAGCTATTGAGAGGGAGGCCTTTGCTGTGGTTTGGGCCCTGAAGAAGTTGAGGCCATACTTGTTTGGCACTCACTTCAAGATTCAGACCGACCATAAGCCCCTCTTGTGGCTAAATCAAATGAAGGGTGAAAACCCCAAACTACTTAGGTGGTCCATTTCCCTACAGGGGATGGACTTCACAGTGGAGCATAGACCTGGCACTGATCATGGCAATGCAGATGGGCTCTCCAGGTATTTCCACTTAGAGCAAGAAGACTCACCTGGTCAAGGTTAGCTTATTGTCCCAAAGTTTGGGGGGGGGTCATGTAGGAGAGTAGGGTCTGCAATCCTATGATCACCCAGATTTTTTGCTTTTGCTTCATTGGTTTACGACTTTCCCTGGCTGTGGGCCTGCCAATCAGACCCACAGCCTAGCTGTTCTCTCTCGAAATTAACACACATGTACATTAGGTGCATCCACTAACTGGAACTGGGCCGCCTTGTCAGTCCCTGTCTCAGCATACCACAGGTATCCAGGGCATCGGTGTACCCAGGGCCTACCAGGGGCTGCAGCATGTATTATGCCACCCCTGGATGGCCGCCCAAATCTGACACAACTGGCTGCACGACAGCTGGGGCAAAGTGGTGTAATCACCCGTTGCTGTAGGTGTAGTATTCCTACACCTAACCCTAAAATGGACACATGGACTCCTATCAGTCACTCCTATGGCAGGCCTTATCAATCCTGAAGGCAGAGTGCAGGGAATCATGTGGGACGGTGCTCTGGCGCGAGCTGAGCCCGTCGACGGCTTGCGGAACCAAGTCCTAATAGCCGTTCCATGGTGACGCGGGCCAACTACTTTTAATGCATTATAATCCTTGCGGTTATTTGCTAACTTTGGCCTCGCATCACCTACACATGTCGAGTAAGGTGTCATACGAATAGGAATACGAACCCCTCGCCAGTCCTGGCGACGGGGTTAGCATTCCCCCCTTTTAGAGGGTCACGACATGGAAGTAACCTTGAACCCCGGTTAAAGTTGACTCAAGCCTCAGCATCACAAGATGGATGCTGCCACCAGACACAAGTCTGACCTCCTGCTGCTGGGAGACCTTCCAGCGAGGGGAGCTTGGACAAAGGGTTTCCTGTCGAGGGCGGTGTTAGCACCATCCCAGACAGGGTTTGTGTATCCCAGGTAGGCAGGGCTGAAAGGAAGGTGATTGCAAGTGGCACCCCGGTGCTCACTGTGCATAGCCCGGCTCAAACCAGTTTCGGGGGCAACCCTGCCCCTGAGCCGGGGCGAAGCCGGACAAAGGATAGGGGTGTCACCACCCCCCTCCTGGCTCCACCCATAGGTAGGACCTAGTCACGGGCCAGCCCCTTTTCTTAGAATAAAGGTAGGAGCGAGTCCCCTTCCCAAATTGGATAATTCTGAATCTTGAACTACTTTCCACGAAAGGAACTCTTGACTATTTCTGAAGACTCTCCCTTGTGGCTAAGAAGTAGCCACCCTGCAGCAGCAGGCACCACCTAAGCGCTTGCGGTTTGCTGTACGTCTCTCCTACGGATCAAGACTGCCCAGCTCGACGAGACCCGAGTTCCCTGCCATCTCTGACCTTTTACCTACATCATCAGCCCAGCTGAGAGTCGTAGGTGTGACGAGACCTGCGGGACCGGCCATCTTCAGAACCTGCACGACGCTTATCTAGCACGCCCACCGAGGGACCCTCGAGTGAGTGCACCTAGGGTTTGAGAAGCCCTAACCCTGAGCAGCTCCAGCACCGAAGTCTGCCTCCCCAGCATCCACGAGATCTGCGTGGGGGCCCTTCCGCTCCTTGCTGGTCACCGCGTTGTCCGACCACTTGCCGACCGGCTTGTGGCCCTCTTCACGACGCACCACGATTGTTTCATCACTAGTCTGGTTGCTCCAGACTGGCTCTTGCTCCCCTTCAACAGAGGAGTACCACGGATCCTCCTGGTCCACTCCAGACGCCATCTTGACTCCACCGCGTGGGCTTGGCACTGCCAAGACCTGCTGCCCCACTCCTGGGCCCAGCATCATCGACAGCAGACACCTGCGTGGGACAGCTCGCCCTCCATCCTGGTCGCCGCCGCGCCTCCTGGTCCGAGGAACAGCCGAGTCCGACGTCATCCACTCACCTGGTCGAGGTGACTTCAGCCGGTACCCTCCTGGTGCCCACACGATCGCTGGCTAGCGGTTGAGAACTGAGTCCCCTCTGCTTTCAGGTTTCCTTCATCCCCGATCCAGGCTTGGATCTCGCTGAACATCGTCACTGGTCGCCTGCCAGCAACTTCTTCTTTCAGGCTCCTGAGACTACAACGAGGACTCCCGACATCTTGCCGAACCTCCCGCAGCCGCAGCCTCTGGGCTAGGTAACTCGAGCATTTCGGTGCTCCATCGCAGGTTCGCTCTACAAGTGTCCAGTTCCTTTTTCGTTTAGTCCCACTGATTGGATCACTCCGGAATCAGTAACTCCAGACTCTAACCATTCGCATTTCACTGATAGTGTATATGGTTTCTCGTGCCCCTCGGGCATTTGTGTAAATTGTGCAACTTGAAGTATTTTCGTAAGAGTTTTGTAGTGTGCTTAGCTCCCTGACTCATAAAGAGCCAGGGTAGTCTTGTTATAAATAAATATCCTTTATTTTCATAACAACTTGTGTGGTGTCCTTTCACGTGGTGTTCAAGGGGTAAATGTGGTGGTAAAACAGCTGGCTTAACACGCCCTTTAGAGTTTAGCCTAAGACTGCTCGTATCCACGCTACTAGGATAGCTGGTCTATAAGGTTGACTTACAACCAATCATCAATAAGGGTCGTTTGGAATGATACACAGTGATCACTAGAATAGTGAGCACTACATATCAGGCCAACTTCTCACATTGGTGAGCAGCGGGTGGGATTTGAGCTTGCTGTTTTACCACACACGTATCCTAAGAATATCGAAGTGAAAGATCATATAAGTACCCAGGTACATATAACTTAACTTAGAATACTCCGAGTTCTACTGAACCGGCTGTTGTAGTGTAACAGGGCTTAGCACACCCTGACTACAACTCTTAGCAAGGGATCAGTAGGTAAACACATAGTGTAGGTAGGTGCATCACTTACACCTCACTAGAAAAGCATGTCGGTCCACGGAGAGTCTGCGGAGACTCCCTTAGTGGTCAGTGACCCTCCACAGGTCGTGTCACGATATGCAGCTCTTAGCTTCAAGGAGATGAGACAACTGTGTGCCTCCAGGAAGCTAAACCAGGGTTCTAACCCTACCATCGCAATTCTGATAGGTCTCTTAGAGGCGTACGATGCTAGGAGGTCCTCTAACACAGGTCCCCCCAGTGCTGATGGGAACATGCCTCCCTTAGAGGGAACCCTCGGTGACCCCGACCTCGACCTCCACACAGAGGAGGAGGACGAGGAGGAGTTATCAGAATACGAGGCAAACAAAGGTCCAGTGGTAGTCAGCCGGCTTACAAGGACCAACTTAAGCAGGCATGAGAATGGAACTGGGGGAGCCCCGGGCCCACGCTCAAGCAGGCCTAACCTTGGGAACGGACGAGCTAGGTCTCTCTCCAGAGGCTCTGGCAGATCGGTTCATACACATGTCTCTCAGGCATCTTCTCAGAGAGGAATGACGTCCCCTCAGAGAAGGGAGCATGAAGCGAAGATGAGGGAAGTCAATCTGAGGATCGAGCGGGAAGAACTTGCCCTCGCCAAAGAAAGACTTGCCCTGGCCCGAGAGCAGAAATTAAGTGGGTTAGATCCCACTTGTGGCAGCATTCTCAATAGAGAGAAAGACAGGGGTATAGACACTAGACACCTGAGTAAAATAGTGCCCCCCTTTAAACAAGGAGACGACATCCACAAGTGGATAACTGCTTTGGAGAGGGCCTGCACTGTCCAGTGCGTCCCCCCAAGTCAGTGGGCAGCTATACTGTGGCTCTCCTTTGAAGGTAAAGGGCGAGAGAAGCTCCTCACTACTAGAGCTGAGGATGCAAACAACTACCAAGTCCTGAAGACCACACTGATTGATGGGTTTGGCTTAACCACGGAGCAGTACAGGTTGCTGTTCAGGGACACCCAGAAAATTCAGTCTCAGGATTGGACTGACTTTGTCGATTGTGCCACTAAGGCTTTGGAAGGCTGGTTGCTGGGTAGCAAGGTTACTGATTACACAGGATTGTACAATCTTATCATGCGAGAACAGATTTTAAACAACTGTCAGAACCAATTGTTGCATCAGCACCTTGTCGACTCGGATCTGACCTCTCCCCAAGAATTGGGAAAGAAGGCAGACAGATGGGTCAGAACAAGGGTCAAGCAGAACCAGAACCAGAACCAGGGTGGTCAGAAGAAAGCAGACCAAAAGGGTAGTAACAAGAACGAACAAAATGACCAGAAGTCTTCGACAGGTCCCCAACAAACCAAAGAGGGTGGGGGTCAGGCTTCACAGAAGAAGAAGACTCAAGAAGGCCAGTCAAAAAGGTGGTGCCAATACTGTAAAAGTAAGACTCACTGGTTTAGTGAGTGCACCAAGAAAGGAGGGCAAACTCCTGCCACTGCAGCCCCTAAGGCACCTGCACCCCCTAGTACAGTCAGCAGTGGTAGTGCGCCTCCCAAGGCATTAGTTGGGTTAACCTTGGGAACCGAGGGGAGTGACGACTTAGTCAGCACGCTCACTCAGGCCGTCCTTGTCTGTACAGGGGATATGGATATGTCCCCTGATGCCAGTCCCAATACTTTAGGCAAATGCAGACAGACACCTTTGCTCAATGGAAAAATGGCTCAGGCCTACAGGGACACTTGTGCCAGTGTCACCATGGTGACGCCTAACTTTGTGGACCCTGGACAGATCATGCTAGGTACCGATTACCTAGTGACCAATGCCAGCAACGTCACTACCAATCACAGTATGGCAGTTGTTGATTTCTCCTGGAGAGGGGTAAGTGGCCCAAAGAAAGTTGTGGTTAGTTCAGACCTCCCCGTAGAATGTCTGTTGGGCAATGATTTGGAAACGTCACAATGGTCAGAAGTGGAGCAGAGGACTCACATGGAAATGTTAGGCTTGCCAGCACATGTCCTTGCTGTGACCAGGTCACAGGCCAAAAGATGCCCCACTGAACAGGTGCTGGATCCTGGAAGAACGGACCAGACACCTTCCAAGAAGAGGAGCAGTAAGGGTAAGGCTTCGCCTTCCCCCTTGCCCCAGGTCGTGGATCAAGTCTCTGAGGAGGCTGACCTTAAAGAACTGAGGGAAACTGAGCCGAAAGAGCTTGAACCTGGTCAGGTTGAGTTTCTGGGCTCAGGGGGACCCTCCAGGGAAGACCTGGGGAAGGCACAGTTAGACTGCCCCTCACTTGAACCCCTCAGACAGCAGGCTGCTGCTGAGGCTGCAGGGAACGCCACAGGTACCCACAAAGTGTACTGGGACGATGGACTCCTGTACTCCGAGGCAAGAGACCCCAAACCTGGCGCGACCAGGAGGCTGGTCATCCCCTTGTCTCTGAGAGGTTTCCTTCTTACCTTGGCCCACGAGATTCCCCTTGCAGGTCACTTAGGCCAGAATAAGACTTGGGACAGAATTGTTCCACACTTTCACTGGCCCCACATGTCCGAAGATACGAAGGAGTTTTGCCGCTCCTGTGTCACTTGCCAAGCCAGTGGTAAGTCAGGTGGCACGACAAAGGCCCCCCTCATACCACTACCGGTGGTGGGGGTACCCTTTGAACGAGTGGGGATCGACATTGTCGGACCAATGGAACCCCAGACAGCATCAGGGCACAAGTTTATACTGGTGGTGGTGGACCACGCCACCAGGTATCCTGAAGCTATTCCCCTTAGGACCACTACAGCACCTGTGGTGGCACGGGCCCTACTTGGAGTGTTCTCCAGAGTGGGCTTCCCTAAGGAGGTCGTCTCAGACAGAGGTGCAAACTTTATGTCGGGATATCTGACTGCAATGTGGAAGGAGTGTGGTGTCAACTACAAGTTCACCACACCCTATCACCCATAATGCAATGGGCTTGTTGAGAGATTCAACAGGACCCTAAAAGGGATGATTCACGGACTACCTGAAAAGCTTCGGCGGAGATGGGATGTCCTGATACCCTGCCTCTTGTTCGCCTACAGAGACGTCCCGCAGAAGGGTGTTGGCTACAGCCCTTTTGAGCTTCTGTTCGGGCATCCTGTAAGGGGACCCCTTTGTTTGGTAAAGGAAGGATGGGAGAGACCTCTCAGAAAGCCGGCATCAAACATTGTGGACTATGTGCTCGGTCTCCGCTCGCGGATGGCGGAGTACATGGAAAAGGCATCTAAAAACCTTGAGGCGAGCCAAGAATTACAAAAAGCTTGGCATGACCAAAAGGCTGTCCTGACTGTGTACCAGCCTGGACAGAAGGCGTGGGTGCTGGAGCCAGTGGCCCCAGCAGCACTCAAAGACAAATGGTCAGGGCCCCACACGATCATTGAGCAAAAGGGAGAGGTCACCTACCTGGTAGACCTGGGAACTCCCCGGAGCCCCCACAGGGTGCTCCATGTAAACAGGCTCAAGGCATATGTCGACAGGGAGGGCATGGGCTTGCTCATGGCCACAGATGAGGGACAGGAGGAGGAGAGTGACCCTCTCCCGGACCTGCTCTCTCAGAACCCTGACGATGGGTCAGTAGATGGTGTTGTCTTTTGTGGCAGCCTCTCTGGACATCAACAAAAGGATTGTAAACAGGTTCTTCAATCCTTTCGACATATGTTCTCTCTGACGCCCAGTCAGACCAACTGGTGTACCCATGAGGTCGACACTGGGGACAGTCTGCCCGTAAAGAGTAAAATCTATCGGCAACCTGATCATGTCAGAGACTGCATCAAGACGGAGGTGCAGAAAATGTTGGAGCTGGGAGTCATTGAACCCTCGGACAGCCCCTGGGCTAGTCCCGTAGTTCTCGTGCCGAAACCTCACACCCAGGGCGGTAAGAAAGAGATGAGGTTTTGCGTGGACTACAGAGGTCTCAATGCAGTCACTAAGACTGACGCCCACCCGATACCAAGAGCAGACGAACTTATCGACCGGTTGGCTTCGGCCAGCTACTTAAGTACGTTTGACCTGACAGCTGGGTATTGGCAAATCAGGTTAGCTGAGGAGGCCAAGCCCAAAACAGCATTTTCTACCCCGGGTGGGCATTATCAGTTCGTGGTAATGCCCTTTGATTTGAAAAATGCACCTGCCACCTTCCAAAGGCTGGTGAATCGAGTTCTCACTGGGTTGGACGACTTCTGTGCGGCGTATCTGGATGATATCGCTGTCTTTAGCTCCACCTGGGAGGATCACCTGGTCCACCTGAGGAAAGTGTTAGAGGCCCTGCAAAAGGCAGGCCTCACTATCAAGGCCACTAAGTGCCAGATAGGGCAGACACAGGTTGTATACCTGGGCCACCTTGTAGGTGGAGGCCAGGTTCAGCCATTGGAGAGCAAAATACAGGCCATCCAGGACTGGGCTCCTCCAACCACCCAGACTCAGGTTCGAGCTTTCTTGGGCCTGACTGGTTATTACCGGAAATTTGTCAGAAATTATGGATCCATTGTGACCCCGCTAAACGACCTGACAAGTAAAAAGATGCCAAAAAAAGTTCAGTGGACAGCAAGCTGTCAGAAGGCATTCGATGACCTAAAGCAGGCCATGTGCACAGCACCTATCCTAAAGAGTCCAGACTACTCCAAACCATTTATTGTCCAAACAGACGCTTCGGAGCTGGGTGTGGGAGCTGTTCTATCTCAACTGAATTTTGATGGTCATGACCAGCCCATAGCTTTTATTAGCAGGAGGCTGACCCCCAGAGAGAAGGATTGGTCAGCTATTGAGAGGGAGGCCTTTGCTGTGGTTTGGGCCCTGAAGAAGTTGAGGCCATACTTGTTTGGCACTCACTTCAAGATTCAGACCGACCATAAGCCCCTCTTGTGCCTAAATCAAATGAAGGGTGAAAACCCCAAACTACTTAGGTGGTCCATTTCCCTACAGGGGATGGACTTCACAGTGGAGCATAGACCTGGCACTGATCATGGCAATGCAGATGGGCTCTCCAGGTATTTCCACTTAGAGCAAGAAGACTCACCTGGTCAAGGTTAGCTTATTGTCCTAAAGTTTGGGGGGGGGTCATGTAGGAGAGTAGGGTCTGCAATCCTATGATCACCCAGATTTTTTGCTTTTGCTTCATTGGTTTACGACTTTCCCTGGCTGTGGGACTGCCAATCAGACCCACAGCCTAGCTGTTCTCTCTCGAAATTAACACACATGTACATTAGGTGCATCCACTAACTGGAACTGGGCCGCCTTGTCAGTCCCTGTCTCAGCATACCACAGGTATCCAGGGCATCGGTGTACCCAGGGCCTACCAGGGGCTGCAGCATGTATTATGCCACCCCTGGATGGCCGCCCAAATCTGACACAACTGGCTGCACGACAGCTGGGGCAAAGTGGTGTAATCACCCGTTGCTGTAGGTGTAGTATTCCTACACCTAACCCTAAAATGGACACATGGACTCCTATCAGTCACTCCTATGGCAGGCCTTATCAATCCTGAAGGCAGAGTGCAGGGAGTCATGTGGGACGGTGCTCTGGCGCGAGCTGAGCCCGTCGACGGCTTGCGGAACCAAGTCCTAATAGCCGTTCCATGGTGACGCGGGCCAACTACTTTTAATGCATTATAATCCTTGCGGTTATTTGCTAACTTTGGCCTCGCATCACCTACACATGTCGAGTAAGGTGTCATACGAATAGGAATACGAACCCCTCGCCAGTCCTGGCGACGGGGTTAGCATTCCCCCCTTTTAGAGGGTCACGACATGGAAGTAACCTTGAACCCCGGTTAAAGTTGACTCAAGCCTCAGCATCACAAGATGGATGCTGCCACCAGACACAAGTCTGACCTCCTGCTGCTGGGAGACCTTCCAGCGAGGGGAGCTTGGACAAAGGGTTTCCTGTCGAGGGCGGTGTTAGCACCATCCCAGACAGGGTTTGTGTATCCCAGGTAGGCAGGGCTGAAAGGAAGGTGATTGCAAGTGGCACCCCGGTGCTCACTGTGCATAGCCCGGCTCAAACCAGTTTCGGGGGCAACCCTACCCCTGAGCGAAGCCGGACAAAGGATAGGGGTGTCACCACCCCCCTCCTGGCTCCACCCATAGGTAGGACCTAGTCACGGGCCAGCCCCTTTTCTTAGAATAAAGGTAGGAGCGAGTCCCCTTCCCAAATTGGATAATTCTGAATCTTGAACTACTTTCCACGAAAGGAACTCTTGACTATTTCTGAAGACTCTCCCTTGTGGCTAAGGAGTAGCCACCCTGCACCAGCAGGCACCACCTAAGCGCTTGCGGTTTGCTGTAAGTCTCTCCTACGGATCAAGACTGCCCAGCTCGACGAGACCCGAGTTCCCTGCCATCTCTGACCTTTTACCTACATCATCAGCCCAGCTGAGAGTCGTAGGTGTGACGAGACCTGCGGGACCAGCCATCTTCAGAACCTGCACGACGCTTATCTAGCACGCCCACCGAGGGACCCTCGAGTGAGTGCACCTAGGGTTTGAGAAGCCCTAACCCTGAGCAGCTCCAGCACCGAAGTCTGCCTCCCCAGCATCCACGAGATCTGCCTGGGGGCCCTTCCGCTCCTTTCTGTTCACCGCGTTGTCCGACCACTTGCCGACCGGCTTGTGGCCCTCTTCACGACGCACCACGATTGTTTCATCACTAGTCTGGTAGCTCCAGACTGGCTCTTGCTCCCCTTCAACAGAGGAGTACCACGGACCCTCCTGGTCCACTCCAGACGCCATCTTGACTCCACCGCGTGGGCTTGCCACTGCCAAGACCTGCTGCCCCACTCCTGGGCCCAGCATCATCGACAGCAGACACCTGCGTGGGACAGCTCGCCCTCCATCCTGGTCGCCGGCGCGCCTCCTGGTCCGAGGAACAGCCGAGTCCGACGTCATCCACTCACCTGGTCGAGGTGACTTCAGCCGGTACCCTCCTGGTGCCCACACGATCGCTGGCTAGCGGTTGAGAACTGAGTCCCCTCTGCTTTCAGGTTTCCTTCATCCCCGATCCAGGCTTGGATCTCGCTGAACATCGTCACTGGTCGCCTGCCAGCAACTTCTTCTTTCAGGCTCCTGAGACTACAACGAGGACTCCCGACATCTTGCCGAACCTCCCGCAGCCGCAGCCTCTGGGCTAGGTAACTCGAGCATTTCGGTGCTCCATCGCAGGTTCGCTCTACAAGTGTCCAGTTCCTTTTTCGTTTAGTCCCACTGATCGGATCACTCCGGAATCAGTAACTCCAGACTCTAACCATTCGCATTTCACTGTTAGTGTATATGGTTTCTCGTGCCCCTCGGGCATTTGTGTAAATTGTGCAACTTGAAGTATTTTCGTAAGAGTTTTGTAGTGTGCTTAGCTCCCTGACTCATAAAGAGCCAGGGTAGTCTTGTTATAAATAAAAATCCTTTATTTTCATAACAACTTGTGTGGTGTCCTTTCACGTGGTGTTCAAGGGGTAAATGTGGTGGTAAAACAGCTGGCTTAACACGCCCTCTAGAGTTTAGCCTAAGACTGCTCGTATCCACGCTACTAGGATAGCTGGTCTATAAGGTTGACTTACAACCAATCATCAATAAGGGTCGTTTGGAATGATACACAGTGATCACTAGAATAGTGAGCACTACATATCAGGCCAACTTCTCACAGTTTGTACCACAAGGCAGAAGTATTGTTGTGCTATATCTAAAGTGCTCTCTGGGGGGGAGACTGATCGGTTTTGGCTGTGATGGGGGGTAGGGGATTGAGACTTCTGTCCTGGAATGTTAATGGATTGGGGGACAGGATAAAACGGGGGGTGGTCCTGCAGTTCTTAAAACGGATTTCACCTGATATTGTATTTCTGCAGGAAACACACCTTATTGGCAATTCCTTTCGTGCCATGAACAGGCGGGGCTATCGCCTTGTAGCCCATTCGGGCTTCACCTCTGGTTCGAGGGGTGTGGGCATTATGGTTAAAACCTCACTCCCGTTGGAGGTTGATGAGGTGCTCCATGATGATAGGGGACGGTATACGGCTCTAGTGGGCAGATTGGAGGGTAAAGTGATTGTTTTGGTTTCTGTTTATGTCCCGCCGGGGTTGCAGACGACTACTTTCGCTGATTTGGGGCGCCTCCTTCTTGGACTGCCGGAGGGGACTCTAGTGGTTGGGGGGGATTTTAACGCTGTAATTTCCGGAACTGTGGATCGTCACCCACCCAGGGATCTCCCCCGCGCCCAAGCCTGGTTGTCTGGCCTCTTGGATACCCTGGGACTGGTGGATTGTTGGCGGCTGAAACACCCTACGCAGGTACAATACACCTTTCATTCCGGGGCTCATGGCAGTCTTTCGAGGCTTGACTATGTTCTGATGCCAGCGGCACAGGCGGGGAGGGTTGGAGAGGTGCGGCATCTAGCTCGGGGTATTTCCGACCACTCCCCGCTCTTGTTGCACTTCGACATTGTCCCGAGGGGGGAAGGGAGGGTGGTCCCGACCAACCCCTGGTACCTGCGTAACCCCAACATCCGCGCAGATTTGGTTAAATCCCTTGAGCAATATTTTGGAGATAATGTGGGATCTGTGTCGTCTGCTGTTTCTCTGTGGGAGGCGTTCAAGACGGTAATCCGGGGGGAGGCCCTATCCCTCATTTCCCATTCCAGGAGGCGCGAGCGGGAGGAGGTGACCCGTATCGAATCTGAGATAACTGAGTTGGAGGGTGATCTGGATTGTGGTGTCACAGACGACAAACTGCATGCTCTCAGACTCAAACAAGCGGACTACAAGGCCCTAGTTACAGAGGCGGCCAGGGGCCTGAGTAGAGAGCAACAGGGGCGACTGTATGATGTGGGTGATAAGGCTGGTAAACTGATTGCGTGGCTGGATAAAAAGGAGAGAGCGAGTCGAGTTGTCCCGTCGGTTGAGAGACTGGATGGTGTGTGTGTCACTGAGCCGGAGGAAATTGTTGATTGCTTCGCTGAGTATTTTCGCGGGGTGTACTCCCCGGTATCTTCCCGCTCGGAAGAGGATTCCCACGCCCTGCTTAAAGATATTGCGCTGCCTTCCCTTTCGGAGGAGGATAAATTGTTGATGGACGCGGCTCCAACATTTGAGGAGATTGCCCTCGCCATACGTTCGGTCGCCTCTGGCAAGGCCATGGGTCCTAATGGCCTTCCCATCGAATTGTACAAATTGCGGCCGGATACACTGGCTCCGCATCTCCGTGATATGTTCCTCGCGGCCCGTTCGGCGGGTACCCTCCCGCTGGGCTGCGGTGGCACCCTTCGATTCGTGGTCTCCGATGGACTCCTGAGTATGAGGATCGCGTCTCCCTTTACGCGGACGATATTCTTTTGTACCTTGCTTCCCCGCGAGAATCGTTGATTGTGTTAGTGGATGTATTGTGTTCATTTGTCCTCTCAGGGGAGGCTCCTATCCTTCCGCGGGGTTGTCCTATCCAGGTCGCTCCGCAGGGATTTAAGTATCTGGGTATCTTTATTACCCTGGACTCTGCGGCCCGATATAAACAGAACCTGCTCCCCCCCCTCCAGTGCCTGAAGGAGGATGTGGCGCGTTGGAGGCGCTTGCCGCTCTTGCCGCTCGGCCGTGCGGCGCTGTTTAAGATGATGTCGTTGCCACGTTTTTTATACGCTCTACAAAACACGATGGATGTCGTCCCGGCTCGCTACTTTCGGGAGGTGGAGGGTCTGCAGCGCCAACTGTTTTGGGGTGGGAGGCCGCGTATCGCCCTCGCGAAGCTGACGCTCCCGTGGTATGACGGGGGGGTCGCCCTCCCAGACATCAAACGGTATTACTGGGCCTCCCAGCTGGCTTCGATAAACCACGGGCTTTATGGGCCCGCCCTTAACCCGGCTTTTGAAATGGACAAATTGTTGTTGCCGGGTGGCGACTACAATCGTGCGCTCTACTCTAGATCGCTCGACGCACGTTTGACGGGTCCTACACGGGTCGCGGTACGGGTGTGGCACGCGGCAAACTTGGCGATGGGGTGGAAGGATCGGTTGACCCGGGCGACGCCATTGTATGCATCTGAGCGATTGGGCTGCTTGTGGACCACGAAAGGCTTTGATAAGTGGGACACGATTGGCATCAGCAGGGTGGGCGATCTCTGGACGAGGGGGGGATTTAAAACGTTTGATGTGCTGCAGACGGAATTCCAGTTGCAGGACAGGGAGTACTTCCGGTATATACAGGTTCGTCATGCGCTGTGTTCTGTATTCCCGGATGTGGCGTCCATCCCGGAGTGCTCCCCTCTGGACGATAGAGTGCTAGACGGGCATGTACCGGATGGCACTATCTCGTTGATTTATAAAAAGCTCATCAACGATCGCTTGGGACTGCTGACTGGCCTTCGTGAAGCATGGGTTGCCGATGGATTGGAGCTGGATGACGAGGACTGGGTATCTGCGGTGGCCTCCCCGAAAGAGGTGGCCATACCAGCCCGCCTTCGTTTCGTCCAGCTCAAAATACTCCACAGGGTATACGTTACGGGGCCGGGTCTGATGCGTATGGGATATGCCGTGGATGGGATGTGTAAGCGTGGGTGTGGTTTGTTAGGGACCTTCTTCCATACTTTGTGGGAATGCCCGGAGGTGGCGCGGTTCTGGCGTGGTGTGCATGCGGTGTTGCAAGCGGTCACGCATGTGACGCTGTTTCCCGAGGCTAGGAGATGTCTGTTGAATGTGTGGGAACCGACTGATTACACGGTGCCGCAAACATGGTGGGTGACACTGGGATATATGGTGGCCAAGTGTGACATAGCACAATTGTGGGGCTCCCAGAGGTCACCAACGGTTTCGGTATGGAAGGACAACATGGATTGGTGTATGTTTCGGGAGAAGGTAGTGTATGTGGCGAGAGGTAAGCCTGGGAAATGGGTGAAGGTGTGGGGCCCCTGGAACTCCTATCGTGGCGGGATTTGTACCCCGCCACTGACGCCTGACTTGGCAGCGGCCCAGTCTCCCTAGTCCGCTTGTTACCTTGATTCTGTGTCGTCATGCCCGCTTTGTTTCTGTCCCGGCCCGTCCCCCCCCTATTCTTGTGGCTCGGTGGGGTCCTCCCGAGGGGAGCACATAATGCTGCTTAGACTTCTGCTGCCTTGTGGGTTTGTTTGTAGTTTTTCATTAAAATGGAACCGCCATTTGGGGGGTCTGGACGGTGTGGCCGCAAACGCTTCCTTTGACTTCTGGGATCTTTACCACTTGCCGCTTGTGTTTTATAACTGTGTTTTATGGTCCCACTGCTTGCTAGCGGCCGGCCTGAAGGTTGTAGGCCCATACTTGTATATCTATTGCATTCTGTAATAAAGGTTTAAAAAAAAAAAAAAAAAAGATAGAATAGGAGGTGGTCTAGCCATCATCTTTAAAAAAGAACTTCAACTCTCGCTTGTTAAGAACTCTGACCCTTTTACCTTTGAATACCTCGGAGCTGTACTTAAAATTCAGGGCTCCCCACCTATTCACCTACATAATATCTACCATCCTCCTGGCGAATCCCTTCCCTTCGCAGAGGAACTTTCCGACCTCCTCACCCAATCCTCACTTTCCAACTCTAAAAATCTCTTCCTTGGTGACTTCAACCTCCACTGAAATGATATCGAAGACCCTGCAGTTAACCTCCTCACAAATCTTCTGGAGATCAGTGACCTTAAACAAATTTGTCACTCTCCAACTAACACCAAAGGGGCCACTCTCGATGCCATCATCACTAATAATGATTTGGCCGCCCTTTCTAACATCCTCCCCATCGACTGGTCCAACCATCACCTCATCCTCTTTACGATCACCACTACGGCCCCCCCCCCACACCTAAAACATCAAACACTTGAAATTGACCAGAAACCTTCATCTTATTCCCCCCGGCAAACTGGAAACTAAACTCAAAGCCCAATTTCTGCTCACTTCCCCCTCCCAAAATGCTAACTCCCTCACCGAACACTATATTAAATCAGTCACCGAGGTCCTAGACTTAGTAGCCCCTCCTAAACTAAAAACCCAAAGAAACATACCTTCTAAATCCTGGTTTAACTCTGATCTCAACAGCGAAAGACGCTCTCTTAGACAGTCAGAAAGAACCTGGAGGCAACACCTGTCCCCCTCCCATCTAACCCTCCTCCAATCTGCTAGGTCCAACTACAAAAAACACATCCTCAATGAAAAGGCCTCCTTCTTCCGAGCACAACTCGATAGGGCCAAAAATATACCTAGAGAATTGTTCAGCATCGTCAAAAAACAAACATCCTCTGCCCCCCAAAAGCTGACCACCTCAATTGAGAAATGCGAAGAAATTGCTAATTTCTTCTCTGATAAAATCACCAAAATAGATCAATCCTTCCTCTTAAATCCATTCTCTCCCAACCCACTATTTTCCTATGACTTTTCTCCTGAAGCTCCATCCCCACCAAACCCTCCCCCGGTCCCTTCCCATCTCTCTTCCGTTACCCTCCCACCTGAATCCAACCCTTTTTTCCCCCCAGCAAGAAAACAATGCCTCCTGGCATAATTTTCACTCTGTTACCGGACATGAAGACTACAACATCATCACTAAGCTAAAACCATCCTCTCACACAAGGACCCTCTGCCCTCTAACCTAGTCCAAGACCTAAAACATATCATTGTCCCATACTGGACCACCATTATAAACTCTTCCCTGGTCACAGGGTGTGTTCCTGCCTCCCTCCAACTGGGTTAAATCACACACATCCCCAAACATCCCAACGCAGATCCCAATGACCCAAATAACCTCCGACCTATCTCTAACCTCCCTCTTCTCTCCAAAGCCCTTGAAAAATGCACACTGCCCCAACTGGATAATCACATCAACACTTTCGACCTCTTTGACTCACTGCAATCTGGCTTCAGAAAAGGATGCAACACAGAATCTGCCATGCTCAACATTGTTGACGACATACATCACTCACTCGACAATGACGAGTCTTGCCTACTCATTCTCCTAGACCTTTCCGCTGCTTTTGATACAGTTAATCACACTGCCTTACTCAACACTCTTAAAGTCCTCTTTGGCCTCACTGGCCTTGTCCTCAACTGGTTCACCTCCTTTCTCCAACACAGAACCCAACAAATCAAAATCGATAACTGTCTTTCCAACCCTACTCTAATCTCCTTCGGTGTCCCCCAGGGATCCATTCTCTCTCCTGCTCTCTTCAACCTCTTCATGGAACCCCTTTCCCTCATTCTCAAACAAGCAAGAATCAATTACCACCTATATGCCAACGACACCCAACTTTATTATAAGATTACATCCCACTGTGATGTCCTTCACCTCAATGACACCCTGACTAAAATCCAACCATGGTTCCACCATAATCATCTCAAACTCAACCCTAAGAAAACCGAATCATTCTCTTCTCCCCTAAAAACAACCCACTACCCATACAAAACTGGATAACTGACCTTAATGCTCTCAACTGCTTTCTCACTACTTCCAACTCAGTTAAATCTCTAGGCATCACCATTGATAATAGCCTTGCCCTTACTCCCCACATAAAAACCTCAGCCAAAGGAGCACTCTTCACCCTCTGTCATCTCAAGAAAATTAAACCCTTCATCCCAGCTGACGACTTCAAATCTGTTGTCCAATCTCTGGTCATGTCGAGAATCGACTATGGTAACGCTATCCTCGCTAAACACCTAAAGTCCACCTTGCACCACTCAAATCTGCGCTCAACCTAGTTGCTAGACTTATCTTGGACTACAAACGTTTCGACCACATCTCCCTTAAAACCCTCGAATGGCTACCCATTGGAGGCAGATCCACCTACAAGAATGCATGCATCACGCACAAAGCCCTTCACCAAAACACCCCACGTTACCTCTCAGACAAACTCCACAAAGTTGGCTGTGCCCGACCGATGAGGAGCACCAACGCCCTCATTCTTATCCCCCCTCTGCTAAAGAAGAAATGCACACAAGCTCGCTCCTTCTCCGGAAATGCTCCTTCCATCTGGAACTCCCTGCCCAAAGACCTACGCTGTAACCCTTCCTGCTTCAACTTAAAAAAAGACCTTAAACTGCACCTCCTCAACAAATATTGGGGTCCTTAATACCTACCTCTGACACTGACTCCCACTCTGCGCCCCCGTCAGGCTCCCCTCCATTGACCTCCAATTCTCTCTCCTCCCCATTCGCCCTCCTAACTCCCCTCCCTCACGCTACTCTCTCCCCTCCCCCTTAATCCCCTCTCCCTGCCTCTACCTTTACAGATGGCACCTAGCCTTGCTCACAGCCTCCCATTGTTCTCCTGTTCTCCTAACTCCTACTCTCTTTGTCCCCCTCCTTTATCTTTTCTTCTCTCCTTCACCCCCCACCCTAGCATAATTACTCACTGCCCTCTTTAGCTTAATATGGTACTTTTGTAAATAGCGTTTGTATTTATCCGCTTCCTTTGGTATAATGGTTCTTATTGCAATGTTTTCGATCAAGTGTTCTTAGTACTGTACCTCCTCACACTCCTGTAAAGCGATCTGATACCCCTGGGTCTAACCAGCATGATATAAAACCTTTAAAATAAAATAAATAAATAAATAGTTCTTACATTTTAATGATGTAGCAAGAAGAAACCTGTTTTCAACTAACACTTACCTTAGTTATCCACCTGTCATGTACTACACATGACCATCATGAGTGTACTGTTTCTAAGCACCTCTTGGGAAGGAACATTAGACCGGATACTCTCACTGAAAACCTATATTTAGATATCAGAAAGCCCCCCAGAATGGTGGAAGTGTTACCAGTGGGTAGAAATGCACTAAACACTTAGGCGTTTCAAACTGCTGCAAAGCACAAAAGTACACCAGGACACGCATGTGTGTTCAACCTGCAGAAGCAATGCCACCTAAAATTTGCTCTGAGGAGGCGGTGAGATTTTTTAACAAGGACACATCTTCCCAGACTATCTGAGGTTGAAGAGCAAATGATACATGTCTTGCTCACTTTGAACAAGTCTCCTTGAAAACCACTCCACAGGAACCAGAAGCAAATGAGGTAACGGCACAACAGAACAAAGATGTGCTCCAAACCATAAACGACTACAGGTGTTCCACCTTCAGTATTCGTAACCGAAGGAGAGAGAGACATGGGGGAGGTGCAAAGCTCAACCAGATTTTATTGTCCAGCATTGTAGCCCTCTAGAAGGCTGGACCAATACTACATCTACACATAGACTATGGGACGGTCCATTTGGAGAAATTCCCACATGACAGTTGATGGTATCTTTGATGATTTGATAAGATAGAAGATAAATCACATTTGCAGGATCAGGGGCGGGGTTCTATCCATAACAAATGAGGAAATGTGCCTCATGTAGATTATATTCAGGAACAAATCAAATAACATAATAAAATAAGACTTCTTGAGACCAGTATAAATTAGAAAACATAAAGATTTATTAACGAATTAAGTCATTACAGAAGGCAAAATATGATTGGTCATAAAGTCAGTCAAAATGCATAATGCATCTGGTATAGGGAATTAGCATGAGATCTGACATTAAATAAAGTCTCAGAAATAATGTACAAAATCTTCAAAGTTCTAAGCATAAGTTAGACAAACGGGTATCTGCTCAAGCAGCTCTCTCATAGCATGTCTAACCCTCCAAGATAAGCTACCTTAGTCTGGCTCACTTTCAGAATGAACCCCTGTTTATAAGAAAATACTCGGTGAATCCCACATAGTCAGCAAAGGTGATTCAAATGTTACTTACTCAGGGAATCACTGTGCAGAATATAGTGAACATTACCATTGTGAACACCATCCCCCAATAAATAATAAATAGTCCCCTTTTGACCCAATGTCATCCTATATGACAGTACAAATCTAGATACACGTAAAACAATGACAAACTCATGGGATGGATTGTCCTACTGAGAACAGGAAGAAAAGACCTTGAAAAGTGAAATTTCGACAAAAAAGCTTCCTCTAGAGGTCAACAAGAACAAGACATAAACAAAGTTTTTCTTTTGCACGCATTTTGCTATGTGTGAGGGCAATGAGAAATGAAAACATGCACACGTAGAAATACAAGATGGAGTCGGGCCTAGTTTCTGCCTTATTTAGACAATGTTAAGAAAACCTAGTTTTGCAGTGCAATGTTTTGTTTTAAATGCACACCGTTTATGTTACTAAGCAAACGTTTTTTATTAATCCGAAATATCTTTTACACGCCTCTTGTCGCCCTTGACATAAACCAAACCAATGGAACTAAGAGAAGATCTGGACTGGTACCCAGAATCCAACAGGCACAGCTAAGAGAGCACATTCACAGGTAACTATGCGTGTCACACAGTAACCACTATTGGGGATGTAAGGCCAGGCCCATCATAATAAACAAAGGATATTGCTTTCATTTCGGAATGTAAACAAGTGAGCACTGCAAAAGGAGAACCTTTCCAAGTAACAAACTAAAAAAAGCAAACAAGAAAAAACAAACATGTGCATTGCAAAAGGTCTTGCAATTGCGAGATTTTGAGCTATTGGCATTGTAAATGGTAATGCTTTTTATTTGTGTTTAAAAATTCTGCAATAATAAAAGGCATTGTCATTTACAATACTAATAGGTCAAAGTTTCTAAAATGTGAGATCTATTGGATTGCAAAAGCTTTTTTTTTACAAGCGCTCCAAGCTGCTTTCACGTTAATAGAGGCCATGCCACTTTCTTCAGACTGCCATGTCTAAAGAAAGGTCTGTGAATGCTATTAAAGTGAAAGTGGGGTATGGGGCGCTTTTACCAAAAAAAGCATTTTTTCTCAAGTTGACAAACAAACGCTTTTTTTGTTGTAAAAGCGCCCCGAGAAAGTGTGCATGGCTCGCTGAATGTTGCAGGAAGGCATGTAGTGCCTGCAGTAGGAGTAATCACTAAAGAAAATAGTGCTTACAGAGTAAATAAGACATATGTGTAAACACCGAAGTAACAGGGCCAGTCCTCATGGGAGGTTACAAATCAAGACAAGGTGCTACTAAGGAGGGACTAAGAAGCCTAATGCCAAATCAGAAGCCATCATTTATGAAATACAATGACACAAGCCAATGACAAATATGGGCAGAGATTGGGGGGTGGGCTTCAAGTCCATACGCCAATACAGAATGGCTCGCAGAGCAGCGCATGCGCTGCCCAGGCTCGACCTAAAAAACTCAGAATTAATAGGAATTTAGACAAATAGAGAGCAGTATCCCGTGTAGTCTGCCTCTGGTTCACACAGAAACACGATTTCCGGGTGAGCGGTAAGGTGTTGATGTCCTTGTGTCAACATGAACTGATTAAATTGTGTACTTGGGCATAACAATAGAAAGAGGAACTTTTACAATCCTAGCGAGTAACTACAAGGAAGTCCTTTCTGAATTTAAGGCGTATTGTGACATATTGTATTTGTTTAACAACAGCTTAGGTTGAAAACAAATATTACTGAGATGGGAGCATTGCAAAAGGGCTTGATATGTTTTTTCAAACTTGCCAGGACATGCTGGGAAAAAAATAAAACCAGCAGATAGATTACTTGGTGATTTTCTGTAGGGTGCAGCTACAAAAGCTACCCTTTCAAGGCCTGCTTTTAAAATGGCTGCTTCGAAAAGGGGTTTCGATTTTAGGACACTTTATTGTATTTCAGTAGCATTTAAAATTCACTACATAAACATTTGGTTGAACTCTGGCCAACTTACTATGCATTTATGGAAATTTATTAGTGAAGAGATGTTGCCATGCCCTTCCTTAAATAAATGCTTCTCACCTCGACCAGACGGCGTCGCCCTTCTTTAATGTCCAGTTCTCCTGCACTGATATTTAAAGCCTGTGTGCATTTTCCAAGACTTCTAGACCTCCACGCAATTCTTCAGAGCGACATCGTATTGTAGATGGGTGCTGCCCTGAAGTTAACTTGAAGGATTTATTTTCTTGGAAGTCATTGATTTCTTGGCTACATTTGTACCTTAAAACAGATGTATAGCAATACAATATGTCAATTCAGCGAGAAATCTTGGTTCTAGAAAGACTCTTGACAGAACTTTAGGCCGCAACTTTTCTTTCAACCCGATCCTCCTTCCATTTTCAATTATTTTCCATCAAAGCTCCTGAGTGCTTCGAAGAGCTACAAACCGCTTGTAAAATCTAAAGATGTGAAAAAAATGCAGTAAGGTTTGTTCAAGTTGGTGGGAATGGTTAAATGAGCCTCTTTATGTGTGGTAGTTCATAGCCCGAATATAGGGGCTCATTACGATGGCGGATGGACCTGAGTCTGACCACCATCGTTGCGGTGTGGGATCGCCCGGCAGACATGCGCCGGTCCCAGCACTGCAATTGGGATGCGCCCGCCATACGGGCGCATCCAGGGTATTTAACATTGCGGACGGTAATGCTGGCTGCAGCACCGTACGCAATGTCAAAATGACATGCTGTGCATTTCCCTGCACTACGTGGCAGTCACCACGCCATGCCTGCCACGCAGTGCAGGGAAATACAGGGGGTACCATGGGTACCCGCACCCCCAGTGCAGCAACACCTCCCCCAACACAGAGGGGGCCTGCAACAGGCCCCCGAATCCAGCCTCCGCCAGCCTTGTAATCTGGCGGGCGGTGTCACCATTTTAGGCACCCTGCACCGTCCGCCAGGCAATCAGAAAGATTGCCTTTGGCGGTGAAGTGGCGGACAGACTTTGCGTCCGCCGCGGTACTCATCACCATCCTAATTGGGCGGTGGGTAAATCACTATGTGATGGCAGAAGGACTGCCACCGCCGGCCCTGCGGTGGTGGTCCTTCCGCCATCCTAATCGGCCCCATAGTCTGCAAAAAGATTGACCCTTAAGAGTTAATCTACACCCAGCCAGCAATATTTTTGGAAACAATATTAGGACACAATACCTATGTCAAACGGTATTTCTGTTAATGTTATTTTGTCATGCAATCCTGCTTGAGAATGAGAAATTGACAAACCTATTTTGGGATTGTTATTACCCCCCATAACACCTGTTCCCCGAGTACTGCGCTCCAGGGCTGGTGCACTCATGTGGACTCCTGGAAAGAGATTGGTGTTGGAGAAGCCCACCTAGACTCGTATGTTGTGGGCATGTGAATGTTTGAGTGTGTGTATACAAAATGTATTTCACAGGCTCAATCCGATAAGGGAGCCCACAATAAAAAAAATCTTATATATTTGCTTTCTTGAGTGTTGGTAAATCCATTCTGATGCCATGATGGGTTTTTAAATGCAAGCTTTGATAGTGTCTAAAACTGGTATCTTGAGATTGTGGAAAGCTGCAATAAAGCGGAGTGACTACTGTATTCAGGGCCTACATGCTTTGGCTACATTGTCGAAGATTTTGCAAAGGGAGAAATTGGACAACTATGACCCCAGATAGAAAGACTTCATGCACAAAAATGGATCTGTTTGTTTGTTGCTTTTCCCGGCTGTGCCCTCCTGATGGCTTTTAGTATGTATTTCCAATTTCATGGCAAGACCGGTGGCTAGCATTATGCATAAATACTTTTATTGCACTACTCCTTGCAGCACTTAAAAGTATTACATCACAAAACTCTAGAACATAGAACGTCCAACATTATATAATCCAATACACAGCAGCCATCTTCCTCTTTTATTCGCTGCTCCTTGCAGATAAGTATGCTGTGTGTGAGCAGGATGACAGTTGGAGTTTTATTGATGATTTAAAGATCGTTTTTTTAAGATAAAAACGCTGTATGGGAGTGTTGTTGATGGCTGTTTGTTATTAGGTTGATGTAAGAAAGAAATTTTAAGAGTAAGTATTTTTTGTTAACCCAATTTATGGGTTACAATGGATGTCGTTGTGGACGTAGGTATCGTTACTGTAAATAGGTTGAATTATTTTTAGGCGATGTGTTAGAAAAAAAAAGAAAAAAAGAGAAAGAGGTAAGCTTAAGAATTTTACCTTTATTTGAATGTAGGTTTCACGAGCGCGGTCATTGAAGCTCGCGGCGTCTAAAGTTCCGATGGGGAAAGGTATTGGAAGGCCACGTTGTGTCATCACGCTTTGTACGTGGGGACGTATGGCGGCCATATTGGTGGAAAATTAGAGCGCTGACTAGCGTGTTTGCCGAGCGCTCACGCTTTGACAGTTGTTTCTGTCAGGATCGGCTGTTTGATGGCATAACGCTAGCGGTTGGTTAATTTTAAGAATACAAGGGAAAAGAATTATTTGAGAAATTATTTGAATCGTGTTTTTGATTTAATAAGTGTGCACTTGCTGAGTAACAATGGAGTCAGCTGATGTTGCACAGAGCTCAAATACGAGTGAGGTAGATTTTAGGAAAATAGTGCAAGAAGAGATAAAGAGCTCAATGAAGGGTGTTCTGAGAAGTGTTTTGAAGAGAAAGAGGAGAGTTGAGGAAAACTCGGAGGATGAGTATTGGAGTTTTGAGGAGGAGGAAGAAGGTGAGAATAGACTTAAAGGCAAAAGAGCAAGGAAAGTTAAAAATGTAGAAGTGGGAATAAGGTTGTTAAAGAAAGGAAGTTGTGAGCCTAGCGCCACAAGAGATGAAGGTGTCCACCGCAGCACAAATGATGGTGTCTTTAGCGGCACAAAAGATGTAAATATATCATTGGATGATAGCTCGGAAAAAGGAAGTGAAGATGATGAGGACGAGTTAATCCTGGATGACTATTTTGATGATGGTTGCGACATGGATAAAGACAAAGTAGAGAAAGAAAGAAAAGAGAAAGGTTTGGTGAAAGATCCTCAGGGTGAGGATATGTTTAGTCCCGACCTTATTAGGCATCCCAGAAGCGCAGATTGGTGGCCTTTGCCACACATTGCTGAGTTTATAAAATTTTGGATTAGGAGGCCTCTGGAAAAGGAAGCCAGTGAGGTGCTGAAGGCAGAGTGGTCTCGCCCTGTGATAGAGGGAAAGTGTTGTTAAACACCTGAGCTGGACCCAGACTTAATAAGTTTTTTATTTAAGATGGGTCGGGACCCGCAGAAGGGTCTTGAGAAGGCTTTGAAACAGTGCCAAGACAGGTTACTCAATGCCAAAATGAAAAAGGTTAATGTGGATGTTGATTTATTGAGAGGATGGTCGCAGAGGGCAATTTGTATGTTAGGTAATGCTAACGCTGCCATAACGTCTGAAATGCGAAAATCAGTATTAATGAGGATTAGTCCTAAGCTGGGGGACTTCTCTAAGAAAGAGCCTATGGATGATCAAAAAGGTTATCTCTTTGGTGAGAGTATGGTGAAGGGGGTTGACAAATACGTGAATACCTTCACCAGCTTAGATAAAGCACAGTCATCCCTTAGAAGAGTCTTTGGGAGAGTTGTTTTTGAGAGGGCTGGGGCAAGAGCCCGTTTCCCTGGCCGTGCTTCATCAAGGGTGCAATATCAATCAGGCGGAAGAGCCGCTTTCAAGGGATTTCAGTCCACAACGGGATTTTTTCCCCAAAGAGGGAGAGCGGCTGGCATAGGTCAGCATCCAAGAGGGCGAGCGCTGTTTACTCAAGGAACAAATGGTAAGTATGAGGACTTTTTCTGGTTCTTCCCCAGAAGGGGCAGGGGGAAGGTTGAGATTTTTCGTGGAAAATTGGCGAATGATTACAGGAGACAGCTGGGTTTTAGAAACAGTAAAGGGTTTTGCTTTGGAACTAGTGGAATACCCAGTTCAGTCGAAAGAACCAAGTCAATTGGTATTCAAAAGAGAGTTCCAGGATGTTGTAGGATCAGAGGTTTTAGAGAAGTTGCAAAAAGGTGCAATGGAGAAGGTTTCAGAGGATCAAAAGGGTTTTGTGAGTACTATCTTTTTAGTGGAAAAGAAAGGAAAGGGTTGGAGACCAGTAATACATTTGAGAGGATTAAACCATTATGTGGTTTACAAGCATTTCAAGAGGGAGGGTATCATCTGTTGAGATATATTTTGCAGGAGAACGATTGGATGGTAAAGCTGGATTTGAAGGACGCTTATTTCACAATTCCGATAGCAGTAGGAAGTCAAAAGTTTTTGCAATTCAGGTGGATGGGTCAGTTGTACCAGTTTACTTCTCTTCCGTTTGGTCTGGCATCGGCTCCATGGTGTTTCACCAAGGTGTTGAGGCCAGTGGCAAAGTTTCTCAGGGAGAGAGGAGTGCGAACGATCATGTATCTAGTCAATTTTCTGATAATGTCTCAGGGTCATGATTTAGTGAAGGATCAGTTAGTTATGACGGTGGATCTTTTGGAGAGTTTGGGCTTCATAGTGAACAAGGAGAAGTCTGTTATGGAACCAACTCAACAAGTGGAGTTTTTAGGTTTCGAAGCAGACACTGTGGAGAAGTCATTGAGTTTACCAGAAAGGAAGGTGAAGAAGTCGGAAGTGAAAAGTTTGTTAAGTAGGGAGAGAGTGGTTTTGAGATCTTTGGCAAGAGTGATTGGTTTGCTTTCTTCCGCAATTCAGGCTGTTTTCCCAGGGCCTCTTCATTACAGAGCATTGCAATGGTTGAAGGCAGATGCTCTCAGGAAATGATTATGGTATGGAGATCAGGTAATAATTTCAGAGGAGGCTCGGGAGGAGTTGGTTTGGTGGTTAGAAAATCTGGAGGCATGGAATGGCCGTGCGATTTTCGGAATTTGTCCGGATTTTGTGTTAGAGACGGATGCAAGCCTTTATGGTTGGGGAGCATATCTGGAGGGTCAGGAGACAGGTGGAAGATGGTCTTTGGAGGAAAGTACAGTGCACATAAATGGTTTGGAGATGATGGCAGGCCTTTATGGGTTGAAGAGTTTTGGAAAAAAGTTGAGTTTCAATGTCTTGTTAAAGATGGACAGTGTGTCTGCGGTGCGGTACATAAATCGTTTGGGTGGAAGCAGGTCGAGGAACCTGTCACAGTTGGCGAAGGGGATCTGGAGTTTTTGTTTAGAATAGAGAATTGGTTTGCAGGCGGAATATTTTCCAGGTCAGTGCAATGTGGTAGTGGATTGGAATTCGAGGTATCTGAGGGATTACAGCGACTTGAAATTGAATGTTCAGATTTTCAGGAGGATATATCGAATTTGGGGTCCATTGGAAGTGGACCTGTTTGCATCGAGGCTGACTTTTCAGCTGGATCGTTATTACAGTTGGAGGCCGGATCCTTTAGCGGAGGAGGTGGATGCATTTCAGCAGGATTGGAGGATAATTCGGGGTTATACGTTTCCCCCATTTGCATTGATTCAGAGGGTGTTGTTGATGGTGAGATGCCAGAAGTGTCAGGTGGTGTTAGTAACACCTTTTTGGGCATCTCAGGCTTGGTTCCCAGGTCTGTTGGAGTTAGCTATGGAGGAACCTTTGTTGATTCCAGAATCAGAAGACGTACTTCTAGGAGAGGGAGGAGTGTTTCATCCTTTGGTTCTAGAGGGGTCTTTGAGCCTTCTTGTATTGAGGATTTCAGGGGAGGAGAACAGTTCAAGGAACTTTCGGACCAGACTCAGGAGTTGCTCAGAGAGTCTTGGGCCCCCGGTAGCAGAAAGAGGTATTTTGGCGCTTGGAAGAAGTGGTCTGGTTGGTGCTTGGAAAGGGGTTTGGATCCCATGGAGGCATCTGCCATAGTACTGGCAAATTTTTTATCTGATTTGTTTGAAAAATAATTGAGTTATAGGACTATTAATTGTTATAGGTCTGCGGTTGCAGCAGGACATAGTTTGGTTGGAGTTTGTTCTGTAGGTAGGGAACCTTTGATATGTAGAGTTTTGAAAGGGATCAAGTTGAGGAGACCTCCAAGGCCTAGGTATAATGGTTTGTGGGATGTTGGTCAAATCCTAACGTTATTTGAAGGGTGGCCAGCTAATAAGTTTCTGAGTCTGAAGCAGTTATCGGGCAAATTAGCGAGTCTTTTGTGTCTAATCTCGTTTAGAAGAGTGTCGGACGTAAGGGCTTTAGACATCAGTGGACGGTGTTTTCCGCCGGATGGGGTAATTTTTAGCATAACTAAAAGGACAAAATGTATGTCAAGGTCAGTTTTTTATCCAAAATTTGATGAACATCCAAACCTGTGGCAAGCACCTAAAAAAAAAAGACTGAAGTTTGAATTTAGGTGAACGCCCAGATTCCCATGATCTGGAACAATCAACCCCGCCCAGCTCAACAGTCCTCTTTCTTTAAAAACGGTGCCTCTAACCAAAGCACGTGTTTGTTCCATCTTTATAAAAACACTAGACTTCTAAATTAGAATGGTGCCCTAATGCAGGGTGGATGTAGCCTTATGGCTAGAGCTGCCGACTTTGGAGTTGGGGAACCAGGTTCGAGTCTTGGCTTCGGCTCAACATTCTGTGATTGTGGGCAAATCACTTAATCTCCCTGTGCCTACCGAAAATGAAAATATCCTTGTGTAACGGAACTGGTGCTCATGTTTAACATAAGCAAAGAGTGCACCACTAAAAGGTAAACAATCACACAGCAAATTATCCAATCTGTGTCTAAAGATGTTTCTTCAAATTCTTCGTTTATTAAAAAGTTAAAACAATTCAAGCCGAAATGAACAGCCGACACGTTTCGTCCAAACAAATGAACTTCTTAAGGGCATCTATGAGGCACTCCTAATAGGTTTGCGAGGACATCTTGCTAGGAGGCAGGACTGTGCTGCCGTTCCGGGCTTATCACGGTTTGGAACCAGCGATTGCCCCTATTATATGGTCGACCTTACAAGGGTGTGATTGAATGAATTTTGCTATCTGGACTTACCTTGGTTCTGTTTTTTTCACTATAGCAAACCGCACTTTGGTCTCACAATAATTAGAGTGGACGAGATTTGCCTACTTCCTCCGCTGGTCTTTTCAATCACGGATACCCTGACGCTACATGTTAGGAGTGCCTCATAGATGCCCTGAAGAAGTCCATTTGTTTGGCCGAAACGCGTCAGCTGTTCGTTTCAACTTGAATTGAATAATTGGATAACTTGCTGTGTGATTGTTTACTTTTTAGTGGTGCATCTTTGCTTATGTTAAACATTGTTAATTCCAGTATTGGACTGCACCGTGACAATGGGTGCGCTTACAGTGTGCACACACAAGTTTTGGGTACTTCCCAACACATGTATAATAAATAGGAATAGCAGGTAAAGTGCTAGTTCTTTGTAGGGTTCCACTGTCTCAGCTTGTATATGTCAATAACTGGTGCTCATGTAAAGCGCTCCAATACCTTTGGGTCGAGTTTGCACTATATAAATCTACAGGGAAAAAAATGCAGGAAATACATTGGCAAGTATTTCACTGTCTTGCTGACATCTGAGTACTTGCTTAAGAATCACTTTTACAGCACAGTCCCTGGGAGCGACAATGCCGTAGAGACAGTCTAGAGGCAGTGCCTAATTTGAGCAAGTGGCTCCGGTGCTCAGCACCAGCACTTAATCAAAAACACCAGCGCTTGAACACCAGTTAGGGACACACTCATTTTTGGTAGGCACAGGGACATTAAGTGATTTGGCCAGAATCACAGGATGTTAAACTGACGCAGACTCGAACCTTGTTCCCCAGCTCTGAAGTCTGCAGCTCTGGTTGTTACGCCACATCCTCTCCCCACTTGTATGATTTGTTGGTTCTGTTAGGCAGCGCTAACAGGAGAAATGGGCTGGTCGAAGCTGCCTCCTAACCAAAGCCCCCCGCAGTTATATTTTTTAAAATTAAGCACTACCTGGCGGCCCATTGGCTGTTGGGGTGTCTACACTTGCCAATGCCGGATATAATCACCACTGTTTGAGCAGACCATGGGCATACATTTAAGAGGCGGTTTCTTTGCTATTTATGGTTCATGTCCATTGTGTATACGTCACAGAGGGCTCCAGGAGACCATTTCCATGATGTAAATGTACATCCAGATGGTGCCTGACAGATAGGTGGAATAGTTTTCCACATGCCCTTTTGAGTTGTGAAGTAGCATAATAGGGAGTAGGGCTTGCTCTGTAATATGTCATGTACCAATATTATGCACAACAAGCAGACCCTTTCCTATACAGGAAGCACCAAGTCAGACCATCATATGGTGGAGTACCACATTAGAAGTCCATAGTGGTACTAGTGGGAAACCCAAGTGAAACTTGGGCTATGTGAGGGACTAGTGTCTTGAGCAACAGGCCATACGCGACGTGTCTTGTATTTTTGACACTTTCGTTGAGCCAGTACCTTTTTAGGTCGCAGCCTACCAGACAGCGCAGCTGTCTGGTTTGCTAAAGACCTCTTGGGGATATTTAAAAAGCTGACCTAGGAATACATTCTGCATGTTGCTTACCATTGGCTTTGTGGTTTGTAACTCACATTTTCTGACTTTCTATTTGCTGGTTTTATTTGCTTTAGGCTGTCCAGCTTGAGTTCGTCCCTCCCATTGCCCAGACTTTATTTACTATATTTTTTCACAAATTCGCTTTCTGTAAACAGGCTTTTAAATCATGTTCTCATTTTATTTCATTTGCTGTGAATTCAAAGACCGAGGTCAAATGTCAGGCTCTCTCTCCCCAGGGAGCTTGGTGTTAACTTCTCTCACTTTGGAATTAGAAAAAAATAAAAGTAATGTGACAATCCTGCTGAATAGCCATGCAAGTGGAGAGGGTGCTGGATTTTTTTTTTCTAGCACACAACATAAAATGAACTTTGCTGATGTTTCAGAATATATCAGAATCAGTACAAATTAAGCAAATTATTTTTGTAATTCTGAAGTGTGGTGGAAACAAATATGATCAAAACACATCAATACACTAGGTGATGACATTTGCACACATTGTTTGTGTGCAGTAAAACCACGTTTTGGTGCAAATGTAATGGTCATTTTAATAGAAAATGTGTTGTCTGTAATTGCAGTGTGCTACCACACTATGCCCTACCACTCTATGCCCTTTCACTCTATTCCATGCCACTTCATTATACAACATGACACTCCACTCTACGGCATGCCACTCCACTCTACACCCCTCCACTCTAAGACACTCTACGACACGCCAGACCATTTGACTCCACAACACTCCAATCTATGCCACTCACTGCATGGCACAACCCACCACTCCGCTCTATGCCCCTCCACACCACTTACGCCTCTTCACTGTACTCCACTCCAATCTATCCCAATGTACACCACCCAACTCTGGTACAGTCTATCCCACTCAACTCCATCAAATCTACACCACTCAACTACAATCTACCTTACCCCAATTTACACACCCCACTCCACAGCACTCAAATCTACTCCACCCCACTCCAATCTGCCCCAATCCACTCCACTACGATCCAATCTACCCCACACCAATCCAATCTACCCCACTCCAATCCAGTCCATTCCAATCTACTCCACTACACTCTACACCACTTTGCTCTAATCTACCCCAGTCTACCCCACTCCACTCCAATATACCCCAATTCCATCCACTCCCCCCCCCCACTGCAATCTACCACACTGTACTTCAGTCTAGCCCATAAAATTTAACCCAGTCTATTCCAATTTACCCTACTCCACTCCAAACTCCACTGCAATATATCCAACTCCTCTCCACTCTGTTCTACCCCACTTCAATCTTCCACAATCTACTGCATGCTACTCCAATATGCCACACTCCAGTCACCCCAGTCGACCCCATTCTACTCTACTACACTCCACTCGACCCAAATCTACTCTACTCCACATCGATCTACCTCACTGCAATCTACTGCACTCCAATCAAATCTACCCCACTCAAATTTACCATACTCCAATCTATCCCACCCCAATCTATCCCACTGCAATCTACCCCACTCTACCCTAGTCTATGCCACCCACTCCACCCCACAGCAAACTATCCCACTTGAATCATCCCTCTCCAATCTCATCCACTCCAATCTACCCCACTTCATTCCAATCTATCCCATTCCACTCCACCCACATCTACCCCACTACACTACACTCTACCCCATCCACTCTTCCCCAATCTTTCAATCCACTCCAATCTCTTCTCCACTCTAGTCTACCCCACTCCACTGTAGCCCAATTCACCCCACTCCATTCTACCCCTGTCTACCACATTCCAATCCACTGTACCCACTGTACCCACTCTACCAAATCTACTTCACTCCACTTCACTCCAGTCTACCGCATGCCTCTCATATCTACCCACTTACAATGCAATCTAACCCACTGTACCCCAATCCACCCCACTCCAACACTACCCAATCTACCCTACACACTCAACCCCAAACTACTCTACTCCAATCTATCCCAGCCAATCTACCACCTCCACTTGTCTCCACTCCAATCTACTCCACTCCAATCTACCCCACCTTAACCCAATCTACACCAGTCCAATGTACCCAGCTCCAAGCTCACCCACCCCATCCCAATCTACCACACACCACTTTATCCAACTCCACTCCAATCTACCCCACTGCACTCCAACCTACCCCACTCCAAACTAGCCCACTCCTATCCATCTCACTCCAAGCTACCCCACCCCACACTAATCTACCCCATTCCAATCTACTCCTCTCCACTGCTATCTACCTCACTTCCCTTTACCCCAACCCACTGCACTCTACTCTTCCCCAATCTAACCCATTCCACTCTACCCAGATTGATCCTACTCCACTCCAATCTACACCACTTCACCCCAGTCTAATCCACTTCACTCCAAATGACCCCAAACTAATCCACTCCAATCTACTTCACTCTACTCCACTCCAACCTACCCCACTCTGCCCCACTCCACCCCAATCTACCCCATCCCAATCTACCCCACACCACTTAAATCTACCCACTCCCTCAATCTACCCCACTCCAAATGGCCCCAGTCTACTCCAGTCCATTCTACACCACTTCAATTTACCCTACTAATCTCCAGTCTACCCCACTCTGCTGCAATCTACCCCACTCCACTCTTCCCCAATCTACTCCACTCCAATCAATCCCAATTAATTCTACCTCACTCCAACCTACCGTACTAATCTACCCAATTACCCCACCACACCACACTTCCATCTACCCAAACCTATCTAAATCCACCCCACTCCAATCTACCCCACCGCATTCCAGGTTACTAACTTTTAGCCATGCTGAGCAGCAGCCACACTGGTGTACATAATGGCCAAAACACATTGCCAAAGCCAATAAATAGCTCTTGCATAGGCAAAGCCTATTGGCTTTGCCAATGCTTGTGTATGGAACTGGCAGTTTTTTTAGGGGGTGGTTGCAGGAGCTGGAATGCTGGTGGCAGATTCTTTTATTTCACAGACTGCAAATGAGCCACTTTAATTGTGCTTCATGTGCTTCATGTGGCCAGGTGGGCCAAATACCTGTGCCGTATGCAGCGGGACTCTGGCTCTTGAATCTGCATGCCCCTGGTTTCCTCTTCACAGGTTCCTCTTCGCAGGTTGCATAATGCAATCGGAGTGTTTTTGTTTTCTCTAGTGGACATGTTTATGGTTTTTCTCTGATCCCTCAGTGCTGTGCATGTGACATAGTTGTGGGAACGCTATCATTTTTGTGAGGACTGGTGGCCCTAGGCCTTATTCCCTGAGAGGCCATACATGGGACCTGTGCTTTTTTAGGTAGGCATGAGGAACCATTTTCACTTTGATTGTGGACTTTAATTTTGTATGACTTGTGTTTCTTTGTGATGAGACTGAGAGGGTTGTGTCGTCGAGTGTTGGGCAAGTGGTCTGGTGTTCTTTATGCAGAAGGCGCGTGTACCTTATTGTAGGTGCCCAGCACGGTTGGGAGCCATGTTTAAGCCACTCCTGGAATGGTACCTTTTTTGAACATCTTTTTAAATTTTATAGTGATCGAAACAGAACGTGTGATGTCATGAAAGTGGACTCGATGTTGGTAAACAGTATATCGCGTAACACGATGGAATGGGGTCTAGAAACTTTATGGAGGAAGACGGTCCCCGCAGTTGACTTCGGCTAGAATAAACCGATGTGTCAGAGACAGTGATGGATGTAGCCAGGTGCAAAGCCGTGCCTTTGTGTCTGACAGGCCACTCCTCTCTGCTGTAACAGTCGCTGATATCACTGGTCAGGACATGTTTGAGGCAAGGCTCACACCAGCATGCGCTAGGCCACGTCGAGAGATGAACTGCAGGCGCTCTCATTGGCATGCAGACGAATGCATGACAGGCGCTCAACACCCATTGGGCTGAAAGGGCTTCAGGGCGCCCTGTCATGCGTCGCTACCTGGGCTGCTGCTGCTTCCAGGACACATACAGATCTTTAGCTGATTTGTGCCAGGCTGTGAGATGAAGCCTCAATGAAAACCTCCTTAAAGTAGTTCCAAATTGTTTGAAATGCATAAAAAAAACAGTGGAAACTCGGATCCTGAGTGCAATGTCACCGGGGCTCAGACTGGCTAAACAAGGCAAATCCAATTGCCCTCTCCTATGAGAACCATCGACTTTGGCAATGTTTTGTAGCCGTGCTGTACAGCAGTGTGAATATTTTGCAGTGTGGCTAAAACTAATTAAAGAAAGATCTATGATGCAGCCAGGGCTAATGCACATTTTTTGTAAAGTGAATTAATGCTGGGTGCCTCGTAGTCCTTTTATTTTGACAGTTATTATTAACAGAAGTAAATAGCAGAGCCAATGGCTTCAAAAGCAAGACCTATTGGCATTGCCAATGCTTGTTAGGTCTCGGCACAACGCCCCTGTGATTCTGAGCAGTTCGGTTAATCTACCCATGTGTGAAAAGAACCCGGGCCGGGTAGGCAAAGCCGGACCCATTAGAGGCCCGGGCAAAACGCCGTCCGGGGGCGGCGCCCCTCCCCCGGCCACCCCCTTCCTGCATTTACATAAGGGCTAGGCCGACGGGGGCCAGGAGTGGCCCCCGATGGCGCGAGCAAGCCCCCCCCAATCAGGGGGCGAGCTCAGGGGCCAAGGGGGGGAATAAAAGGGGGACACCGGGTCCAGTGTACCACAAATCACCCCCCCGGGCCAAGGGCGAAGAAAGAAGAAGAAGGCGTGGGCTTACCTGGAGGCAACCGGCGGCGACAATCGGAGTTTGGCGCCTAAATCCTAGTGCGTCGAGAATTCGGAGGCTCCAGCGACGACTCAGCCCACGCTTCGCCAAGGGACAGCAGCTCCGGGGGCAAGAGAGGATCGTGGGCGGTGGACGCTTAGGAGGAGCCCAGGCATCGACCTTCCAGCGCCGCCTCACAACGCCGCCCTCGCCTTTGTCAGCCGCGGAGCAACGGTCCGGCCGCCAAGGGCCACGGACGGAGTTCTCATTACCAGGAAGGCAGAGGAGCGGGGCCGCCCCCATCGCAGGCAGCGGGGAGAGGCATACGTGGCGACGGCGGCCGCGGGTTCCGAGGGGAGGACACAGCGGCCGGCAACGGGGCACTAAGGGAGCCCGGGAAGCAACGGAGGCAGTGGCAACATCGGCCGCGATCTGCCCAGTATCCCCCAACATCCCCGGCAGCTTCCCACCCACACGTTGGAACACTAGCGTCTCCGCCTTCGGCACTTCCGCCCAGGGGAGGGGAGCGCGCTAGAGAAGGGCGCGCCCTCTTAAAGGGGCAGTACTCGGTAGTGGGAAATTTAAAAGCGAGCTGCCCAGCGCGAAAGGAGGCGAGAAGTAATACGGAGGATGGCAAGCAGGAAAGGGGCAACAGGAAGGAAGAAGCAGCCCCCAGCCCGCTTCAGAAAGCTACAGGAGCAGCCAGCCACAAAGAAGGCAGACCCAAGGAAGCGCAAGGAGGACGATCTGGACGAGGATCTGCTAGACATGCTGGAACAGGCAAGGGCGCTGGTGGCGCTGAAGGGCAGGAGCTGGATGGAGCAGCAAATCAAGGAAGGCCCCCCCGGGAAAGGGAAACGGCTAGGCCAGGCTTCGCCACCGCCACCACCACCAAAGAAAACAAAAAAGGGGGGGTCTGCAGCCAACACGGCGCCCCGCCGCAGGAGCAGAACAAGGGCAACTAACGAGGGAACCCCTTCTCAGGCGTCCAGGAGAAAGACCCAAACGGCGGCAGTACAGGTGTGCAGCTCGGATTCGGACGATGGCAGCGAGGGCGAGGGGTCTGTTGCCAGCACGGCGGCCCCTCATGAAGGACCCAAGAAGAGCACCCTGGGTAAGCATGGACTACCACGCAGCGCACGGGGGCGAACAGGGGGGCTGGGGCCACAGAACAGTAAGGGGCCACAGGCTGATACAGGTATAGAACACAACACGACAGTACGGGGGCCGTGGCACACGCAATCCCCCTGGCAAACAGGCGCAGGCCAAGGGGGAAGGAGTTTCCAGGGGGAGGCCTGGCCAGAGGGGGTGATCCAACCCCCACCATGGTTACCCTGGTGGCAATGGCCAGGAAGTGGGGTCCCATTCCCGGGAAATGCACCTTGGGCCACAGGGGGCCCAACAAGGAGCCTTGCGGTAGACAGAGCGGCCAACACAGGGGTACAAGCAGCCGGGAGAGCGGACAAGGAGCCTCCAGGGTGCAGCCAGGGAGAGGGAACAGGTGCGGAGCAAGCGCAACAGGAGCGCGCAGGGGCCATGACGGGGGAGGGCGCAGCTACATCTGGGGCAGGCGAGGGTAAGCCAGCAAGCGAGTACATGCGCCCATCCCCAAGCGACCCTCCCACAACAACAAGGTTACTGGGTCTGGCAAACCTCATCCCACTCCCGATAAAGGAGAGAATCTGGAGGAAGGAATTTATAGACATATTTTCCCTGCTCGAAGTGAGGCAGGCAGGCTTAGATCTCACCACACAAGACAGGAAGGACGAGGACAGGAGGGGCTCCAGGAAACCCAGGGTGGACAGAAATATAAAAAACTGGTTAAAAGCCTTTAGGACATTAGTGTGCGTTTTTATTGAGAAATTCCCGCAGAGTGCAGCATCACTGATCCTATATGAGCAGAAGGTGCACGAGGCGCAGCAGCAGTTCCAAGGGAATGCATGGCTACAGTATGATGAGGGTTTCAGGGAAAAAATGCAGGTATGGCCAACGATAGGCTGGGACTGCCAGGACATGGAAGGCTATTCCAAACACATGGTTGCAGCCAGGGAAGGGGTTGGGGCAAAAGAGAATAATTTTCGTCCCTACGGGAGTAAGGGCAAGTTTGAAGGGCACGGAAAAGATCCCAAGGGGAGGGGCCAACCAGCCACAAAATCCAGCAAGGCGTGCTGGAAGTTTGACAAGGACGAGTGTAAGTGGGGGGCCGCATGCAAGTTCAAGCATGCATGCGGGTCATGTGGGGGGAACCACCCTGCGATACGATGCCGGCGAACCACAGGGCAAGCGGCAGAGAAACCAAAGGCAGAACCAAAGAAATGAGAAGCGGGCCCCAGCAGGAGGGGCCGGGGGGATAGGGGGCGGAGGACAGGCGCTCCCAACACCCGTAAAAGCAGGCAGACTATTGCACCTGTTACACAGGTACCACAAATCAGCAGATAGGAAATTATTGGCGGAGGGGTTTACGCAGGGTTTCCCCTTCCCATACAACGGCCCCAATGTTACACGGGAGAGCAGTAATTTGAAGTCAGTCAAAGACCACCCCGAGGCAGCAAAACAAAAGGTGGAAAAGGAAGTTGGGTTGGGCCGGGTGGCGGGTCCTTTCCCCACCCCACCGCTAGAGGACATGGTGATATCCCAGCTGGGCTTAGTCCCCAAGAAAGAGCCAGGCAAATTCCGTTTGATTCACCACCTGTCATACCCGGAGGGGGAGTCAGTCAATGACTGGTTAGAGCAGGGAGCATGCTCGGTGGCCTATGCCTCGGTTGACGATGCAGTGGACCTGGTTAGACAGGAGGGGGCGGGGGCCCTCATGGCCAAGTCCGATATAGAATCAGCATTCAGACTGCTGCCAGTGCACCCAGACAGCTATCATTTGTTGGGCTTTAGACTTGATGGGGGCTACTACTACGATAGGTGCCTCCCCATGGGCTGCTCAATCTCGTGTGCACATTTCGAAGCCTTTAGCAGTTTCTTGGAGTGGGAGCTGGGCCAGCGGACACCGAGAGGGGGGCGGGTCCACTACTTGGACGATTTCTTGTTCGTGGGTAGGGCAGACACAGAGGACTGTGCCAATCTTCTCAATAGTTTCAGGGCGTTGACGCAGGAACTAGGCATCCCGTTAGCTCACGAGAAAACCGAGGGTCCCACAACGAAACTGACATTCTTGGGGATAGAGCTGGACTCAGTGGCAGGGAAATGCAAGCTGCCAACCGATAAGGTAGCGGACATGCTTAGCGACATACGTAGGTTGAGACAATAAAAGAAGGCGACTCTGGGAGAGTTACAACAGCTGCTGGGGAAACTGAATTTTGCCATGAGGGTAATTCCCGCAGGGCGCGCATTCGCCCGGCGGCTAGCCTGGCTTACGAGGGGCTTGACACAGAGGCATCACAGGGTTCGCATTACACAGGGAGTGAGGGACGACCTGGTCCAATGGGAGAGTTTTCTGACAGAGTTCAACGGCACCCTGATCTGGCGGGCCCCCTGGGTCCTGGCCAGCGAGTTAGAACTCTACACTGACGCAGCAGGGGGGTACGGCTTCGGGGCCCTCCTGGGGACGGCGTGGTCGGCAGGGGCATGGCCGGAGGCTTGGCACGCAGCCGGGCTAACCGCGAACATATCACTGCTGGAACTATTCCCCATAGTTGTAGCCTTCCACATCTGGGCCCCCCAACTAGCGAATAGACAGATCACACTGTGGTCGGACAACCACGCAGTGGTGCAGGCAATCAACACAGGAGCGGCGCGTTGCCCAGCTGTAGCGACCCTTCTGAGGAAGTTAGTGGGCTGCCAATTGAAAGGTAACATCGCACTGAGGGCCAGGCACATTCCGGGTGTGGAAAACTTAGTGGCGGATGCTATTTCTCGTTTCCAGTGGGAAAGATTCAGGAAGCTGGCCCCGGGCGCAGACAGGAAGATGACCCCGATGCCGGAGGAAGCGTGGGCATGGGTGGAAGCGGTTTGAGATGGTTGCTGGATAATGCACTGGCCCCAAAGACCAACAGCCGTTACCGGAGGTGCTGGGAGACTTTCAGGGCCAAAGCAGGTCTAAAGAGGGGACAATGGGCCGGGAAAAGGGAAATCTTAGAATTCATCGACTGGGCCTTCAAGGAAGGGAAGTCAAAATCCTGGGCACAAGCGCATTTAAGTGCAGTAGCATATTACACAAAAATGGCAGGGCGCGACGACCAAACAGGGGCGTTTGAATGTCGGATGGCCATGAAAGGGTGGGGTAGGCTACAGCAGGCACCAGAGGACGTGAGGCGCCCCATCCACTTCAAATTACTTCAGGCGATGCTGGGGGCCCTGGCCGGGATATGCTCCTCGAGGCATGAAGTCTCATTGTTCCGGGCAGCGTTTGCAGTGGCATTCTTCGGGGCATACAGGGTCAGCGAGTTGGTAGCCCCTTCAGTGGTGGACGCGGGAGCAGCATGCATACAGAGAGAAGGGGTGGTCATGCAGGACAGCCACATGGACATACTGCTAAGGAGGTCCAAAACGGACCAGACGGGCAAGGGAGTATGGACCAGATTGCACTGCACTAACAATGCAGATCATTGCCCAGTATGTCTACTAAGAGGGCATCTAGAGAGCAAGCAGGGGAAGAAGGGGCCGCTATTTCAGCACAGAGATGGGTCTTTCCTCAGCCGTTTTCAGTTTATAGCGGTAATGAGGAAGACGTTAGAAGCACTGGGTCTCCCCGCACGGGAATATGGGTCGCACTCATTTAGGATTGGGGCGGCCACCACGGCGGCTGAGCTGGGCATGGGCGGGGGTGCAATTAAGGGGATAGGGCGTTGGGCATCCGGCGCTTACAAGCGTTACATACGCCCATCAATATGCTAAGACCCCCTCCCCACCTTCTCTTCCAGATCCGAACGCTGCACACAGGAAGGTGTGGATCGTGGGGCACTCTTACGTTACGCGGGCACAGCGGTGGGCAGCGGCCAGACGGGACTTTGGCGGAATCTGGCTACGGGACACCGATATAGAATGGTGGGGGCGCCCCGGGATGAGATGGGGAGAGCTGCTGTCCATGGTGCGGGATGCACTACAGCGGGGCAGCAAGCCAGACGCAGTGGTGGTCCACTTGGGCGGGAATGATTTGGCAGCAATGGGGCGGAAGGCACTCCTGGAAGACATGCAGAAGGGCCTCACGGCAGTAGCACGCATGGTACGCCCCGCAGACATAATTTTTTCTGAAATCATAGTGCGGAACGCCTGGCGGGGGGCAATTGACCTGGGAGCGGTGGAAAAGTCTAGGAGGAAACTCAATATTACTATGGCAAAAGTATGCAAGGCGAATGGCTGGGGTTTCGTACGTCATGGGTTCATAAACTTAAGATCCCCGGGGTATCACAGGGAGGACGGAGTTCACCTCACAGGGGTGGGGATGGATATGTTTCTGCTGAATATTGTAGGGGTTCTGGAGCAGAGGGGTTTCCTATGACAGTCAGGCAAGGTAGGAGTCGGCTGGGGGGGAGCTCCCTCTGATCGAGAAACCATAGGGAGCGTGGCAGGGCTAGACGGACTAAATTAACAAACGAAAGAGGAGAACCCATTAGAAGATAGATGAGAGGCTCTCGCAGTGCCTTGGGGATGCCGCACGGCAGGGGCGCTGAGGGAGCCAAAAGGGCGGCACGCCGCCAGCAAAGACTAGAGACAATGCTCTCCCCGTGACCCTTGGGATGCCTCACGGCAGGGGCTCAGAAGGAGACAAAAGCAAAGGACCCAGTCACAAGAAATTAAGGTAGATACACAAGAAAGGCCCTTGGGATGCCAGCCGGCAGGGGCCTCTTTGAGAAGGGAGGGCCCACGTAAGGGCACAGGTCCAAACGGAGACCCGCCTAATCGGTAGCAAGCTGAAGCCTAGACCCGGAAGCAGGAAACACAGAAAGGGTTCCCTCCCCTCCCAGGTGATTGATAAAGCTGGGGCAAGAATAATAATGCAACATGTACATAACCATGAACAATGTGTTACAAATGTATAAAGTTTTATTATACGAATAAACTGCGACCTTTTCAGGCACCCAACAAAAGTTGTCAGTGGTGATTTGAGGTAGCAGAGCATAGCGGGATGGTACGAGGGGGGGAAGCAGGGAGGGGAGATCCGCCGCCTGGATGGGGTTAAGAAAAAAATATGACATTTGGCAAAAAATGCTATCATGTAATGAAAGGAAGTGCACCCATGTAAAAAATCAGGGGTGGCTAATCCATTTGAGTGGAGGAGCGCAGCACCACCAGCCCCAGAGCTGAAAAGTAAAACGATAATAAAGTTTCATCATCAAAGTTTATTTATTACCATTTTATTTTTCACCAACCCATCCTGAACTAAGTGTCAATACGGGGCGGGCCAGCTCTGCCGAGTAGCAGCAGCAAAGAGGAATTCTGTGAGCTGTAAAATGTGCATGTCTCTTTGGCCGGCCGTCTTGGGTCGGCCAGCAGACATGCACATTTTAAAGTTCTCTAACCTAGCTGTCTTGGACAGCTAGGTTAGAGAAAGCACAGGTCTCCAGTGCTCTTAGGAATGCTGGAAGAGCCTGCTGTATCCAACCCTGGTGCTGATTTCATGCTATGAAAGCAGCGCCAGGATTGGGTAGTGCAGTTTCCTGCATCAGGGGTTCCTGGATGACAGCCGAGAGATGAGGAAGTCACGCTACACATTTGGAGGCAGATAACATCTGGTGGTACAATAAACATCCATTTCAAAGGAGAAAAGAGCACCCTTGACGCGTGTGTGGCATAGTAAAACACTGCTGCAAAAGGCAAAGTGTTCACGAATGACAGGGAAGAAGAAAAAATAAAGGCCTAGTTATCAAATCCCAACACATCTACAATTACACAGGAGTGCAATTAATCACACTTAAAGAAAAAAACAATGAGTGCACGATTCCATCATATCTTGCATGTTTAGGTTGTCAATATATTTACTAGGTGCTCTGAGACACTAAAAATAGGGCTGGTTGCTAATTTTAGAAGAAATCGAGCAGAATTGATGGGTGGGGGCTCTTGCCCTTTGGAAATGGAACTTTCTCACCTGGGAGATAGCTTGGGTGTTCGTGCCAGACCTATGAGTTGACTTGGAGATAGCTCAGCTGTGAGGAAGCCTCAAGATATAATTATTGTCCAACCAGAGGCACACATATCCCAACTAAAGCTCCCAACGAGAGCAAACCTCTCTATGATCAGTTTCTCAGAGTACATTGTAAAACAGATGTAAAATCTGTGGGGGGTTTTCCCTCTAGGATGTTGTCTATGCAGCTGTAGTAAACCAGTACTCCTCATGTGTTGGCTTGGCGTCTCCGAGTCCTGCCTCTTCAAACTAATTTAGTCTGGCAACAAAATGCTTGTGAAACCATATTCTGCTGCCAAACTAAGCCTGGGTCTGTTAAGAGTAGGATAACCCTGATACTGGATATGATGCATTCGCATTGCAAAAGCACTGCACAATGAAAACATTACTTTGTGCACTACTTTTCCCAGTGTTAAAATGAAAAACTGGTAACCTTATTGTCTGCCTGGCTTCTCTCTCGCGACATATTCAAGGTATTTCTTTTCTCTACCCAGGCCAGGCTACGTGCTATAATTAGTATAAATGTTTATTGGCGTTAAGGGACAACCAGTATAGAAAATATGGTCATTCTCTTAAAAAGGAATTTTTAGAGAAAATCATAACAAATGTTTCATTATATAATGCACATTGTCCCTGCAGGATTTAAAAGCAATATTGGTATTTTAGTGGATTTCACACTTCATGTGCTGGGGCTTCAGAACAAAAAGAAAAGCGTGGCTGCTGTTATTTTAACATATGCTATTAAGTGGCAGTATTTCTGTTTCTCTTGGCGTGACTTCTTTGCAGGGCATTGCTTAACAGCCACACTTTCTGTGTGTTCTGGAACTTGACGATATCCACGTGTCCTTTGTATGATAGAACTTCATTTGTTTCAAACTTATTTGAAGGTAAGTACTTTTTTGTCAGTTCTTAAGGCCTGGTGGCTTCTCCCAAGGATGTGGCTCAGTCCTCCCACGTGTGAACTGCTCGATGTGCGGTGAGACAACAACCATTTTGTTTTGATTCAGCATAGCACTGATTTCTGGCTGAGTAATTAACCCCTTCAGTGCCCATGACGAGCTGGACTCGTCATGGGCCGCGGTTGCGCTGTGCCCATGACGAGTCCAGCTCGTCATAGACCCCGCCCGCTAATGCAACGGCCGGCACAGGGCGGGGAAAGGGGCGGGCACTGAAGGGGTTAACAGGTGGAACTATTGCCAAGTGAGTGGCACTCTCTTATTCATCCTCCGGAGGAATGTAAGAGCCATTAGGAATCAAACCTTAGACTTGGCAGCCACACATCAAGTTAACCCACCAATCAGGGGCGTAGTTTAAGGGGGGGGGGGTGTTGGGGAGTTACACCCTCGCAATAAATGTATTCCATTGTACATTGTTAGGTACAAGAGCTTTAAGTTGGGTATGGTGGGGTATTTATCGGATTTCACTTGGGATTTTTACATACACATGCAGACAAAAACACACACACTCTTGTGTCTGTTTTAAAGGTCTTAAAAAATAGTTATTTGACCAAATACTGAGGTATAAGTACCCCTCACAATCCGCAATCCCCCCTTTCCTACTGCTCCTTCAGGACCCCTCCAACCCTGCTTCTTGTATAATGTATTTTAACCAGCATGATTGTTGGGAAATATGAAGCTCACCCCCCCCCCCTCAATCTTACTGACCAAGCTACACCCCCACCACCAAGCTCAATGTTCTGAGACCCGTACATGTCTGCAGCTTCAAAAAAGCATATGTTGCAATGTCCTGATGAGTAGACTGAAACGTACCTTTGCTCAACAGTCAGACAGGGGCGTCTTTCTGAAGATAAAGTTGAAAATATTTTTTGAGCGAATCATTTCACAGAAGGCCTTTTTCTTTGGATTGAAATCTGCAGACGCTGCTTTTTGGCTGCCTCACTCCCCCATTGTCATAAAGTGTGTTTAAAGTGTTAGCTTTTTAACCCCCCCCCCTCCCTCCCCCAAATTTCTGGTCTAGTTGCACCCTGATGCATGGACACTGCTGCTTACAGGTGTGGGCTGAGAGACGTAGTAGGGCCAGCCTATGGAATACTGAAGAAATGTAGCAAGAAAGGTGAAGCGTGGCACAGCGAGAGAGGCAGTTCATGGGGTGCATGTATGAGAACTTCTGCTGTGGCTTATGTCTCCAAGCTGAGTTTTGCTCTAGCATACATGCAATTAAGACAATCAACTTCCTCTGTAAACCAAAACATAGCTGTACTGGGGCCAGCAGTTGTCACCAGTGCAGGCTCCTCTGGCAAACTGTGGAGGAATGGATGAGATTCAAGACTCTCCACGGGTTTCGGGGGCATAGCATCCATTGGTGCAGCAGGTGCAGTGGCACCAGACCCAGAGGGCCTGAGGGGCTAACTAGATCCTGATTATTGCTGTATTTTATCATTCAAATGGCAACTAGGGGGGCCATTTCCTTCTTTCCACTAGGGGCCATCACAATGGATATGCTATTGGTGGATCTACGAGACATGCGGCATCTAGAACCAGATTTCCTGCCTAAATGATTCTGTCTTTACTGTCCCATGTGGAACTTGCAGTCCACTGGTTCTAGTCTTCAGTTTTGACTATTATGTACTGCTCAACCCCTTGGCCGTGTGCTTGGGGGTACAAGCTCTAGATCTCTTGAATTCTCTAACTCTGTAGCACAGACACCAACTGTTCATAATAATTAGAAGGCCTGCTAATTTCCCTAGGTACCTTCCCAGAGTTTGCCTGATATTTTGTCGTTCTGCTTGCTATTTTCAGCTTTTACTCCATGAGACCTTTGGCTATGTGTGTGCTTTATAAATAGGGGCTCCCGGTTTTATGGTATTTATTTTTGTAACATTTCTGTCTATATTTATCCATATTTATTTTATGGCCACCTAAGTGGTATTTATCCATATTTATTTATGTTTTGAGAATAAATGAGGTCGCAAAATGGTGTATTTCCATATTTATTTAACTCTTAGACGTGCACTCATACATGGATGCCTGTTGCATTTTAGTAAATAAAGAAGCCACATATAACCTAACGCTACACCCACAAGTACATATTAGCTTTATATTACAAATATATGTTAACATATGCCTGTATTTAAGGAAATCTCAGCCTGTGTTTTTTAACTCCCTATGCTGTCTGTCTGTTCAGCTGTTGCCCTGGGATTCATGAAAGACAGCATGGAGTGTCTGTCACACGAAGCACAATTTTCAGTTTTTTTCCGCTTTTAAAAATAAATACAGACAGGAAACACATTGTTTTCTGTCAGTATTTATCTGTAAAAATCATTAAAAATTGAAAACTGGGAGCCTTATTTATAAATAAATAAGAGATAAACCTAGAATAAGAGACCGAATTTTTGGTGGATTCCATGACACTCCTGGTACACGTGAACGTAGGAAAAAACACTGCAGCAGAAACACTACACTTTCAAAAACGTGTTGAAGCATGAACTTGTCTAGAACAAAGAGGACTAAGGAAGAAAGGCTCTGAAATAGACGACCTGTTTGCATAATTAAAGTACAGGGTTTGAGAAATTAAAGAAAATGTGTACAATAAGTGACTCCAACCATGTTGTTTCCCAGGATCGGGTAACCGTGTTTAAGGAAGGGAGCGCTGGTGATCGTGTGGTTTGGCGAGGCTGCTGTTTGTTTACTCACAGCTGAACTGCCATCTCTCCTCAGCCCATAAACCGGGTCAAACTCCACGAGTGGTATACTTCCTGCTGGCATGGCCTTGCTCACAAACTTTTACGCTTGCCTTCATTCACTCCGGTGGATGTTGTTACAGGGATTAAATAAACCACGCACTAGAGTTCACTAGCACACCAAGGGCTATCCGCTCTGCATCAGCTTTGGGCAACTAGTCACAGTGGCCGCCATCGGTGGACCTCCCAATGATCCTTCGCTGAAAGGTAGAATTGAAAACTCTGAAGTTGATCTTTGTGCAGAGTTTTTGTTGGTCAATGTCCATCTTGATTATTGTTAAATATATAGAATTATAGTGAAGAACGGGATTGTTATGCACCTGTAGGTCCTGAGTGAATTCAGATGGACTTTAAGAGAGAACCTTGTGTCGTGTGTGATGTCACGCAGGACCCAGAAGTGAAAAACATCTCCATATTTTACTTTTACACATCTATACTTTTGTGTGATGTGAGGCTCACGCCACGTCCCCCTACCCTGCTGCGATGATCAGTGTAGAAGAGGCACCGGGGAGCCGTATATAACAAGGACTCCTACCAATCAGGCCCACTCCATACAAACAATAAACTGCTTCCTGGCATCCTGTCACCTTCCCCATTGGCCCCGCGTAACACCATGCCCACCCTAATTGAAAAATGAACAAAACTTATCTGGCATCCTTCCATCCTCCCACACATAAGCCTTAACCCTCCTTCCTAACTAAAAATGATGCTAACAATGAAATATGTGGAGAGATTGTTCTGTGAAATGCCCTCAACTCTCAACCACCATAGCAACCAACAGCAATATTCATCTGAAACAAGGCCTACTATCAGATAAGGTTAATGCTAAAGAACATCAGTGAAAGGCAAACCAGAGTGTACAATTCTTCCCTTTCTGTTGCTTAAAAGTAAACAAGGCTCTTTTTCAGGCATGTTGCACACTGCATCAATCATAGACTGTATTTGAAAAAAATGAGAGCAAACTGTCTATTGCCAATAGTCATTTTCGATAAAACACATCACTACAGTCTTGAATAGCAATACTTCTACTCTGCATTGTGACATTTTCCTATTCTCTCTGCGAGCAGTGGTGGTTGGCATATACAGTGGGGGGAGGTAGATGGGCGCGTGCAGGCATTTTAATTTATAAAAAAGCATACCTCAACCGACGTCCTCCAACTTCTTCAGCTCCAGACCTCTTCTCACCCGCAACCGGATGCTGCACTGTGGGAACCAATCCTGACGCTGCTCTGACGCTGTGAGAGCAGCTTCCCGATTGGAGGGAGATGCCTCACTCGCCAGTCCCAAGGACCCTGGAGCCCTGCACTTACTCTTACCCAGCACTCTTAAGATGGCTGGCCATGGCAACACGGCCGGCCAAAAAGACATGCACACCTTAAAAAGTGCCGGAACAGCCCATCTTCTTCCCTCTATCATTCAGCAGTGGCTTTTCCCCTGTCCTGACGCGAGCGTCAGGACGGGAGGATGAAAAGTAAAATGGTAATGTTTAACCATTTTATTTTTCATTCTTTGAGGGGTAATTTAAGTGGGGCGACGACCAGCGGAGGAGCTGCCCCTGCTGGCGAGTAAACGTACAGCATTTGTTCACCTATGGTTCAGAGTAAAAAGGAGCAGATGAGAATAGTAGGAAACTAAACTCAAAGTACAAACTGGTGTGCTTCACATCTTACTCATTTGGAAGTCGTTGGGTTTTGAAAAGAGAAATGTAGCAATGCCCATCCAGGAATGACTTTTTTTTAAAGTGATCTCGATTAAGCAGAGCAAGATGAATGTGCCCCCATGTCACCATCATGAGAAAGCTATTTAGCAAACCGTGTTATCTCCATAAAGACTCTTAAAAGGCATCTAAAAGAAACCTAGTGCTCAACATGGCTACATTCCACATGATAATGTGTCCCATTGTATTATGGGCTTTTTATTATTGAGGCTGCAAAAGACAAACCTCACCATCCACCACATTGCATTATGGATTTTGTGGCCTTAAGTTTCAAATGGACGAAGCTCTCACCTCTCAAGAATTAGAGTGACATCTAGCAAGGATAGACATGGAACTTTTATAGGATAAGGATGTTCTATCTTTCAAAAGAATGAGACATAGTGACAAAGAGGGGTAGGTTTAGGACTTCCACAGAACGAACTGTAGAATGCAGTGACAACTCACCATCAATGTATGTGCCTCTTTGGTCTACCTCTCGGACTGCTCCAAGTAAGCAATTCTCCTCCCCTCTCAGGCACCGTCATTGGAGATTACTTCCTGAATACAACAGAGAAGAATTCTTACTCGGAATCAGTGGATTCTGTTGGTACCCTGGACTATATGGCATTTTATTTCTTATGTTTTGCTGCAACACTGGGACTTAAGGCATTTTCATGCAAAACGTTTCTGATGCTGCATACTCTGCACAGGAATCAGTTGGGTTGGAACCATTACAAATTTATTTTTTTGCATCTGGAGAATTAATTCATTCTGGATTAAAATCAATTGTACCTCTTAAAATCTCTGCAAATTCAATTTTGAAAGACCCACAATAATAGCTCTCTCCTTGTGAGGTTCCTCAACCACCACTGTATTAACAGCAAATCAAATTGAATATGAGAAATACTTTCGGTATCCCTGCTAGTACTCTGCAGTACTGGCATTGCAATCTATGGCGAGGCAGGTGCTATTGTACTCACAACTACAGTTATAGATGGGCTCTGTATTTGTACAACTGTAATATCTCCTGCTGCACCCATATCTGGACCCCACTAGGACCAGGACCATTTCCTGTCCCTCTAAACTTTCTTACATGGAGGAGGTCTGTAATTTAACAGATTTTTCTCCCTCATTGGATTTCATGTTATCTGGGTTTTTTTACTATTCCAGGCAAAACGCACCCATCCTCCTTTGTAGTCTCCCTCCTGCATTTCTCCTGTTGATCAAGTTTGTTTTGTAGCCATTGTATAAATTAGCGCTTTACTTGTTTTGTAATTTTCTTTCCTTCTCTTTAGCCATCCTATTCCATTTGTTTAGAGCCTCAATTTGTGTAGGTCTTGGTAATGCCTTTCTGCCATTCATGCAAACCTAGCTTTCTAATGTTAAAGGTACCCTCTAGAGGAATTGTTAGTTTTTTTCAAATCTGAAACGGAATATTCATGCCATTCAGAAATCCAGGTAGACATATAAAACCCAATGTCCAGCATTATTTTGTATGCAGGCATTCCTTTTGCAGGTCATTTCTGACCAGCAGGAGAAGGTACAACAGAAACCTTGGGCTTTTTGAACACGGCATAAATTTGTTTGCTCAAAACTATTAAAAAAAAAAAAAAAACTGGCAGACATCATGGCTCTGTCAAAGGTCAGCCTATCTCAGTGTGTTTCTATCAGCAACCAACCAATTACAGCACAACTTTGTGGTGATATCTCACCAATTCCAGCGCCATCCCCTGGCTGCCTAATCAATCCAAGAACGACTTCTCCGTGAATAAGGAAACAATTGCAAAGCCTTTCACAATGAATTTATAAAAAATCAATCTTGTCTGTTCAACCTAAAATAGGAAGAAGTATGCAAATTAGGATAAAACAGATCTCGCTAACAATTGTAAAAAAAGACAGCAACCCTCGCTGCACCATTTAAACCACAATTCGCACTAAGCGGACCCCCATCCAGCAGAAATCTACCCTGGCTAATGCACTTACTCCTGTGCATCTAGGAGTAAAGAGCATCAACTTGAATTATGCATGTAACCCTGAAAAAGAAACTTGTTGAGTCAGAAACACCTATCTGTGTACATGCAGTGCCTCCACAACACACTACCTCATGCAGACAGGTGAACGAACCCGCAATATGTTGAGATCTTGGATTATGAAGTCTCTGATAACTAATCAATAGTAAAATAAATACTTTATGAACAAAATGACAAATAAGAATATTACATCAAAACAACAGAAATCAGACCACTAGTTGAACCTACAATTAGCCTTAACCTATAAGCAAATACTCTTGGCAACTCAATCCTATATCCACACCGCCTGTGACTGTCAGCCCCTCTTCCTCATTCGTGGTGGATTCACCAAGAAACCCTAAATACTTTGTCTCCCTTTGTTCCCCCATTCAAAGCCTACTCAAAGTTCCATAAGCATTCTGCAGCTCAAAACTAGATAGACGCTTGCAGTCCAAGGACCTCAGCTGTATTGAAACTCAATGTAGCCGACATGGGCATGAAAGCCGGGGCAGGACAGATGGGCATATATGGGTGGACTTGTGTCGCATACAGGACACTGAGCAGGAGTCCCTTACTTTGTCTTTGCTGCAAAGTAAACTAAAAATAATCCAGTCTCCTGCATGGGCCCATGCTGCTCACAGGTGTTCTAAGTCACACAGAAGCCATGGGAGGTCACTTATTTGTTCATCCATTGTCATAGGAGCACAGGCAGTGTTTACTGCATGATGACAATATTATTTTACAATGTGTGAGAAACAGCAAAGCTTTCAACATTCATCTGATGGATCCAATAGGGAATGAGGGTGATTTTTCTGCATTTCTTTCCACATCCTGTCCTGTCTAGTACAATAACTCTTTGTTTTCTTTTCAAAGAATTGTGAATGGCCATCAAGTTGTAGATGGGAGATTATGGCCACTAAGTAAAGTGTATATACAAACCGCACTAGACAAAGCTGGTGCCCTGCCTTATTTTGTGCTTCACCAGCTACACAATTCCTAATATTTGCTTCAAGAATATGCAGATATTGTTGCAGAAATGTTGACGCTTTGCTAACACTGAAATGATGTGCTTTACAGAGCTTTCAAATTTAAAGAAGAAGGGACATAAAAAAAGCTACACTTCTTTTAGACCTCGTTCTATAAATTTCCAAAATGTTCGCAAGTTGTGGAATTGGCGTGGGAAGCTGTGGGTTGCCATTAACTATTTCTTTGAAAGTTCTCTTGGAGGACATCAAATTTAGCTTTTACCTTAACTTTGGAACCAGGAGGCACTGGTTCAAATCTTGACTTTGTCATTTGGATAATTGTTGTGATCTTGGGTAAATGGTCATCTGATGTTTCCTCTATTTACTAATGTACAAAAAATGTAGAGTGCCTAGAAACAATTTAGTTTCAATGTGCAAGAAGAATGGATTATTTCACATTGATGCATTGTAAAACTTCCACATATATCTCCAGAGGTTTAATTCCAGGAGTTATTAACTCGAATGTGATAAAATAATAAATTGTATTTATAAAACAGGTCATTCCACAATCTGCTGTTTCATGGCACTGTAATAATAAGTGTTTCTATTACCCGATTTAATGGCATATAGTTCACTGACCTGGGAACGATGGTAGGCTGGGTTTGAGTCGCTGTCATTTCAAATTGTGATCTGCAAATCACTGCATGTTTTTTTGAATTTATATCCTACTTACGTGGGATGGTTATCAGAGCTTTTGGGCTCCTGCCCTTAAAGCCAATAGAGTGAGAGCTAGTGGGGGTTTAACTATCTGTTCGTACCACATGTGGTCTTAAGATCTTCCCCGTGCCGGTAAAGCATGCAGGGATTCAGATTCTTTGGTTGGTAACTCCAACAACTTTAACTTTTTTGTTGTTAATTTTTATAATGCCATCAGCGGTGGCTCCTCCGTTAAGGCAGAGGAGCATAGCCCGACTGTTTTTCAGCACCACAAAAAAAGGAAAACTAAAAGGATGATAACACAATGTTATTATCTTTTTATTTTTCTGTGCTGAGGGAGTTTTGTGGGATGAGGCTGTTCACAGAGCAGGGGGAGGACTGGTTGTGGCACTTTCTAAGTGCCTATGATAGTTTGGCCGGCTGTCTTGTGCCTGCCAAACAGTCATGTGCACTTAGCATGTTCTCCACTGCACTGTAATGTGTTTCCTGGGTGGTGTAAATGTCCAGGTTTCCAGTCCCTGTCTAAGCGCTGAACCACGGCGCTCAGACCAATCACGATGCTGCTGTCATGGTGACCGCAGCGTCGTGATTGGCTTAGAGGAGTCTGGGTGCTTCCTGCTTTTGATTCACAGAGCAATAAGGTGACTGAGAGGACAGCGGAGAGGCGACAGCCGGCTGGCCAGCAGGGAAGTGACCTTTTTTTTTAACCCCTGGCCCACTACTACTTCCCAGAAGCAGCCGCCACTAAATGCCCTAGGTCTCTCTTGCAGCACTTGTAACATTGATTACCTGTTCTATATCGTGCAGTGCCTCCAAACAAGGTCTTTTCTATTGTTTAAATTTTTTTATATAATCATTGGAGCAGGTGTTAATGCTAAATTGGGGTTAAATTATACTGTGCTTCAACCATTCCAAGTCTACCAGGAGGACGCTCTTGCAGGGATCACTGATATTAGGGGGAAGGGCTTTATAACCATATCCTTGAATTGGGCTTGGTGAATTCAATGGAACCATTGGGACCCACTGATCTTGCTATTCCCACCTTTCTGTTAGAGGCCGGGGCACTACCATTGACTACATTTTTGTTTCTCCCTCTATGGGCAGGTTAGTCCACTCAATAGCCATCCCCACTAGTGCCTTCAGTGACTACAATTCCCTTGAGCTTTCCCTTGCCCTTCCATTAACTGCTCACACCCCTGACTTCATTAGTGCTACAGGTATCTGTTAACGCGATTGTGGGTTAAGGATCAGTTGGCGAGATATAGATTTTTCCAAACTCTGCAATACTATGATTTTTATCAAATTTTTCCCTAATAATGGAGTAGCACCTGTCACCAGATCAGCAGAGTGATTCCGTAGTCTTAGCATTTTATTATGTGAATGCTAGTATAAAAATTAGTCTATCGCATCCGTATTCTGTGGGCAACAACCTTAATCCGGGTTGGTTAAACAAGTAATGCAGGGCGGTTAACAGGCAACTACGAGCAGCCGTTAAGTCTACCCCTAGGAATAGGATCCATCTGGCTGACTGTCGAGACGCATATATAAAAAAGCTATTCATACTAGAAAGCGGGCTAATAAACATGAAATGTGGGACAAGCTAGTTTCACCGAGTGATACAAAGGACATCAATGGCTTTTGGAAAATCATTGATCAGCCAAAGATTTCTGAGACTCTGACTTATGGGACAGAGACTAACATTAGTGCTGAGTGCAGGATTAAGCATTTTAAAGCCATTTACGCATACCCGGACACTGTAGCTTGTAGTCATGGTGAGCCATCCATCTCCTTTCATTTAAGTATCCGATTTTATCAAACAGAGGTGTGCGAGACAATTAGTGCCAGTCCATCAAGGAAGGCATCCGGGCTGGATGGTGCCCAATGGATCTCTATAAGGATAACATTGGGTTTTGAGTACCTGTTTACTAATGTGGTCAATAGTGCCGGTGGGCTCTCCAACTCCAGGCAGACTGCTATGATAATCCCTGCCTATAAAAAAGGGTGCAGACAAAATCCCTTCTTTATTAGATTCCATGGTCAAAATCATCAGGCGTATTGTCCTTAATAGGATTGAGATTTGGGCTGGCCTTAACCATGTGATTTCTCCCATGCACTCCGGGTTCAGAGAGGGCCATGGTACAGTAGAATAATGTCTCAACCTCTAACAGTTGTGTATATATTAGTGATCAGGTAAAGGAAGGGGTCGCTGCTTCGCTCCTTTATGGACCTAGGCAGCGCCTTCAATAGTCAATCGCTGTAAACTATGGACAACCATTTCAGAGGTAGGGCTTGACGACGTCTTTATAGTTTTTTTGCGGGCCATGCAATGTGGAGTGAGTGCTACTGTAAGGTTTGAGCCTGAAGGAGAATATACTGATTTTTTTCAACTTACACCCATTCTGTTTCTCCTGTACATCATTGGATTAAATGCTATTCTGCAAGCCTCTACTACAGTATCGGCTCTGTTTTATGCAGACAATGCTGTTCTGATCTCCCGTACCGCATATGGTTTGAGGACCCTAAATAACAGGTTTGTTGCCATTATGGACAACTTAGACCTGGACCAACATCTCTAAAACCAAGTTTGTTATGTAGTTCAAACGCTCCTAAAACAGGTTTTTTTGGATCAAGGGTAAGCAAATCGAGTAGTATACCAATTTTCCTTATCTCAGAATTACATTTCATTCTAAAAGCTAATGTGTACCTTGTGTAGCCAACCGTTGCTTATGTTATAACCATTCCATTAGGGCCCTTTATTATTTCCCCAACAGAATAGACGATAAATCAATCAAGCCACTGTTTACCTGTTTTAATGTACCTCTCTGAAATATGGGGCTATCAGGATGCCACCAAGGTTCAGGTGGAGGAGAACCGATTTTGCCGGCTTTTGCTCAGCTTAATCACCCCCCCCCCCCAACCCGCCCCATCGACGCTGCACCTTCTTTTACATGAGGAATTGGGCTTGGACTATGTATCTGACCCAATGAAGGTTGCACCATTATTGCTCTAGATCTCTGTTTCGTCTAACGCCCATACAACCCTTAATCGGGGGTTGTCAGATTGCCTGAACTGTGAGAAGGGTATTTCTATTCCTTGGCTGAATTAAGCGCAATCCCTTTCGAAAGACATAGGTTAGAATGAATTGTTTATCTCTCCGACTCTTTGAGCAAAGCGGATATTCCCAAAGCCAAAAAGCATTTTATAAGACATAAGGGTGTCATCTAGGGAACAAGTGGAACTGACTAAACCGCTCCTGCGTGATTATGCCATCGTTCAAACAACACCTTATCTTGAACTATACTTGACATGGGTGGTGAGCCCTTAGGAAAGAGCTCTCTTAGCTAAATTTTGGCTGTAAACTATTAGACCCCTGCTTTGCTTCCCTTTGGGATAATATGATAATGCATCCATTTTAGTCTGTCCGTGTGATGAGATTTCTGTATAATCCTTGTATCATTTCGTCCTTTTTTGTAAATCTTATGAATTTCAAGCTAAAAAGTTTTTTAAACATTTTCTTAAGTTCTATGGTTTTCACCAATACAAGCCTGCTTTATATTTCCTGCTTGCGAATCTCTTGGTTTGTTTGTACGTTGGTATTGTCTTGAACTCCGCTGTATGTAAACGTAATGTATTGACTGATATTTCCTTTTTAACTGTTGTGTTTTTAAAAAAAATATATTCATGTTCTTAATGACAAATGCTACTGATGTTTGTACAGCTTTTATGATCGTTTTTAAATAATCGATTAAAGTGAGTTTGATTTATTGAGTTTATGCGGTAAATTTGATATATTTGTATTTTTCTTTTTATACACACAACAGTGAGATCGTGAATTTGCCTAATTTTCCTACTTTTTCAAAAGGTTTTTGGGATAGGTGAACCTGCAACACGTGGGAAGTGTGATGTTAGGTGTTGGAAACAGCCCCACTCCCACTCCGCAGGGTGGTGGTGGACCTTCCCAACACAATGGGGTAGCTTGGCTCGAGTGGTCAGGAAACAGGCACAGTGCTAAGCATACAATATACCCATACAATAACCATGCGTGCATCCGTTCCAAAAACGACTCTACACCGTAAAAATTATGAAAATATTCTTTCTTTATCTTTTTCTCTTAGTTGCTGATTGGAAAAATAAATAGGTCAATCACAATATACAAGTTTCAATTTGTGCAGGTCAAATAAATATTTGCTGTTTGATGAAATAAATAGGGGTGATCATAAATAACAGGGCATAAATACAAGTGCAATATATACAGACAATTAAATACTTCGAGGCAATAAATACTGTACCAATAAATATTGTACACCATCCAGTCCTGTGGACCTATAAATATAGTGCAGCAATAAATAGATAAAAATTCAATAAATACAGTATCCCCAATAAATAATTACAAGTATACAGCACCCCTCATATAATCAGATGACACTTCACTTCTTAAGGGCTGATTTGGCCCAGGCACAGCTTGTAGGGATGTGGAAGGCTTGAGGGGGGAGGCTACTCCCTGGCTGGGACAAGGCTGAGGCCTAAACTGAGGTAGATCAAAGGGGGGAAATACCAATGCCCTGGCTTTCCTTCTCCACACAACCTCTCTAGGTTAGTCCCAGTTCACCCCAGGCACAGTCAGATGGGTTTCAGCACCTCCCTAGCCCCTTAGAGTAGTCTCTCAGGTCTCCACAGGGCCTTAGGCGCCCTCTACTCCACTTACTGCCCTTTTTCTGATGTTCCGACGCCGCTGGAGTCGTGTCGACGCCGTGAGGCGGCTCCGGTTCGGTCTCGGCGGCCTCGGCACAATGTCAGTTCTTTGACGACGCCGGCAGGCGGTTCCGGTCCGATGTCGGTGGCCTCGGTTCGATCTCGACCTCCGATTCGACGGCGTCGGGCAGTCTCTTCACGATGTCGACTTCGGGCGGCTCCGGTCCGATGGCGCTCTCGGCTCCGATGACGTCGGCCGGCCTGGCCTCGATGTCGACTTCCGGCGACTCCGGGGTGCGATCCTCACCCCCGACCTCCGGTGCTCCTCCTCACAGGCTCCGGGCGACTCCGGAGTGCGATCCTCACTCCCGACCTCCGGTGCTCCTCTACCTCGGTCTCCGACGACTCCGGAGGGCGGACTTCACTCCTCCGATGACGCCGCTCGCTCGACCTCGGTTCACTTCCTCCTCGACCTCTGGTATTCCTCACGACCTCCGTCGGCGCCCTCTCACGACCTCAGGCGGCTCCGGGTACGACGTCTGCTACTTCAGTCAGCGCCGCTTCTCCACCTCGGGCTCCAGGTCTCAGGCTACTCGACGCCCGGCTCCAGGGAAACCAGTTCTCAGGTCAGAATCTTGCTGTTTTCTTGGTTCTAAGGCCTGTTCCTGCTGTCCAGGTCCTTAGGATAAGTTTCTTCTGTCTTCTTCCCACACAGGGCTATAGGCTGGGATCCATCAGTAGGGACAAGTATCAAGGGTGGGTTTATGGACCCCACTCCAGGCACAAGTTTCCACCCCTGCTGCTTCACTCCTTCCTCCTTCACTGTTGTGCTCCTCTCTCTTCACCAGTCAGGTGCCAACTGCCAGCTCCAACTGCCAACACTCTGTCTTAACCTCCCAACATTCTAAACCGCCTCCAACTGTCACAGAGTTCTGGAATGTTCCTGGAATGTTCTGGAAGGTGCTGGTAGGTTCCAGTGGATGCTGGTGATGTCACAGGTGGCCACCATTTTGTGCTTCAGGCCCTCAGTTAGAAGTTTCAGGGGTAGATAAAATGGCTCCCTGAACCTGTAGCAACATGAAAAATGAAAACAACTGAGGGTAAAAGGGCCAAGTCCTACACAACCCCCTTCCAGCCAAAAGCCAGGGTAGACCGATCAATGCCTTGATGGTCTTCCCTGCTTGGGGCGAGAAAAGGTGGACGCAGGCCCGCAACGGCAGGAGCACCCGCAAGTTCTCCTCCGCTCTGGAACCCAATGGTTCCCTAACTAACCTCCCTGGACCAACAAAACCACCCCACGGGGGTTCCCTAGCTAGTTGTGGCCAGGACCGGCCCCTGGACCATCCAGATGTCTCTGGCCCGGGTGATCTCGCGGAGTGGGGGGCAGTAGCCCCAGGCCTGTAGTGCCCGTTGACCACTCCGGTCCTCCTCCTTGCAGTCCTAAACTGCCTCTGGTCCTTCCTCCTGGGTTTCACACCCTTAGGCTGACCAGCCTTCAGGGGCGAGGCTCTCCTCCCCCTAACTCTCCTTCTGGGGTTCCTCATCCTTCCCTGCGAGGCACCCTCAGACCAACACTTCCTCCTTAGTCTAGGGCCTTGACCCCTCAACTGATCCTTCAACCTAGGGTCTAAACCCTTAGGCTGAGTCGGTGCCCGAGGCGAGACCTTCCTCCCTCTGCACCCCCTTCCAGATTTCAGCACCCTCCTAACGGGAAAAGTACCCCTGGAAGTCAATTTCGGGGGGACCCGGTTAACCGAGGCCCCACCCGCCAGGTCAGGCAACCCCTGAGCCTGGCATCCCAGCCCAGGACCTAAACCCTGAAACTGGGCCAACCCCAGAACCTCAGGCGCGCTGGTTACAGTCGCCCTGGGTCCTCCTGCCACTAGGGGCTCCCCTGCACTGGAGGGCACATCGGGACAGCCTAGGCTCCCAACCTGGGGCTCCCTTGCGGAACTCTCCAGGCCCTGAGACTTCGGTTGGGGCACCTCGGGACACCTCCCCGTCTCACGCCTTCCTACAGATAGGTCGTGAGGCCCTACAACCCTCTCTCCCTGGGACCTAGCTGGGCTATCTGCCACTTCTCTCACCTCGCTGGGTGGGGAGATCCCTGCACTACCCCCTTCAGGTTCACACCCCAATGCCTCCTCAGACACCCTGGTGATGTCTTCCTGGGGTAAATAAACTTCTAGCTCCTGTGAAGCTTCTGGTATGCTGCCACCAGTGTCCTCGCTGGACACACTCATCTGGAGGGCACGCAGCTTCATCTCCTTCATCCAAAGCTCGTGCGCCCTCCTTTTCTCCTCCATCTCTTTCTCCAGCCTTGCTAAGTCCCATGCGAGCTGTCTTTTCTCCCTCCGGTCTGTTAACTTCCTGACTTGGGCCACAGTGTACGTTTTTAGATTGTCTAGTACAACCTCCATCTTGCCCACTCAGGTTAGAGGTCAGGTTTTGTGCAGTAACAATGCAGGGGGGTACCTTTAGTAATACCTCCTCCCACCACCAGAGTAAATTTGGAAAAAACAAAAACCCACAATTTGGAAGGCCGCTGTGAGAAAACTCCCGGTGTAGGCCTATGGACTACCCACAGTTATTGTTGAGTATATGTAGGCACAGCTCTATCCCACCACTGAACACCAATTTATGTTGGAAACAGCCCCACTCCCACTCCGCAGGGTGGTGGTGGACCTTCCCGACACAATGGGGTAGCTTGGCTCGAGTGGTCAGGAAACAGGCACAGTGCTAAGCATACAATATACCCATACAATAACCATGCGTGCATCCGTTCCAAAAACGACTCTACACCGTAAAAATTATGAAAATATTCTTTCTTTATCTTTTTCTCTTAGTTGCTGATTGGAAAAATAAATAGGTCAATCACAATATACAAGTTTCAATTTGTGCAGGTCAAATAAATATTTGCTGTTTGATGAAATAAATAGGGGTGATCATAAATAACAGGGCATAAATACAAGTGCAATATATACAGACAATTAAATACTTCGAGGCAATAAATACTGTACCAATAAATATTGTACACCATCCAGTCCTGTGGACCTATAAATATAGTGCAGCAATAAATAGATAAAAATTCAATAAATACAGTATCCCCAATAAATAATTACAAGTATACAGCACCCCTCATATAATCAGATGACACTTCACTTCTTAAGGGCTGATTTGGCCCAGGCACAGCTTGTAGGGATGTGGAAGGCTTGAGGGGGGAGGCTACTCCCTGGCTGGGACAAGGCTGAGGCCTAAACTGAGGTAGATCAAAGGGGGGAAATACCAATGCCCTGGCTTTCCTTCTCCACACAACCTCTCTAGGTTAGTCCCAGTTCACCCCAGGCACAGTCAGATGGGTTTCAGCACCTCCCTAGCCCCTTAGAGTAGTCTCTCAGGTCTCCACAGGGCCTTAGGCGCCCTCTACTCCACTTACTGCCCTTTTTCTGATGTTCCGACGCCGCTGGAGTCGTGTCGACGCCGTGAGGCGGCTCCGGTTCGGTCTCGGCGGCCTCGGCACAATGTCAGTTCTTTGACGACGCCGGCAGGCGGTTCCGGTCCGATGTCGGTGGCCTCGGTTCGATCTCGACCTCCGATTCGACGGCGTCGGGCAGTCTCTTCACGATGTCGACTTCGGGCGGCTCCGGTCCGATGGCGCTCTCGGCTCCGATGACGTCGGCCGGCCTGGCCTCGATGTCGACTTCCGGCGACTCCGGGGTGCGATCCTCACCCCCGACCTCCGGTGCTCCTCCTCACAGGCTCCGGGCGACTCCGGAGTGCGATCCTCACTCCCGACCTCCGGTGCTCCTCTACCTCGGTCTCCGACGACTCCGGAGGGCGGACTTCACTCCTCCGATGACGCCGCTCGCTCGACCTCGGTTCACTTCCTCCTCGACCTCTGGTATTCCTCACGACCTCCGTCGGCGCCCTCTCACGACCTCAGGCGGCTCCGGGTACGACGTCTGCTACTTCAGTCAGCGCCGCTTCTCCACCTCGGGCTCCAGGTCTCAGGCTACTCGACGCCCGGCTCCAGGGAAACCAGTTCTCAGGTCAGAATCTTGCTGTTTTCTTGGTTCTAAGGCCTGTTCCTGCTGTCCGGGTCCTTAGGATAAGTTTCTTCTGTCTTCTTCCCACACAGGGCTATAGGCTGGGATCCATCAGTAGGGACAAGTATCAAGGGTGGGTTTATGGACCCCACTCCAGGCACAAGTTTCCACCCCTGCTGCTTCACTCCTTCCTCCTTCACTGTTGTGCTCCTCTCTCTTCACCAGTCAGGTGCCAACTGCCAGCTCCAACTGCCAACACTCTGTCTTAACCTCCCAACATTCTAAACCGCCTCCAACTGTCACAGAGTTCTGGAATGTTCCTGGAATGTTCTGGAAGGTGCTGGTAGGTTCCAGTGGATGCTGGTGATGTCACAGGTGGCCACCATTTTGTGCTTCAGGCCCTCAGTTAGAAGTTTCAGGGGTAGATAAAATGGCTCCCTGAACCTGTAGCAACATGAAAAATGAAAACAACTGAGGGTAAAAGGGCCAAGTCCTACAACAGTGAGATCGTGAATTTGCCTAATTTTCCTACTTTTTCAAAAGGTTTTTGGGATAGGTGAACCTGCAACACGTGGGAAGTGTGATGTTAGGGCTTTCTGGCACAACTTGAAAGAATATTACATGAGTCCACTTTCAGCATTTACGCTTTTTCTGAAATGTATGTGACAATACTGCTGTAAAATGGCCTATTTAGCTCCATGATTTCAGAATGTTCCGTAGAGGAAGTCTGGATACCTAACTTGTTGAAATTCAGGCTGTTATTAATAACTCGACTCATTCAAAGACCACCATGCTTTGTTAAAGATTCGTATAGTGCTGTATTCCCATTCATATGGCCTTGCAGCACTTTGGAGGAATAAACTGAGTATACCATAGGAAAAGTGTTTCGGCAAATTAATTTGCATCTTTAAAAAAAAGATGTGAAGTGATCTCATATTTGATATTGAATGCTTGGGATAAATGGATTAGTTTATTAGAAATTGGGCAGCCCCTTGCAATCTGGTTTTGTTTGTGGGGAAATGATTTGGTAGCAGGGGAGGATGCATTAATACATCGTTAGGAGGAGTGGAGCATGGTGAAAAACTGGTGTCAAAAGGCCCCATCAGAATTTTTTGTTTGTTTGTCCCGAGTGCCCACAAACACTATCTCCCGCCCTTCACGTGCTATTGGTTATCAGTGCTCAGATGAAGTCTAGGGGCAGAGCCATTGCCCAAAGCACTTCAGGGAGCAGGAAAAAGCTAGGTAGCACTGCCTAAGGTCACGTCTATGACACTCTGGCCTCTTTGGCTACAGTGCTCCACCGCAGTGGCATCTATTCCAGTACTGAGTGCTCACCATGGCCCATCCCTAGAGTGATACCTTGTTACAGAGGCCACCAAAAGCGTATCCTGGCCACAGAAGCGGAGAGTCGCCCACGTCCAGAATCTGCACACATCGTTGTAGTCAAACAGCATCCTTGAGGCTCAGGTCTGCTGCTTGACACTGAGGTCCACCCAATTGTACTGGGGTGAATGTATGACATTGTTCTGCATTCTGTCCATCAATTGTTCTTTTTCCACTCAATTAAGGCTAAATGGCTGCAGAGGCCATGCAAGCCAAAGTAAAGTGAGATGTCCTGGATGTTAGGACTTGTTGCCAGAGTAGCAGTACTCTGCCTTGGTCTATAGCGACTCTGGCGGCCCACCACCGAGCAAGGTACTCAACAGCATAAATCTCAGCTGGGTCTAGAGAGGAGTAAGAACTCTTATACTGCCAGACCCAGCAGCACCAGAAAGCACTGTCAGTTAGCAGAACCCTGTGACAGCCGCCATATTGGCAAAATAACATATCCTTCAATCTTTACCAGCAGCTTGGAGGGTGAAAGAAAAACTGTTCCTATTCTAGAGAACTACTGCATGAGCTTGATTCAGCAGTGTCTTCTTATTTCTGGAGGACTCCCTCCGTGTGAGCTTTCCATTCACCAGCAGTGCCTTCTCGGCGCTTGAGGAGTTCAGTAGTTTGAAATTTTCCCAGGAGCAGGGCTTTAAGTGGGCCGGGTCCTACCGGTGCTCAGCACCGGCAGTTCTAAAAAGCAGGTGCTGAAACGGGTCCCTATTGGGCTATCCATTTTTGTCCTCATCCTCAGGGTGGAAAAATGTCTTAAATATAGCAGTCCCACCCTTCACTGCCTTTTATGTAATTTCAAAGAGACTCGTTTTAGTTCTTTCACAGTCTCATCATTTCAGAACTGAAGCATTTTTAATATACTATACGAAGCCATAGTTGTTGCTTATTTATCTTATGCAACTAACAACCATTGACAAAGCCAATAATACTGGTTTGTTGTAAATGTAATGGTACTTGCTGTGTTAGATAGCTGTTCGCATTGACAGAAACAGCAAAATATCAGTCGACGGCACACTAAGCCAAGCAAAAATGTTTCGTTTGTGTTTTCAAGCCATGCATGATTATTTGAATTATAGGTTTGAGTAGTAAGGTCACCTGCAATATGAGATATGTTGTGTTAAGTCCACAAGACTGTCCTTGTGCCACCAATCCCCTGAACTTTGCTGTGCTTCCTACACCTGGATGAGCTGACATTTGCACTAAGACTAATTACATTCCCTTTAGAAAAAAATCTTAAAACTTAAATTTTTCTTAGTGCTTGGTACACACACTACTCATACCAGGGGTTGCATCGAAAGACATTTATTAGACTTTTTTAGAATAAGCTCTTCATTTGGTGACTAATAAAACCTTGGCTATCAAATAATGTTGCATGTGGCCCAATGACAAAACATGTAGGCAGAAACTACTTTGGATGTGTGGAGACACACAAACTATAGGAAAGGATGAAGCCGCAGGCCCCCACCTCTCCTCACAACCCTACACACTGCTTGAACACATTGGTCACTTATTGCCCTCTGGTTTCATAGGTTGAAACTCACCCTTCATACACCTGTGGAGACTGGCAGAAAAGGGAGTGGCCTTTCACTATTATCCTGGGATACTTCTCCCACAGCAACTTCCGCCAAACCATAATTCCAGGCATAAGGCTGGCTCCAGATTCTGTAGCTGTAATGAACAACTAGTTGATTGTTTTGAGCTTTCCTGTTTGGAACACTGACAAAACAGCGGGCGCTCCCCACACCTGGGAGGTTCAGAATCCACACTCTTGGCTGAACCCTCTAATCTGCAGGTTTGTGTTGCTTTGCCAAGCTGTTGCGGTGGTGAACAAGAATGAGGTGTGGGATCGCCATATACTTCCTTCTCTGGGGCTCATAAGGTATTCTCTCACCTCGACTATTTTCTACTACCCACTACGGAGGCCGCCAGGATAGCGAAAATACACATCCTGGCTAGTGGCCAATTTGACCATTCGCCAGTCACACTAACCTTATGGCACGGACCTCAGACACCCCGAACCGCCTGGCACTTCAATACATGGCTGCATAAGGAGCCTGCTGCCAGAGACCATTTTGGGGTGGAAATTGACACTTATCTCTCACACAATAAAGACACAGCCTGTTTCACAGGAACACTGTAGGAGGTGCTCAAAGCCACCATACAAGGAGTCATTCTCTGCTACAGCACAGGTAAAAGGAAGAAAGGCCTCCGGATGATGGTGGACCGGAAAGTACATCTACATCAGAGCCGGACTGGGAACCTGAAGCAGCGCTGGCAGTTTTGTTGCACCAGCCCCTGGCGGTAGGGGCTGGAGTTGGGGGTGAGGGGAGGGTCAACTTTCGAGGTATCACCACTCATCAGCCAGGATAGCTTGAATCCAGTGGCATGGTGAGCACGGGTCCCATGTCTGGGCATACCGTCCTATTTGGGGTTACCCTAAGCGGGTGAGCAAAAAAACATTGGATTTAGGCCACGATCTCAAACTAGGGGTGAGTGGTTGACATTGTTCAGCATTGCGTGCATCAATTGTTTATTTTGCATTTGTCCTCCGAAGTGGGACATAAGCACCCAGAGTGCTTATGTTACGTGGCCCCTGGCGATTGACATTTCTTGTGAGAGGATATGGGGTTCTGCTTTCCTCTACTGCAAATTCTAAACTGACACCACCTCTTTCTTGGGCTGGAGCCCACTTTGGTCACTCTGAGCACGTCCATGTGACAAAGGAAAGCACTCACTTGCACTTTGACATCAAAGCCTACCTCAGCGGCTTCCCGCTCCGCACGTCACTAGAGAGTCCTAAACTTCCCTCTCTCAAAGGACTGATGCAGCACTGAAACCTTTTGGAGCAGTGATGGCTGGTGGGCCCCCCTCCCTCCTAGGCACTCCTGTGACGCAGCATGCAGACATAACAGGGACATTAAAGAGGACTGGAACTGGGTAATCAATAACTCCGGCCCAGCACACCACACCCTCTTCCCTGGTGACATATAGGAACAAGTGAGGGATCGACATTAGCGCCATTTAGAAATGTGGGCGGGGTGATAATGATGTCTCACAGGATTATGTTAAAGATTCCACACCCACGTATGGAATGTATGAAGTAGGCGTGACCTGAAGAAAAAGAGGCCTGTAGAGATGTGAGGGCTATAAGTGACAAACAAGGAGGCAAACAATAAACCAGTGTTCATTTTAGTTGTTGTAATGTGGTATTTGTCCCAGTAGTGCCCCCCCCCCGTGATCCATCGAGTTTTTATATTATTGGTGTATCTGAGTTGGGGCTCTTTGCTGAGGCGTAGAGGGCTACCAAGGCAGACAAAACATCCAACATGCATCACTTAGTCAGCAAAACATTAAAAACTATTTAGTAACACAAACACGAACCATCTATACTTGCCATGCACACAACTACTGTAGAATAGAGAAAACAGAAATAGACCCTTGTGCAAAGGCGAGACCTATTGACTTTGCTAATGCTTGTTGTTTTAGTCTCTGATCTCGCAAAAAGATATCCTCTGTAGGCTTTCCTTACTCTAGTATGGTATTCATGCCTCCACTTAGACTCACAGATAAGCGTCACTAACCCCATCTTACCTCGGCTGTCCCTGTGACCTTGAAGGGACTCTCTCTAGGTGATGTTGGCTGGACGCAGGGTAGCCGAGTTTTTGTTTCATTTGGAGACTGCTGGGTGAGGATGGCTTTCCCAATATAGTTTAAGCTGAGCTACTCGCTCTCACTGAGTGTGCTTCGATTATGTCCGGCCCAGCAAAAGGAATGACATTTTGCGCAGCAAAGACATCAAAGAAGCCATCTCATATGTTTTGTCGACTGCTTCACAGATGAGGGGAATTCGCCCAATTCAAGGTTCTTTTGTGGTACAGGAAAATTGAGTAACCATCACCAGCCAGCTCAATGAGCGTGTCTAATGCCTGTTATTTGAAGTTATCAGTATGTGTGTAGCTACTTCTACCACTAAAACTGCCCCAGCACTTTCCTAATATGAGCTCCCCTTTTGTACAGTTTTGGAATTCCTATTTATCATTTATGCATGGTTCTTTGGTTGTGTATCACTTCTACAGATTTGTTATATTGTCAGTCTTATGTGTATGGATGGGTGTGCGGAAGGATTTGCCATTTTTCGAAAGGGCTGGGTGGTTGGTTGTTCATGGCCCAGACTCTGCAGATTGTTGTCTCTACACAGCTTTGCATGGCCAGTACATAGCTATGATGTGATGTTGTGCCCATGACGGTGTTGAATGTTTAGGTTAACTCTTTCTGAATGGTCCTACAGTGTATATCATGGTTGTTAAGGGGACTATTGTTGAAATGGCAGTCCATTGGCATCTGTATTGCTTTTGCATTAGCGTGATGATCCTGAAGAGCAACAAGAAAGAGCAGCTGCATGACGGGATTGTAGTCCAGGAATGTTTCGGTCTGAAACCCAGTATAGATTCTGAAGAGAGAAAACAGACAATGGATGATCTTGCAATTGTGGAAATAATTTACGCGGCAGTAACATTTGTGAAGTCTGTAGGTGGCTGCTGTGTACAGTGGCGGCTGCCTCTGAACAGGGGTGGTGTGAAAAAAATTCACTTACCTGTGAACGCCGCCGCTTCTCCTCCGTCCTCTTCTCTCAGCACTGGCAGCAGACACGTAACGGAATCACCCAGGCTCCTAGCCTATCCCAGCCAATCATGACACTGCTTGTGTACCGTGTCCATTTTTGGGTGGGATTTTGTTTGGAGATTTAAGAAATGCTAGTCCTGGCACAGTCAAGCACTGCAAAACTATGACTCTGTAAAAGGAATTAACAATGTGCAGCACACCAGTGTATCCTTGATGGAGAATTAACTGTAAAGAGGCCTTTATTTTATTGAGAGGCAACTTAATTTGACACAGTGTTGCTAATTGTTTTAACATGGAAAGTTATGTTTAAGGTTCCTTCCCCTGACTGTGTGTTTAGGGTATCTTGTAATTTTTAGATGTGACCCTCTTGTTGGGCTACAGGTAAAATGAAATATTCTAGATGTTTTCTTACACATACATAACGACTTACCTGCTTTTCTTTGTAAAGTACAAGTATCCCAAAATATATATCCGCAGCATGGAAAGTAAAAGTTAAATGCTTAACTCGGCTTATATTGAAGGCCTGCACCCCACTCTAAAAACTGTTTAAGTACCACGAATTTTTACACAGAGCCATACAGAAGTGATTGATTGGATCTTTCGTGATGAAATCAAAAAGGTTTTAATCATCTCTAATGATGCAGTGCGCGTTCACGCCACAGAGCAAAATACCACTTAAAAGTTGGCGCCAATGTAGCCAGTTTAGAATTCGAGGCCGAGAGAGGAAGTGCAGCAGGGGCTGCTGTGGCGCGAGGACGGATGCGATGTCTCTCCGAACATAGGCCAATGCTGATTATAATGATATGCACCGGTCCTGAAAACGCGGCTCGTCACCTCACATTTTACCCCGTGACGCACGTTGGTTGACTCGCGCTCACGATACCTGTGAATACCCGAGAAGAGGTGTGTACACCTCCGCTTGGAGCACCAGAGGGCGGCCGCGTTCCTTTTCCTTTGTGAGGCCGGCAGGCCGCAGTAATAAGAGCAAGGGAACTAGTGAAGCTCTCTGGAAAGAAACATCGAAGCCACAAATAGGTGCACAGGTTCCTGCTTTAAGTTTCATTTAACTTTCGCAGAATCAAAGAATGTTCCAGAGAACAAGTTGTCAAGGCGTGATGGGGCAGGGATGCATTCCTTGCTCAAGGAGCTGGAAAATCCTTCGAAGATCCAAGAAGGCACCTCACCTCACCAGACTTCTTCTAATCCTCCTCACTGCTGTAACCGGCAGACAGTGGGCATGTTTTCACTTGTGCGGAGGCTGGTGCTGGTGCAGCTGCACAAGCGTTGTGCTCATACACTGCTCTCCAGTGACAGCTGAGGGAGAACCCTTCCCAGACGTGCGAGTGACCGCAGTTTATTTTGAAAGCATGAAACATAAACCTCACATTTCTGTGGTCACCTGTGGTCATCTGTACGTCCCTTGATTTCCGCACTGCATCACATCTATAAACTTATCACACGGATGCATTGCTCTTTACTCTCCTTACAGCACTTCAGCACAGTGACGGCCTCCCTTTGGTGCCTAGTGCTTGCGGCCTCCAAGCTACCCGTGCTACCGCCAATTTGTGTGGGTGGCCGTCAGGCCCGGCCCGGGCTGCTGATGTCGTGACTGCCTGTTGCTGACCCCGTGCTGGCCCCTCGCCTGCTCCCTCAGTGCCTCTGCCGAAAGGCATCCCAAAGACACTGTTTTGCGGCTCGTCAACCTAGGCTAGTGTGCTGTCATGTCTATTTTTTTGTGCTGTTTCTGCCAGTGGTTTCCCGACCTCTGGCAGCTCCCCCCTTTCTCCCCTTTTCCGTATAGAAACCCTAGCTGCTCCAGCGCCCCTATTGAGTTGAGTATGAACGTATCCATCCCTATCCCTGACAGGTGAACTCCGTCTGCCTCGTAATACCCAGCGGTGTCCAGATTGATGAGGCCGCGCCTCACCAACCCCCACCCGTTACCCCTGCAGACTTTTGCCATAGAGATGTTCAGCTTCCTTCTGGACCTTCCCAGTGCTGCGTGGTCATGTGCGCCACGCCATTCGTGCCATGCTATGACCTCAGACCATATGACGTCCGCCGAGCGTACCAGCCTAGCCACTTCTGTTAACCCAGATATTATTATTATTATTATTATGAATTAAATTTATATGGCGCACAGCTACCATAGACAGGGTTTCCCGGCGCAAGTGTGTCCACAACTGTAGACTAAGTAACTGGGCTGATTACTGAGTGAAGAGCCAGGTTTTAAGGTCTCGTCGAAACTTGAGGTAAGAAGATTCATCTTTCATGAAGTTAGGGAGGGAGTTCCAAAGTCTAGGTCCAAGACACGCAAAGGAACGCCCACCCATTCTGGTCAATTTGAATCTAGGAAGTACTAGGTTACCTAGAGTGGAAGAACGTAAAGCTCGGGGAGGAGCATAAGGGCGAATAAGTTCCTGCAAGTATGCCGGAGATGAACCTTGCTTGATTTTGAAAATGTGACATAAGGTCTTAAATTTGATACGGCTTTCGATGCGAAGCCAGTGCAGATTACGGAGAAAAGGAGAGATGGAGGTTTTTCTAGGAACGTGGCAAAGAAGGCGTGCGGCAGAATTTTGAACCCCCTGGAGCTTATTCAAAAGTTCCTTACTGCCTCCCAGATAAAGTACATTGCCGTAGTCCGGGCGAGAGATATCAAGAGCCTGGACTCCAAAGATGTTTATGTTTGCCCAGAATGATGACCTCAGTTTTGTCCCCGTTCAATTAAAAAAAATTGGCATGCATCCACTCCGATACTTGACGTAGCCCACTCTGCAGAGAAGATACAGGAGCATCTTTAGAAGAAGATAAAGAAAAAATTATTTGTGTGTCATCGGCGTAGGAGTACAAGGAGAGGCCAGCATCCTCTACGATGGCCGCAAGGGGTCTCACATAGATGTTAAAGAGCAATGGGTTCTGAGTGGACCCCTGGGGAACTCCATACGCAGATGAACGGGAAGTGGATGAAGAACCGGAGGAGAAGACCTGGAAAGTGCGATCACTGAGAAAAGAGGTCAGCCACAAAAGGGCTGACCATCATACCTAGTGAGTCTTTCCTACCTAGGGTTGCCAGATCATTCGCCCCCCCCCGAGATGTACTATGACCATGTCTGCCCTCTCTTCCCTCTCTAATTCCTCCTGAAGGACGCCAGCAGTTGTGCCTATCGCATGCCTGACTGTCCAAGCCACCTCACCTCTGTGTTTCGCAGCCATATACCCTTGTCTTAGAATGTTGTTTGTCGAAATGTCGTCATATGTGTTACTTATATGTACCCTTCCATAAAATTTTGCAGCCCTGAAGAAGTCCCAAGTTGGACGAAACGCGTTGGCTGCTTTGGCTGTTTTTATTGCATTTATAAACAAATGAACAATAAAGAAGAATTTTTGTAAAGAAAAGACACCGAGGACATGGACTAATTTTAAAATATACTTTATTCTTGGAGGTGGTGCACCTTTTGCTGTTTGTTTATGTATGCTCCAGAGGCTGGAACAGTACTGTGCTGGCGGGTGCTAATCAAGAGTGCACACCTAGGGTGAATTTGAAATATCACCAACTAACATGATGGGGTAATAAGAAATCCGGTGCTGTCCTAGAGGGATACCGCTAGCCTTGTTTCTTAGTGTATATACCCTTGTATTGTTTGCACCCCTCGGCCCACCTCTGAGCCCTTGCAACGTAAGAATGTCCCAGGATCTACACTCTGCACCCGCCTCCACATGTCCCTGGATATCTTTGCGCCTTCTTGGGCACCAGTGCGTTCTCCACCAACATCATTAGCTCCGCTCCACCAGGCCCCAGATCTGTTCGGGCATGGGCGTCATGGCCTGCTCCGCCTGTGGTGCCAACTCACGGAATCTCTGCCATTGAAAACGGGACACAGCATCAGCTGTGGCATTCTGTCAACCAGGTACGTGCCTTGCTTTTATTGCTGTATTCTTACTCAGCTGGCAACTGGCCAGGTGTCTTAGCAGCCTCACTACTCTTGGATATTTTGCGGTCACCAAATTCACTGCCTGTACCATTGCATGGTTGTCTACCCACAGCATAATGTGCTTGTTGGTGAGTTTTGTTTTGCAAATCATGAATGCCACATTGCTGGGGAAGAGCTCTAGCAGGGTGATGTTTTTTGTGACCCCCTCTTTGTGCCACATGTCCAGGCAGTGCACAGTATCGCCCCAAAGCCTTCGCTACCAGCAGTGTCTGTGAATAGTTCAAGCTGCTTGGCTGTCACCCATGGCTCGTGCCACATCAATGTACCATTGAATTTAGCTAGAAAGAAGTCCCACTGCCCCAGGTCTTCCTTCACTCCCTGTGGGAGACACACCCTGTGGTGCTTTTTTGCCAAACTCGTTGTTAACCATGCAAGGCGCCGTGCAAAAGGCCTTCCTGCCGGGATAACCCGGTTGCCTAAGTTGAGTTTACCTAGGAGCTGCTGGATCTCCCCCAGTGTAGCCTTCTTTTTATTTAACAGTCTCTGTACTATCTCACGCATCTCCCTTACTTTGCCTGCAGGGAGCCTGCACACCCCTTCTTCAGTATCCAGCTCAATTCCCAGAAAGGCTAGCTTCGTGCTTGGCACCTCGGTCTTCTCCGCTAGTGGAACACCTACGACTTGTGTTAACTCAATGAAGCATTCTGACAGGCCTGCGCAATCCGGTGTACCTGGCTTCCCCATAAACATAAAGTTGTTCAGATAGTGTATTCCTCCCTCCCCAACCCCCGAGTGATACGACCCTACCTCCCACTCGAGGTAACTGCAGAAGGACTCAAAGTATGCGTAAGAGATGACGCACCCCAAGGGCAAGCATTTGTCGAAATAGTATGAGTTATCCAACTGGAACCCAAGCAGGTGATAGCTGTCGGGGTGAACTGGTAAGAGTCGGAACGCTGTTTCAATGTCTGTTTTTGCCTGCAGCGCTCCTTTTCCCATTGTTCTGATTATATCCACTGCCTCGTACACTGTGGCCTAGGATACTGAACAGCTCCCTTGATCCAGCCAGTCATTGACTGACTCGCCCTGTGGGTATGAAAAGTGATGGATCAGACAACATTTCCTTCCTCTTTATTAGATACAGATACAAGGCCCAGGGGGGGAGACTACAGCATTCTCAAACGGCGGTTCTATAAATGGACCTGCTATTGTGCCTAAGGTGAGCTCCTTCTCCCCTTTTTGCCTAGCGTCTTCTGGGTTCTCGCTAACTGACTTCAAATTGCGGCTCAGGCAGCTGACCAGTAGGCCCTGATAAGGAATTTGGAACCCCGCTGTGAACCCCTTTGCCAATAATCGTCCCCCTTTCCGGTTGGGATTCTCAACAATACGGCTTCCTTGACCTTGCCCCCCTTCTTATCCCTTTTGCCCTCGCCAGCACCCCTAGGTGATTGGTAGGTTTGAACTCTGCCGGCCAATCGCCTTCCCCCTCCTTCTTGGTGCCGGGCTCTTTTTGCCGGCATTTCCGTGGCTTGTGAGGCTCCGCCCCCTGGAGACGTTCCTCGCTGACCTCCTTAGTGTCAGGCTTCGCCTTCCCGGCCAGCTCCATGATTACTTGTAGAGGTGGGCAGCCCTCACATTGACGGGGAGACCCAAGTCAGGGGTCTGACTGGGCACTAAGGGTCAACGAGCTAGCCAGGGTTAAAGTTGAGGGGCCCCCTAAAGTCGAGCGGGCTATGTAAATTAGATCATGGCTTAAACATGTAAACTAAAATGCTATGCTTCCCATAAATGATAACCAACTGGTATTTTTTCCCTTTCTGAGCTTTGTGTTATTCATCCAGATGTAACACAACTGTCATACACCGAAAACAAGTCAGGACTATTGACTGTAAGACATGTAATCTATTCTGAGCACCTTTTTGACAGGCAGTGCCTCCAGCCTCAACTCCATAGCTTTCAATTGTGTCTCGTTACAACCATCTGGATGCTACTTAGATCGAAGTATGCACCATACAAGAGCAATATGCAGCCAAAAACATAAAAATGAAAAAATAATGGAACAACGTCCTGATCAAAGGAAACCCTTTTTGGGAATGAAAGACTAAGTAAAGCATATGAAATATAACCAGGAACGACATGGATTACTATAATGTTTTTACACCTATTGTTCAGAAATCGAGAAGTGTTTTTGCCTGTAAAGCTAAGGGCATGAATACAGGCCCCGAAAGGGACGTGTTTCAGTGCCTCTTTAATTACTACCCAGTCTGAGACCCAGAGGTACCCAGTCCACTTTAAAGCCATTTAAAATGCTGCGCAACGCAGATATAAATGTCCAGGTCTACCAAAAATTCAAGCAACTTTCAAATGAGCGAGTTCAAGATACGTTTGCATAACAGAAACCTATTGCATTTGATTTAAAAGAGTATAATGTTGAGTCAAATTAAGAAATTAGGCCATCACATGTACACATGGCTACTGACCTGAAGGAAAGAGGAAGACGAGGAAGGCAGGCTGTTGGTAAGCAGGCTGGCAAAGACGCTAGTCTGCTGCCACTAGCAGGCTGGCAACAGTGTTGCCAGATTTTTAGACCCGTCCCAAACCCAAAGCCGCTCAAATATAAGCCCAAAATAAGCCCAATCAGACCAGTTTCAGCCCAAAAACCAGCCCAAATTAGCAAGTCTCCAATTATGCACAAATTGTCATCAGAAACAATTTTAACGACAAATATACATTCTATTCAATATACAGATGGTGGGAGGGTGTTAACTGGGCACCTGCCTTAATGCTATAAATTTTTAAGACCAGTTCTCACTGCGACTTCTAAGAGCCCCTGCAGCTCCACTCTGCCTATTGCTTAAAGACTCAGCCCCCCCCCCCGAAATCAGCTCCAGTTCGAGCGGCAAACAGTGTGCAGCAGTGCGCGCCCTGGCATCAGCAACGTGGTGAAGCACGGAGTGTCAGATCCATGCCAGGACAGTGGTAAACAGACGCACGTGGTGCTGCCAGCAGGTGCGTGCGAGGATGGGTGGCCCCTGCACGACCGTTTTCTAAGCTGGGCTGGCCTACGAACAACCGATGTGGTCAGTTTTGGTTTGGGTGTTAAAACACTCTCTTTACCTACGTCAACTTCCTGGCATCTATCAATATCCATCACTTCCTACAAATAGGGTGACCAACTGGCATGGTTGCAAATTCAGGACGGTGAGTGTAAAAATTCAGGACAAAGGGTCAAAATTCAGGACAAAAATTCAGGACGGGAGGTCAAAATTCAGGACAAAACTTCGGGACAAAAGGTATGTTTTACAGACACATCAAAGGAGGTCGCGTAATAGTGTATAAGTAATTCCATCTATATCCAAACATTCATCCATTTGAAAACGTACGTATCTTTCCATCCATCATTTCACTCATCCATCCCTCCATCCACACTTTCACTCATCCATTCATCCACCCTTTCACCCTATCCAGCCGTACACTCATCCATCCACTCTTCCACCCAACCATCTACTCATCCATCCAGCCATTTATCCACTCACCCATCCAGCCATCCTTTCAATTACTCATCCCTCCACCCAGTTACTCATCCTCCCTTTCTCTCTTCATTGACCCTTTCACTTAGACATCCTTCCTTTCTTCGATCCACCCATACTTCAACTCATCCACTCATGAATCCATCCATTGACCCTATCACTCATCCATCCACCCATTCACTCACCGATCAGCCACCCTTTCACTCATCCATCCATCCTTTCGCTCTTTATCCATCTATTCACCCTTCCATTCATCCATTCACCCTTTCACTAATCCATCCAGCCATCCACACATCCCTTCACTTACTCACTCGCCCACCTTTTCCTCTTAATTATAAGCTGAGCCTTTGTCTTCAGAGTTGCAGACAGAAGAGGCCCATCAAGAATTTCGCTCTTGCTGTCTTCCTAAAGCAAGAGATGGGGTGGGGGAGGGTTCACTATGCACCTGCACATAGGCAATCTGAAAAAGTGGAAGTCATGAGTCATGCATGATGCACAGTGCCAGGCCATGAGGTGATTGTGACATGGTGTTTCCAGGGCTTTAAGCGGGATGAAAAAACTGGGGGTCTCTCCAAGGGGCGTGTCTGATGTAATTAATGGCGTTGCTTAAAACAACTAAGCTAAAAATCTGTGCTTGGCTTTGTGTATCGCCGGACTGGTATTTTGCCTCTTCTGTCATTGCATCCAGATATATATCAAAACAAGTAACGTTACACCTACAACAAGCCAGAACCATTTGCTTTGTTAATGGTTGTTAGTTTCATGAAATAAAAATGCAGCAACCATGGCTGAATTGAATATAATATTGAAACTGCACTTTTCTAAAATGATGAGACGGAAAGAATTCCCTGCCCCAATCTCCACTCTGTCTATTGCTTAAAGACTCAGCACCCCCCTCGAAATTTTTTCTTACAACCCCCCCCCCCCCCGAAATTTGGCTCTAGTTGCGCCTCTGACTCACTCACCTGAGGTCGGGGCGGGCGTCGAAGTCCGGACTCAGCAACTGCGGGCGCCGCCAGGCAGCCTGCTGCTGTGCTGCGTGACTCCAGGCTGTGCTGTCGACTGGTGGTGGGCTCACTGGGCTGGCTAGCCTGCGCTGCGCAGAGAGCGCTGCCTGCGGGCACCACCCGCCGCTGCCTGTGGCCTGGGTGACCACCAGTGGACCACAGTGGGCGGCGGCAGCAGGGACACCACGTGCGTCCGACTCCAGTCGGACTCCTCATGATGATGATGATGCGTCCTGGCGTCCACCGTTGAGCCGAGCCGAAAGTAAGAGCTCCGTCAGGTCACGCACCGTGACGTACGCACGCAGTCCCAGCATTATAGAGAACCGCAGGGGCTGGCCAAAAAATTATACCCAGGGCCGTCATTGGTAGCGTTTTCGCGCGCTACTGGATTGACGGCCCTGGGGGACCCCCACATTGGCCCGCACACACACAAGTTGACAACAACAAAGCTAGGTGACCCCTGCAGCATGCATGTGCAAAATAAGAGTGAGTGCACTGTGCACTGTCTGCGTTACAAGTTGGCGCTTGCCACAGACAGTAACTGCCACCCTAACGTGACGGACTCCTCGTGGTCGACGCCCGCCCAGGCCACAAAATTGCGCACAACCTTTTAAATCTAGCCCAAAAAGTAGCCCCCTGCCAGGCATGGTTTTTACCCGCACAACTGGGAAAAAAGTCGCCCAATTGTGCGGGAAATAGCCCAATCTGGCAACATTGGCCGGCAAAGAAGCTGGTCTGCGAGTAACGAGGAAAGAAGCCGGCTGACCCAATCCATGGGAGGTCCCCTGCTGCAGTCCAAAATGGCAGCAGAGGGTGTTGGCAAAAAGCAGGCTACAGACGGCGTGGTAACAGCAGGCTGCGGGCAGAGATGTCATCCACAAAGGCAGCAGGATTTTTTTTTGAAAGGCCCCGTAAAAGTCAGCTGTGAATGCGCAACAGCTTATGGTTAAAGGACCTTTGCTTCCCGCCAGTGCCAAGCGTGTGACGTCACCAAGGGTCTCAGTAAACACAAATAAGGGCCGCTGGGGAATGCGACGTGAAGCTGATATCGTGCATGCTCCAGTGGCCCTCTTTTGTGTTTACTAACCCTCTTATGTGTTTACTGAGTACCCACTACAAGGTCCGTGGGCTGCCAAAGAAAGGTCTGTCAGGCCTCTTGCGGCACGCGGGCCGTATTCGGAGTACCACGGCTCTAAAGAAACAAAGGAAAGTATTCGGATAATGTGAATGATCTGGCTTCATTTAGGTAGCCAAGTGTTACCTTGGGTTGTGTTGAACTTTACTAAGAATTAAGGACCACAGACATTTAAAATCTTTCAATAGTCACTTTATTCTCAAAGGTCTTTATATGAAAGAAAAACAAATATTGTATTACAGCTGAACACTGGAAACATACTATTACTTTAGAAAGTTTATTCAAAGGTTGCTCTTTCTCATCCTATCAAGTTGGGGAAAGGGTCAATGTTGGTGAATAAACTATCACCAGTGCACACTCTTGTGCACTGGAGTGGCTGGAACGAGCTGTATAAACCCATGCACTGTATTTTCTTTCGTGTATCTGAGTGTCCGGAGACGATGAGCCTGTGTAGTGCAGCCTCAATGCTATCTTGTTATGTAGGAAATAGGCCTCGTAACTCCATTTCAGAGGGAATAAATAGCGGGGGTCCCCCATATACTGACAAATGGAGCCAACGAAGAGCAGAAAAGTTCCCTTGTCCTATAACTACAGAATCATAACTCCTGCCAGGGCTTCATACTCGTTCTAAATATAATGAGTTGCCCACCTAGGCCCAGCACACTGTCCCCAACATTCCATACATCCAGCATTCCACGGCATGCTTAGGGTTAGCTGAGATGGCATCCATCTTGTCTTATCAGGTTCTTCAAGGTTCTTAATATAGACACTGCAAACTTGATTTGACTTGGACAATAACACTTCAGGCTAGAGGAGCTCATGTCCTGACTATTCGTGCCCCAGACCGGATTCTGGGTAGAGCTGGGTTTCGCCCCCTTGCCAAGGCTCCATCTCTCTCGCTTGGGGTTGCACTGGTGATGGATCAGCTATTCATTAAATCCTATTATTTAGGCGAGTAGCATACCTGCCATCCATCATTTCTTTAACTTGAGACGGAACCATTGAACTTATGGAAATGTCCAATCTGCTTGAAGAATCTGTGCTTTACCATATAGCGCTCATGGATCATGCGGGTTCAGACAACATGGGACTGTTGATATGCGAAAGGATGGATTTTAAGGTGGTTACCAATGTGTTGGGAATTTCATGGTGTGCTTCGATGTTCAAGCCCATGCTGTGGTGGCCCGGGGTCTGTGATGTTACTTGACTGCTTGAATTGTAAGTGTTCAGGAAGAATTATAAACAATATACTTGTTTCACAATCTGTAATGTCTGAAATGACTGGTTTATTGTACAAATTAATCCAGCTTTCTGCAGACCCATTGTAGAGGTAGTATCTTTAGGTTTGTGTTGTGTAGAGCTCTTCTCTATGTGAAAGAGCTGTGATCAAGGGCGCTGGTGACAGTAATGATCCTACCCTGGAGTCAGCCCGTCCTCTCTTTTGGCCAGATTTTCAAAGCATTGTATGCCATGGGCATTATCTCAAAAGAGTATGGTATGGGGCGGAGATACTCTGCAGGAGAAGTCATCCCACGTTACCCTTTTCCACTTTGAGTGTTTTACCCTCTCCATCTTTGCTATGGAAAGAATACTGGATTCAGGAGCTCTGAGACCTCAACAGAACCACCGCCTCCATGTGCTGGTGAGCCGGTAAAGCCCGGGTATCCTGAAACCCAACCCGGATTTATTTGTTTTTCTTCTGCTTCCGCTTCTTCTTCGTCTGTTTGTTCTGGGTTTTGTTCTTGCTTTCCTTCGTCCTCAGCCTTTTCCTCTTTATGCATTCATTTTTCTTACTTTCATCCCGTTTAATCCTGTAGAGAAATTAAGTCAGATTACTTCCCAGTTCAAGTTTGGTTTCAAACTTTGGCGGGCATTCACTTCCATGGACTTTCCAAACACTCACATAGACTACATTGGGTTATTACCCCTGCAGATCTTAACATCTCTTAAAGTGTTACACTAAAGTCCCAATCCTGAAGTCTCACACAAGTGGGTTCTTGAATTTTAAGGTCTCTACTCGGAAGATGAGCAACAAGCTCCTGAAATGGGCTGGTACTCTGAAGTATGCCGGGGTCTGGGACTTTAATTGTACATTCCCCATGATGGAAAGTCTCTATAGGAATACCTTAAGATCAAATTTCTGATTGGCGGATGGTTTCCCCCAATCCTGGGGGACAGGTGAGGAGGGTGGTGTACACTGGCCATCCTGCCTTCTACTGTAACCACCTAGGTGCCAATGCACAATGTAAAGATAGGCCTGAAGTTTAAGTCTAGACCTGAAGTCGAAGTCTAGGCTTTAGGTCTATACTTCGACTTAAGTTCTAAACTTGGACTTCAGGCCTAAGTTTACCTTTGTGAATTGAGCCCTGAGAGTAGAAACTTTGCCCGGGACAGTAGGATTTGGCAATGGGGGCAATATAGAGGCACTGGTGCCAGGAGCTTCACTGGTGCTAGCTCATGGGAGGCGGGCGTTAGTTGCCAAGAGCCAGTGAACATCCTGTTGGGAGTGGGCCATTAGGGGAACGGTCGGACCAATGAAATAATCTGTTGTGCCAGGGTGTGGAGTCTGTCATGATTTACGGTGTGCTAAATTTGACAGTAATCTGGGGACGGGTTTGCTGGAGGAGGAACAATCTGTCTTTGGTTCCTATGAGGGCAGATCAGGAGATTACCCAAGAAACTGATGCTTCTAAAACAGGGGTGTTCATGGCAGGTCCAGGAGGGTCAGAAGTTCAGGATGTAAATATAAGATACATTTGCATGAAATTAATCTAAATGGATTTAATTTACATAATCTGTGGTTATCATGAAATTGTGGAATGGATCCATTCTTCTTCCGACATGTTGCCCCTCCCCCACCATATTTTGAAAGATCAGTACGGCCAACTTAGTGTTGGTACCATACCATGCATGTCTGACAAAAGGTCAGCTGGTATGTGACCTTCTGGACATTTACACCAATCACTTTTCCTCAGTCCCCAATCAGAGTACTTAGCTGCCTTGCTCATAACCCATGGACAGTCAGTCCTTGCAAACTGTGGTCATCCTATAACTGGATGTAGGGGCGTTTCCCCATCAGAGGGACTTTATATTGTCTGTCTGAGACTTGTGCAAAGATAATATCTCCATGAAAACAAAACTGTCCCAGCAGCACCCTGGGTTCGAAACCAGAAGTAGGCCCACCCTACCCAGCCCATCAGAGCTCCATGCAGTCAACAGGAGGCACAGCCATTCGTAGCGCAGTCCCTGTGGGAGGCAGGCCTCCCCTCGCCAATCCCTGACACTGTCCCCTATACGAGATGAGACTTGCCTCTTCCAGCAGGAGAGCAGCTGCTTCCCTTGCTTCTTGAAAGGGTCCAGGCAGTGCAAGAGTGGCCTGTTCCTGCCTTTTAAATGCAATCTGGAAGAGAAAACCAAAGAATGTTAACACCGACCATTCCTTGGGAGTGTAGGTGAGTTGTGAGCTGTAAGTGGAAGTGTGTGCGTGTTTGTGGCTGTTTGTTGATCCAGTGTATGTGCAAAGGTGTGTTTAACGATTGGCACATTATAATAAATTCACCACCAAAACTAAGCATTTTTGGTGCTAGTCGCAGTGTGGTCCTCGCTTCAACCGTGAAAGGCTGATTCAGGATGCTGGCATTCAAACCTGTGTTTATTTTCCTGACAGACTCTTGCGCTCTTCGAACACGCACTTGGTTTCCACCCCCAGATTTAGTCTGAAAAGGAAGGAGGGCAGCTCCTTGGCTTATTTGGCTGCGAGGTCCTGGAACTCTCTTCCACTTGATCTGCATAGCCTTCGGAATTCCACTCAGTTTAGGAAAAAACTCAAAACTTTCCTATTCAACTGAGTAGGTTTTTACTGGTGCCACTGTCTCTTTTCCTTGTTTTGTTTCTCTTGGACTCGCGCCGGGACACTCTTCCGGGTAGCCGTGCACGCTACAAATCAGTGATAACATAACATATATGGTTAAATTGAGACCCCCTTCGAGGGATTCATCAGCTCACTGAGCCACCAGTTCCATTATAGGCCAGTGTGTGAGTACACAATCATTTAGCTATTTACGTCTGGCTTATGAGTGCACCTGTCACCCGCCCTAATGTGATCAACATAAAAATCAACGTTAAGGAGTTCTACAGAGAAGGACTTTGGCTCCGCCTACATGCTGGTGGACAGGAGGAGATGTTTTGATTGGGCAGAGGTTGTGTGCTTCCACAAAAAGTACTTGCCCTCCAGGAGTTGTAATCATTTGTTTATTAAATTGCATGAGCCAGAGTGCTTTTTCAAGTCCAGTATTGTCTTACAACAGAGTATGAACTTCAGGTCAATGTCACTACAATGCTATATTGCTCCTAAATAATTATGGTGTTTTTTCTTCTCTGGAAGCAGTACCTTTCTGCCATCAACTTAAGAGACACCTTACCATGGCACTCCTTGAGAAAATAGCGTTTCATTCTTTCTAATTCCCAATTTCAAGATCTATGGTCTGGAGAGACGTGCTTTAAACTCCTCTGCGCCCGAAATGTAATTCTTAATTTTAATTCATTGTTTAATTTTCATAAATTACATTACTAATATATTTAGTTTACTTCAAACGTAATATTTGTATGTATTAAATTAATGTACTTATTTAATATGTAGTATTTTTACTTTACACTACCCTGAATCCTACAAACTCCATACTTTCCCTTAATGTTACCAATCCTTAAACCCTGAAAAACCCTAACTACCCCATAATATTACCTTACACGAACCCTAAAAACTCATACTATCTACCAATACCTATCCCTTAATTCTAAAAACTCCTTACTAACCCTTAATGCTACCCTTCCCAGAACCCTAAAAGCCCTTAGTATCGCTTAACGCTCCCCTTCTCTGAACCGTAAAAATCCTTACTATCCATTGATGGTACCGTTCCCTGAACCGTAAAAAACATCACTATCCCTGAAAGCTACCTGTCACTAAACTGTAAAAAAATCCTTACTACTCCTTAGAGTTACCATGCCTGAACTCTAAAAACTAAAAAAACCTTCCTTCTCAATACTACCCTTCGCCGAACCCTAATCCAATCCTCACCACCCTTAACACTATTCCCTGACATTAAAAACCCTTATTACCCTTTAAAGCTACCCTTCCATGAACCCTAAAAAACTTTCAACGCTACCCTTCCCCGCAGCCTACAAACCAGTTAATGCTACTTTTCCCTGAAGCCTATAAAATCCTTACAAAATCCTTACTTTATCCTAATGAGACCCATCTCTGAACCCTTAAAATCCCTTACTACCCCTGATGCCTACCCTTCCGTCCACCCTACGAGTCCTTAACTATTCCTTAATGCCACCTTGCCTGAACTCTAAAAACTCTTTACCAACCTACTCTTCCCTGAACCCTAAATGCTTTCCCCTTAATGCTACCCTTCCCTGATCCCTACAAACCTTGTAACACTACCATTCCTGAACCCTAAAAATCTCTATCTAACCCTTAACACTACCCGTCCTTGAACCCTAAAAACTCATTACGACCACGTAATGCTACCTTTTCCTGAACAACTTAACAACTCCATATTACCCCTTAACGCTACCCTTTCCTGAACCCTATGAGTTCTTTGCTACCCCTTCACACAACACTTCCTTGACTCTTAAAAAAACCTTACTATCCTTAAATACTACACTAACCTAACTTACTAACTTTAGGATTTTTCTCAGTTTAGGAGTAGTAAATTTAGGAGTCCTAACTTTACTGCTCCTAAACTGAGAAAAATCCTAACTTTAAAACTTTCGGTATTCACAGAAGGCATTTAGGAGTCCTAAAGTTAAGAGTCCTAACTTTACTACTCCTAAACTGAGAAAAATCCTAACTTTAAGACTTTCGGTATTCAAGAAGGCATTTAGGAGTCCTAAAGTTAGGAGTCCTAATTTCTGCGAATACCGAAATGGGCAAGTGCCTTCTGTGAATACCAAAATGAGTAAGTTCCTTTTGTGAATACCAAAATGGTAGTAAGTTTAGGATTTTGTCTTAAGTTAGTTCTGTGAATCGGGCCCCTTGTTATTTCTATCACCACCTGCTTCCCGCACCTATTAAGGGCACCAGTATCAGGAATTATGGGCGGAGTTACCAGTGATATCAGTAACATTGTTTAAGGCCCGTAGTGGCATCAAGCAAGACGGAAAAGCTTATATGTCTGAAGAGCTACAAGAACGCTTTTTAGGGCATCTGTGGAAGAACTTTACAGACTACGTTATGCTGTTTAAGTACAGTTGAGCGTTGCTGCATTTCCAAGCGGTACAAATGAGCATTGCCCCACTAATGGCGTCATTTGCAGAATGTTGGATGTTTTTCTGTTAAGCAACCAGTCTATAATAGCAGTACGACAACCAGTTATCATGACATTACATTTAAAGATAAATGTGCAAGCATGATTTCTGTCTTTTCCCACAATTATCAGTGTTAAATTAGCACCAGCTTGTCACTTATGCCCTGGTACTAATAACCATGGAATGCGATACTTTTCTCATAATATAAAAATAGTGTTAAATGCCCTAAAAATCACTTTAGATGCATTTCACAGAATTTTTTTTACAGTTTCCCACATATTGTGAATGACTCCCGTAGTATGTTGTAATTGACAAAATACATCAAATATTAGTTCATGACAGTTCTACGTTGTTCCTAATAATAGCCTCTCTAGGTAAGGTAAACATACCTTTTTAGGTCTGGCTTGATAGTCCAGCTGTGTGGGTGACCTATTTTTAGCAGTTCTTCAAAATATGCACAGAGTGGGCTTTGGTTCCACCCACACGAGCATTACTCTCTCATCTCACGCTATCAGCTGCCAATGTATCATTCCGACTGCCAGGAAGTTCTTTCATTAGCCTGCATGAAGAGTGTTCTGAAAAATAAACTAAAACTATGCCGTCCTCAGCAGTTGGTTCTTTTATGCATTCTCTACTGAGATCAATTTTCCTACTTTTTTCCTGCATTGGCAAAGTCAGTAGGACAGGCTTTAGTGTGATAACATTTAAGCTTTCCATACATGCAAAGAAAATGAAACAAGGCGGTACTAAGGAAAGACTACTAAGCCTATTGACCAATGCACAGCCACAGTGGACAATGACACAAGCCAATGAAAAATATGGGCGGAGAGTGGGTGCAGCTTCAAGTCTCTACCTGAATACAGCATGCCTCGCAGAGCAGCGCATGCACTGCCCAGGCGTGACCTAAAAGCAGACACACAGAGAAAAGTTAATTTCCTCCCATATGCCTTGTCTGTCTTCGTGGCTCTTCCAGCACGTGACACATGCCCATAGGCCATGTTTCTGATGAAGCTGCAAATTCAACAATTTATATATTTTCAAATTTCCCTGGTGACTGCCCATGGATACACCAAAAAGCATGTTCACGGAAAAAGGTCGGAAGCTCTGCAAAGTAAAGGTTAACAGAAGAAAGCCACCCTGCAGCTCTTTGTTATTCGACTTTCCCTGTAGTGACACGGACCATAACCAGCTTCATGGACACCCCATCATTCTCGGTTTATTAAAATATTCGGTTCCAAGGTAACTTTTTTCACTGGCTCAAACCTCGCAGCCCTGTCTGAACACATGCACTGGTGAATAGTTCTAACTTTCACATATGTGGTGCTGAAAAGAGCCATGGAGACATCCCGTCCTGTTTTAAGTCGAAGCCTACCAGACAGCAGAGCTGCTGCTTGCAAAGACATATTGGTGATATGCTCTAGGACAGTTGGCCTAGGAATGCATGCCCCCCATTGCTTAACATTGTCTTTCTCTTTTGTCAATTACAGTTGCTTGCTTTCTGTTCACTGGGCCTATTTGTTTTATCCCCTCCAACATGTTGTTGGCCTTCCCGTGGATCAGAGCCTTTTTATGACCTCTCTGAATGTCTCCTTCAGTTCTTCCATGAGTGCTTGCTTTCCGGGAACTTTTTTTGTTTTCTTTTTCTTCAAGTACTCCATGAGAGTGCAAGTTTTATACAGCTGTCTTCCTTGTAGGCTTCTCTATCACCCCCCACCCCAACCCATGTCACTCTCAGGCACAGAGTGCTTCTGCCCAACCTCTCCTCCACTACCATCTCGCCTGTGCGCTTCTGTGTTTTTTTAATGTAAAGTGCAACCTCCGCCCAAGAGCATTGGAGTGCTTTATATGAGCACCAGTTCCTTTACACAAGGTCACATTAACTTATTAAGCGAGGGAGATTATGTGAAGTGCCCAAGATCACAGGATGATGAGCGAAGCTGGACTTGAACCTGGTTACCTAGTTCCAAAGTTGGCATCCCTGACAGTAGAACCACATCATTTGCTTAAGCAGCTCATGTCCTTCTTTGTCCGTTATGTAAATAAATGATTCACTAGTCTTTCCTGGGCACTCGGAGACAAACAGCCAGGCCCGGTTCTAGAGGGTGGGCCGGGTGGGCCAGGCCCACCCAAACATGAGCCTTGACCCTCGCAGTGAATCTGCCACCGATGTACAACAACAATAAAAACTGTTCAGATAACTGGTGATTTACGAACCTGCTGCAGAGCAACCATTTGTCTGTTGGTAGTTTTTAAATGTAGATAAACTGAATTATATGGGAATAGCTCAGTGGGTTACTACATCTGTCACAGATATCGTTGTGTTACTTGCAGTTCAGAAGTTACTATCCTAACATAGGACAGTGACTTATGAACTGTCATCAAAGAGCTGCATACAAAATTCGCTTTTTTGTGTTATGATATAGGTAGAACTTCTCCATTCTTTCATTATTCTAATGTTGCTAAAAAGTGTTTGTTTGGGCAGTTATACATTTTTATCAGTAAAGCCAACCCCCAACCACCGGAGTACTCTTTAAATCATGAGTTTGTGCTTCTCCAGACCAAACCCCCGTAAAATATATTGCCCACCAGTATGGATGACGTGATTTCTACACCTTGTAATCCTCATTGGCTTATGTGACATTCCCCGTAGACTGATTTATTGTCTCTGTATAATGTGTGCTGTTATGTAAAGTACTGTGACACCCTACCAGTAGCGGCCCGTGGAGGGAGTGCCGTGGTGTAGGGCGGGGGGTAGTAAACTCCGGCACACGGCCGACCGGAGTAATGTAAACAAATAAAATGAATTTCATTGCGCGAGCTGAAACGCATTTGGTGTTTCATCGCGCGCAACGGAATTCGTTTTATTTATTTATTTGTTTACACTACTCCGGTCGGCCGTGAGCCGGAGTTTACTACCCCTGCCCCACCCCACTGCTCTGCGGCACTCCCTCCACGGGCCGCTACTGCACACTACACTCATATGAGTAGCGCTATACAACAAATGGAATGGATATGAGAGAGGGGCAACGGAGAGATGAGGGGCACTAGTGGCGGGTGGCAGTGAGGGAATCCGAGGAAGAGGTCATGGGGTGGGGGGGAGCTACGGAGAGATGAGGGGCACTAGTGGAGGGTGGCAGTGAGGAAATCCGAGGAGGAGGTCACGGGGGGGGGGGGACTACAGAGACGTGAGGGGCACTAGTGGAGAGTGGCAGTGAGGGAAGCAGAGGAGGAGGTCACGGGGTGGAGGGGAACTACAGAGAGCTGAGGGGTACTGGTGGAGGGTGGCAGTGAGGGAATCTGAGGAGGAGGTCACGGGGTGGGGGGACTGCAGAGAGATGAGGGGCACTGGTGGAGGGTGGCAGTGAGGAAATATGAGGAGGAGGTCACAAGGTGGGGGGAAACTACAGAGAGATGAGGGGCACTGGTGGAGGGTGGCAGTGAGGAAATCCGAGGAGGAAGTCATGGGTGGGGGGCTATAGAGAAATGAGGGGCACTAGTGGAGGATGGCAGTGAGGGAAGCCGATGAGGTTATGGGTTGGGGGGAACTACAGAGAGATGAGGGGCACTGGTGGAGGGTGGCAGTTAGGGAATCCGAGGAGGTGGTCATGGGGTGGGGGGGGAATACTGAGAGATGAGGGGCACTGGTGGAGGGTGGCAGTGAGGGAATCCAATGAGGGGGTCATGGGTTGTGGGGGAACTACAGAGAGATGAGGGGCACTGGTGGAGGGTGGCAGTGAGGAAATCCGAGGAGGAGGTCCTGGGGTGGGGGGCTATGGAGAAATGAGGGGCACTAGTGGAGGGTGGCAGTGAGGAAATCCGAGGAGGAAGTCATGGGTGGGGGGCTATAGAGAAATGAGGGGCACTAGTGGAGGATGGCAGTGAGGGAAGCCGATGAGGTTATGGGTTGGGGGGAACTACAGAGAGATGAGGGGCACTGGTGGAGGGTGGCAGTTAGGGAATCCGAGGAGGTGGTCATGGGGTGGGGGGGGAATACTGAGAGATGAGGGGCACTGGTGGAGGGTGGCAGTGAGGGAATCCAATGAGGGGGTCATGGGTTGTGGGGGAACTACAGAGAGATGAGGGGCACTGGTGGAGGGTGGCAGTGAGGAAATCCGAGGAGGAGGTCCTGGGGTGGGGGGCTATGGAGAAATGAGGGGCACTAGTGGAGGGTGGCAGTGAGGGAATCCGTTGAGGGGGTCATGGGGTGAGGGGAACTACAGAGAGAGGAGGGGCACTGGTGGAGGGTGGCAGTTAGGGAATCTGAAGAGGAGGCCATGGGGTGTGGGGGAGGTACAGAGAGATGAGGGGCACTGGTAGAGGGTGGTAGTTAGGTAGTCTGAGGAGGAGGCCATGAGAGGGAGTGGCTATGGAGAGATGAAGTGCACTGTTGGAGGGTGGTAATTAAGTTATCTACAGAGAAAGAGGTAAAAAAAAGAGATCAAAAAGACTTTTGCACCAGCACTAAAGCCGGCCCTGTCATGGCCTTTCTGTTTCCGTTTATTTAATTAACAGTCAGGTGATTAGGACAACTGTGGATCATACTTTAACATGCATGCTAATTACATATCCTGCTATATTCAATGTTTCACGTTTGAAGGTGATTTTACTATTGTTTTTTATGGGGAATAATAAAAGTGGAACTGAATGGTGGCTGATATGGTGCTGGGGCCCAAGGTCAGCTGTGAGATAAGGTGTAATGGAGAGGGGTGGTAGAAAAGTGGATAATCAAGCCTGTAAGGGATTGCGCTGCAGAGTCCGGGGTCAGGTGGAGGTAGTAATGAAGAGGGTTTCTCCCTGTAGGCTCGCACAGAGGGAGCCCGAGTAGTGTCACTTGCTTGATACTCGCACGTTAGAAATCTCCTCTTCCCATCAAAGGGACATTACATGGAACAAAAGCACTTTTTGAGAGTGATGACATTTAGAAAGAGACTTGGAAAAGAGTGTGTTTTACTGTGCTTTGTAAGACTAAGGAGGAGAGATAAAGGAGGGCCCAGAAGCAGGCCTGGCTAGATATATAAGCGATAAATCGGGCCAGCAGTGGCCCACCCGAATGTACCCTTGACCCACCCAAATAAAAATTCCTGGAGCCGGGCCTGCAAACAGCCGACCCTGTTTCTTTGTCTCTTTTTGTTACTGCCCGACAGTGGCATAACACAACCTCCAGCACTCCAGCTGGGGGGGGGGGGCCTCCAAGCTCCACATACCTTGCAGGGGGGCCCCCTCAAGTTTTGTTATGACAGTGCTGCCTGAGTCCACTGCTCATCTCTCAGTGAAGCCCTGGACAGGTCATCTCCCATCGAATTCTGTAAGCTTCCAAATTCAAACTCATCGCCCGAGGGTAGCGCCCTGGGGCACCGGCAGACTGTTGATGTAATTCAAGATAATAAAATCTGCAAGTGCATCTGGTAAAGTGCAAGCCAAGCAGCAGCATACCTGCCGACATGAAGAACAATCTCAGTGTGAGATGAGGTGGGTCCTTGAAGGGGGCAGGGCCTCGTGCCGTGAAGTACTTAAGGGAGGTACTTTTGAACCCCACCCCCAAGCCCCCTCCTCCGAAAAAAAAAAAAAAAAGCTTGTTGAGGCTGGTGCCAATGTCCTGAGGTGTTTTCACACCTGTTAATGGACTTGGGCAGTTCAATGCCTCGGAAAACGAGGTGGAAAACCACTACTTACAGTGTTTTAAGCTCATTTTCCCTGCCACTGTCTGATATCGGCTCCTCACCAGGTGGCCCCTTGTGAGTGAGGGGTATGCAGCAGAGTAGTGACTATAGCTCTTGCTAAGAGTAATCTCACAGCTGGCTCTGGAGAGGTAAATGTATTACTGCAGCTTGCTTTATTCTAGTGGGGTGTTAATGGAATGATAAAGTGGCTGTGGGAAGAGAAGAACATTTGTTTTCTTAAGCTGGTTTGGAGCCCCCAAAGAATGCTAGGTCTGTGTTCACCTTATGTATCCGACTGCTCTCTGATCCTCATATCCTTTGCAATTCAGCACTCCGAAGTGATTTAGGTGTCGCTTGGTGCAAGAGAAATGTTCTGATAAAATACATAATGACTTAATTGCATTTGTGATCTTTTGTGCATTACAGGCACGAAAAGAGATGTTATGGCAGTACTTCCATCTGATTTTCTTTTTCTTTAATGAAAATGTTTGAAAAGGTTGTTGAGTAAAAACAATGATCATCTTCTCACAATTGCCCGCATTATTGCAAGTGCAGTTAAGGGCTCACAGAGACTCCAATGTTGATCGCTCTTTAATTCAGAATTTGTTGGTTGATTTAGGATTTTCACCCACAACCCCAGTGCTTCATTTATAAAACCTAATAAGTGCCAGCGCTTTCGTCAGGAGGCCACTGCAGCTTGCACCACACATGGCCCCTGCCATGCTGCTAATGAGAGTAACAAAACAACTACTAATGATCACACTCCTACCAGTGTGACAATTCAGACTATTTCAGGCCCCCAAAGCTCTATGACTAGTGTGGGAGGCAGGTAATTTTTAGGGTATATTGAAGTAGTAATTAACTTTTGTTGTGGTAATCGCTAAATTAGCCAGACAGTACCACCTTGTTATTGACGGTCACAAGCGTCAGTGTTGACAATTAAGTGTTGGTGGGGAGTACCGGAAACCACCGGCTCAAATTAAGCACTGCACAACCCAAATCTTCATAATCTGACAAGGTCCTTTTATTTCCTGTTTACTACCAGGAAAAAACAAAAAAGGTGGTAGGAACAGTTCCAAACATATTTTCTCATGCATTCATTTTAGGTAGCATACTATACCAATTCTTTAGAGCTGGCCTTTGCCATTACCGAAGGAGATCTTCCATATGGAAATCATGCATGCCCCTTCCATCTCACCCCTCACATAATACAGCCTAGCCCTTGGTTCTTCAGTAAGAGATCACAATCAACTAATTCATGGTATGTTTTGTCCTCATTGGGCCCTATAGGTATGGTACAGGAGGCTCTGTGCCTTTTTTTTGGGCATACCCTCCCCAGTAAAGGAGATTCACTAGGACAGCAAAACATTAATGGGTGGAAATAGGCCTATGCATATCCAAAGAAACTTCCTACCCCACTACAGGTGTCATGGGGCATCATTCAGTTCTGTTGTGTTTTTGGCTCTTGTGTGCCAATTCTGAAAGGAACCAACCATGTAAGTATGGATAGAAAATCAGGAAGTCAACCATCTGACTCTTGGAGTCACTTCTGTGGTCCTGGTTTCAAGGCCAGCAGGTCCAACAGGGCAGTTCTTCTTCTGAATCTCCATAGGTCCAGATGTGTTCTGGTTTCAGGTTCTGAGAGGGCCATTTATGTACTCCGTACCAGCTGGTGTGTGGGGGATATCACCTTTGTCTAACCCTAAATTGGTTCTAGTCAGTTCTTCCATTTTCCCTGGCCTTGGTTCCAGTCTGTCTAGGGAAAGAACAGTAGACATGCCCAGGCGTGGGCTGCATTTGCCCGTGACAGGGCAGGCATCTTCTAAAGTTAGGAAGGGGATGGATACAACTCCTAGGCTACCCGTTGAAGGTCAGGAAGTGCTAGGTACGACCCCCCCACATGGCATTCTTCTCAGGAGAGGAACACCCTTACCCAAACCCAAGGCCCCTATGTCCCCTGACTGGAAGGAATACACATCACACCACAGGAGAGCCATTAACAGTCATGTGACCCTAGGTACTGTCAGAAAGCCATGTTTGGTTTAGGCAGAAAAATGCCAACTTTCTAAAAGTGGTACAAAAGGGGGTGGTGATGGACGGAGCATCAGAACCAATCAAACACTCACACCCAGTCAACAGATCTGGGTTTGATCCATCACCGTTCTTTAGCCCACTCTGCCATCCCAGTTCAGACATGGCCATATGCAAATCAGTCTGACCCTGTGCCTCATGGGAACAGTCCAGCCCGAACTGCCAAGCCATGCCTTCCCTGGACCGGAAACAAGCTTCCTAGGACCGGTTTCTGGCATTTCAGCCGTGTTCAGCCAGGGTTGCTTGAATCCAGTGGCAAAGTGAGCAAGGGACTCACGTCTGAGCATACCCTGCCAACTTATGGCGAACAAAGTGGTACAAAAGGGGGTGGTGATGGACGGAGCATCAGAACCAATCAAACACTCACACCCAGTCAACAGATCTGGGTTTGATCCATCACCGTTCTTTAGCCCACTCTGCCATCCCAGTTCAGACATGGCCATATGCAAATCAGTCTGACCCTGTGCCTCATGGGAACAGTCCAGCCCGAACTGCCAAGCCATGCCTTCCCTGGACCGGAAACAAGCTTCCTAGGACCGGTTTCTGGCATTTCAGCCGTCTTCAGCCAGGGTTGCTTGAATCCAGTGGCAAAGTGAGCAAGGGACTCACGTCTGAGCATACCCTGCCAACTTATGGCGAACAAAGTGGTACAAAAGGGGGTGGTGATGGACGGAGCATCAGAACCAATCAAACACTCACACCCAGTCAACAGATCTGGGTTTGATCCATCACCGTTCTTTAGCCCACTCTGCCATCCCAGTTCAGACATGGCCATATGCAAATCAGTCTGACCCTGTGCCTCATGGGAACAGTCCAGCCCGAACTGCCAAGCCATGCCTTCCCTGGACCGGAAACAAGCTTCCTAGGACCGGTTTCTGGCATTTCAGCCGTCTTCAGCCAGGGTTGCTTGAATCCAGTGGCAAAGTGAGCAAGGGACTCACGTCTGAGCATACCCTGCCAACTTATGGCGAACAAAGTGGTACAAAAGGGGGTGTTGATGGACGGAGCATCAGATCCAATCAGACACTCACACCCAGTCAACAGATCTGGGTTTGATCCATCACCGTTCTTTAGCCCACTCTGCCATCCCAGTTCAGACATGGCCATATGCAAATCAGTCTGACCCTCTGCCTTATGGGAACAGTCCAGCCCGAACTGCCAAGCCATGCCTTCCCTGGACCGGAAACAAGCTTCCTAGGACCGGTTTCTGGCATTTCAGCCGTCTTCAGCCAGGGTTGCTTGAATCCAGTGGCAAAGTGAGCAAGGGACTCACGTCTGAGCATACCCTGCCAACTTATGGCGAACAAAGTGGTACAAAAGGGGGTGGTGATGGACGGAGCATCAGAACCAATCAAACACTCACACCCAGTCAACAGATCTGGGTTTGATCCATCACCGTTCTTTAGCCCACTCTGCCATCCCAGTTCAGACATGGCCATATGCAAATCAGTCTGACCCTGTGCCTCATGGGAACAGTCCAGCCCGAACTGCCAAGCCATGCCTTCCCTGGACCGGAAACAAGCTTCCTAGGACCGGTTTCTGGCATTTCAGCCGTCTTCAGCCAGGGTTGCTTGAATCCAGTGGCAAAGTGAGCAAGGGACTCACGTCTGAGCATACCCTGCCAACTTATGGCGAACAAAGTGGTACAAAAGGGGGTGGTGATGGACGGAGCATCAGAACCAATCAAACACTCACACCCAGTCAACAGATCTGGGTTTGATCCATCACCGTTCTTTAGCCCACTCTGCCATCCCAGTTCAGACATGGCCATATGCAAATCAGTCTGACCCTGTGCCTCATGGGAACAGTCCAGCCCGAACTGCCAAGCCATGCCTTCCCTGGACCGGAAACAAGCTTCCTAGGACCGGTTTCTGGCATTTCAGCCGTCTTCAGCCAGGGTTGCTTGAATCCAGTGGCAAAGTGAGCAAGGGACTCACGTCTGAGCATACCCTGCCAACTTATGGCGAACAAACCGGTCCTAGGAAGCTTGTTTCCGGTCCAGGGAAGGCATGGCTTGGCATTTCGGGCTGGACTGTTCCCATGAGGCACAGGGTCGGACTGATTTGCATATGGCCATGTCTGAACTGGGGTGGCAGAGTGGGCCAAAGAACGGTGATGGATCAAACCCAGATCTGATGACTGGGTCTGAGTGTTTGATTGGTTCTGATGCTCTATCCATCACCACCCCCTTTTGTACCGCTTTGTTCGCCATAAGTTGGCAGGGTATGCTCAGACGTGAGTCCCTTGCTCACTTTGCCACTGGATTCAAGCAAGCCTGGCTGACGACGGCTGAAATGCCAGAAACCGGTCCTAGGAAGCTTGTTTCCGGTCCAGGGAAGGCATGGCTTGGCATTTCGGGCTGGACTGTTCCCATGAGGCACAGGGTCGGACTGATTTGCATATGGCCATGTCTGAACTGGGGTGGCAGAGTGGGCCAAAGAACGGTGATGGATCAAACCCAGATCTGATGACTGGGTCTGAGTGTTTGATTGGTTCTGATGCTCTATCCATCACCACCCCCTTTTGTACCGCTTTGTTCGCCATAAGTTGGCAGGGTATGCTCAGACGTGAGTCCCTTGCTCACTTTGCCACTGGATTCAAGCAAGCCTGGCTGACGACGGCTGAAATGCCAGAAACCGGTCCTAGGAAGCTTGTTTCCGGTCCAGGGAAGGCATGGCTTGGCATTTCGGGCTGGACTGTTCCCATGAGGCACAGGGTCGGACTGATTTGCATATGGCCATGTCTGAACTGGGGTGGCAGAGTGGGCCAAAGAACGGTGATGGATCAAACCCAGATCTGATGACTGGGTCTGAGTGTTTGATTGGTTCTGATGCTCTATCCATCACCACCCCCTTTTGTACCGCTTTGTTCGCCATAAGTTGGCAGGGTATGCTCAGACGTGAGTCCCTTGCTCACTTTGCCACTGGATTCAAGCAAGCCTGGCTGACGACGGCTGAAATGCCAGAAACCGGTCCTAGGAAGCTTGTTTCCGGTCCAGGGAAGGCATGGCTTGGCATTTCGGGCTGGACTGTTCCCATGAGGCACAGGGTCGGACTGATTTGCATATGGCCATGTCTGAACTGGGGTGGCAGAGTGGGCCAAAGAACGGTGATGGATCAAACCCAGATCTGATGACTGGGTCTGAGTGTTTGATTGGTTCTGATGCTCTATCCATCACCACCCCCTTTTGTACCGCTTTGTTCGCCATAAGTTGGCAGGGTATGCTCAGACGTGAGTCCCTTGCTCACTTTGCCACTGGATTCAAGCAAGCCTGGCTGACGACGGCTGAAATGCCAGAAACCGGTCCTAGGAAGCTTGTTTCCGGTCCAGGGAAGGCATGGCTTGGCATTTCGGGCTGGACTGTTCCCATGAGGCACAGGGTCGGACTGATTTGCATATGGCCATGTCTGAACTGGGGTGGCAGAGTGGGCCAAAGAACGGTGATGGATCAAACCCAGATCTGATGACTGGGTCTGAGTGTTTGATTGGTTCTGATGCTCTATCCATCACCACCCCCTTTTGTACCGCTTTGTTCGCCATAAGTTGGCAGGGTATGCTCAGACGTGAGTCCCTTGCTCACTTTGCCACTGGATTCAAGCAAGCCTGGCTGACGACGGCTGAAATGCCAGAAACCGGTCCTAGGAAGCTTGTTTCCGGTCCAGGGAAGGCATGGCTTGGCATTTCGGGCTGGACTGTTCCCATGAGGCACAGGGTCGGACTGATTTGCATATGGCCATGTCTGAACTGGGGTGGCAGAGTGGGCCAAAGAACGGTGATGGATCAAACCCAGATCTGATGACTGGGTCTGAGTGTTTGATTGGTTCTGATGCTCTATCCATCACCACCCCCTTTTGTACCGCTTTGTTCGCCATAAGTTGGCAGGGTATGCTCAGACGTGAGTCTCTTGCTCACTTTGCCACTGGATTCAAGCAAGCCTGGCTGACGACGGCTGAAATGCCAGAAACCGGTCCTAGGAAGCTTGTTTCCGGTCCAGGGAAGGCATGGCTTGGCATTTCGGGCTGGACTGTTCCCATGAGGCACAGGGTCGGACTGATTTGCATATGGCCATGTCTGAACTGGGGTGGCAGAGTGGGCCAAAGAACGGTGATGGATCAAACCCAGATCTGATGACTGGGTCTGAGTGTTTGATTGGTTCTGATGCTCTATCCATCACCACCCCCTTTTGTACAATTTTCTAAAAGTGGCATATGCAAAATAGTTATTTGCAATCTGAATTTACCATTAAAGAGGGTTTTAAATAACAATTCACATGAGTGAAAGAAGTATTTCTCTAGCTGTTCCAAACTGAAGTTATCACTTTTTAAAATGTAATAATGAAACACAGTTTAGATGGGCGGCTAACCTTGACACCGTGAAAAATCATTTTTGAGGTTGTTCACAGCTAGGACACGTACACATGTCCTACTTCTCAAATGCAGTGTACCCTGAGCCTTTAGGGCCCACTCAGAGATGATTTTAGAGGCAACTTATAGGTATTAAAAAGGAAGGCTTAGGCCTGGCAAAAGGTTTATGTTGCCAGGTCGAAATGTCAGTTTTAAAACTGCACTAAAGGCTGCAGGGGCAACCCTGAGACATGTTTTACAGGCCTACTTTAGTGGGTGGCACAATTAGTGCTCCGGCCCACTTGTAGCATTTGGTTTACAGGCTCTTGGTACATCTAGAACTATTTACTAGGGACTTATGAGTAGGTTAAAATTCCAATTAGGTGTATACCAATTTTATTATGTTTTGAATGGGTGAGAAGTAGAGCACAAGCACTCCTGTAACAACTGGTTAACTGGAGTAAAGTGTGCGGAGTCCTAATATCAACAAAACTGGTCAAACGAAAATAGGGTAGTAAATGCAAAAATCTAGGGAAATAACACACACAAAAATCCAATAGAGAGTGTAGCAGTGTGTGTGCACAGTTGTCTGAGAGCATGAGAAGTTATATGTGCAAGTATGCTACAGGGGAGGGCAGTGTTTGTGAGCATGCATGAGGATATGGCAAATTGTTAGTGTGAGTGCATTGTGTTTGGCCTTTTATGAGTGTTTGTGAGACTGAGTTTGAAGTTTGAGAGGATACATAAATGTGTGTGTCTGAGAGATTGAGTGACTGTGATGTGACGTATGAGAGAAAATATAGTTTATGAAGATGTGTGAGAAATAAGTTGAGACGGCTATTAACTCCGCAAAGGTGACCCAGCCCACAGCTTATCTCCTGTGCACAGATGCTCTGTTCTTGTTTACATGCCTTGTGCGAAGAAGAGTATTAGAGGGGTAGGGGAAAATGCAATGTGTGTAGATTTAAGTAACAATATTGTTCTTGGGGATGCCTTTGACACTGCAGGGTATAGGCATAAGCATAGTGACCTCAGACGTCCACTCGAATTTTGTTTGCATTAGCAAGGTATCTAATTCATATATGCCAACATTTTAGGACAGGGACGTGGGAGATTTAAAGTAAAAAAATCAGGAGAATGAAAATTCCCCATTGACTTCTATTGTTGAAAATGTAATTTCAGGCAGGAGACAGCTAAAATAAAGCAGTTTTTGGCTTGAAAAATCGGTAGTCTCCCGCCTGAATCGGGTCTATTGACGTGTGCTAATTATGTTTTGGACTGATAAAAAATGTGTGCTGTCCCGGTGGGTAGATACAGGCCAGCATCAGGTCCTTTTCTTTATTTTCCTTTGCCCTCCAACGTCCGGCTTCTGTACTGAGCATAAACAATGTTATGAATGTTTTTCGAGCTTTCAGGGTGGTGTCACGTACCGTATGGCTGCCTTGGTCACGCTCTGTGTGGTCGGTCCTTTTCCAGCGGTCAAAGTGCATTAAAGAAATTAAGGGAACTGTGCTGCTGTGTAAAATGGGGGCTGGCTGAGTATATTTGGGTGCGGGCTCAAAGGCGTGGCTAAAAAACAATATATTCTATCTTTCTCTGTCTTTCACTTTCAGGTATGTACATATAAAATAGCACACCGTTTAAATGCAAATTAAGTTAATCAGTGGGAAATCCACTATCTTACAGTATGAAACCTCTATTAGTTAATGCACTGCAGAGGTCTGTGTCTGCCACCAGAGAGCCACAGAATTCAATCCTGATTGAAGCACTGGAAACGCACCTTGCATGTTCTCCACCCAGGCTGCATTACAGCCTGGGTGGAGAACATGCCCAGGCCCCCAGCCCCTGTGTCCGATTCGAAACACGATGCTCAGACGAATTACGACGGTGATAGCAGCGATGTGATTGGCTGGGGGCGTCGGGCAGCTTCCTGTTCCTTTTTCCTTTCGGTAGACAGGCAGCAGCGGCAATCAGGGAAGTTCTTTATTTATTTTCTACTTTTTTTTATTCCCTAATCCCATTCCCCCTCCCTCCCTTCACTGCCCCCTCTACCAGCCGCCATTGAAGCCAATACAGGCTTCCAGGCTCCCTTTACATTTGCAGATTGACCCGTTATGCATATTTACACTTCTTTCATGCAAGCAGGCACCCTGGCAAGAAGGACAATTTACCTGTCTGTTTGCCTGCAGTTTCACAGCACAGGAGACTCCCTGCCTTACACTGCAGCTGAAGCATTTCAGCTCTCGGAATTAACCTTCCAGGGCAGTTATCCTTTCACAGAAAGTAGGGGAACTGTTTTCCTTACATTAAAAAAGTATGGGTGCGTTGTGCCCCTCCAATCCCGCCCACTTCGACCACTATCCGTTTCTATGTCGAAAACAGTCTATTTGGTTGCAGGTGTCATGAGCGCCCCTACCTACTCTATGGTCATCGCCAGGCCCATCATTGTTTGGCAGTCTGTTTCAGTACTCACACGAGTTCCGTGACTGGGCAGTGGGATCCCTTCTCAGTCACCGAAAAGGTTTTTATGTGTCGTCGACGAACCAAGCTGAGGGTCTTCGGACACTGGCATCGAGTGGGGATGTGCAGGGCCTCTGCTGTGTGTTCTGAAACCAAAAAGATGATAAACCTCTTTTAGCGAGAAAACGTTCATTTTTTTATATGTTATTTTGTAACCACCACTCCCTGTCAATTTCAGGTATAAATGCTTTCATTAGATTAGAATTATTCACGAAAAATATCCTAATCTTCAATCATTTAGTTAGGGAAAATATTACACATATACATATAACAAGGTAACAAATTTATCAAATTCCTCCTAAGGAAAACCAACTTGAACAAAGTAAGCTATCTTTTCTAAATCTATCATTTGTTTCTTTTACCAGCTGCAGTGTACAAAGTCTCATTTGCAAGGATGGGTTTCTCTCACCCTTGTTACATTCCTTTCGGAGCAGTTTTCTACCAATTTTAGTTTTGGCTGCATGAGGGCCTTGGCTCCATTTCAGAGGCTCTCATGTGCGTGGAAAATAAAAGGCACATTGAGTTGGGGTGGACTGCTCGATTGAAGCTGGACCAAGAATGAATTGCATATGATGGCTCCTTGTCTGGGGAGGTGTAGCGGGCAAAAAAAGATGGACTGGAATGTGGCCCGAGCGATTGCCAGGATTTAGACTTTTGCATTACACCCACAACATTTTGTTATTTTGAGGAGAAAAAGGGGCAATCTCAAATGTTAATGGAAGGTATTTTTAATTTTGCATGTCATTAGGGTAGAGCTGTGTTATGCTGATGTTGGCCTCTGCACTATTAGCATATGGCTTTTGTTTAAGTTATTGATGCAACCTACAAACATCTCCATCTGTCTGTTGAAAATGAGTACCATTGAGCTGTGTAAAAATAAACATCTGCTATTCAGCGCCATGGTGCCCATGGGTGAACTTGCCCTTTACAAATATACATGTTATGTTGTCAAAAGACCTATTGTTGTGGACAATACAAATTCTTACAGTGTACTTTGGGTCAATCCATTGCAAATCATTGGTTGGCTTTCCTGTCATTCTCATTTTCTTGCTTCTTATTTGTTCTACATCATATGTTTATCCCGCCTCTGCTTTTGACTGGATGACTTTTGTTCACTGTTCACATTCAGGGAACTACTTTTTTCTTTAGCATTGGCACTACATGATGCTTTTAGCACTCCATGGAAATACCCGTTTCTTGCTCTCTACCGCTTGCTCTGGTGAGTTACTCCCCTTCCAGCTCTCTCCAGTGCTTCTCCACCACTTATAATCCCACTCAGCTTTCTTTAACACCCCTCCCTCCATTGCTCCCCCTCAATGGTAGTGGCTCTGAGACTTCTTGGCCTTTTGCATCCTGCCAGTGTACTCTAGAGGGCACATGCGGACTCAGCAGTGAGGTCTAAAGTTTGAGTGGGCTCAACACCTAATGAACCTGTCAAATTGCCTCCAGATTTCAGAGGATACTGCAGAAGATCTGCAGTGGTGGCTGCTTGACCAAAATTGGACTATTGGCATACCCATCTTCCTATCCCCACTCAGAGCTGACAGTGGTGACTGACAATTCGCTATTGGTTTGGGGAGGTCAACTAGGAGAGGTGGAAAACAGTGGACTTTGGTCTCTGGCAGAGACCCGTCTCCAAATTAATCTGTTGGAGTTGCAGTTCATTTGCTAGGCTACTGTCCATAAAAGAGTGGCCAGTCCAAATGCTCACTGACAACACCACCGCCATGTGGTTCTGTGGCAAGCTAGGCTGACAGGGTACCTTTTCCAGGAGGCCCTACACCTCTGGACCTGGGAGAATTGAAAGGGCATCTCTCTGGTTGTGAATCATCTTACGAGATCTCAAAACCCCAGGATGGACTAAAGCAGTCAATCACGCCTAGATGTTCACAAATGGCTGCTACAGCTGGAGGTGGTGCTGTGTGTCCTCCAGCAATAGGGAGAACCGTGGCTCGTTCTCTTTGCCACCACAAAGAACAGGCAGTGGCCGCACTTTTAAACCTTTGAGTTCCCAAGGAGACTCTCTCACAGAGACGCCTTCTGCCTAGCCTGGAGCGTGGGGCTCCTGTAAGCCTTCGGCCTCAATCCTGCCCGAGTTTTGACGATGATCCAGAACGACCGGATCCACTTCATCTTAGTGGCTATGGATTGGGCCAGGAGAGTGTGGTACCCTGAGGTTCTAGCCACAAGCATCTGTTCTGTGATTAGGCTGCCACTTTGGGAGGATCTTCTGTCGCAGCAGTAGGGCAGCTTCTTATGGTCATCCTAGCGGCCGGGCATTCGTCTATAATATCGGTTTACGCTGGTAAAAGTTTATGACCTGGTGTAAATCCCATCATATAGGCCCATTACAAGCAAAGTTGTAGAATATTCTGCTTTTGTGTTGTCTTTAGCCCAGCAAGGTCTTGCCAGGGGCACAGATCAAGATTGCTTCTTGGATCTTTCGGTTTTTTGTCATTTATTGTGCCAACAGTCTTGTTTAAATTACCTGTTGTGATGCTTTCCCTTAAAGGTGTGGTCCATAGCATTTCACTCAAACCTTTTCAAATGCCACAGTGCGACATTCATTTGGGTCACACTTTTTTCTTATGTGTACCCCTTTAGTACCAACACACAGCTGTCCTGACTCTCAAAACTATCTTTCTCATAGGATACCTTCAGCTCGTCGCATGAGTCCATTCAACCACTGCATTTAACTTTTCTGAGACAAATTGGCGCTGTGAACTAGTGCGGCGTCCATGTCAGACGATGCAACACCCATCCTGCATTTTTAACTCTGTGCCACCCCTCAAAAGAGGAGGAGGAGAGCCTTCGTTGAAAAGGGAATCAGTTATTGTTATTTTCTATACCACCTCAAGGCTGGCACACACTATTGCACAACAGTGCCAACTTAGAAAAATAAAAATACTCTGACAGGTGAAGATCTCATTAAAATAAATCTATACATTCACCTAGATGAGTTGTCAAACTAGTTCTATGTGTTTTTTATAACCAACAGTGTTACTTAGTACTAATGAACTAGTTTACTTGGCTTTTACCATGATACAAAAACTTGCAAACCTTTTAAAAAAGCGGTACTTCCATCGCAACCCACTACAAACCCTGTCACCAGCACGAGTGCAAATTAACATATATGTCTTAATGTGCTTCTACCCAGCTGGGGTGGGGAAGGGGCTACCCCTGCCAGTCCTCAGGCCCTTCGAAAGCTGCAAAAGGTGCCAACAAATATTGTGGATTTTAAAGTCTTGTCAAATATGTAAAAGTTTACAGTGCTTAGAAGCCGTAGGAGTACTGTATACCGCAGTAGATAAAATCAAGTATTAAGAGAATATGAATTTGTGGAGGAATTTAATAACACGTATTTTACATTCAGTGGGTCTTTAGGTAATAGACGAGGGCGTTTCATACTTCGAAATAGAGAAGAGTTTCTTTGGTAGCTGTTTTCTTTACATGCACAACATGCAGGGGCGTGCGTCTGGCAGGCGCTCCCTTTTATGTCTTTGAACGGGGAAGGGATGCAGGCTACATGCGTTTATTACACGTTTTCTCGAGACAGCGCGGCTTTCTTGCAGTTAGTATTTCTTCTCGAGTGTACAAGAACTGCGGTCTGGTAATGAATGCAAGAAACCACCAAGGCTCCCTCGCGCACAAAGACTCACGGTCGACGTTTACCTCAGTTTGATGACGCATATATACTTTGATTTAAAACGTTTATAAAGGTTAGAAAAGATTTTCGGCAGAATTTGTAATTGCTCTACAAATACTTAAGAGCTTTTCTTAACAGCAGGTGTTTACTGCTTTATTGTCTCTTGTGTCAGAGAGCATTAGAAGATTTGGCCTGACCTCCCTGGTGACACATGTTTCTAAAGGGTATATGCTGCAAAACAGGTTTAGGTTGATTCTGGCTCCTCTCAAGACACCTCCTCTGTGTAATGATGCGGCTCACAGCAGGGTAGTCTCGGGCCTGGAGCGACAAGACCAGAGGCACTAAAGGTGTGTGAGGTTTGAGCAGGTCTCTCTCATCAGGCAAGGTAAAAGCGTGATCAAGAAAGACAAAAGGCTGGGCCTCACCTATAGGCAGGGCCATTGGAATTATGTGGCAAGGGAGTGCCAAATTATGCGGCAAGGCTGCGAATATTATGCAGCAAGAAAAGGAAAATTATGCGACATAATGAGGCACATTTTACTTAATTATGTTGTCGTTTTTGCATTTTTTAATAGTTTCTGGGTATTTGGTGTACCTCATTAGTACCATTTTAACGTCCAAATATACCAATAAGTAACAGCGAGGTGACCAGTCAAGCTTTGCAAAAGGCCCTCCAATGTGCAGCAACAAGTGACCGTGCTTCTAGTAACTTTTGACCGGTTAAAGCTAGAAGCAAAATGATTTTTTGTTAAATTCTGCAGATTATGCAGTAGATGATGGATTATGTGGCAAATGCGACAAATCTACAACTATGCGAAAATAGCAGCGGCCGCACAATCGCATAATTCCAGTGGCCCTGCTTATAGGAACGCCATGTACCACAGAATCTGCAGTTCCACGCCTCTCCCCTACCATCCATTAAAGGGTTGCTTGAGGAAGTCTAACCAGCAGCCCCTTGCCAACAAAAGCTTCATTCAATTTTTAAAAAGAGCTCCTTTACCTCAGTGTCTGGATCGCCACCCGCAAGAATGCAGGCAATAAACTTCCACTGTCTGGAGAAGCTGTCCTTGCCCTCCATCTTGTGCCATGTCAAACAGAGGCGTCGTAAATGGATGCCACTGGACGTTCTAATTAATACTGTGAGGCAGACAAGTGGGTGAATATAAGTAACATTCATCCCAGCATTCGTAGACTCTCCTATCAATATTAGCATCCAGCCATTACCTTATGCTTCCACCCCTGAGCTGCTGCTCTATACTTGTCGAAGCTGTGGTCTAGGAGGAACATAACAGTTCCCAGACTGTTCACCTTACTGTAGCACCTCAAGCATGCCAGGATGTCATGCTATCTCAAAAAAATGTATTCCATATTCCTAAAATCAGGCATGAAAAAAACTGATCTTTACTTAAAACATTTGATGGTCAACTCTCCTTTTTCCCTTCAAATGGCTCTCGGTTTCATTTTTATCATCTGCATGCCTCTTCTCTCTGCGAACAACCTTCTCTACTTCACATGAATGTTGGCCTTCATCTCTATTAATGTATTTCTGCAAATTGTCTGAATCTCATTTCAAAGATCACAACCTGTCCCTTGTTGGTAAGTCATTTCCCTGCAACCCAACACTACCTAATCTTGTCTAAAAACCCCACCAAACATCTGCATGGAGTTGCATATCTCCTCTCCCTACTAATGAGCACACTTAACCTTACATGCTTTCATCATTTATTTTTTTTATTTTAGAGTTTTTATAGCGCAAACTTGACCTGAAGGAAGATATCAGGTATCCGAGCGCTTTACATGAGCGCCAGTTTCATTACAGCGGGACACATTCATTTTTGTTAGGCGCAGGGAGATTAAGTGATTTGCCCAGAATCGCAGCATGTTGAGCGTCCCTGCCAAGACTCGAACCCTGTTCCCCAGCTTCGAGGTCGGCCGCTCTAGCCGTAAGGCTACATCCTCTCCCCCTATCTTACACAAAGGAACTGAAGTGAACGCATGGAATGGATTTCTTCTGCGCAGAAGACTAATCCCAGTAACCCTTGTCTGACCACTAACCTTGGGTTCTGGTGAGCGTGCTTCAATGCCTTATCAAATGTAGTAAGCGCTTTATAAATACCATCACAATTACTATGCGCACCACATCACACTACTGCCGACAACAAGGCGCTAGGCCAATAAAAAAAGATAGTAACGTAGATCACTGCTCCGTGAAGCAACAATTCCATGAGAATGAAGAGTATTTCTGAAAAAGTTTGAGTCCCCATGGACTGACCAATGGGGGTATGTACTAAAAGGCACCAATCTAGCACCAGTACACTCCTCTGCTAAATAAGCACTTCCATCTAAAGCTCCAAGCTCAGACAAGATCGTAGCACCACTCATGCACATCACTTAAATCTTCCCAAAGAGCTACTGTTCTAGATGGCCTGAAGTTAAGTTTGTGAGAGCAGCCAGTGCTTCTAGTATTGTCACATTTTTAGGTGAGGTATTTTCAAGAGAAGGTTTCCCTGAGACTCTTGTCTCTGACAATGGCACCCAATTTGTGAGTGTGAAGTTGAAAATGTTCTTGCTTCTTGTGGAATAAAACATTCTAAAAGCTCTTTGCACCATCCCCAAACAATACGCTCCAGTTTACCTTTTCCAATTGTAATGACAATGACAGTGAACAACTACGCTTGTATTGTTATGATGTGCTAAAATGGTAAATTAAGTTTTTTTTAAAAAAATCTTCCCAAAGAGGGTACCCACAGGGCTTTAAGTGGGATGAAAAAACTGTGGGTGGGGGGTTTCTCAAAGGGACGTGGTGATGTAATTAAAGGCGTGGCTTAGAAATACCCAAGCTAAAAATCTGTGTTTAGCATAGTGTGCCCTCGACTGGTATATTTCTGCTTCTGTAGTCTCTTCCAGATATATAATCAGTGCTTTAAATGGGCCGGTACTGAGCACTTTTTTATTTTGAGAAGGAGAGCCTGCACTTCTCAAGGGACACGTAATACTTTTAATTGGAGAGTACCGGCACTTCTCAGAAACAATCAGGTACTCTGCTACAGAGTACCTGCACTTCTATTTTTCCATTTCAGGCACTGTATATAATACAAGTAACAAGCCAGGACTATTGACTTTGCCAATGGTTGTTAGTTGCATAGGAAAAATGCGCAACAACTATGGCTTCGCTGTAGAGCATACTGAAAACACGTTAGTTCTGTAATGATGAGACTGTGAACGACATGTAACGAGTCTCTTTGGAGTTACATCAAAGGCAGTGAACGGTGGCACTGCTGCAGAGTTGAGGGTTTTTTTTTCATCCTGAGTGTGAGGGTAAAAATGGAGAGCCCGTCTCAGCACCTGCTTCAACACCGGCGGGACCCGGCCCACTTAAAGCCCTTGGTACGCAGCAGCCATACACCCTGCACACCAAATAAGCCAGCAACAAGGCTTGCACAGCACTTCTCGGCCATAGAAGGGAAGGAACATGCCTGACAAATACAAAATACAGCACAAGCAGTGGTCGAAGTGGGCGGGATCGGCAGGGCACAGCGTGCCCCTACTTCTTTAATTCTATAGATTCCGTTCCCCTACTTTCTAGGTCTCGCTGAGTCAGCGCGCATGCGCTGCTCGGAGAGACTTTAGTAGGTGAGTTTTCAAAGTGCTGCTGGCTGGCGACAAGCTTGCGTTCACGCGAGCGTGCACGCGCGAACCGCCAGCCTTCAGCAGCACTTTGAAAACTCACCTACTAAAGCATGTCTTGTAGCGTGTTTTCTTTACTTTTGGTATTATCGCAGCACCCGCGCTTTACATTTAACATTAAAAGTAAAGCGCGGGTGCCTGCCTCTACTAATTCCATGGACGGAGAGTTCTGTGAATGCCGAAGTCTTCTTAGCAAATACCCAGGGAGTCCACCATAGCTGCTAATGGCGTAGCCTACACAAAATAGAACTAGTGCTAGAACAGTCTAGAATATTGTAGCTCATCTTTTTTAAGCTACCGGTCCAAATGCTTCTATTCCCCCACTAAAATTCAGTCTTTGAAACCATAAACATTTGGGTGAGCACTGACAAGACCACCTCGATGCGTGCTCCATAACCTGCAGCACACAGAGGCTGTCTTGTAAATGGTCACCCAACTTTTTCAGGTTACAAAGAAAGGAGCAGCAGGCGTGTTAACCAACTGAGCTGCCTTGCTGGCTAGCTGCCTACTCCCAAGACTCTGGAGACACAGGAGTCTTACCACACATGCTTGAAAGCACGTCCTCCGTCATGGTTCAGCGCCAGTAGGCGTGAATGACAAAGAAAACGCCCCGGTATTAATTACCTCAGCGGGTATTCCAAGAAAAGGGGGCGCGTGCGCCTCCAGGAAGACTGCAGTAGAGTGTGTGCTCGAGCCCCAGCAGTGTCATCCTTCCTGCTCCCTGCTGCCAGGAGGACGAAGGGAACCCGGCTGTGTGTTCCCTTTCACGGTCATCACAGTGAACCTGGCTGTGCTCTATCATGGTATTGGATTCGAGTTCAGCCGGCGATTTTCTAGTGTTGGGAAATAACATTGTTCCCGGTGGATCTCCACAGTCCTTTAACCTGTATTTTAGCAACATATACGAACCCTGAGCCTGTTTAGTTCCGGTGTCATGGGGTTTCACATCGCCGGAACATTGGAGTAGGTGAAGCTCAGAGCGGCTTAGTTTAAGGCAAACGCCACAACCCCGCTCATCAAATCCTTTCAACTTTGAAACAAGCATTGACAAAGCCAATAGGTCTTGTCTAGGGGAGCTCTATTGGATTTTTTTTATTTCTTCTAGCAATGGTGTGCGAGTGTGTATACACACACACACACACACACACACCCCTCTCTCTCTCTGTGCTGCTCATGAGCACCATAGCTAAAAGTCATGAGAAGTGCTAGGACGCGACCAACAGTAATCCTTTTTCTTACTATGAGCACAATATCCTTGGGCAACATCAACTATTGCATGGCTAAACACTTATAAGGTCCCAAAGGCGAGACCTATTGGCAATGCCAATGCTTGTTTATTTTGAACATGTGTCCCTGGACGTAAGAAATATCCAAGGCCTGCAGAGAAGGCTCCGCATTAGTGGTTGTTCGGGGAGGGGCGGGGAGCAGTGAAGGAAAAGGTCTCCCTCTCTTGGGGGCATATGTATCAAACGATTTTGTATTCGCAAACGCTGCGAATCGCTAAAAAACAGCGTTTGCGAATACAAAATTGCAAAACGCGATGTATGAGCCATTTTCGCATCGCATTATTAAGGAGTCGCTAATTTTGCGATTCCTTAATTTTGCGTAAGCATTTAAGGAATCGCAAATTGCGATTCTTTAAATGCTATGTAACAAGCACCCCAGTTGTGCGATTTCACCTTAAGAAATCGCAAATTACCACCAACTTCAAGTTGGTGGTAATTTGCGATTTCTTTGAAAAATGCACTTTTTGGCATTTTTCAAAGTGCCATGTGGCGCACATACATGCCCTTATGGCATGTATGTGCGCCATATGCGCACACATGCTCATTTCAGGGGTGCATCAGGGTGTGATCATGACACCCTTGCACCTTTGAAATTATTCTCAATTTGCGATTAGCAAATTGCGAATCGCAATTGGAGAATGACTTCCCATTCATTCCTATGGGCCTCCTGGCCCATAGGAATGAATGGGAAGGTATTCCTTAATTGCAATTTCGCAATTTCCTAATCGCAATTAAGGAATATTAAGAATTCGCAAAATATGTGCGAATTTTTAAATACATCCCGTTTTGCAATTCTCAAATAGCGATTATCAAAAAATCGCTATTTGAGAATCGCAAATACGGTTTTTGATACATATGCCCCTTGCTTCCTGCCCAGACAAGACAAGGAAGGTGTCCGTTTCTGCTCTGCCGCTGGCAGCTGCCCCCCTCCTCTCTTTCTTACTCCTGTTCCCTCTCTGTCTGTCTAACTCCTCCTCACTTACTGAAAACTATTACTCAAGAAATGGTTCTCACCCTCTCTTTCTTCCTGTCGTTCATTTGTTCCCCTGTGAAATGGATGCAAAAAAGAAAAGCACTTTTGATGGAAATGCCGTTATGACATTTTTCTATTCCAAAGTGCAGCCACGGAAATAAAAGGTTCAAAATATGAAAAATCAATAGCTAAATAAAGCAAGACGGAGTGTTCTTAAAGTGGCCAGATCGGTTTTATTCAAACCCCAAAAACATTAGTCTCACTTTACGGAGTTTGCCAGTGAAGCGCTGTTTTCCCCCGGTGGGGAAGTGCGCCAAACCTGGAGGTACAGCAATACCTGGTTGATGGGTGGATTGGAAAACAAAGGGGCAGATTTACAAGCCCCTTGCGCCACTTTTGCGTCACTTTTCCCATGTTAAAAGTGATGCAAAAGTGGCGCAAGGGGCTTGTAAATCTGCCCCAAAATGTGTACGGTGGCTGTGTTTTGGCTTTGTGTTCACGAATGTGGTCTTTTTAAACAATACTGTTTACGTTTTGTAAGCATGTAAGCAGTGGACATTGAAATGGGTCCTTTCTGGGCCCTGTAGTTTTCAGGCAGAAGCACTCACTGATGTCTGAATAGTGGGTGTAAAAGCGTTAAGTTCACCATGTTGTTCCTGCTTATATTTCATTATTTAATCTTTCATTCCCTATGAATGTTTGCTTTTTCCAGGATGTTGTTACTTTTTCCTTTAGGGAGCATATTGCTCTTGCCTAGTGCGTAATTTGAATTGAGTCGGATCCAGTTGTTTATAGCAGGTCAAATTGGATTGTAGTTGAAGGCAGTGTGAATTTCTCACAGTGGGGCAGTATGGTGTTCAGTGAGGGAGCGGATGTAGCACTGGGGGGCAGAGCTACCAAATTTCGAACTGGAGAACCAGGTTCAGCCTTCATGATCAGTCCCCCAGACCACTCTCCTGAGGGAGCACATTCCCATGCTAGACCTTGAAAGGCCCCGCAAATCTGGAAAAGCCCTGGTGTCTTAGCACCAGCAGGTGGACCCTAGCAGTGACAAGTGTGGGTTCACCTTGAAGACCTGTCGCCACAATCCATACTGAAGTTCACCTCCAGTCTTGCAGACACGCCTACGAAGTAGCAGACCCTAGAGCAACAGTGACTCTGACACCTTGGTCACAGGACCCCTGAGAAGAGCTGGCTCTAGGGCGGTGCGACCGCTGTGACTGCTATGGGTGCTGACTTTGAGTGGGGGCGTTGTATATTATGGTTTTAAAAGCACTTGCTACCTCCTTCCTGGCCTAGAGCAATTTTCGGCAATAATAAAAATTTCATGATAACTCCGGTGAATAAACTTCTTCCTAGAGCGAGATCAGGGTTTTGTCTAGTAGAAGTTTTGACTCATGGAAAGATAGCGCAGAAGGTTAATGTGCCTGCTGCAAAGAAAATGTACCATGCCCATCACAAAGTGCACATATTGTAATTAGGTCAGTGGGTTACTACTTTTGTCAGTAAGATCCTTTTGCTACTTGCAGTTTATAAGTTAAAATCCTAACAAAGAACAGTGAGCTAGTAACTTTCATCTTAGAGCTGCATACAAACTGCAAGGTATAAACTAGAGCTTTGTTTTTTTCCCCCTAAGCCTTTGATGTCCCTAATGTTGCACAAAGGGTTCATTTGGAGAGAAACCAATAATGATTATTAAAATGAACCCCCAATCATGGTATTAAGTTTTAAAATCTGAGTTTGTGTTTCTCCAGATCAATCACTATTAAACTATACTGCCTACTAATATGGTTTTCATGTGACTCCTACACCTTGTCGTCTTTTGTCTTATGTAACATTTCCTATACAGTGATTTACACACGTAAAATTGATTGTCTCTGTGTATATTGCTGACGACAGAAAATCCATGGGTCAGAAACAAATGGCTTGCGCTTCCACTTTCAAGCATATTTGCGACATTCTGTGGTTAGAAACATATCCCACTTTGTGAATTTATTTTAATGTCAATAACTCATATTAATCGTTCAATAATCATGTGTATAGGTTGAATTACATAACATAATAAGCTGTAACTGGTCAGTGAAATGCCAAACAAATACTAAGGATTAGGATGTTTTGCCAATCCTGACCACACCTCTAACTCCGCCCACTGATCCCATCCTCAGGTTATTCCCGCCCTCTGATTCTCCGCCCACAGTTCCCCTACTTTTTTTCCCCACTTCGACCACTGAGCACAAGTGCCGCTTCTCAGAACCAATCAATCTTCAGAAATCAACACACAACTCTCCAGATCCCACGACAACAGGGCCATTGCGAAACAACTCCAAAACACACAAGTTCTGTAAACACAACTTAATGTCTGCCTTCAAGCTGGGTGCCGAAGGGACAGATGAGAAGATTCAACTAAAACCCATTGCTCCCTGCTGGCAACCTGCCAAGAGATCAAGACTTACCTCTCCCAAACAAACCAACCTACCATCTTACGATAAAGCTAAAAACTGAAAACCTACCTGTTCCCAAGACACAAAACCCTCAACCAGTCTTTGGGATAGGCTCCCACTCAGTGCTTGATTTGTTAAGAAATAAAATAAGTGTCGGGGCTCTCGGCCGCAGCGCCCACTGCAGCTGTACCACACATTGCCCCTGCGTGCTGCCAATGATAGGAACCACACAACTACTAACCATCACCCACACAAGTGTGACAATTCAGACTATTCCAGGCACCCAAAGAATGACCTGGGTTGCAGGTAAGAGCCATTTTAATGTATATTAAATAAATAATTAACTGTTGTGCTCATCTCCAAATTGGCCGAACAGCGCCACCTTGTGGCATACTGTCACAAGGGGTGGTGTTGATAATTAAGTGCCGGTGCCAGCACCGGAAACCACCGGCTCAAATTAAGCACTGCTCCCGCTATAAAACACCAGCTACATACATACTGCTGATCATGTGCGTGTTACTCAAATACAGCACATCTTACCGACCGTCAGAAACCAAGCCACGACTCATTCATTCATGCAGTAGTATCTCCAGGATTTTAAATTTACAATCACAAAGCGCTTGGTTGCTTCTTAGCGCTCTACAAAATCGTATCAGAGAACTAGCATGCGGAGTCATTCTACCCAAAAACGTATCACAGTGCAGCAGTACTTGGATTCCACGTAACGGCAATCAGAAATGCCTGCGTTTAACTTTCCAAGGCTTAAAATGAAGGACAGCTATCGGTGTCTGCACCTGGCACGACGCACATCCGTAATAGGGGCGGACGAGACATCAAATTAACTGGAAGAGCCGAGCTAGAGCCGACCCAAGCGTCTGTCTGGGCTCTAAGAGCCCGTGCACGAGCCGAGCCCCGAAAAACGCAGGGGTCTAAATCGTGCAGCAAACATAATGTAAATATAGGATAGTGTCTTTAAACTTAGAAAAAGTTATTCCTTTAACCTGCAGAACCGTTTCACTTTAATACATCATTTTGTGCATCGCACACCATGCACTCCTGTATTGGAAGTCGCTCTCTTATCTGATAACAAGGAAAAGGGAAGCTCTGTCAAAGAAAATATTTGCCTAGGATCACACAATTTGGTCAAGGCTATGCTGTTCACCCACTAGATGGCTACCTCTGTCTCTTCTGTTTAACACCAAAGGTTTATGCTTTGTTTTTAATTCCATGGGCATGACGGTAGAGCGTGGCTGGCAGGCAGAATAAGCCACATTAAAGCTCGGCTCGTTTTGGGCTCGAGAGTCCGAGAGGACCTCGAGCTGAGCCAGGCATGTGGTTCGAGCCATAAGTGTCTCTCCCACTTCTAATAAATAACAACGCATAAAACAATCTGTGTGTATCTGGAGATTATTGAAAATATATGAAAATAGCCCGGTGCTGCAGGCAGCGCTATATAAATCAGGAATGGCACATACACGTCTGTGTCTTTGGAGTCCATAACCGGCCCCTTCTAAACAGTAAAGCACGTGAGCGTGTCTACACTACTTGCTGGGGCACTGGTGGACAGAGCATTGTCTATGTATCTCTCAGTGCACGAGCCTCTATCCGTTCATAGCCACTGGTTTGTGCACGGGTACCTATTGTGCATAGATACCTATCTGTCAGTGCAAAGAGCCTCGATCCTTTCATAGTCCCTGGTTTCTGCATACAGGTGCCTATTGTGCATAGATACCTGTGTGGCAGTGCATGAGCCTCTATCCGTTCATAATGTCCGTTATGTGCATAGGTATATATGTGTCCGTGCACGAGCCTCTATCTATCCGTTCATAGCCACTAGTTTGTGTACACAAGTACCTATTGTGCATAGATACCTATCTGTCAGTGCATGAGCCTCTATCCGCTCTCAGTCTCCATTTGTGCATAGGTATCGGTGTCAGTGCTCTGGCCTCTTTCTATCCGTTCACAGTCTCCATTTTGTGCATAGGCATCTGTGTCAGTGCTCTGGCCTCTTTCTATCCGTTCACAGTCTACGTTTTGTGCATAGGTACCTCTATCCGTCTGTTCCTAGTCACACCGGTGTGTGCACGGGTCCCTGCCCGCCTGCACACAGGTGCATGCTGCCGCGCATCAGTATGCAGCTGTCGGTGCACGCCTGTACATACCTGCAAGCAGATCGAGGAAGGGGAAAGCCAGCACGGCTGCACAGAGAGCCAGGCCCTTGCACTGCATAGCGAGCTCGGTAGTGCGCGCGGACGGAAGCCCCCTCTTTTATAGAGGCGCTGGAACACTTGTGAGAACTTCCTCGTTCCTCCCCCGCGCCGCACCCCTCCCCCCCCCCCCCCCCCCACTGATATGATTCACAAGTTCACAAGAAATCGGAAGCTATTCAGCACAAGGCCAGACAGGCTACCGTCTTTCAGCTGGTCCCAAGAGGGCAGGGCTGCACAGGCTTTTTATTCCACCTGCATTTCCCCGGTAGCCTGGGCCCTTGGAGGACTTGTTTTCAAAGCCTGGAGTCGCACCTTAAAAGAATAATTGCTGCAGGGACAGGGAGTCTTCAAGCAGGGGTATCACCCAGGCCAGGTGGCGCAGGGGGGCCCCGTCCCTTTCAGGGCCCGTCAACTATTGAGGGAGGTTCCATTCAGTCCAATGCCAATGATTAGTCAGATTAGGGCAACGCAGGGGCCCCTCTTCACATTCTCCAGGTGTCCCACCATTTTTAGGTCTAGACATCGCATGCACTGTCTCGCCGAGACGTACTGTGTTCTATCTGTCGGCTTACAGGTTGCCTATCTCAAGCGTCGCTCTCATAAAGGTCTAGCCTGGGCAACGCATGCGCTGCTCTGCGAGGCATGCTGTATTGAAGTATGGCATAGAAGCTCTGCCCATTTCCCACCCATCTTTTCAATTTGCTCCTGTTACTATCCTTTCGAAACTTGCTTTTCATTTGTGAATAGGCTTAGTAGTTCCCTCCTTGGTACCGCCTTGTCTGCATTTGTAACCTTCCATAACGACTGGACTTTTTACTTTTGTTGTTACCTGGTCTGCTTTATCTAGTCGGTGAGCACTATTTTTTCTTTAACCCCTTCGCCGCGGCACAAATGTTGCCGCGGCGCTGGGGGGGTTCGGGGTGTTAGCGGCGCCGCCATGCTCGTGACGGAACCACTCCGTCATGAGCCACGGGCGCGCTGTGCTCATGACGGAGTGGTTCCGTCACGACTCCGCCCACTTGCATTGTTCGCCCGCACAGGCGGGGAATCAGTGCCGCGTGGGCGGAGCGGCCGCCAACGGCCGCAGCATGACGGAACCACTCCGTCATGAGCACACGGCGCCCGTGGCTCATGACGGAGTGGTTCCGTCATGAGCAGGTAAGGGGTTAATGGTCTTCCCTATTCCACCCACGATGTCGCAGCAGGCCGCCACTTTTTATATTGTTATTAGTCATGTATTTTTTCATTTCCAGCACGGTCTGCTTTAACTATAGCGGGCGCACTTATTTAATTATTTAATTTACGGCGCAGTCCGTTTTCACTTTAGTGGAAGCGCTTATTTATTTAATTCACAGCGCGGCCATGCTACAAAAGCTTTCTTTATTTAATTATCTTTACACTTTATGTAAAAGCGCCCTATACGCACTTTCACTTTATTGTTGGCCGCGCCCCTTTCTTTAGACGCTGCTCACTTTAACCTGAATACAGCTAGCAACTGTCTAAAGAAAGCGACGCGGCCACCATTAAAGTGGTCTTGCATTTGCGAGAGTTTGAGCTATTAGCATTAGAAATGACAATGCCTTTTATATGTGTGTTGCTTTGAAAAACACATAAATAAAATACATTATCATTTTCAATGTCAATAGCTTAAAATCTAGCAATTGCGAGACCTATTGCATTGAAAATGCTTATTTTCTTTGATGCCATTCGTCATGGCATATGGGCATCATCCTCTCTCCATGTGTTTGGCCCTCCCATAGCACATGGACCAAGTACATGTCTCCTTATACTGCTCCCGGTTTGCAGAGCTTTTTTTTACTTTGTTTTCAAGCACTCCATAGGAGTACTTGTGTTTTCAGGCCGTCTGCCTTGTACACATACACACATACCACTAAAACACATGTGCGTGTACGAACACTAATAATTTCTTTAAAAGTTGTTAAAACATGAACAGCACTTGTTTGCTTTTTTTCTGCACAATCTGATTGTATTGGAGCGCTTGCTCCGTCATCCGTCTTGCCATAGCGCGAATTCAAGCCAATGGTATTGGGGCACTTTAAGTGTTCACCAGTTACATTACACAATTAGACATTCATTTTTGTCACTAAAACTGTTAAATTAATGTTTTTTCTCATCATTTCTTGCCCATCTCTCCATACCCTCCTGCTCCCTGCTTAACCTATCCCGCTAATACCTCCCTCGTCGCAGTTTTTATTTTGCATGATCCAATGTTATTGGAGCGCCTGTTCCATCCTACATCTTGCCATAGTGCTAACAGCAATGGAATTGGAACACTTTCAGTGCTCACCAGTTACATCACACCATGACACATTCTTTGTTGTAGGCAGGGGAAAGTGTAAGTGATTTGCCCAGGATCGTAAACTGTTCATCCGACCCTGAGATAAGAACCTGGTTCCACAGTTCTCCTGTCGGCAGCTCTGGTCATTGCGTCACATCCTCGCATCATTTCAAAGCTCCTCAACTGGTTCTCACTATCACTTCCACATTTGTTCAGCAAGACCCAGTCAACACTGAACAAGCTTTGGCAAAGCCAATAGGTCTCTGCAGTGCCTGAGCTGTTGGCCTTATCAATATGAATGTCTTTTAGCCATGTTGTCTAGCAGCACATCTGCTGTTCAGCTTGCCTGAAAGTGACTGAAAAAAGTGCTTTGATGCGGCCTGCGCAGACCACATCATACGGCTTTTTGTGTAAGGAGGGGCAGGGCAATAAGCTCAACATGGTTGGCTCAACATCCTGTGATTCTGTAACTTTCAGCCATGCTGAACAGCAGATGTAACGGTAGACAACATGGCTAAAAGACATTCACATTGACAAGGCCAATAACTCGGGCATTGCCAAGGCATTTTGGCTTTTCCACTGCTTATTTGTTACGCCACTGGCTTCAAGGGAGGGAGGGGGAAGGAAGGTAGAGAGAAAGCGATCAGAGAGAGAGAAGAGAGAGCGAACAGATGGAGGGATGGATGTAAAGAGAGAGAAGCACGAGGAGGCAAAAGCAGCGGGGCTGGTTTGAGAATTTTTGCCTGGGCTGCTTTGGTTTCCCCTGTCAGGCCCTGCCAAGTTCTCAGACTGGCAGGGTCTTGCCAGTTGTTTGTATGTGGTATGCTGGATTATGGGGCCTCCTGCTCCCAGCCTGGGAGCTATAACTTCTTCCGCCCATTGCGACAAGTGGCCGAGCTCTCATATCTGTTCTCTGGAGACTTGATTGTGGTGACTCCTTATATCTAACCTGTGTCATCTGGAGAATGGCGTATGTGATATGGTACCTAGCCGTGGTATCTGTCCCCTCCGCTTTGACTTATGTGACACAGGGCCTCTGGTATCTTCAGTGGTGCCAGGCCTATGGCATGCAAACTATTGAATTTAGCCTTGGATAGTGTCCCATGAAGTACTTACCCTTGGATAAAAGTGATTTTCTAAGTGTGAACCTGACCCCTACGAGGCATTGCATACCATTTAACCCAACATGCTAGGGTTCTCAGGAGTGACCTTGTGTATTTGCGCCTCACCCACCTCCCCTCCAATGGCGTCACAGACACTGACATGATACATCTGAGACTTGTGATGTTACAGAAAGTTTTTTTGATTACAGGACGTAAAGTCACATGATCTTTGGCATTTGCCTGATGGCATAAAAAAACATTCAATTATAACATGTAATAGATTTTGGAGATGGAGAAGTTATGGCGGAAAATGACTGCGGAGTGCCCCGCCTCCGGCTAGTCAGGTGTCCGAAAGCTTCCACGCCCGCCCCGTAATGGCGGACTTCGAACGCCAGCGTTAACGGCGTTTCTATCCTGTTCGGCAGCGAGTTTCCCCGCTTCCTTGTCTAGCGCCTTCATCGGAGACCCGCGGAGTGCGGTGTGAGAGGCGAGAATGACGAAACAAGCGCCCAGAGGAGCCAGGAGCTACGAGGCAAAGAATGCAAAGAATGCAATTGACGAGACGAGATAAGCGTCCGGAGGAGACAGGAGCCAGGAGCCAGGAGTCTCGGAGTCTCGGAGCCGCACCAGCCTCGGTAGCGCGTCTGAGTGAGTAATGGTGCTTCTGTTTTAAGTGCGGTCCAGAGCACCTTTAATCAACTGTTGCAAAAACGATCTCTGATAGATAACTTGAGTCTTCTGTAAAAAAAAAAAAAAAAAAAGGCAACGCTTTCCATAGATCAAGGCCCTGGATCCTTTGCTTTCTTGCACTGAATTGCACTGGCTTCGAACTATAACTATAACTACATGATTCTGCCTTTTCGGTCATATAACATCATATATCAGCTAAGCTTTGGGAGGGGAAGGCCTTTGTTTCCAAATATCGCCTTTCAGCAAAAAATATGGGTAAACCCCTAACAAATAGCAGCGGGATGGCCAAAAATGACAATATAGCCCGTCAAAAAAAAAAAAAAACTCGCCTAGCCCAGGTGAAGGAAACAAGACAAACTGCTAGCCTGGTTCAAAAGGGAGATGAGCTCGCACCCACTCCAGTCCAAGACAGCACCTTTGAGAGCTCAGAAGAGGAGCTGGCTTCGTCAACGTCCTTAAAAACCAAGGAGCCTCGTATGGAAGACGAACTTGGGCAGCGCGGTGAGTCCGATAGAGCAGATACAGATGCTGATGGTCCCAATGATAAAATTAACCCTTCCAAGCAATTTTCGCTATTTTTTAAAAAAGCAACTTTGCCGCCTCCGGTCTCTAGCTCTAGTCCACCAATAAGGATTACAACCAAAGGCGATTTAGCGGACAGGAGCCAGATAATGGAACTACTCGGCAGTTTACCCCCAAGACAGGAATTATCTCCTCAGAGCCTTTTGAGAGCAGGGGGCAAAGACCTGGTGCCTGCTCAAGCGCAAAGAAGAGATCAAAATTTAAATCATGTGCAAGAAAAAGATCAAAATCTAAATCAGGACACCAATATGCACAGGGGCCGTGAGACTCTAACTCTGACAGCTGCTGAAACATTAGATGGAGGCTCACTAACAGCATTGGCCTCACCACATCACGACTCTTTAGGGTCTGAAAGCCCATTCGAAGTACCAGTACCAGTATCAGTACAAGGGGAGATTACAACTCTTACAACGTCTCCCGAGTTTACCGAGCCTACTGTATCCCAGCTTAAGTCCATCATAAGCTTGGAGAAATGTGAGAAAGGTGATGTAAGGCAATTAGACATCAAAGATCTTCTCAATCTTATTCTAGAGGAAATTCGTGAGATGAAGAGGGCCCAGAAAATCGAAACTGCTACATTGTACCAACGCCTGGGGAAAATCGAAGAGGCGATGCAGGGTTTCCCCATCAGACTCCAGGAGGCAGAAGCCAGAGTCTCGCTTCTTGAGGATCAGATGTTTTCTGTGTCCAAAGAAATGAAAGCAGCCACAATCAAAGAGAGACATCTTGAAAATAAGATTGAGGATCTCGAAAATCATTCACGGAGATAAAATCTACGGATAGTCAGAGTTCCAGAGGGAATTAAAAACTCACAGCCACTGCAATGGGTGGAATCTTTTATTAAACAGACTGTCCTTCCGGAGTTTGAAGGAGACCTTACAATTGCAAGGGCTCATCGGGTACCAGCACAACCTTTCCCGAACTCTCCAATGCCACGAACAATTTTGGTGAATTTTATGGACTTCCGAATAAAAGAAAGAATAATAACAAGAGCAATCCAGCAGAGGCAATTTTCTTTAAATGCCACCACCAAGTGTCGCATCTTTTCTGACATGAGTGCCTCTGCTGCTCGCAAAAGAAAATAATTCGTTAAGCTCTTGCAACTCTTTAAAACTTATGGTGCCCAAGCCTCAATCGCACAACAGTCCAAATTAAAAGTTCTTGTCAAGGGCAAGTTCTTCTTGTTTTCTGAGCCGGATGAGGCTCAGGCTTTATTAAAGGAAATCTCAAAGGGAGTCTAAATTTAACTGAAAAAGCTGTTGATATCTACAAATATTTTTTTTTCTTCCTCCTTTTTTTTCTTTTTCTTGATTTTCAGGTTCTAAATTAATTCACAAGGTAGGGGTGGGGTGGGGGTGGGGTTCTAAGGCACTAAGGGTGTAAGGTCAAGACACCCCAGGGTGTTGAAGGGGGGGAAGTAATGTGGTTAGCGGGGTCCGCAGGGGACATTCCACATTCTAGGGAGGGTTTTTTTTTTCTGGGTGTGGGTGGGGTTGCGGGCGTCGAGTGTTCACTTATGGCAAAGGGGGAAAAAATAGAGCAAGAGGTTTTTGGAACAAGGCTAGGATTAGAATGTATATGGAAGGACAAGGTAGAGAATTGGTCATGAATAGACGGATAGATGGCTAGGGAGTTCAATAGATGCAAGATTCTATCAGCCAATGTAAATGGCATACTGAATAAAAAAAAATATGGCGCCTTAATTAGATGGATAGCTTCATTGAGCCCTCAAATCCTTTTTCTTCAAGAAACCCATCTAAAGTCTAACTCCCCCAAGCTGTTTATACCTAGAACTTTCTTGAAAGTTTTCTTTGCATCCTCAGGTTCAGCAGCGAGGGGGGTCGCAATTTATCTCTCAAATAATCTTCCCTGGGAGGTCGTAGAAGTTCATAGAGACTTGAAGGGGAGATGGATTTGGGTTGCAGTAAAGCTTTATGGGAAGAGGCTTAATTTAATCAATTACTATGGCCCGATAGTTGATGATGAGGCTCCATTGATCCAAATATACACTTTATTATCTGGTGCCCCGGGGCAGATGATACTTGGAGGAGATTTTAATTTTATATTGGATCCTAGAAAAGATACGTCAAATAAACAGAGGGGACAATTAAAACCGAGCACTAAAAAAGCTTTGGAAACCATTATTAAGGGTTTCCAATTGGTGGATGGCTGGAGGGAAAGGAATGCGGACAGAGAATGTTTGACTTTTTACTCACATCGCTTTCACACCGCATCCAGAATTGATTTTTTCCTAAGCTCCAGGTCCCTCCAGATCGCTGAAGCAGGCATAGGATGTAACCCTTTTTCTGACTACGCTTATATTAATTTGGAAATTAAAATCAATGGAGAAAATAGGGAACGACCCAGGTGGCAGCTGGACCGCTTCCTACTGCAGAATGAGGAATGGGTAAAAGATTTCAGGGTTTGGATTGGGGAATACTTTCGGATTAACGAAAACACTGCTTCCCCCTTCTCTGTTTGGGGTGGTTTCAAAACGACAGCTCGGGGTCTAATAATAGCTTTCACAACTGCTCAATATAAGGATCGAAGGGATAAGATTGCTCAATTACAGCTAGAACTTGAGCGGGAGTATGCCCTTCAACTGCAGTCTTTTCCCAATAAATATGATCAGGCAAAAATGGCATTGAAAGATTTCTTTACCATCGAAGAGGTTTGCAACTCCCAATTATTCCAACAGAGGGTCTATGAGGAGAGCCAGTTGATCGGCAGACTCCTGGCAAATTCTACAAGAAAGAAACCGGAATCAGCCTCAATAATAAAAATTGCGGATCCCTCTACTGGTTTGGAAGTAGTCGACAGCTCCAGAATTGCTCAACTCTTCTTGGATCATTATGCCCGGTTATACTCCACCGAATTTAAATACAGAAAAACTCGATTGAAGAGTATTTCTCAACTTTAGATCTCCCTCAACTATCCTCGGAGCGGGTTCATAATTTAGAAAGTCAAGTTGAGGTAGGTGAAATTTTAGCAGCTATTAAATAAACTGCGGGATCTAAAGCTTGTGGGCAAGACGACTTTCCAATCGAGTTTTTTAAAGTTTTCGCGGAGGAACTACTTGTTCCTTTGAGAAACTTGTTTAATTTTATAAGAGAAGGAGGCCAGGTCCCGTGAGAATTTAAAGAAGCGATTATAATCTCATTTGTTAAAAAAGATAAAAATCCCGACGATATGAATTCGTATCGGCCCGTAAGTCTTTTAAATTCCGATTATAAATTATTAATGAAGGTATGGGCCGAGCGTTTGCTACCAGCTGTTCAGGAAGTCATTCATAGAGATCAAACAGGTTTTATAGCGGGTAGATCAATGGCTGCCAATACCCAATTTTTAATACAAGCTCTAGACTTTATTAATATAAATCGTATTCCTGCAAGTATAGTAATGGTCGATGCAGAAAAAGCTTTCGACCTTGTAAATTGGAAAACTTTATTTATTACTTTGGATCAATTTGGTTTTCCGCCAAATGTTGTAGGAATGCTAAATAATATCTATCAGAACGCTACAGCTAAGCTTGTAATAAATGCTACCTGCGCAGGAACAATACAAATTAAGCGTGGAACAAGACAAGGCTGTCCACTTTCTCCTTTACTTTTTACTTTTTTTATAGAACCCCTGGTTTTAAGAATCCGAAATAATGCTGCTATCCACCCCCCAATTGTTGATATGCCCAAACTTAAGCTATTTGCCGATGATATTATTTTATACCTGGCCCCTAATAGGATCAATTTCGAGGAGGTCTTGGGAGAATTCTCTCAGTTTGAAAGAATAGGCGGCTACAAAATCAACGCAAACAAAACTGAAGTTCTTGCCTTGAACGCGGATATCGACGTATTTCCCTGTTCTTTAAAATCACAGGCATCCAGAACTGACCCCATAAGATACCTCGGGATCTATGTTTCCTGACAGTTCTCCCAACTATTTGATCTAAATTATTTAAGAATGAAGATAAAAATAACCAAATTATTGGATCAATGGTCATTGCTTCCATTATCAATAGTAGGGCGAGTATCATTAATTAAAATGTCGATACTTCTTCTTTTGATCTTTCTATTCTCCAATGTACCTATCAAAATCAATCGGGTATTTTTTAGGGAAATGGATACGCTTTTTAGACAATTTATTTGGGAGAAGAAAGCCCCCAGAGTTAAATTGAATACCTTACAACTATCAATAGATCAAGGGGGACTTGCGCTCCCACACTTAAGATCATATTATGAAGCTGCCCTTCTCGATTTAGTATCTGGGCTGTTAGGATCTTGCTCCTGTAGAGATACTTTTTTTATCGATAGAATGCTGCTAGAAATCGGTTCATCCACTCCAGTGTTTTTAAAAACTGCTAAGCTTCCTAAGAAAAGTAGATATAAAACTTTAAAGGACTCCCTTTTTAGACTTCAGGCAATTTTTAGGGACATGAATCTGATGGGCTTTCAATATCTCAATATAAGAGAATGTGCTGGTCTCGGCTTCCAGATACAAGCTAGTCATATTAAGGTATGGGAGAATTCTGGATTAACCGAATTGAGACATTTCATAGTACAGAATAGAGCGATCTCCTGGCAGGAAATATTGGCCAGGATAGGGACTCGTCGGAAACCGGCCTATTTTGAATATCTGCGGTTGGTCTCCTGGTTGAGAAGTAATGGTGGTATAACCGAATCTCCCAATCATTTGACAACTGCCCTTTATGGAGCCAAACTACGAGGGATAGGCAACTGGTATAAGTTGTTACATAAAGAAAAACATCCTCCTTTGATCCAGAACCATCTGGAAAAAATATATCGGGAGACCAACTGCAGTTTATCCGAAAGGGAGTGGGAGTGGATCTGCCACTCCGGTGGCAGAGCACTCCGTGCTGCCTATTATAAGAGGATGGACTTTCTCTCAAGGTGGCTGGCCTATCTAACACCTTCTACTTTAAGTAAAAGGTTTCCTGACGTAGAAGATAAGTGCTTTCGGTGCTCCAAATCCGGGGAAGGTGGTTGGCACCATATTTTTTTTGTATGTCCCGGTCTGAGGTCTTTCTGGGAAGCCGTTTTTCTAGACATCAAGCGTGCAACCGGAAATACTATTCCGATTACAGCTGAGACTGTACTATTTGGCTATTGCAAGGGAGGCTTACAACTGTCTAATCCTGAAAGAGTTTTCATTTTTATTGCTAGTGCGGTAGCACGTTCATTAATCCTGCAAAATTGGAGATCTAATGAAGCCCCCTCTCATCTGAAATGGATTAAAAAAATGAAAAGGGTTAAAAAATTTGAGGAGGCCTATGCTAAGAGGGTTGGAGCAGTAAAAAAATATGAGCGAAATTGGAAATTTTTTATTATATTGGAGAAGACTTAATAGTAAATGCAACTTTGGAAGTGATATACTCAGTAGTCTTCTCCATTCCCAATATTCATGTGAAAGTGAATCTCCTTTTTCGATTGCCCGTTAAGAATGCACTAGCACTTTTTAGTAATTATATTTTAAATACTGGAAGTGGCGAATCGTTTGAAACCGGCTTTCTATTGAGGTTTCTATGATATTGAATTCCTTTGATTACATTAGCTATGTTTTGCACCTGCACTTTAATGGTTTGGAGTACTGTATTTTTTGCTATTTGTACATGGCATATTGCACTTTCGATTGGAAGTGAATTCCTGTCTTGATTGGCTTTCCTTAAGAACGCACTTAGCACTTTATAGATTTTATACCATTGAAGCGGCGAATTGTCTCAATGTACGTTTCCGTATCGATCTTTATATGCTAACGAATGTTCTTCATTGCAATACTATTGCTACTATTCATGTTTAGCACTTGCACTTTAGTGGTTTTTGTGTACATGTACTTTTGCTGTTTTGCACTAGGCACATTGCACTTTCTATCAGTGCTTCTCTTTCTTTGTACTATTACATTTTAAAGCCATACTATCTATGAAATGCATGCTAATGGTATTTTGCAATGTCATTCTTTATCCACCTCTTGCTCTGCTCAATAAAAAAAAATAAAAAAAAGAGAAGTTACATTTGCTACGAGTAAATTACCAGCTTTGTTCTCAAATGAGTGAATAGCACTCCACCCACAACAAAGTCTGAGGTCATCTCTACTCCATGAATAAAAGTGCCCTCGCATGAGAAATATGTAAAGAAGTCAACAGTAACATATTTGCAACTCATATTGTTTATAAAGGAACGTTTCTGTGTGTACTTCACATATGACTGCATTTGAATTTAAATAAATCTAACAGTTTAAAAAATTTTTTAATGGGTAATGTATTCGGTTAAGCAGCATACTTTCACCCTGCTGCAATATCTTATTGTGTCGTTGGATTACAGAACAAGCACTGACAAAGGCAATGTGTTTGGTGTTGCCTGCCAGCCTTTTGGTTTTGTATTGTCATGGTTTATAAAAACGTTATTACTGGGCTTCCGTCAATAAAAAAAACAAAAAAACACCACCTTTTTTTGTTCTTAAAGGCGCACATTGCCATAGTTGGTCCTCTGTGGGTGTACTTGTGAAAGGGTAGAATGCCATCACTCACAATGAAGTTAGTCAAGGACTGAAGTGGACTGAACCACTGCCCCATTCTTTAATGAGCGGAAGAAAATTGTGAATGATACAAACACTGACCCTGGATGCAAAGGTCCAGCTAAAAACCAATATAAGTAAGTATATAGTGCATAATTTTAGTAAAATCAAAAGTTTGTGGATAATTCCAGATCAAACAAGCATTGGCAAAGCCAACAGGTCTAATTTTGTGACCTTTTGTCTTTGCCAGTGGTTTTTAGCCATGCTGTACGACATCCAGGATGCTGTGCAGCAAAGCATTTGACGTGACCGCCAGCGTCATTTTCTAGGCAGGTGCCCCATGGATGAGCACATCTACATACCGAATCAGTAACTAAAAAGAAAAGAAAACACACAAAAGTGTTTTGTTTTTGTTTTAATGTGGATGAGCAGAAGCAACACAGGAGAAGGGTGGAGGGAACAGCATCTCAACACGGGAGGCTGGAGGCGAACGCTTAAGTAATCATGGTGGTCCCGCTGAAGCATCACAAGTGGGGATAGAAATGTAAACTGTAGGGAGGGCTGGCGGGGACTCAGAAGTAACAGGAGAGGGTGGAAGCGAAGGCAACATGGGTGTTGGGGGGAGCAATGCGGAGGACAAGGGGTATAAGCAATTGGGAAAAGTACATTGGTGAGGGTAAGAGGGAGGACAGCAAGGAGCAGCAGTCGGGCAACAGAGAGCAATACAGAGCACAGGTAGAGAGACCTAAAAACACCAGCCCTCTAATGCAGTACTTCACACAAAAGAAAAAAATAGTGATTGAAAAGCATGCAGTGGAAGAAGAGATGATAGCCACTCAGATTGTGAAGAGACAATGCTCTATGAGAGGGCCAAACACAAGATTGGTAAACTGGGACATAAATAAGAAGCAGGAAAATGAGTGACAAGGAAAGCCAACCAATGATGAGCAACAGGCGGGCTCCCAGCCTCTCTGTTTTTTTGGTTAGACATAATATGCCTCAAGACAGGCAACGCATGCACTGTCTATTAAGCTAGACCTAAAAATAGGAATTGCTTGGGATGGCTAGAATGATATTGCACATTTGTACACATATGAACCATGGATAATCTGACTTCTTTTTGATTTGGCTGTTACATACACTATTTTCAGTTTGATAAATTTGAAAATGTGACTGTCACACTCAGTATACCCGACATGTTGAATGATCTAATACCACTGCCACAATTTTTAAAATGTTCTGACTTGAAAGGGAAAATTATTTTAATGAAGACAAATTATCGATTTGTAAGACAATAAGCAACTCGAATACGTGCCTGGTGTAATACAACTATACCACTGTGTCTGGGAAGTACAAGCTAGGCATATAAATAAAATTACAAATTTCATAGGTTTATGAGTTCAAAACAATTTGTACATACTGAAAATGCGCGTTGTACATTTACAGCGAAACTACATACGGGCGACCAGAAACTCACGTGACCAGTTTCACATACAAATTCAGCCCACTGCATAGTAAAATGAGGGTTTTAAAGATGATTCGTCTAACAGCATCAATCAATCAATCAATCAATCAGGGGTTTCTAAAGCGCGCTACTCACCCTTGAGGGTCTCAAGGCACTAGGGGGGGGGGGGGGGGGGGTATGCAGCTCCCAGCTCCAGATCAGTCCAAGAGCCAGCATGGCACCTAGCTCTCAGCTCTGACCTGTAAGAAATCTAACCAGAAACTGAAAATATATGGGCTTGCACGTGCTGGTCAAAACCCACTAGCTGCAGAGTTCCCAATTCTGAGTCCTTCATATTCAGTGAGCTATGATAGTACACTTTTTTCATTTTTTTTATAGTCAGCGTCTTCCATCCTTGCATTTCTTGCCCACATAACAGATTGCCTTGCTCCCAGTCCCACAGGGTGATTATCAGCGTCTGGTTAATAATGTCTACAATACCACTTAACTGATGTATTTTCTGCTTCGTGAGGCCGCTGCACAACCGGGACTCTGAGACCTCTGGGACCTCTGTGGAGGCTTTATACAATGGCAATCCCTCTGCTAGGACTCAATAGTACTATGCTATTGTACAATATCTCACAATTATATTAAACAGTAAAATAACCAAGTATTTATCACATTTATTATAAAAAACATACATGTATCACATTTAAAATCAATTGTACATTCTCCAAAACATATTAAAATACATTAATCACATCATTACAAATGTATCAATTCATGTACAAATAACAACCTGTTATGAGCCCGCATAACAAAAAACACAAAAGACAATGAACTTTGTCATATATTACACATCCTATTGGGTCATGAATGTGTGTCCGCAGATTGTGATATATCTAAAACAATTATATCTACAAAGTATCCACGGTTGTCCCTCGCATTGTGTTTACAGTTGCGTCGACGCATTTCGATGGTATTTCTTATAAGGCCATCTTTTTCAAGACAAATTATAGGCTGTGATCCTTGTCTGTTATATTCGAACCTATTAAGAGATAGATATTTTTAGTGAACTCATCTAAAGTTCTACTAACACTAAAATAAGAGACTTTCACTTTAATATATTTTCTATTTTTCTATTTATTTTATTGTTTTTCCATATCCTGTTATACTGCATACGTATCAATGCCTCCTATTACTAACAGTTTCCCCTTTATATACTCCTATCAGTTTCCCCTTGTTTACTTCTAAATGTATAACATAGTTGTGCCCATAATTGGTCTCATCCTCACCTTTGTAACTACACTTTGTTTGCTCGAACTTAACTCCAAATTTTCTTATTAGGTCACGTTTGTTAATGCTGTATATTTTCATCCGTCATGTGCAGGATTAGGGCATATTTATTACTGTAATATAAACAGCGTGATGTTACCTCTTTGGAGTCTGGCTAAACGTTAAATTAAGCACTACTCAAAATGCCTATCGTTATCAAAAAGGCGCTTACTTGGCTCATTTCCGAGATGGGTTGTTTCATTTGTGTTTTCAACAGGGCGGCGGGGGTCCGATATGTTTCTCCCTCATTAAACGCCACCTGTTTGGAAAATATCAACGCGCATCAGCGCAGTTCCATCTCGCGTCTTTGTCTAACAAATTGCTAAAAACGGCGCGAAAACTGCCCTGCAAAGGCTCCCGCTGTAATCTCACCTTATGGCCGTCTCCCCTGTATCTTCCTATTGCGTCTGCCTATTTGTTGTTGCAGACATGGGCCGTTATTGACATTTAATAGCCCTGGCCACTGGCTTCTGAGCGGAGCTTTCGTACAGGCACTCATTCTTTTACATTAAGCACTGCAAGTAGGTGTAGTTTGGGCTTGCGTAGTGGAGCGATTGACCCTTACAGGTGACTGAGGTTTGTTTACAGTTAAGTAAATCATTTTCTCTTCCTCTCTCACCCACAGTTAAACACTCCGATTGTAGCTTATGATGAATTATTGGGACATTTAGCCAGATAAAGAGAAATCATACTTGTTGGTTGTCTTCTGTATGAGAATTTCTCACTGCCACATGCCACTCTTCAGTTAAGAGAGCCCTTTGTTTCCTAAACCTGCACTCTGTTTCCTAGCCCGCGCTGACTTTCCTAAGCCTGCCTTTTCTTTCCTAAGCCCACTCTCTCTTTCCCACTCAGGTTGGGAGTAGTAGCATCTCATCTGTAGAATGACCTAACTCGGGAGTTTCAGTCCCTGGCAACCTCTAATTTACATCTGTGGTTAGGGTGAATCAAACATTGTAGTTGCAGGCACTGTTACCTCTGGGATGCGAACCGCTCAGGGTGGTGGGTGGAACTCTAGGAGTTTCACTTCACCGAATTCTACAGAGTTGCATGAAAACTCCTTGAGATTCATCGGCACACTGCTCTCCTGGGGTGTGTGTGGGGGGGGTTGTTCCACATTGCAAAAGTGGAACAAATGGCACCACGCGGCGCGCCAGAGTGCACTGCTTCTTTGCTGCCACTCGCATAGATTTTCAACTTCAGCGGCAGCTTTCCCACTGTAAACGGTAGCGACCGCCCGCGACTGCTCACGTTGAGAAAATCTCGCCGGGTGCCTGCCTAGCGTACAAAAATCGCACTAGGGGACGCTAATTTTCACTCACCAACTTGCCGTTCCAGAGCCAAATGCAAGACAAATCTCTGCCGAGCAGCAGTTGGCAGAATTTGGTTGGAACTCCGTGTTACCCATTACGTTGTGTTGCAAAAACTCTGCTAACTCCACCAGCAGCCAGCCAGCAATTTATCACCAACCTCTAATCACTACTAATGCCATGCTCAGAAACATTCGGAGCGCTAACGTTCACAACTCGGGTAATGAATGTCAGATTCAGTGGCACCAATAATCTTGGGTATGTTTTCCCAACTTTTCCAACACACATAAACTCGTAAACAAATTTACTCAGAACAACACTTTTCCTTTTTCATATTTTAAGAGCATTTTTCTGGCTTGTCAATAAAAGCGATGTTTTTCCTCAGATTATAAACATTTTCACTATAACAAAGAAGAAAATGCAGCCTTAGGTGCAACCTATTTTGAAATATGCTGGCTGAGTATTTTTTTGAACATCATTTTGACAAAACAGCTTTATTTACTATTCCTTTATTTACATTTTATGTTTCTCCTCGTGGTCATTTATGCAGTGTGTACGTTTCGTGAACACGAGTAGGGGAGGATGGTGGGAAGAGATAGGTATCAGGCACAACAGCCTCTAGGAAGAGCAGAGGCTAATGATGTATGTATTTTGCATTGTTTGGTTTGTGTGTTACAGAGAGATGACACAAGGCTTCTGTAGAAATGAAATGCAAGACTCTTGAACATGTAAAAACGTGTGCTTTTTTTTATTGAGGTTCTTGGCTCTGACTATAAATGAACAAACTTGACAAAAAGATAAGGATGATGAATAGCTATTTCCAAAGTTTACTGTGAAAAGTGATAGTTTCCTGGCCTGTAATAAAGACAGACGCCATTATAGAAGCGGAAGCCCTGAGTTTTAAGTTTTTTCTCAAACTCTGAATGAAAGAAATGTGGCAAGTCTAATCTGGCATTGCATTCAAGATCACATGAAAGAAGGAACTTCATCCAAAATGTGCTTTTCAAAAGTGGGGCATTGAATCTAAGGATTTTTTAATTTATTTTTTATTTTACAGATTTTTATTTAGCGCGAACTTGACCCGAATCGGGTATCAGAGCGTTTTACATAGCACCAGTTGCATTACATAAGGACACATTCATTTTTGTTAGGCGCAGGAAGATTAAGTGATTTGTCCAGAATCACAGGATGTTCAGCGTCATTGCCGAGACTCGAGCCCACTTCCCCAGATTCGAGGTCCGGTCCACCGCCCTAGCCGTTAGGCCAACTCCTCTCCCCAGGATACAGCATAAATCGGCTGATCTGATTGTGCCTAAAAAGTTTTGGTTGGAGAAAGGCAGTGGTCGGCCATATATGGAACCTTAAATTGTGCTCGCTTTGAAACTTGAACACAGTGAAGATGCATTCAGATGGATGAGGAAGCATGGCGACAGTGGGGTGCTCTTCAAACAAACCGAGCTACAAAATGTGTATTTGCAAAGCGCACGTTCACCCGTAGGGCTCTTGGCACTGAATAACAGATGTTTATTGTTACCCGACTCAATGGTACTCATTTTATCGACCTCAGAAGGTTGAAAGGCTGAGTGGATCCACCGGAATTTGAACCTGTGACCATGAGGCCGAACACTGGCCCCTACAGTGGACACATTAGTCCACTAAACCACCAGGCCCGTTACCTCCGCAGTTACTCCTCAATAAGCAATGTTAGGATCTGTCGAAAATCACTGAGATAAAAAAAGAAGTGTTAGGATTTGGTTTCACTTGAGCCACCAGCGACGGATCCTTTTTAGTTCAAGAGACTACTTTGTGGTAGTGCTTAATCTGAGCCGGTGGTTTCCGGGGCTTAGCACTGGCAGTTAATCATCAACAGCGGCACCTGAGCACCAGTTAAGGACACATTCATTTTTGGTGGGCACAGGGAGATAAAGTGATTCACCCAGAATCATAGGATGTTGAGTCGATGCAGAGACTCAAACCTGGTTCCCCAGCTCTGAAGTACGCTCTGGCCATTACACCACACCCTCTCCCCACTTGTAGGGTTTGTTCGTTCTGTGTTAGGTAGCGCTGACAGGAGATGTGGGCTGGTCGAAGTTGCCACCTGACCAGAGCCCTGGCACTTATGTTTTTCCCAAATTAACCACTGCTTTGTGGACATCTTTAATAGCATGGTGTCGTAACTAGGAGCTAGAAGTTGTAGCGGCCTGCACTAAATCCACTTAACAGGTAAGATTGTAAATGCTTCTGGGATGATACAACAGTTGTTGGAATTCTTCCTGCTCTCCAAGGAGGCCAGGCCCACTACAGTAGCAAATTCCTGACTTTCGTTGTGAATCATGCCATCAGGTTGTGTTAAGGATCATAGATGTGGTCTCTAGTCATAGATGCGGGTCAAACTTACGTAGCCCCATCACCCCAGATTGACACCTTTTTCTTGCCCTGGCTATACTCGCAGTACAGATCTCTTATACTTCAGCATTCGTTCCGTACGGTGTAATCTGGTACCAGTGACCGTCATTTGTAAATATAAGCATTCACTCCATGGCTGGTGTCAGCATCGCATTCTTGATTGATTCTCTTCGATAGACCTCCTCCTTGATGGACAGGCCCTTGCGCCCCCCACCCCTCCAGCACCTTGAGACCGGCACGGGTGAGTAGTCACGCTTAACAAACCCATGATTGATCACAGAACAGCGCTGCGAGGGCATTTGTGTTGCATGCGGAGTAAGTTCCCTGCACATAAGGATGCTATAGCTGTAGCCACATCACCGACCCTGCTAAACTCATGTTCTAGGAGGAATAATTCAGCATTTCCCTCTTCCACCAATTTCCTGCTATGCAGGGAGTGATGTAGCCTTTATTTTCTAACAAGAACACAACACAGGAAACGTTTTGTGCCACCTTAAGGTGTTTCTTGAAAATTATGATGAAACTGAACTGCTCAGTGTCTACCATTTACTTTAACTTAGTTAAATAAAAAACTTAAAATACATCATTCTTAATTTCACCATGAGCACCTGAAAATCTTCTGGCCGACTTGTGATGGACATAAGGCCTGTTGGAAACCGGACAACCGGGTTAGCAGTCACCAGGTTCCCAGCACAACGGTAGCTTGGCTCGAGCGGTTGGGGTACAGGCACCGTGTTAAGCGTACGTCACACCCTCACAATAACCATGCGCTCATCCGTTCCAAAAACGACACTACACCGTAAAAATTATGAAAGAAAGTAGTTTGTCTTTATCTTATTTTCTCTTAGTTGCAGGGTTCATAAAATAAATACAATACAATAAGATTCTCCTTTAAAAGGGCAGGTCAAATAAATAATACCACAGTGGGGTTTCAATAAATAGGATCAGGTCATAAATAAGCAAGGAATAAATAGGGGTGCAATAAATACAAATGGCTAATAAATACTGTCAGACAATAAATACAATGCAGGAATAAATACAGTCAGACAATAAATACAGTCAATAAATAAAGCACCTTCAATAACTTAAATAACACAATTAATGACAATTACAGTTCACAACCCTTTCACGAGGTAGTTTGGTTTTACTTTGCCCAAGTACAGCTTGTGGTCATTTGGATGACATGGGGGGTGTCCCACCTAGATTGGTCAAGGCTGGGCCTGAACTGAGGTAGAATAAGGGTAACCTAAGGATCTGGCTCTCCCAAAATACACAACCCCTCACAGAGGTCACTGCACCAGTCTCAGTTCACCCCTGGCACTCCCAGGCTGGTTCTAACACCCCTCTAGCCCCAAGAATGGTCTTTTAGGGCTCCACAGGGCCTCAGATGCCCCTTCTACCACTTACTGCCCTTTTCACGATGATCGGCTCCGCTCGGCGCCGTGTCGATGTCGTGAGGCGGCTCCGGCTCGATGTCGCTGGGCGGCTCCGGTTCGATGTCGCTGGGCGGCTCCGGTTCGGTGTCGCTGGGCGGCCTCGACTCGATGTCGCTGGGCTGCTCCGGCTCGATGTCGCCTTCCGGCGTCGCAGGGTCACGGTCTCCCCGCTTCCGGATGTCTCCGGAGTGCGACCTCCACTCCCGACCTCCGGCGCGCTTCACCTCAGATTCCGGCGTCTCCGGAGTGCGATCTCCACTCCCGACCTCCGGCGCGCTTCACCTCGATCTCCGGCGACTCCGGAGTGCGATCTCCACTCCCGACCTCCGGCGCGCTTCACCTCGACCTCAGGTAACTCCTTACTCGACCTCCGGTGCCTCTCCACGACCTCCGTCGGCGCCCTCTCTCGACCTCTGACGGCTCCGGGTACGACGTCTGCTTTCTGTCAGCGCCGCTTCTCCACCTCAGGCCTCAGGTCTCCAGGCTTCTCGACGTCAGGACTCCAGGAGGACACCGCTAAACAGGTCAGGAGCTTGCTGGTCTTCTTCTTTAAGGCCTCTTCACAATATTTAGGTCCTTAAGATGGTTTTTCTGGTCTTGGTCCCACACAGGGCTCTAGGCTGGGCTTGGTCAGTAGGGACTAGCATCAAGGGTGGGTTTCTGGACCCCACTCCAAGCACTGGTTTCCACCCCTGCTGCCTTACTCCGACCTCCTTCTGAACTGCTCCTCTCTCCTCTCTAGTCAGATGCCAACTGCCACTCTGAGATGGCCTCCCAACATTCTAAACTGCCTCTCCCTCTGTCACAAGGTTCTAGAATGTTGCAGAAGGTTCCAGAAATCTCCAGTGGGTTCTGATGATGTCACAGGTGACAATGGGTGGCCACCATTTTGTGTCTAAGGCCCTCAGACAGAAGTTCCAGGGGTAGGGAAAATGGCTCCCTGACCCTGCATCAACACTAAAAAGTCTGGTGGTTCCCAAAAAGGAAAAATTATAACAGGGTTTGAGGCAAAAGTGGGACAAAATAAATAATGATGAGGAGGGACCACCCAAAGGGCTGACAGGTCTAACACGCGTCCCCCCCAGCTGAAAGTGGGGAGAGCTACCCAACCCCTTGGGAGTTCTCATCACTAAGGCGGAAATACCTTGAGAGACCGTCTGCATTGGCGTGGTCCACTCCAGGCCGATGTTCCACCTGAAAGTCCATTCCCTGTAGGGAGAAAGACCACCTTAGCAACTTGGGATTCTCCCCCTTCATCTGCATCAGCCAACGAAGGGGTCTGTGGTCGGTCTGAACTAGGAAGTGCGAGCCAAACAGGTATGGCCGCAACTTCTTCAGAGCCCATACCACTGCAAAGGCTTCACGCTCTATTGCACTCCACTTCTGTTCCCTGGGAAGTAGTCTCCGGGATAGGAAGACCACGGGTTGATCCAGACCCTCTTCATTGAGTTGCGATAACACTGCCCCAATGCCATGTTCCGATGCATCCGTCTGGACAATGAACACCTTGGAAAAATCTGGGGCCCTTAAGACCGGGGCCTCGCACATGGCTTGCTTCAGTTTCACAAAGGCCTGCTGGCAAGCCTCCGTCCAGACTACCCGTCGAGGTTGCTTCTTGGACGTAAGCTCCGTGAGGGGGGCCACAATGGTCCCATACCCCTTCACGAAGCGGCGGTAATATCCGGTGAGGCCCAGAAAAGCTCGGACCTCAGTCTGAGTCTTGGGGGGTTCCCAGGCCATAATAGCCTCGATTTTCGCCTGGAGGGGCTGCACCGCTCCCCTACCCACCAAGTGTCCAAGGTACACTACCGACCCCTGCCCGATCTGGCATTTACTGGCCTTGATCGTTAACCCAGCTTGTTTCAGGGCCTGGAGAACAGTTTGCAGGTGACGCAAGTGATCCTCCCAGCTGTTACTGAAGACGGGAAAGTCGTCCAGTTAAGCAGCAGAGAAACTCTCCATTCCGGCGAGGATCTGGTTCACCAGACGCTGAAACGTGGCAGGGGCGTTCTTAAGCCCAAAGGGCATCACGCAGAACTGGTAGTGGCCCTTGGGCATGGAGAAGGCTGACCTTTCCTTAGCTCCATCAGTCAGAGAGATCTGCCAGTACCCGGAAGTAAGGTCAAAGGTACTCAGATATTGGGCAGCTCCCAGCCGGTCAATCAATTCATCCGCCCTTGGTATCGGATGAGCATCAGTCTTGGTTACTGAATTCAGTCCCCGGTAGTCCACACAGAACCTCAGTTCCGGTTGGGCACCCGGTGGTGCAGCTTTTGGTACTAGTACCACCGGACTGGACCAGGGGCTGCTGGAAGGTTCAATCACTCCTAGCTCCAGCATCTTAGTGACTTCACTGTGAATGCTGGCCTTCACCTTGTCTGTCATCCAGTAGATCTTTGACTTCACAGGTGGGCTGTCTCCTGTGTCCACGTCATGGACGCACAGGTGAGTCCTACCCGGAACAAGGGAGAACAACGAAGAGTACTGCCCCAGGACCTGGCGGCAGTCCTCCTGCTGTTCAGGAGTTAGGGACGGGGAGAGAATCACTCCCTCCACCAACCCATCCTTCTCTTGAGACTCAAATAAGTCGGGGAGAGGCTCGCTTTCCACGTCCTCTGCTCCGTCAGTCACCATTAACAATATGACTTCGGGCCTCTCATGGTGGGGTTTGAGGCGGTTGGCATGCAGCACCCGTAGGGGCTGACAAGGGGTCTTCAGATCCACCAAGTAGGTAGCCTTACCCTTCTTCTCCAACACCTCAAAGGGTCCTGACCAGCGATCCTGGAGGGCGCTAAGCTCTCCTGGTTCGATCACCCACACCTTCTGGCCAGGCTCCAACTCCACCGGGTGAGCATTGTGGTCATACCACGCCTTCATCACTGCTTGGCTGGCTTCCAAGTTGTCAGAAGCTTGCTTCCACAACTTAGCCATTTGGCTCCGGAAGGCCAGCATGTAGCTCACCACGTCCTGGGGAAGCTTCCTGGGAGTTCTTTCCCATCCGTCTCTCACCAGGCTGAGAGGTCCACGCACAGGGTGCCCATACAAAAGCTCGAAGGGGCTGAAGCCCACTCCCTTCTGTGGCACTTCCCTGTAGGAAAACAATAGACAGGGTAGGAGGACGTCCCATTTCCTCCGCAGGCTTTCAGGCAGACTTCTGATCATGCCTTTCAAGGTCTTATTGAACCTCTCCACCAGACCATTGGTCTGGGGGTGGTAAGGAGTGGTGAACCGGTAGGTCACTCCACACTCCTTCCACATCACCCGCATGTATGCTGACATGAAGTTGGTCCCCCTGTCGGACACAACTTCCTTGGGAAAACCCACTCGGGTAAAGATTCCCATCAGGGCCCTAGCCACAACAGGTGCAGTAATGGTCCTCAGAGGTATGGCCTCTGGGTACCGTGTGGCATGATCCACCAGAACCAGGATAAACCTGTGACCAGCTGTAGTAGGCGGATCTAACGGTCCCACAATGTCGATGCCCACCCTTTCAAAGGGGGTGCTAACGACAGGAAGTGGTTCCAGGGGAGCTTTCAGCTTCACCCCTGTTTTCCCACTGGCTTGACAAGACACGCACGTCCGGCAGTAGGTGTCAGACGACACTTTCATCTGAGGCCAATAAAAGTGTGGGACAAGACGGGCAAAGGTCTTGTCTTGCCCCAGGTGTCCTGCCAAGGGGATTTCATGAGCCAATTCCAGAAGGAAGGCTCGGTAACGTTGAGGGACAACCAAGGCCCGTGACGATCCGTGCATGGGTGCCTTGGGTTCACTGTAGAGGAGGCCATCCTCCCAGTAAATATTATAGTTCCCCTCAACGTTCCCTGCTGCCTGGGCTTTGGCCTGTCGCCTCAGTCCCTCAAGGGTAGGACACTCCTTCTGGCCCTTGCAGAATTCCTTCCTGGTCGGCCCTCCCTCCACGTGCCACTCGGCCGGGATGGGTAGGTCCTCCAGTTCAGTAACATCCCCCTCCGCGGACTCCTGGTCCGCCACCTCCGGTGGCCTATCCGTCACACGGGGCGCGGATGCCGAGGCAGGCTCCTCCTGTCCTTGGTTCTTCCCTTGATTGGCAGCCGGCGGTGCCTTTGTTCCAGGCTCCCGCCTAAACGAACTCCCCCTCCGGGTAGTCGCAGACCTTGTACTGACACAGGCCCAGTCAGGTGTACCCAGCATCTCAGCATGAGTCCGGTATTCCACCTCCTTCCAAGCATTCTGCTCCATGTCATTCCCCAGCAGACAATCGACTGGCACGGCAGGGCTTACGGCAACTCGAAGTGAACCTGCAACCCCTTCCCATTCAAATGGAACCTCGGCCACCGGATAGTGGCCCATTTTGCCGTCAGCCATCGCGGCAGGGTGGAGCACATGGGGAATCACCTGCTCTGGAGACACCAGTTGGCTACGTACCATAGTCATACTGGCTCCTGTGTCTCTCAGAGCCTCCCCTCTTTGGCCGTTGATGGTGACCCATTGCCCATACTTTGTGGTATTTGCGGGCACCTGGATCTTAGGAACCATCTCCCGTTCTCCCAGGGACACTAAAGTGACACCCGCCCACTCCCTTCCCTTATCTAAGGGCATCTCCTCCCCGAGCACTACACTAGCTACTCCGGGGGCCTTTCCTCCGATGGGACGGGGTGGTCTTTTCGGGCACTTCACATCTCCCTTATAGTGTCCGACACCACCGCACTCGTAGCAATGGACAACCCTTGGCTGCTGACTCTGGCCAGGATTAGGGTTTCTGGGGGGGGTTAGCCCTAGGGGTGAATCCTGTTCCCTTCCCTTGGGAACTATTTTGGGGGCCTTTAGAGAACTCCGTTTTCTTTTCCCCTCCCTCTTTCTTCTGGGGGGCGCCCTGTCCGGTCTTTTGAGAGTCCCCTCCAGTCCCCCTTGTGGACACCCGGGTACTAGCCCAAATGTCCGCCTCCTCAGCAAGCTTCCGGGGATTGGTCAGCTTGCTATCCACCAGGTGTTGACGCAGTTCAGGGAAACATTTTTCGAGCAGGTGTTCCTTCAACATCAAATCAAACAACCCCTCATAGTCCCTCACCTCACTGCTCTGTATCCAATCCTCCAGTGCCTTCTTTGCATAGTCCAGAAAATCCACCCAATTCTGTGTGCCCAGTTTGTGGCTACCCCGGAACTTCTGTCTATTCTTCTCGGGTGTTAGTCCAAACTTCCTCACGAGCGCCACTTTCATGGTGGGGTAGTGGGTCTGCTCATCCTGCTCTAGGGCCAATAATGTATCCCTACCAGCTGGAGGCATGTATTTATACAATCCCCCTCCCCAATACTTCTCTGGAACCCCATGGACTCTTAATGAGATCTCATAGGCCGCTAGCCACTTGGCGATATCATCACCTGCACTATAGCTAGCTACTATGTCTTTTGGCAAATAGGGTTTGGATTCCCTGGTGATTTCTCTTTCTTCGCTGCCACCACTAGGAACAGGGTGTGCCCCGACCCGTAGGATCTGGAGATCTATCTACCTGAGCCTCAACTCGTGAGCCATCCTCCGTTCCTCTTTTTCTTTCTCCAGCTTCGCCAAATCCCATGTGAGCTGTCTTTTCTCCCTCCGGTCAGTGAATTCTGCTTCTAATAAGCCGTTGCTAGAGACACTGCTGCCCTTCCTTGAAAGTGTTCTGGGCCCCGCTACTAGGTCCCCCACCTCAGGTTGGTACAAACCAGCCCCCTCGCTGTCAGGCTCTCCATCCCTGTCCTCCTTCTCAACCTTACTTTCTCGTCGTGCCTCCCACCAAGCCCTTAAGCTGGTCTGGAGCTCACCCTTCTTTGCACCTTGGGGACAAAACACCCCCTCTCTCTGACAAAACTCCCTGAGTTGGGTCACCGTGTAAGTTTCCAGATCCTCTAATACAAACTCCATTTTGCCCACTCAGGATAGAAGACAGTTGCTTACAGAAGCTATGCAGGGGGGTACCTTTTGTAATACCTCCTCCCACCACCAGAAGTAAATTTGGAAAAAACAAAACTCAAAATTAGGAAGTCCGCTTGGAGAAAACTCCCGGTGTAGGCCTATGGACTACCCACCGTTATTGTCAAGTGGACGCAAGCACAGCTCAATCCCACCGCTGAACACCAATTTTATGTTGGAAACCGGACAACCGGGTTAGCAGTCACCAGGTTCCCAGCACAACGGTAGCTTGGCTCAAGCGGTTGGGGTACAGGCACCGTGTTAAGCGTACGTCACACCCTCACAATAACCATGCGTTCATCCATTCCAAAAACGACACTACACCGTAAAAATTATGAAAGAAAGTAGTTTGTCTTTATCTTATTTTCTCTTAGTTGCAGGGTTCATAAAATAAATACAATACAATAAGATTCTCCTTTAAAAGGGCAGGTCAAATAAATAATACCACAGTGGGGTTTCAATAAATAGGATCAGGTCATAAATAAGCAAGGAATAAATAGGGGTGCAATAAATACAAATGGCTAATAAATACTGTCAGACAATAAATACAATGCAGGAATAAATACAGTCAGACAATAAATACAGTCAATAAATAAAGCACCTTCAATAACTTAAATAACACAATTAATGACAATTACAGTTCACAACCCTTTCACGAGGTAGTTTGGTTTTACTTTGCCCAAGTACAGCTTGTGGTCATTTGGATGACATGGGCGGTGTCCCACCTAGATTGGTCAAGGCTGGGCCTGAACTGAGGTAGAATAAGGGTAACCTAAGGATCTGGCTCTCCCAAAATACACAACCCCTCACAGAGGTCACTGCACCAGTCTCAGTTCACCCCTGGCACTCCCAGGCTGGTTCTAACACCCCTCTAGCCCCTAGAATAGTCTTTTAGGGCTCCACAGGGCCTCAGATGCCCCTTCTACCACTTACTGCCCTTTTCACGATGATCGGCTCCGCTCGGCGCCGTGTCGATGTCGTGAGGCGGCTCCGGCTCGATGTCGCTGGGCGGCTCCGGTTCGATGTCGCTGGGCGGCTCCGGTTCGGTGTCGCTGGGCGGCTTCGGATCGATGTCGCTGGGCTGTTCCGGATCGATGTCGCTGGGCGGCCTCGACTCGATGTCGCTGGGCTGCTCCGGCTCGATGTCGCCTTCCGGCGTCGCAGGGTCACGGTCTCCCCGCTTCCGGATGTCTCCGGAGTGCGACCTCCACTCCCGACCTCCGGCGCGCTTCACCTCAGATTCCGGCGTCTCCGGAGTGCGATCTCCACTCCCGACCTTCGGCGCGCTTCACCTCGATCTCCGGCGACTCCTCACTCGACCTCCGGTGCCTCTCCACGACCTCCGTCGGCGCCCTCTCTCGACCTCTGACGGCTCCGGGTACGACGTCTGCTTTCTGTCAGCGCCGCTTCTCCACCTCAGGCCTCAGGTCTCCAGGCTTCTCGACGTCAGGACTCCAGGAGGACACCGCTAAACAGGTCAGGAGCTTGCTGGTCTTCTTCTTTAAGGCCTCTTCACAATATTTAGGTCCTTAAGATGGTTTTTCTGGTCTTGGTCCCACACAGGGCTCTAGGCTGGGCTTGGTCAGTAGGGACTAGCATCAAGGGTGGGTTTCTGGACCCCACTCCAAGCACTGGTTTCCACCCCTGCTGCCTTACTCCGACCTCCTTCTGAACTGCTCCTCTCTCCTCTCTAGTCAGATGCCAACTGCCACTCTGAGATGGCCTCCCAACATTCTAAACTGCCTCTCCCTCTGTCACAAGGTTCTAGAATGTTGCAGAAGGTTCCAGAAATCTCCAGTGGGTTCTGATGATGTCACAGGTGACAATGGGTGGCCACCATTTTGTGTCTCAGGCCCTCAGACAGAAGTTCCAGGGGTAGGGAAAATGGCTCCCTGACCCTGCATCAACACTAAAAAGTCTGGTGGTTCCCAAAAAGGAAAAATTATAACAGGGTTTGAGGCAAAAGTGGGACAAAATAAAAAATGATGAGGAGGGACCACCCAAAGGGCTGACAGGTCTAACAAGGCCAAAATAACCGTCTCATACATTTGGATAGCATTCTTTTTTGTGGTGATAAAAACATACTTTCTATCCAGAAACATCTGCATGTCACCACAGAAGTCAGCTACTTTGAGGGTAAAAATGAACACTAAGTTCTTCTGTGAAAGGTCCTAACCCTAAGTAAGGTTTCAAATTGTACAGTCTATTGGAGACAACACAGGAAATAACAAATTGTACTTCTGGAACTTAAAAACCTTCTTGGTGGCTCCCCTTTTTAGGTCTTGCCTACGCAGCGCGCATGCGCCGCTTAGGAGGGCCTTTAGCCGTCCTTCTGCTCTTTTTCAAGCACATACTCGTGCTTGTGGCGGCATCCACATTGCGGGAGCGAGCAGCGCCACGCATGCTAATTGGCTGTTGCTCGCTCCCACAAGAAAACACTTGAAATACTGCTTGAAAACAGCAGTATTATTTATTCCCTCGTGCACGGCTCTCTCTCCTGAAACAAGCTGCTCTCTCCACTGTTCTTTGCTCTCTCGCTTTTCTTTTACACTCTCCTTTCTCCTCATCGTTTTCTTTCCCTCCCTCTGTACTCTCTTTTGTGTCTCTTGTTTATCCTTTTTATCTTTATCTGACCTCTGTCCGTGTTTCCTTCCAGTCTGTCGCCTTGTCATTCATGTCTGTCATTCTCTCGTCTCTTTAACTCTCTCTAAGTAGCATTTGTCATTCCTCCCAGGCCTGCTCATGACATTTGATGTTCCAGAAATATGTCCTCGCTATGGAGACTGTCCACATATTCACGTAATCAGGAAAGTCGCCTGAAGCCTCCTAACATAAGGGCACGCCGCCCCAGCACGTGCCATTCAGCTAGAGACAGCGCCAAGAGGTCTTGGAAATGTCAGACTCTTTTATATTATGTCATGTTTTGTAAAGCTATTACCATTTGTACAGCGCCTTTAACCAAAAGAACAGTCCTGAAGCGCTTTCTTAATTTGACCGCCATTTTTATACAGTTCTGGGATTTCCATCCATCGGTTTGCACAATTGTCTGTGCTGCGCTTTCCATATATCGTGTGCCATACAATATGTTGTCTATTTTTTACCAGTACTCTAACTCATTGTCGACGCACTGCAGCTCACAAGGCCCCGACCTAAAGCACTTTGAATCCGGCCTCCTCGGGGAACTGTAATCCATCTGTAACGAAACTGGTGCTCATGTAAAGTGCTCTGATACTGGTCTAGTTCGCGCTGTATAAAAATCTTTAAAAAACAATAAACGGACCCGTGAATAAACAGTGCTTCCTACAGCTGCACATTTGGGAAACATCTCTCTGCTGTCTGAATTTGCCTCCCTTTTAATCTTCTTTTCTTTTCTTGTCCGATTCTTTTATTAGCCATGAATTCTAGCGGTAAGAAGGGAATGCTTTTGTTTTGTGGGCGCCGTTCCCCACGCACCCCGCCTCTTCAAGGGGAGAGAGTGAGCGTGCTTCGGGCTCCTGAAAATACACCCTCCGTAATTACTGGTGCTCTCCCTCTGAGGTTTTATTACTTATTCCCTAGTGCACTCTCTCTCGCTTTCTCTTTTATTATTCACTCTGTGTTTTGCTTGCACTTTCTCTCGATATTTGTCTTTTTTTTTATTTTCCCCTTTATTCACTCTCTTTTGCTCGCACTCTGTTTCTCGTTTTTTTTTTTTAATTCTCCCACAGGACAAGGCAACATCGACTCTCTCAGTGACTGACTGACTCTCACTGACTCTCAGACTGACTGACACTCTCTCACTCTCAGACTGACTGACACTCTCTCATTGACTTACTCTCTCATTGACTTACTCTCTCACTGACTGACTCACTAACTGACTGACTGACTCTCTCACTCTCTCGCTCACTGACTGACTGACTCTCTCAGTCTCTCTCTCACTGACTGACTCTCACTCACTGACTCACTCACTGACTCACTCAGTGACTGACTCTCTCTCATTCTCTCACTGACTGACTGACTCTCTCACTGACTGACTGACTGACTGACTCTCTCACTCTCTCTCTCACTAACTGACTCTGACTGACTGACTCTCTCACTGACTGACTGACTCACTAACTAACTGACTCTCTCACTAACTGACTGACTCTCTCACTCTCTCTCACTGACTGACTGACTCTCACTCCCTCTCACTGACTGACTCTCTGACTCTCTCACTGCCTGACTCTCTGACTCTCTCTCTCTCACTGACTGACTCTCTCACTGACTGACTCTCTCTCTCTCACTGTCTGACTCTCTGACTCTATCTCTCTTACTGACTGACTCTCTCTCTCACTCGCTCTCACTGACTGACTCTCTCTCTCACTGACTGACTCTCTCACTGACTCACTCACTCTCTCTCTCTCTCTCACTGACTGACTAACTGACTGACTCACTGACTGTTATACAGGTACTGTTTCCCACCCTTCACTCTCCTGTTATTTATGCCCCCATAACAAAAAAAAACATAACCAGCAACCATTGGGACAGGCAGATAGAAGTTGCCAGCATTGAAAGGACAGAAAAACTCAAGACATTATTTATTGTTAATACTTTTTTAATACAGTAGTTTCAGTTGTACATAATGCTTTCTTGGTCGTCTATAAGGTAACAAAAATGCTTCTGACACTTCTTTATTATAACTTTTCAGCATGGTGCAGACTTCAGTACAGCACAGCTTAAAGACATAGGCAAAGTCGATATCTCTGGCTAAACACTTATAAGGTCCCAAAGGCGAGGCCTATTGGCTATGACAATGCTTGTTTATCTCATCTTTTCCCTCCTGCTGCATCTGAAGCAATACCTCACTCACTCACCACCACTCATGGTTCTACACAATGATCAGAAAAGTGGACTCACAGATATTCCATTAGAGTACAAGGAGAAAAATCACTAGAGAGAACATTGGTGGTAGGCATGTCGGTGAACTGCTTCCTGTTACCAAAGTTTACCAAGCTAACCGTTAGTAAGGATGACACAGTTTTACATCCATAAATGTTTGTCACTGAAGTTCTAATTTTCCCGTCAGATCCTTCTTGAAGACTTCATGGATGTGGCCCAAATGTGATTTAATATTCAGGGCGTTAACAGAATTTCATTCCCTACCCAGCGTTTGTTTTGTGTTTTACATTCTTGTGAAGTGGAAACCTCGCTAGCCCTCATAAAGAAAAGTTTTTTCTTTGAGGTTTTGCTTATTTGTTGAACAATTTTATTGCGTGTTATTCAGAAAGAAAATTGTCATGACTGTCATTGGTACTCCTAGCTATAGGCATACAATCTGGTGTACGCTGTACATGGAGTCTTAAACCTTCAAAGAATTTCAATGGGTCTTTGAAGATGTTTTTTTCTCCTGAAAAGTAATCCCATATAGGGGAGAGATTCCTTTACATTGTTACATCAGTATCATAGCAAATCAAATTACAGAGGATAACAAATGTCTTTCACGCACCTGCACGCTTGCTCTTAGTTTACTAGAAATAGGTGTCACATATTGTACTCCTCATTGGCTGAAATCGACCTTTAAAAAAATGTCTTTATCTGGGGAATTCAGGCATCCTCTATCTGCCGCCCTTCGGGGAAGTCTCTCTTGACGAAATTCCCAAGAATCTACGAACTCTAGAAAAAGTTATTAAAGTCAACATTGTATTAACTGATCTGAAGTAGCAGATCCTGTCAGGATGATGTTTGAAGACCTATCGCAATGTGAACTATTAAATCACTACATGAAATGTTGCAATTGAACACGCATGCTTTCATTTTCACGGACATGCCTTGCAATGATAACACTTCCCTATTAAACGGCAGCAATGGGTGTGAAGCACTGGCTCGCTCCTACGCATGTTTGCTTATCTTGGCGGGAAACATGAGTCGCCACTCCTCAGGTCACAGCCTTCAAGATCACATGCGTTTGAGTGCTCGTGAATTTATATTTCCTTAGTGTGTTTATACAGCGTCATGTTGTAAGAAGTATTTCCCATTCGTTCTTCTTAAGAGACTCGGTCATGCTATTTTTAAAAAATACTTCTAAAAAAATAAAAATCTAAAATATTTTTAGCCTCTTGCATCTACAAAAACGCGGGAAATACGACTATTGACTCGAGAATCCACCAGTCAACGTTTAAGCTTCTTTAATTCAACAACATGTAATGACAAAAATTATTCTGGCACTATTTACAGGCCCAGAGAAAAATCAATAAAAAGTATATTATTGTGAATACATTGAGGTTCTCCAAAATCTGAGAAATCCACAGAATATATATTAATGTAAATCCACCCATTTCATGTTGGAGTCTCCTATTCCTAATAATGTCAATAACCCATGTGCGAGCAGGGCTGTCCCAGCACCGAGTGCGTAAACTTTTTGCCGTGCTGGGAGATGAGACTCGCCCCAGAGCGAGAGCGCTCACAACTCTACATCCCTACACAACACAAATATATAGCACACAATTTGTCCATTGCAGTGATGAGGCGTTTGGATGGGCGAATGACTCTTCTAGGTCCCTGACATTTACAGATGGCCAAGCTCACTTCCACCAAAGCCCTCATGATCTGCCAAAGATTGAGAAACATGAAGAGGAGAGGGGGAGATGCAAGGGGGCATGTTAGAGGAGCAAGAAGGTTTAGCATGGAGATGCTCAGCAGTTGGCCTAGACATTTCTCATCCAGTATTTCCCCCGACTGACTCACTGCCTACTCCCGGGTCCTCATCCGTAATGGCTTCTTCGCATTCCTCTCCATGCAGGGTTTGTAGGTATGAAGAGTTTTGATTAATTGTATGTCCATCTCACCAGGTGGTGATCAGAGCCATGAATGCCAATAATTATGTGTGGCTGAAGATCAAATTTCGAGTCTTCTTTCTGATGACTTCTTGCCTAGGCATGTACTAAGTCTCCTTACTGTGTGTGGGAGACCTCGGCTGATCAGCGTCTGCCTGCATGTTGTGTTGTCTTGTTTTGGCAAGGGTATCCCTTTGTTGAATGTTCTGCAATGTGCAGGACTTGGATTTCACTGAATGATGTGAAATGGTCATGCTGATTTTACACCCAAGCATCAGCTCAACAGGAGACGCAGACATAGTGCTGTGAGGGGTGTCCCGGTATTCACATATTGTCTGGCACAAAACGTCAAATAAAGATTGATGTCTGAGCTTAGAAACATGCAATATTTTCTTCAGAGGGGCTATGAAACACTCAACCAGACCACTGGCTTGTGGCCTCAAAGGTGTAATCTTCCAACGTTTAAAGTCTAACTTCCTTAAAAAAAACTTGAATTCTTTGCCGGTTAAGGCTGGCCATTGTATGACTAGACGATACACTGGATGGCAGACAGCAAGGATATTTTGTTCAATGCTAGGATAGTCACATCAGATGAAGTGCTGGGCACTGTTGTTGGTTCGGGAAAGATGGAACACTCGTCTGTGACGACTAGGAGGTGCTGACCAGTGATTAGAGGTACAAAGAAATCAAAAGCAACTTCTCTCCATACATGTTTTAGGATTCTCTGACATCTGAAGCAGCTCGAGAGCTTCGTCCCTGCCCAGCGCCTGACATACACAGGAAGAACTTGCTTTCTCTTTAACGTGTTGGTCTAGATGTGGAAAACATACCTTTTGCCTCGGAAGTCTCTTTGTGGGAACCACTCCACTTTGTGCTTCATGTTTAAGATTTTTTTACGTGACTTTGCAGTGATTGGGGGATGAACAGTCGAGTGCCACGTAAAAGTAGTCCCTTTGGGTGGTTGGCTAGTTCTTCCTTCGAGAGAGAGAGACAGCGAGAGAGTGAGAGAGAGATCTCCGTTACAGTATTGCAGAATGCCCGTACTGACGCGTTTCGGCTGATCCCAGCCTTTCTCCCTACAGTGAATGCATTTTAATAGTGATGTCAAGTGCAACACTTTACTTTAATATCGTTAAAGTACATGTGCAAGTTTATGCTGCATATTTGTGACGTGTAGGGTGGAGCCAAAATTGATCTGCTCCAGAAGCTCCATCCCTATACGGAAGTTCTGGTTGCTGAACTTCCCATACAAAATTAGATATGAAGTCTGCAGGATTTCTGTCCTTTCCAGGTCTGTGGATTATTCTGAATCGGTAGTCCTGCAGACGTAACCCCCAACTCTCAATGCGAGGGGGCATTTTGGCCTTCAGGTTGCCAAATATTCACAATAAAGTTTGATGGTCTGTCACAAAAGTGAAGGATTTTCAATAGAGGATAAGATGAAAAGGCTCTCAAGCCCACACTACAGCAAGGAATTCTTTCTCGGCCTACAAGCAGGCCATTTCCGGCTTGGAGAGACTGAGACCGGCATTACCAATCACATGCCTTGGTGCTGCAGGGTCAGCATCTGTTTATGATCGGATAGCTCCAAGCCCCACAGGGCTCACATCAACTACCAGTTTAGTTAGTAAAGCTTCCTCATAATATGCAAGATTATCGGCTGCCGCTGTTATGTCCTTTGTTTTCAAATGCGCTCCGACACTGCAAAGTCTATTTTAAAAAAGGACCACTTTTTGTGAGTTGCCTCAGTGGCTCACTTACTGAGGCAAAGTTAGGTAGGTACCTGGAGCATTAGCAAGCTAGCCACAGAAAAGAGATAAGAGTAGATATATTGTCCGGGTGTGGTGCTGCTAAAGCAGTGCCCTTGATGGGGTTGGGCCGCATGCCATCAGCCAAGGAAAATATGTTGAAAGATCTTGAGAGCTTGTTCTAAGAGTGCACTTTTCTTAAGTGTCAGATTAGCATCTTGCAGTGACTACCTACAGTAGAAAAGAGCTGGATTCTGAAGGTAGTCAACATTAGGTAATTAATTGCAAGATATGTTTTTCTCAGTAAGGGTATGAAAGCCAGCAGCCACTAAATTAAGAGTTTAGAGGTGTCTTCTAAGAATGCATAGGATGAGCCGCCTAAAACAAGAACTGTTGTTTCTGCTACCCAAATACTTGCTTCTTTAAAAGATGACTCTTTCGAAGCTCCTGCCATCATATTGCAGGGAACATGGGAATGAAACCTAAGACCGTACAAGAGGAGTTCACAGAAAAAGGAGTATTTTACCAAAAGGTATGGAATTTATGTGGCTAAAAAACATTTCATTCCGATGAATATAGATATTGGTGTTGCAATGTAGGTATCCCCTTTGGTACCTACTCTTGGAGCTGATGGGGTAGAATTTATGGGAGAGCAGAGGACCACCTCCTAGATCTAAGGCGGTGTGACAAAAAATAGGAATATTAGAGGAAGCAAGATGGAGCCTTTAAAGGCACTGCGGTTAGGGGAGCTTCACTGTGAGGAAAAATCAAGGCCCCAAGCCCAATGCACTAGGTTCCCTGATAAGGTAAGGGGGGCACAGACATGCAATGAATCGAGAAGAGTGGAGCCCACCTTAGCTGCCACAAGACCATTAGGCATTAAGAAAATAACAGACAAACCAGCAGTGATTTTTCAAAAAGTACTAGAGTGCTCCCACAGTATGAAAAGAAGAAACCCTGGGGACAGAGGGGTCAAACTGAATGCTCCCTGAAAAAAAGAATTAACTGAAATGAAAAATAGAGCGCGGCTGCGTGCCAGAAAGGATGCCCCAGAAGCAAGAATTTTACCATATTTACCTTCCCCGAGACAAACTTGAATTTCAGAGGTAACTTCAGATGATTAAGAACAGCTGACAAAAGCGAAGGTGGGTCTGGGTTCTAATACTAGTTGCCGGTGGTGGGAGTCCCACTGTTTCCAAGGGAGAAGATGGATCATTCATGTAGAAAGACATCTAGCATCAATTAGCAGACCGAGAGCATTCGCCTCAGACCTTGCTGGGAGGGTTCGAATCTTAGATACGAGAATAGTCCAACTTAAAGTCTGTGTCGAACCAGAGAGGACAACACATGTGAATGCAGGTCTCAAGGAGTTAGACTTCTGCTTAACTGGCCAAGCTGGAGAAGAAAGAACTAGAGCACAGATAACTAGAATAATAAACGTAAAATGAAGCAGAGCAGCTGGAAGTCCCACTGAACCGCATCCTGCTAGGATAGAACTATGGTCTACCACTAATGTCTCTGGACAGATTGCGAAACGATCCTGCAGAAGATGCAAGACAAAGATCAGACTGACTCTGCAGCTCCAAAATAATTCATTTCCCAGACTTCTCATTACTTTTATTGATGAAAAAAAGACTATAGGACATTTACCAGATGACGCTATGCAAAGGAGCGCAATATCGTTTGAGTTTCCCATAGGTTTGCTTTTTAAAATGACCTGCATACATTAAATCATTCAGATTCCCAAGAGACAAAGAGTTCTGTAGGAACTGCCAAGTGAGGTGGATGGGCTGAAGGTAGGCCCCACCAAATGAGAGGGAAGATTGCTTAGCAGGTCAAAGATGAAAGACAACAAAAGCACCCGCAATCTGTGCACTCTCGCTGGCCAAAAGGTGGGGCCGCTCAGATTAGTGCTAGGTCAGGACTCTAAATGGAGCCGAAACCATGCATGCTGCGCGTATTTTACGATAATTGCGAGAAGGTATGATACAGAGATATGATGATACAAGACATTATTTGTCTGAGATGTCCACTGAGGTGGCTGACAGTGGACAGTTTCACCATTCCAAAGTTGGGGCAGCAGAGGGACCAGAAGGTGCTGATGCTCTCTTACAGATTAGTGATGTAAATTGTTGTTGCGAGTAGATTTGGGGGTAATGCTAGGTTGAAATTGGTTTACCTCAGTAGCTAATTTCAAATCAGATAACCAGGCACCTCCTTAAGTTGGCAGCGATCTTTACCATAAACTGCGACTAAGAATGCCCTGAAAAACCCTTTGGGGATAAATCCCATGTTGGCTGATTGGCTGGTTCAGTCAATCTTTAGGAGCCACAAGTATGAGATGCCAATCAGAGGGATAGTGAAGGAGCGTTTCTTCACTTAAAGTACCCAGTGTTCATGTACGTTTTAAAGCTCAATATCTATTGCCGAAGGGGTGGATTCCTGAGAAGTTGGGACGCCACTGACACTCCTTTGGCAAGTTTGAGTACTGAGGATGGAAGTGATGATGGAGGGGGAGGTTTTCAGTACAGATGTCATATCAGAAACCAGTGATGGATAGCGCAAGCTCCGTTGCCCCGAGAGTGGGGCTCTAAATGTAAAGGGAGTGAACTCCCCAACAGGAGATCCCCGGTGAGGGGCTTCAGTAAACATGACCAGGGGACCCTTTTTCTTCCAGAAACTTACTTCAGAAGAGGAAGGGAGGGCATCCTTAGACATGTAATAATGTTTGGGGTCAACTGGGTAATCGTAGAAGGAGGGGGAGTTAAAGTTCTGTTGAGGACAGAAGTGGTACTCTCAAGTGAGATCTAGGTGGGAGATGCCTGTTCCTGATAGGAATGTTGGGTATAGAAACATAGGCCATAATCATTGCTCTGAGTCAAAGTCATCTTGGATACCTTGACTGGGTCACTAAGGGCTTCTTGCAATGTGTCTAAGTGTGGGACTTAATACAGGGAACTCTACGTTGGTAATAGCTGGAAGAAGGTCACCCTTGGGGGCTATCCTCATAATCCATCATCTGCTGCATACACAGATGCGTTAAAGTGTGAAACATTTACTCAACCCAAATGACAAAATTCCAGACATGCATCAGTAACTCGGCACCATCTGAAATGCTGCGGGAAGTCTGAAATCTGATGACCCCCACCTAAGAAAGGATCTGAGGGGATTCTAGAATAGGTTGATGTTCTACAGGACTTGGCAGGGAATGGGTGTAGGTACGCTCATAGTTCTATCATACAATCTGTGGTGTGGTTCTGTTGGAATTAAGATTATAGAAGGGGAAACATTCACAGTGTGGCTGTTCTGAAAGCTACAATAAAGCTCCCGTCCACAGGGGAAGTCCCTAAAATAAAGAAGAGCGGAGCAGGGCCCTAGTAGCCCTATAGTGCTTCTCATCATGGCCTGTAGATTGAGGTGGCAAAAGTAGAGCGGGCTTGCGTGGCACAGACCCACAATCATATTTGGATTTATGCATGTCCTGATAAGCAACGTTGTCTTAAATAAGGTAGACTACGCACAGTGGCGTAGCGTGGCTTGCCAGCATCCAGGGCAAGACAAGTATTGTGGCCCCTAACCCGTGAACAGTTCGCACTTCCGGGCGCAACATTTTAAAAGAAAAAAAATGAGTGTATGAATTTTTTTCTTTTAAAATTTTGTGCCCCCTAAGAATTTTGCGACCGGGGCAACTGCCCCTGTGCAGCCCCTCTATACTATGCCACTGACTATGCATAACGGGTATATTGGAGGTGAAGGACCATTTTTCCGAAATCGTCCGCTCCAAAGTTAGGAAGAGGTTCGGAACTCCCCAAAATTATGTAATGGGAAAAGAGCGAATATCTCAAATGGTCGTCTCGTCTGGGGTCTGGAGTCAGATGTGCGCCCCAATAATGGAAGAAAGGGACCCGAAGGGAATATACTTGCTACTTTGTCAATATTTCATTCCAACGCACCCCACCCCCCCCCCCCCCCCCGCTAATCTCCGTTTTGTGGCTGGTGCCGGTAATATGCCAACCATTAGTTGAGTCAGTGGTCTTTGTCTCTTGGGGATATTCCAAGACCGCACTTAATGCCAGGTTTTGTCCTTATACTTAACTCAGAATGAGATTTTTTTTGTCCGTTGGTGAACATTAGAATTTGAAAGAAAACTCTGAGGCCAGATAGGCCATAGGTTTACACTTAGCAGGCTTGGCTAGTTAATATTCACTCCTTTCGCAGTCTGTGGCAGTGAAGTTCATGGTCTGGGTAGAGGGATATGCCTGCTGCTCATGTGCTCAGATCAAGAGAGTAGCCAGAAAATACTCCCCACTTCGAACAGTATCCGTAGTGGCACTGAGCAAGCGGGTAAAGAAAGCAAATCCAGAAGTCATTTAGGACACTGCACCCTCTGAGGAAATTCTGAATGTCTGAAAATGTCATCCTTCCTGCTCTTCATCCTTCCTTGAGCCTTTCGTCATTTCTTTTTTCTTTTTTTCCTTCTTTACATCTTTTGTTTATTCTAACGTTCTTTCAGCTTTCTCTCCTCCTTCTTTCCATCCTTTCTGTACTTTTTCCCACCCTTTTGCCTGTCCCTTTTCCTGGCCGCCTTTCTGCCTTTTTACCTCAATCTATATATCCTTATTTCCATGCTTTTTTTAATCCACATAGCCATCCTTTCTTATCTATCCACCCTTACTTCCAACCATGCATCCATAAAGGGTTTCTTCTCCTATCCATACCTGCATTGTCTCCTACATCCTCAGTGATCTTCCATCCTTCATTCCATTCATCATTCGATTCATCCTTCTCTTCAAACATCCACACTTCTATGAATCCATCTCTCCATGTATCCTATTTCCCTTACATTCTTCTTTTCCTTCATCCCTCTTATCCTCCGTCTCTCTAGCAACCCATCTCTGCATTCATCCACCCTTCCCTGCATCCATACGCCCATCCATCCCTCCACCTATCCTCTCTGCATCCTTTCCAACACTTCTCTTTCTCCCCATCCTCATTTCCATTGCTCCCTCCCTTCCACCATCTCTTCCTTCCTTCCACTGCAAAAACTAGTATTTGAGCTTCTGATCAGAGTCAAGGGAGCCATAAACACCAAAGTAAAAGTTTCATGTTACAAAGAACTGTCCTCTAGCACCAAACCCCTGCTCACGCTTCTAGGGGGGGTTCATAATGCCTCTGGATCAGAGTTCTGCTCTCATAGCTTACCAGCACTGGAAACATCCAGACCGGATTTAAAGCAGACATTACACTTTGTTAAGGCAGGGTTAAATGATTTGCCCAGAATTACAGGATGTTTAGCCAAGACTGTGATCAAAACCTAGTTTCAAAGTTGTCAGCTCTGACTGCTAGGCCAGGTCTCTTTCACTTACTGTAATTGTCCTAAGTCAATCATTAACACGCTGGCTTGGTTGCTCTAACTAAATCTAATAAACAATAAACTTTGCTCAGTATCCAGATCAGAGAGTACCAACAGGCAGCAAGATTGTTGTTGCACCCTCACCTGCTCTGGCAGATCGCATCGATGCCAGCACCAATAAAAGCAGAAATCTTTGTCATTGTGAAAGATTTCACCTCCCAATTGGCTTCCTCCAACTTGATCACCCCCTCACATGACCTCTGCAACAATCTTTCTCAATTTTCCAGCAACAAAGTCACTGCCATTTACAGAAACTTCAGTCCACAACCAAACACCAAAGATCATGCAAACACCTCACGATCTTATCCAAAGAAAAAATGCCAACCACTTGGCCCATCATCACCACATAAAGTCCATCCACTCAGGGGCCCCATCAGACCCATGCCCCCACCTTTCCTCCAGATAACTGCAACCTATCAGTGCCATGCTCGCACTCATTCTGAATGCCTCCACCTTTTCCACGACCTCCAAGATGCTTTGAAACACACAACTGTCCTCCCATTCCTGAAGAAACCTACTCTACACCTGCATCCAAGGACAATCACCACGTTGGATCTGCTTCTTCCAGTCTCAGCCAATTAGAAGGGCACTGTACAACTTGGACGCCCTTCAATCTCATCTGCAGAGTTGCACAAGGATCTTCTCTGAGCCTGACCCTCTTCAATGCATACATGATTCCTCTAGCAAGCATAATTCACTCTCATTGTATCCACATCCTCTCCTCTGTCAATTACGCACAACTCATTCCATCCCTCATGGACAAAACGCCCAGTACCCAGATCAAGTTCAATGCCTAATTGACTAAAATCGCCAACTGGATGTAGACCAACTGTCTAAAACTGAACCCGGTCAAGACCAAAATGGTGATCTTTGGCAAGAGCACATCACTTTGGGGCTACTATTGATGGGCAACAGAGTTAGGACCGACACCCTCCCTCACCACCCATGCCAAGAACCATGGATCATCGACAGAAAACGCGCCCTGATGGTGGGTGATTCTTTGTTTTCATTAAATGGAACTTGGTTAATTTCAATTTCCTAATGTATTATACCGATCTATTCTGCTCTGAGTATAGTTACATTTATTGGCATGGCAATAAGACAGTCCCAGACTTAGTCAGGTTATCCTCACGGGAGAAGAATTGCCTGTCTAAGGTTCACAATTGTTTTGGTTCCTTCTAGATGCAAACTGCCTTCGTGGGATTCGAACGCATTGATCTTGTTGTGGGCACTTCTTGTGTTTCTCTTTCGTCTCTGTCCACCTCTCCTTTGTTTCCTCTTCCTCAGGGTCTTCCTCTCCCCCGCATCAGTTTGTGGTCTGCTTTTAGGTCCAACTGTAGGGGAGAGGAGTTGGACTAACGGCTAGGGTGGTTCACCTCAAATCTTGGGAACTGGGTTTGAGTCTCGGCAATGACGCTGAACATCCTGTGATTCTAGGCAAATCACTTAATCTTCCCGTGCCTAACCAAAATTAACGTGTGTCCTCATGTAACGTAACTGGTGCTATGGAAAGCGCTGTGATACCCGATTCAGGTCAAGGTCGGGCTATATAAAACTCTGCAAAAAAAAAAACTGTACAAAACGCAACTCATCCATCACAGAGTCTTGTTTTTGCAACCTCTCGTCTGCGGGGCTCTTGATGTTGCTATATTTTCTGTCATCTAACGTTGTCAAATCTCTTAGCAAACGTATAGATTCGGCCCCTCTCATAATCCAGGAGATAACACATAAATGTTGTGGTTTTCCTATCCTTGATTGGCTGCTCATATTTATTCAGGCGTCCTTTAAATTCTTAACCCCCTTGGAATCTGTTTTACTTGTAGATGTCTTTTCAAAGAGGCACACTCTAACCATCGCGAGATTTTCCTCTTTTCAATTCCTCCCATAGTTGTAAATATTTCCACAGGCTATTGACACTGCTCTTTGCCATTGCATCCAATGCATTTCCAGTATCTTTAGAATTGTCATCCGCAAACAGTTTAAATGCTTCCTGTTCTCTTTCTGAGCATTCCTCGTCACTCATAATGTTCATGTGAGTATTTTAATCCTTCAGGAATCTTTTTACACCACTCTTGAGCAGCGCTAAAACTCTCAGTCCTTGCAAATTATATCAATAGGCTGGAACCACTACTCCCCGGCTCCTGTATAAAACCGTTGCTGTGGTTCCTACCTCGGTGTGAGGACCTCGTCTGTCGAGCGTCCTCCGACTCCCGGCTCACGTTCTCCTCGTCAATCCAAGTTTCCGGTCACTGATCTCTGCGTCTGCGTGGGGCACGCCTGCCTCGTACTCACCTCGTATCTGACACTGCGGTTGCTGGCGTGCGGCCTGAATGCCGGTTGTGCCGCTCAACAGAGGCCTCCGCTCCGCCTCTGATATTTCAAACAAAAAAGAAACGTCCTTGTGAGGAGATTAAAGCGGCACTCCACAGATTGGTGAAATTGTGTTCTTTATATTTAATTCTTACTAAATTTCATCCACGCATTTCGGCTGTCTCAAACTGCCTTGTTCACGATGAAAACATGTTCCCTAAAAACATTTTTTAAAGGGCTCTCTCATATTAACAACAGTGACGACGGACTACAAATCTATATATTACCATTTCTTATACTGGTTTGGCCCCCAATTTAACTAAAAATCTAAAAAGCGATCCAATACTCTTAGCCAAATCTGCATTTCCCAGGGGTTTCAGAACGTACTCAAACAAGACTCCCCAGGTGTAAGGCAAAAATCACATTGTCCCAATCCTCTGATTATTTAGTAAACCCTTTCTAGTATGAGAGTGACCATAGACCATGGTGTGGGACTTGCTTTGGTTAAGTTAGATGCTGACAAATATGAATGAATTTGAGGAACTCCATCTTTAGAATTCTCTAACCCAGCATTTTCCAAACTGGTGGTCTGACTCACTGACGGGTAGCGAGCCCATTTATGGTGGGTCGCGAAATGTATACAAGTAATGTTTAAAATGATTAGCCCTGTTCGGCACTAGTGAAAAACTGCTAAACAATGTCCCTAAGTCCAGTTTTAAAACAAACCTTACAAGTATTTCTAAGCAAAACTCTGGATGATCCTTCCAGTATTTGGTGCTGCTGTTTTATTACTTCATAAACCCCTTTTGTTAGATAGCTTTTCACTAGTGAAACACGAAATTGGCAGTATTTCACTGTGAGGACATGCCACACACATCAGGGCATGTCCTACCTTTCACATACACTGCACCCTGCCTACAGGGGTACATTGGGCCTACCTTAGGGGTGACTCACATGTCAGAAAAGGGAAAATTAGGGCCTGGCAAGTGGGTGCACTTGCCAGGTCGACATGGCAGTACCAGACTCCACACAGACACTGCAATTGCAGGCTTGAGACCCTTTTGCAAGGCTACTTGGGTGAGTGTCACAATCAGTGCTGCAGGCCCACTAGCAGCATTGGTTTAAGGCCCGGGGCACACACAGTGCACTGCACTATGGGCTTAACAGTAAACCAAATAAGCCAATTATGGAAACACTAATCCATGACAACAATTTACAGAGGGAGCACTTGCACTTTGACACTGAACGGCAGTGGGAAAGTGCCCAAAGCATCTAGACCAGCAAACACGAAGTCCAACACACAGTAAAAACACAGGAGACAAAAGGCAAAACTACTGGGGAAACCCACGCCAAGGCTGCCAAATCTAACACATTTCATCAGAGAATGTGCTCACATGTGAACATACACAGCCATACTACTTGTGTATGACTTACCATGCATAAATTGAGAAATATAATGGCTATGCCCTAGCGGTCACAACTACAGACTTTGGATCGGGAAACCAGGTTTGAGTCCCGGCGCTGCCTCAACAGCCTTTGATTCTGGGCAAATCACTTAATTTACTATGCATATAATAAAATGAATCTGGCCTTGTGTAATGTAATCTGGTGCTCATGGACAGGGCTCCAAAGCCCTTGAGCTTTGTTTGCTTTCAAATTTGTTCCAATACCTGACTCCAGTGCTGTTCACCATCTGCCGCTTTTATGGACAGATCAATATTTTGGCCACAGTCTGATATTGAGAGGCATGGTCAAGGTCATGACGGTTACAGACAGTTACTGTTATTTACATTACATAAAAAAATCAGACCCACTTCATGTCCATAAAAGATAGGTGAATCGCAAAAGTTGGTAATTCTTAAAATTAGGTTGTAGTTCTAAAACGTTTGGGAGGCACGGCTCTAACTTGCATATATGAAGCGGCGATTTCATTTAAATTTTTGTTAAAAATGCATGGCTTTTAGAGATTTTGGCTTGCTCCCTCCGTAATCCTGAGATAACCCGCATAGTCATAGACATAGGATTTTATTAAGCGCACATATCACCCGTGGGTCTCAAAGCAATGTCCTATGACATATGGTAATACACAACAACCTGTTACATTTGTATTGCAAAGTCTTGTAAAAGTCGGTGTAATAGTCTGCTATATAGGTACATATGTTGCTGACATATAATTACACAATAAACTACGCAATTAGAATAAATTGCATTTTCTGAGTGTCCTGGAAACAGGGTTGCAGAGGCACTGTTCCCAATAACACCATTAAGAATATATCTACCCCTGAAAAAGCATTTCCTGGGTGAGACCTGTAAATAATTTCTGAACCACCAGAGGCAACGTTCCGGGTCTGGCTATTAAATCTCAGGGCCCTGTCACTATTATCCTTTCCTATCGCCCCCTATCCTATCCTATTCTATCCTAAACTCATTTGTCCACAGAAATGGTCACCATGGCCCCCTCACCTCAGCCCTTGCACCTCTCTCTCCCGTGATTAGCACCAACCACCTCCCGGGTGAACTATAAACCCAGCCCGTACTCTTCGAACATTCTCCTCCTCTAATTCCCTGACCCTCATTCAATACAATCCAAATGATTCCTTTCCACAGCATTTCCAGTCAAATTGCTTCCTACACTCCCAGGCACCGAAGGCACTCTTTAGAGGTTACATCCCTGTCAGATGGCTCGTCATTCATTAGACTCCGTGACTGTGGAAATTGCGTCTTCCTATAGGATGCTCCCTCGGCTTGTAGCAGATGACATGGCTGGTTGTATTGCCCATTCCAATTGGTTGCTCCCTGCTGCTCCTGGCCGGACTCCTGAAATCCTATACCATGGCAAGTTATATAACTCCCATTCCTATGGGATGCTCCTGTCGCTCCTGGGTGGACTCCTACTCTGGTCACATACCTTGGCTAGCTTTAGAATTCTGATTACTATGGGATTCTCATTGCCGCTCTTGGGTGGACGCCTCAGAACATATACTGTCTGTGTGTGCATTAACCGGGCCATTGAAAAGTATCTATCCGTGTCTCCATGAATGTGGCCATGGGATAACGTTGTTGAATAGTGCATTGCTCTTATAACGCCTTTTCTTATAAGGCCAACTAAATCTGACATGTAATTGAAGTATGTGCATTATCAGAACCACTGGAAAATGTATAACTTTCTGGACTCCTTTTGCTTTGTTTTGTCTACTAAGCCCCACTAGAATTGAAATGTATGTTAACGGTCTTATCTGAACTGCCCATTGTGCTCTACTGAACAGTTATACCACTAATCCTCGACTGCAATGTCAAATATGCATTGCCCCATCACTAACTCCTTTTCGCATTGAGTTCATGCTGAGGCTCAGTGACAAAAACAAAGTCCTCACACTAGGTATCTACTCTACCTATATAGACTATTTAACAGAAGTGCACCCCCTGAGTACAGTCCTAACCTACTAGAGGAGTGGTTCTTAACTATCTGACTTCAGTGAACCCCATTTAATCATTAGTGGATCTAGGGAACCCCAATGACTTATTATGTGAATCCCGGGACCCCCCACTGAGTAATCGGACTCCGGGAACAGACACAAAAGATTACAGAAACGAGCATTCATCAAACAAATACACAAATAATGAACTATTTTATTTAATACACAGATATTTTTTTTTTTAAATACAATTTTAATTATAATGGCAGGGTTGGAGCTTTTCTAAATTCAATTGAGGCCACCCCTCATTCCCACTATATTTTGTTTGATGCACTTGCACTGCACTCAGAAATCAGTCCCTGGACACCAACTTAATGTTTAGCCTCCAGTTTCATATTCCTTCACTTTTGCAGAAGGTTTTAAAATGTTCAGTTTGACATTTTTCTTCTTTCTTTATATCCACTTTATCAATCTGTTAGTATTTTATTTTCTAAGCAACGGTGGACCTCCTGAGTAGGCGTCACAGACCCTCAGGGGTTCCCGGACCACAGGTTAAGAACCACTGATCTAGGGGGAACAAGCGCTATATAAATAAAGCACAATAACAATCCAATGCAATAAATGGTGGGATAAAGAGAATAGTGAAAGAAAAACTTTGAATCATTGGCAGTTGTCCCAACCTGGTTCAGCCATCTTAGAATGGGGCTCTACCCATCTGATTCTTCAGTTTCTGCTGTTTAGAATAGCTCCATCTAGCAGAGGTGATAAGGAAGACCGATTTTGTCATGGAACGCGCTCCTTTCTCCTGGGCTGTCACTGTTCTGAACATCAGCTTACGAAAGGACGCTTTGCTATGACTCCATTTAAGTGATTCCACCCACAGTAGCATGAGAGTGCTAATTTAGCTAGCGGGAAGCACATGCAAATGACTTTCCAAGTGCACTGCTTGGAACTTTCGAAATTGCCTAACCATGGAGCACATCCTGAAAAGTGGCTCGTGGTGCAGTATTTTCAGTACGTGGGCTGAGTCTCTTCATGACTAACTCCTGAGACAGGGCTGATATCTTTTGAAAACAGTGTTTTGCAAGAGCCTGCGGCACTATTGTTCTGACTGAAGACTGTGCAGAACAGCTCAGTCACTAGAGGATGACATGTAATAGTCATGTTTGCTTTTATTTGGTTCACTGCAAACTGCTTAGTCTCTAGGCTTAGACTTCATGAGAAAACCCTGTGACCAGAAGCCGAGGATGCAAGAGACTTTCTGAGGTGACAGAGGAATCTGGTTGGCATTGAAAAAAGGTGCACAACCAAGGCAAGGGACCTGAAACAGAGAACAGCCAGGAGGCAAAGTGATCCCAAATCCTGTTCTCCTGTCCCTAAATTTGTATGCGCTCCTATCTACCTGGATCCGATACCCACTCGCTTCTCAGTCTGAGATGGCATTCTGTCCTTCATGATCGGACGTCATTTTGCCAATCTGATTCTGATCCCTCCTGTAGATTTTAACATGGCTCCAACCCTCTCATCCTGTTAGGCACTGAGATCTTCAAGGTCTGAAATTCTCCTGTCCGAAAGGCTCTGATATTTCTCCATCCACTAGCCTTCGCTCTGAATCCTCCTCTCCCTCAGGCGTTGATGCCTCTTTCCCTCAGGCGATCACGTCCTCCTGTCCCACAGCCTATAATCTTTCCTGGCTAATAGGCTCTGGTGTCCGTTGTCTCTCAAGTTGTGATGTTCTGCTCCCGAGGCTCTGATGTACCTTTGTCCACCTCTTGTTTCCTTGTCTGTCGGGCTCTTATCTCCTTTGATTTCTTCTGTGACTGATCCCCACTCTCAACCCACCACCTTTCTATAAGTCCTTCCCTCTGGGTTCTGGGCGAGTCCATGCTGCAGTTCAGTATCTGTAGTAGGTACTTGTGTTTGTCACTCACATTCAACAGTCTAGTCTATTCTTGCACTCCAGTTCGATAACCAAGTTACTCCCATTATTAACTTGACTCCAAGTTTATCGAATGTGAGCAGTCCATGTTTACCCCAGGACTTAGCAGGCTCTACTGCCTTCCTTCTGGATAAACATATATGTTTTAGTAGGAGGTAGTACAGGGTTTGTAAGTCAAGCAGTGTAAGACACAGCTGATTGCACAAAGCACTAAATGTCCAATGAGAGATTTTTATATTTAAAGTATTATGTATTTGATCTAAATTAGGAAACGATTGGCAGTTAAAATAAGGAACACAAACTAGCATTGGCATAGCCAATAGGTCTCGCTTTTCGGACCTTATAAGTATTTAGTTATGCAGCACAATATCTTTGGTGCAACAACAACTGTTGCATGGCTAAACACTTATAAGGTCCCAAAGGCGAGACCTATTGGCTATGCCAATGCTTGTTTTCTGAGCTATAGCATATTTACCTTTCCCACTGGAGCTAGTGCCAGCTTTCCCTAGTTCTGGGATTCACCAATCCTGCCCCACTTCCGGCATCTCAGACGCTCTACTGGCCTCCTCCTCGCTCCTAGGGATAGGGGAGTAAATGGAAAACGCACAGTGGTGCAACCCAAAGACACCGAAGATGTCTCCTTTACATGATTACTGTGTCAATAATAACAGTGGACACATCAACGTTTGTATGGGTGCAATAGTAACACACAAATAAACAGTTTAGGATGGGGGTTATGAGTACACTGAAATAAGACCAATTCAGCCAAACTTTACACCACCCTCATGTAGAATGCACAACAAAAACTTTGACGAAGGAAGGATTACTGAGGGTGTTAATGAAATGCAACATTAAAACACAATCAGCAACTGAAGAAAGCAACAGCACTATGTTGAGTATTTTCCATTTGCAAGGTTTAATGCAGGAGCAGGAAGCCATTTGAGCAATTGCATTTTTCATGTCCATATAAATGAGCAAGGATACAATTAAAATAACATAACAAGCAAAATAGGAATGTCTTGTTTTTCCAAATTCTAATGTTTCCATTTTCTTCTTGGTTCACGCGAGTTGCAATTGTGTTCTAATCATTCAAAAGGAATTGAGTATGCACTGAGGAACAGAACTGAATCTAAATTGCAGCTAAACAGTTAAAATGGCCGATTTTACTTCTGATTGATTGACTGATTGTATCTGTAGAGCACACACAAATGAATCCATTTCTCTACCCCTCTGCATTTACCTTTTTGTGACAAAGTAGTCTGGGTTAGCCTTTTTTCACGACATAAGACGCACGGTAAAAAAATGGCGGCCATCCTCGAAGAGATAAAAGAAACCCTACGCATTATAATAAAAATAGACGACCCCATGTTCTAAAACGAACATTATAAAAACAAGCCAAATGGATTGAATGCTACCTTTCTTACATTACAGCATTCGTGGTCTTTGTTTGGGCTGTGATCAATCTCACAAATGTTCCTGTGTTCTCCACGCAGCGAATCGAACATATGCCCAAAAGAACAAGGTCGCGCGGCAGCAGTGGGAGAGAGGAGGGGGCCTGCGCGATTCACTTGCGGGAGCGAGCGGCTGGCGCCGCGATAATTGATAACATATGGCGCCAGACGCTCGCTCCCACAAGTGAATCTCCAGACGTGCACGCGTTGCCATTGAAGGCAATGGAACACGTGCACGTTTTTGGCCGTAAAGCTGTGCCGATGACTAAAGGTCTCTCCTATGCAACGTATGCGCGCTGCGTAGGCGAGACCTAAAAACTGGTGATTCTTTAGCCTGAAATGGGATCCCAACCATAGTTACAGTGCTTACGTTATAAGGCACCACAGGAAAAATAACACGAGCCCTGTGGCCAATATGATCATATATTATGGAGAAAGGATTGGATGTTCTCAGGTATCTGTATTTTTAAAACTGGACTACAAAGGTTGTTCAAACACTTTAAGGGTCATTGGAGAAGGCCTAAACCAATCGGATAGTACTGTTCGACCTATAATGCAAAAGAGAAACACCTGTGTCACGCTCAGGCTAGCAATGAGCAGAAAGGGCTTCCACAAAATCAAAGGTGGTCTGTGGTGGGCAGGAGTGATGTTGGTTCAATCCACCTGCAGTCCCAGAAGGCTCTCTGTAGGTCCTCTACCTTCTTGGGTATAATGAGAAGACCTCCACACAGGCTGTAGTCCATTGGGCATGGCTCCTTGCCCTCTAGGTCAGTGGCCTGCTCCACAGCGGACCGGGCAGCGTTCTGTTCCTACCAGCCAAGTTGCAGCAGGGCTTCTGTAGGTCCCAGGCCTGGTCCTGACCTGGAGAGGAAGAAGCAGCAGGTAGAGTCCATTTCCGGGGAAAATCTCTCTGGGGATGAGCACGAGCTCATTCACAAATTTCAGAGGAAGTCAAGTTATTTAATCAAGGGGCCTACTTTGGGGCCGCCCACGGGAAGTCGAGTCCAAACAAATTCCCAGCTTCCTGGGCTTTATTTCTAGGTGTTTTCAGGGACTGAAGGGCATGCATCAGGTGGTCTGTATCTGTCGTTCAGGAGAGGGCAACTCATTCCAGGTCTCTCCATTGCTTCGCGATGGCCAGCACCACACAGGAGGAAAAGGGGCACACGTTTTGTTGCAGGACAAATGCCCTGTAGATGTCCACTCCCTTTTCCCTAGAGATCTGAGTGATCAGGGCTAATGTCCCAGCGGCAGCAGCATTCATTTAGGTTGTGACGACAGCAACAAGGAAAAGCTATAATCTGAAGAAAAACAACTTTTTGTGCAACATCACTGTGCCCACAATGGACACATTTCCCCCAGCACATAGTCTCCCATTCATAAAAACACACAAGAAGCATGCCACGCACACCATACATGCTGGGTGAAATATTTAAGCCATTTTTGGGGCTGGATAGGTATACAAGCCTGTGGTCAGTAGGCATGGGCGTAGGAAGTGTGGGGGACGCGGGGGATATATCCCCCCCCCCCCAGATTTTGTAGTGGGGGGACATGGGGGACAAGGGTGGGGGGGACAAAAGGACAAAATAATTCCCCCTCTCTCTTCTGTCAGGACAGGGCCATTGACACCTCGAAGCACTAGTGCTTTGAGGTGCCAATGGACCTGCGACTGACAGAAGAGAGAGGGGAAATTATTTTGTCAAAGCCTTTCACGTGTCAATGGCCCTTACCTTTTGTTGTGCTGCAAACCTCCAGGAATTTTCTCACCTCGCCCTCCTGGCCATGGCAGCCTGCACTCTGCACTTCCAAGACAAAGGAGGAGAGGCAGTTTGTTGAATGCTGTCTGCATCCTGCACCTCCTCAGCGTGGACCCTACCTTATTTTGACTGTTTCACACTGCGCAATTCAGCCGCTCAAAGGCTAATGTTTGGTGAAATGTTTATTTTGAGCAGTTGAATCTCGCCAGGGAACCTAAAAACAATTAGTATCAGACACTGTCTGAGCACACTTCCACACTTCTGTTGTGTGTCAGATGTGTTGGCTTGTCCTAATATTTACACAAATAACAATTTAGATACCACTATTTTGTCTGATTTCTTTTATAGCGCTACTCAACCCAAGCCAAGGTGTTGGAGCGCCTTACATCACAAATGCACATTGACAATAAAGTATATGTTTGTAAATCAATTTACTGGATGTGTTACATAAGACAGGGTTACAAGGTTTAGGAGTCGCATGTCCTTTCCTTCATAGTTCACTGTGCTATATTAGAAAGATTACAATTTATGAACTGGAAGTAACTAAAGGATCTCTGTGTTAAAAGCAATAACCCACTTACCCATCCACATAAAATAAAAATCTGTCATCTGTGTGTCACATGATGTTCTTTGTGGGAGACTCATTAACCCTCCATGCTACTTTGACAAAACTGGGACTAGACAAAACCCCTGTCTCTCCAGCAAGCGCATTAACCTCCAGAGTTATCTTACCATTATTATTATTCCCTCAGATTTACTAGGTACATAAAGATCTATGCAGCAGGCACCGTAACCCCATAAGATATTTTAAAATGCGGACATTGCAAACAATTAAGCAGAACAGATATACTGCCACGTTTCTCCTTGTTGCCAATTTCTTTCTGGCAGAGTTTTAATAAATAAATGTGTAATCTGAGGCCTAGATCTTGTGCTGGGGTTGCAACACTTTTTTGGCACAACTCCGACGCAAGATCTAATTTGTTAAATATTGTAATATGCTCAAATGTACTCATGACAGACCTGCTTAACATGTATGAGGTCTTAAAATCTGATGTCATTTTTTATATCACATCACTTCCTGTGAGGTCGTGGGTTGTGATGTCACGTGCTGTGATGTCACGTACATACTGTCTAACTTGGTTAGTGCCCCACTTCTTATTTTTAGGACTTGTACCCTGGTGGGAGAAGTACAATGGAGAACTGGTGTTGGTGGTTGTAGGAGGCTGGCTTAGTATATAGTGTACACTCAGGAGTGATGCACCTTGCACTAATCTAGACAACCCTTATGGTGATTTTAGTGGTCTTTGATACCCATAGAAAGCTCTCAAAGTGGTAGATGTGTAGAGCAGCCTTCAGGCTTATCTTGAAGGAGTGTAAAGCAGCTTGTTTTACCACATTTAATCAACAGTGTACATTAGACGAAAAAGAACCACACAGTGTTTATAAAAATAGGCCTATTTATTATGCAACACAATCACTAACACATTGGTATTTCTCCTACCCGGAGATATCAACAATACACACAAGAATACTTCAAAATAATCAGGTAAGTAGCACAAATATACACTGGTCTCCAGGGGGAGCCCGACCCGTATACTAAGAAAGTGGAATGTAAACTGCAAAGGAGAACGGGACTTGGACCAGAAAACTCAGAGGAGCTGGGGACACAAGGAAATACCCAAGGTAAGTACCCAGGAACCCCACGGAGGCTGTGTGCAGAGTGGAAACACAGCCATGTGCCCAATGGACGTCAATGGAGAGGTCATGGTTGCCTTCCCAGATGACTCTGAAGAAACCCTTTGGAAGATGGGAGGTTGGAGAACCACCTCACCAGGAATCAGGTTACTAGCAGTAGGAAAGCCAGGTACATAGGGTGAAGTGACGTCAGAACCTGCCGTAGACGACAATAGAAGACTTTGAAAGAGATGCCTCTGGAGAAGCCTGTGAAGGAGTCCGGTGGAATCCAAGAGTAGATTCTTCAAGAGTAGAACATGCAAGCAGAGGGGACAGAGTCTATGCCACTCGGAAGTGACCAGGAGACACGGAAGCACAATGACCACCTACGTCTGGAGGTTCAGAAGTGAAGACATAATCTATGTCCTGTTTAGGAGGCATGAGAGGTTGCTCCCATCCTTCGTTGACTACTAGACATAATGGACCCCTAATTGGATGTCCAAACAGAAGTCCTAATGGGCTTTAGCCCACCCCCTTCTGAGGAACCTCTCTGTGGGCAAAGAGAAGGCAAGTTAGTAAGACATACCATTTTCATGTCAGCTTTTCTGGGAGTGCCACAATTATACCTTTGAGGATCTTGTTGAACCTTTCAAAAAGCCCTTTGCCCTGTAGATGGTAGAGTGTGGTAAACCTACAGTTAATACAACACTCTTTCCACATAGTAGTGATGTAGCTAGGCATGACATTTGTACCTCTGTCTGACAAGACCTTCTTAGGGAACACAATTCTGGAAAAGTTTCCAAGGTGGGCCCTGGCCACTACAGGAGCTCTAGTGGGCCTAAGGAAAATAGCCTGTGGATACCTGGTGGCACTAAGATAAAACTATGTCCAGATGCTGTTGGAGGGTTCGAGGGACCTAAAATGTTTATCCCTACCCTCTCAAAGGGAACCCAACCACTGGTAGTGGGATTAAGGGGGCCTTTATAGTGCCACCTGACTTACAACTGGCTTGGCAGGTGACGCGGGAGCAAAACAAATCCTTGGTGTCTTCATACATGTGGGGCTAGTGAAAGTGAGGGACAAGCCTGTCCCAAGTCTCGCTTTGCCCAAGATGTCCTGCCAGGATCAATAGGAAACCCCTAAACATCTGAGGTATGACTAACCTCCCGGTGGCACCAGGCTTTGGGTCTCTACTTTAAGAAAACAGGAGCCCATCTTCCCAATAAGTCCTGTGGGGCCGACTGCTTCCTCAGCAGCAGCTTTCAGTCTGAGATGTTCAAGAGAGGGGCAGGCCTTCTGCTCCAGGCTCAAGTCTTCCCTGGAAGGTCCCCTTACCCCCAGGAGCTCTGCCTTGTCAGGCCCAAGCTCCTCTGGGACAGTTCCTTCACGGGTACTGAGATCATCTACATCAGGAGGCTGATTCTCACTGGGAGTCTGAGGGAAGGATACATCTTTACCTCCTGCACCTTCTCTTTGGAGATGGCTGGTCCATTTTTTCATGATCCAGGTCTCCCTCGGTGCCTAACTTCTTGACAAATAGCACCAAGGTTTCTTGTTATAAGCGGAAGAAGATTGGGACCCACCCCCAGAGGAAAATGTTTGAGGCCATTCAGAAGACTCTTTCTTTTCTTTAGATTTTTCCCTACCTTTCTCTTGGGCCTTAGAAGAATGTTGTTTCTTCTGGTCACCACCACCATGAGACTTTTGTTTCCGCCTGGTACGGACCCACTTGTCTGCCTTCATTCCTAATTCTTGGGGAGAGGTCAGATCCAAGCCCACCAGGTACTGGTGCAGTTGCTGATTCTAACAGTTAAGATGTGCTCCCTCACAAGTAAATTTTGCAGTCCTTCATAATCATGCACATTACTTCCATAAGGCCAGCTTTCCAGACCCTTAATAGCACTATCTACAAAATGTACCTAGTCTTGAGTGTGTGCCTCTAAATGTCCCTAAACGTAACCCTGTATTGCTCAGTGGTTAACCCAAACTCATCTATGAGGGCACTCTTCAAGACGTTGTAATTGTCTGCATCTTCAGTCTACAGTCAAGAGTTTGTTTCTACCTTAGTTAGCAAATGAGAGCCACAGAATAGCTGCTCACTGCCCCTGAGGAATCTTCTGAACTTTACAGGCCCTCTCTAAAGCTGTAATCCACTTATGTATGTCATATCCCTCCTGGTAAGGAGGGACTATCCTGCTCCAGTTCCTAGTGTCAAAGGGATCTTCTCTAACTCTAGGTTCACTAGTCCTGCCGCCATGGTATTATAATCCCAAATTCTTCCTAGCCCTCTGGACGTCTAGGGTGTCCTTATCTAGGACTAACTGTTCCTTCTTGATTCTGAGCTTGGCTCTCTCAAGTTTGAGCGGGTGGTATTACCTTTCTAAAGTATTTTCCCCTTCCTGCTATAGATGGAGGTCCCTATTGAAGTGGCAGAGGAGGCTGAATTAACTGAGGAGGACCTGGGCATCCCCTGAACCTTCTGTACCCTCCCAGGAGGAATAAATGGGGTCATATCTGTAGGGCCTCCCTCTGTGTCACTAGAACGATTCCCTGGGGGACTAGAGTTCTTCAGTAAGGGGTCTTCAGAGTCCTCCTGGATATGCTTGGAAGCAGAGTTTGGCTCATCTTCTGGAGAATCACCATCCATATCCAAGTTATCCTACCCATCTTACCTTTTTTTCTTGGTAGCAATAACTGTTCCCCAAAGATTACTTCACTGTTAATACGTAACTCTCCAAATGTCACTAGTCACTAAATCGTCATAGTCTTCAGCAAGGCCTCCACGCCTTCAATCATTGTTTCAATTAAATTCTCAATATTTTGGCTAGAAAAATCCTAGCACGAGGCATATTTGCTAGTTTGAGCATTTTTATAGTTTTTGTGAGCCTCTCATATAACAAGGTTTTTGTGCTTTAGTGCATCCCGCTCACTACTTATTTGTGACTTTCCACCCACTGTATTCATTTGTAAGCTTCACATACAAACAGTGTCTCTGGTGTTCATCACTAACACCTCATATCTGAGCTTTGCCACACATCTCATTCTGTATATCTCACTATACCTATCTTCTGTGAGCATCTCATATGTGTCTCTCACAGCAGCTGTTTTACATTGGTAAGCATCTCTCTTCCACGCACTGTAAATCTCATTTTTGTGAGCATCCCACGCAAGGATAATTCTTATTGCAAATTTATCTCATAGGGTGTCTTGTATTCTTGTGCAAGATAATGCGGTTTGGGTGCACTGTACAATCGTATCATTCATCTGCAATAATGCTTCCCATAGATTAGACAACAAAAGTTTGTGTATGGATTTGTATACTTTGCGATGCATTGAGGGTTTCTCCCCCTCCAGCCTCAGGAATGCAGGCGATATACCATACCGATGGAGCTGTCAGCCTTAGGATGGTCTTCCGCCAAACTTTTTTGCCTGCTTACCTCCTCTTTTTGTGATTCTTTTTGTTGGCCTTAGGACTCTGAGCATTTTACCACGGCTGACGAGTGCTAAAGTGCATGTGCTTCTTCCTTAAAAATGGGAACATTGGTGTATACACAATTAGCCTTTTTAATGTACTTGTAAATACCTTGTACAGTGGTACACCATAAACCCAGGGCCTGTAAATGAAATGCTACTAGTAGGTCTGCAGTACTGATTGTGCCACCCACACAAGTATCCCTTTAAACATGTCCCAGGCCTGCCACTGCAGAGCCGGTGTGTGCAGTTTTACTGCCATGTTGACTTGGTATTAAAATCCCCTTGCCAAGCCTTAAACTTTCTTTTATTACACATACGTCACCCCTAAGGTAGGCCCTAGGTAGTCCTTGCAGCAGGGTGCTATGTTGCTAAAATGTAGGACTTGTACTTTTATGTTTTACATGTCCTTGTAGTGAAAAACCCCTACATTCGTTTTTTACTAATGTGAGGCCTATTCTTCTCATAGATTGACATTGAGAATTCCTTAATACACTCTTTTAAGGTGTGGTTCATGGTTAAAAGGAGTAGCTGGGGCATGTTTTATAAGTTTGGAATGGCAATGATAAATCCTCTTTGCTGGTAAGGTTGGATTGCACATTACTATTTTAGATATGCCACTTTTAGAAGCTCTTTGTGCTTGTAGCCTGTCTTCAATACACTCCAATATTAGTCCAATTGCATTTTGAGGTTTAGGAATGTCGCGAAGACCATTCAGTTTATTCTTCCTTTTTTTCGTCACACCTTTGTTTGCTTGGCGCATGAAGGTGTAAGATTCAAAAACAAGTTTTTTCACATTTGGTCTAATTACTTTATGAATGTAAATAACAATTAAAGCATACTTGCAAACTGTGACTACATACCTGCCTTTATCAATTTTACACCACAAAACTATGCGATTGTATTCGTTTAATAGAGCGTACGGCGATCAAACAATGGGCGATTTGTATAGGGTCACTGAAAAGTCCAAAAGGTTGTACCTGCCCCCCCCCCCCCCCCCAGAATTTTAGCGTCTCCTACGCGCCTGTCAGTAGTGTGCCATAACCTCAAGGGTATCAGGAAATAAGTCTGTGTTTCCGACTATAATAAGCCGCCACCAGTCATCATCCTCCTTGTAACCTGGAATAGATTGGCAGCGCCACCCTCTTCCATGGAAGTGGACATATTCTGGGTGAAGTCCCTGGCCAACAGAGCCTAATGGACTTTTTTAATGTGAATAATCGCATGGCAAGTCAAAAGAAGTCAAACAGGAGTAGAAAGCAGCTTTCCTGGGTACCCGAGAGCTTGTGACCCTACACCTCCTGCACAGACCTTCCCATGGAAGGATAACACCTTCTCCTGGCTCTGATGTTCCACAGATCTCCTTCGCATGAATTTTCTCCAAAAAAAGACAAATCAAGCAAACCATAACAATTCTACTTAATAAATCATGACGAAACGGATATGCATTGGTCTGTGCACATATCTGTAAACAAAGATTTAAAGCGCTTTGATGTATCACTTACTGTCAGTAGTGTGATGCTAGTGGTGAGTCCTGTCACAGCCTGGTGCAGTGAAGACATCATCCCAGCTAGGGCTTGTTGTTGTCCCACGTTAGGGTGTAACAAGATGGTCTTGTGGCGAATGTGCCACAGCTTCCTTACTCAGTAAAGTTTCACCTACTATCGAGAAGTGTGAGAGGGCGATGACGACAGATTATCAAGGAGCGGTCTGGCAGCTTGGATTCCTTGGTTAATGTCGGAAGAAGATGGCCTGGGGGTATTCAGGCCTGAGCAGGAAGGGTGTGAGATCACCTGAATGATTCACAGTTCGAGGGAATTGACTCGTAAAATCACTTTTACTTTACTTTTCTCTACTGCTCTTTCTCTGTGTGTGTAGTCTCCTTACTCTTCCATGAAGCTCTTTTTAACTGTTTCTTTGGGTCCCTCTTTTCCTGTTTCTGGGAGTCTCTATTTTACTATTTGTATGGGTGGCTAATTTAAACTTTCTTTGCCAGTCTTTCATGTGCTGTTTTTCCTTCAGTGAGTCTTGCTTTTACACTTCCTGTTGTTTCTCTTTTGTTTCTCTGTTTTTCATTTTCTCCTTTACCATATATTTTAATGTATTTTAGTGGTCTTCATGTAATTCTTTCTTTTTTTACCACCAGTTTGGCCTATTTCGGCGAGTCTCCATCTTACATTTTCACTTAAAACCGTTCCCTATTTTATCATTTAATTTTCTGTAAGTGTCTTATTAACACATTCTCTTTGTGTGAGTCTGTTTTACTCCCTTTGTACTGCATCTTAATACCATTTCTTTCACAGTGGGGATTTTCATCTAGGTCTTCTTTCTGTGGGTGGACGTTTTTATTCTTTCTGTAATACTGTTTGTCATCTCCTTTTCTCTGTGCCTGTTTTGTTTTAAACTTTTTATTCACCTTTATAAAGGAATGTTTCAGCAACAATCACATACAGTTTTTTGTACATAGAAACAACATTAAACAACAACAGTAAGCATCTGACTTGATCACCCCTCCCATGAGCAAGAAATTGATACAATGATAACTTGCATAGCAATGAGCAGTAATTTCTGTTTATATAAGTATCAGTCCATATGTAGCGGACATTCAATACTTACTCTTTCGTTCTCTTTATACATTATTATATTTGCCTTCTCTTTTTCCAGGATCGATCTATCTATCCTATCTATCTATCTATCTATCTATCTATCTATCTATCTATCTATCTATCTATCTATCTATCTATCTATCTATCTATCTATCTATCTATCTATCTATCTATCTATCTATCTTTCTCTTTCCCTCTTTCTCTCTTTCCCCTTCTCTTTCTCTATTTCTCTCTTTCCCCTTCTCTTTCTCTATTTCTCTTTCTTTCTCTCTCTCTATCTCTATCTCTTTCTTTCGCTCTCTCTCTCTTTCTTTTTTCTCTTTCTTTTTTCTCTCTTTCTTTCTCTCTTTCTTTCTCTCTTTCTTTCTCTCTTTCTTTCTCTCTTTCTTTATCTATCTCTTTCTTTATCTATCTCGGTCATGCTTTTTCTATCAAATCCACTGAATGTTCACACCGGCATACGTCAGAGGAGGAGCTCCCAATCACTGTAGAATTTGGTTATTGGTAAAGGGGAGATGTTCGAACAGTGGGAGCTGGAGTTTTGGTATGGGCAAAACAGAAGATCAAACCCATAGTCTCCCTAGGAATATTTTGGTTGCACGACTGGGTAAAGCCGAGATTATCCATATCATCAGTAAAGAATTGACTGTAAATACCAGATGAGTCACTGCTCAGATTCCCCACAATGAGAGCATATTGAGAGATTACTTCCATGTGTACCGGAAGATCCAGGACACCAGAACAATAGGAGATCAGTATTCTCTTGGAAGGGTTATAAATGACGGCATAGACAATGCGGATAGAGTGAATTTCTGCCTTGGATATGAGATACTCAAATGACTTGTAGGATCTATCTTGAATTGAGCGAATTGAGATGGACCATTGCAACCCCGACACCTCTACCCTAGTCTATATTTTTTGTCAAAATGTACTTTAGGGGGAAAAGGCTGGTTTTGTCTTGCACTGGAAAATTATGGAGTTACATCTTTGTAACAGCCAGCATGTGGAAGCCATTAGCCAGAATGAGGTTATGTATAGAATGGGTATAAGTATAAAGGTCCTCTTTATCTTCGGACATGGCCCGATTTATACAAATCAGCATTGCATATGACCAAAGTTGACTTGTCACAACTCCGTCGCAGGTGGGAAGATGGGTTGGGTCACGAAGTACGAGAGAAAGTATGGGACAGGATTCTGGAGTGTACACCAGGTGTCCCAAAACACCAGATTCTGTTACACCCAGTTCAGCTACTCACACATGACCTACCTCACTCCACACAAACTAAACAAGATCCATTGGACAGATAAGGTGTGCAACAGATGAAAGACACAGGATGGAGATTTCCTGCATGTCAACTGGGCTGGCCCTCAGATAACACAATCCTGGCAAGCGGTTACGGGTGAGCTGAAGCAAATCATCCATCGCACCATTCTTCTACAGCTGGCAATCTGGTTTATACCTTATCCTATGTCCAGCAAGAGTTACAAAAAAGTTCCTGACTCTAGCCCTGATCCCAGCCTAATGGGCGATAACCAACCACTGGAGATCGTCTAAGGATCTCCTGCATTGCAGGTGAAAAAGGGGGAAGCTGAACGGTGGGCACAGGTGTATCAGACAGCTCTCAGGGGCGAGAAGAGCAGGGTCTTGCACACCCTCCCAGTAGTGGATGACGCGGGTCCTGCCCTTGTGATCTTTCTAAGGTGTGTAGCGTCATAACCTACAGCTCCATAATTTTAATGCAAGTCAGCACGGGAGTCCGGGGACTACCGATGGGAGGGCGGGGGTTGGTAACACAGATATGGATCTAGAAGTGAACTTTACAGTTGAAAGTGAATAGACTGCCCGGTAAAAGGTCTTGCATGTTGTTTCTATTGTGCATCAGGTCAAATCGTTTTGCCACAGTGAGGACACTAAAAACACGGAGGATAATGATAATGCCTCTGGGGTGGGTTGATACTTGGGATAATAACACCAAATAGGGGTAGTCCCACATTTTATCTGATGCAGTATATTTTATTCCTGTTTATTGTACCACATGGAAAGCTAATCCTGTTGTTATCCAGCACAGATGGGCACCAGCCCATGGTTGTGGTGTTTAAAAATCAATAAAAAAAAGCTTACAAAATGTATTAAATGAGTATTTTGACTGCACACTTAACATTGATGAGAGAGCTTGAAACAGCAGTGATACGGGTAGGGGAGAGGATAGAATCGTCAGCAGAGGTTGAGAGTAAAAGGGTGGGGGGCAAGGATCCCGGGAACGGGGCCGGGGAGATTACAGTGGATGCGGAGGAAACCTCTGGGACTGATATTTGTGGGAGACCGGATCTGTGGGAGAGGACTTATCATGTTTGGCTGCAGTTAGCTTGGTGAACTTTGGGTCGTAGGGCAAGAGGCTGGCCTGGTTTACCTGAATCTTTCTTTCCATTGTCATAGATGTATATGGTCATCAGGACATTGTGTACAATGTGGAGCCGAGAAGCTTCCAGCTGCCAAGGTTCCATAGATCTGAAGGTGGAAAGATAGATTTGAATGAAGGTGGTTTCACTCACTGGGTCATCTGGGGCATAAATCGGGTGGTGTGATTTGGTGATGCCTTTTACTGGATCCAGCTAGGTGTCTGCCATGAGAATCTCTGGTTGGGCAAAGGTTATATTAGTTTTAGATATTTTTTTTACTCAATTTGATCATGGCTCGGAGAGAGGGAAAAGGAGGGATGGAATGGTAGGAGAGGGAGGGAGGTGCAAGTCGAGGGTGATGGGTGATAGTGAATGGCATCCAGCCTGGCAGAATTAGAAATCATGGGACAGTGCTTGATGGATCCAAAGGCAGGTCAGAGAAAGTCCATACAAGGCAGAGCATTGCCTTCTCCTCCCACCCTACAATCTTTAAGAAGGTAGTTAAGGTATGGAAGTGGATTTCGCCTCATCACCCAATAGCACAAGCCCCGGGGAAGACGGAGGCTTCAGGATTCGAGAAGACGTCCTCTGGAGGATGCTGGGGCTTAGCATCAGTTGTCTCCTGGTTAGAGCAGCCTGGGCAGAGCCTTCAGTTTGCATTTAATTTGTGCTGATGGCTGTAGGTGGTGGGCAATGGTACTTATTTTTCATAAACCGACTTTGACATAGACTCTAGAGCATGTGAGAAAGGCAGAAAATAAAGAATGGTGGAGAAAGAGAAGATAGGAAAACCGTGAGCAACTGAGAAAGTAGGGGTTCAGGGGTGAAATATAGACATGGAGCATGGGGTAATGGACGAAAGAGGTATGAGGCCAATACAGTTTAGGCAGCCTTGGTATTCAGAAACCTCTGCTTTCGCGAGCACTGGCCGCAGGATCCTAGGGCCATTGAACTTATATATTTTTGTTTAGAAATCCGTCCCTGCTGTCATTTCTCAGGCACTCCTCCTAGGTTGCCTTGTTGACTGATAGTGCATCCACTGTATTGTGAGCTGTAGGTCGCCCCGAGCAACCCCGCCCTTCCTCTTATAGGTACGCTAGAGTCACTATAGGTGTTATAAGCTCCTTTATTGTTGTGCGATTTATGCAGTCTTTAGGTCCTGGATAGATCCTCCAGTCTCAAATAGGGGTGGAAGAGAAACAAAAGTTACAAATACTGGGATGGGTAAAACACCGGGATACTGAGTCCATAGGCAGCTTTCGTCGGGATCAGGGTTTTTTCCCAGGCTTGCTTGGTTTCTCAGCAGGGTACCGGAAAAGAAGGAACAAAAGGACACAGTCAGGACACCTGCTCGCTATAAGAGTGGGGGAGGGGGGAATTGCTCCCATCACCTGTGCTCTCTCTCCGTGTTGTGCCTGGTGAAAGGGGGTTTCAATACTTTGGCGTGAGTGACCCATGACCACCGCCCACCAACCCTTAAAAGAAAGAAACCGTGCCCTGGGCACTTGCTTGGACACACGGCCCTCCTGGGCCGTGGAGTTGGGAGTACCAACCTCCGCTTCTCCAGTAGGAGTGCTGGACTCTATGGCGTTGCTCCACGAGCGGTCTCCTCTCTGGTGGCCCTCGTCTGGCCGGCGTGAGTCTTCAGTCGTCTCTCCTTCTTCCTTGCTCAACGCTGAGGCTTCGTCGTCTCTCTGTCCTCCAGGTTCAACACTCCTCTCTCGTCTCTGCTTCCCGGCGTCTCCATAACCTCCTTGGTCCCGCCCATCTGCTCCTCGATAGGCTGTCCGCGGGTTCCTGCTGGGGGCGCTGGAGCGCTCACCTCGCTTCCGGGTTGGAACATGGCGGCCGCCATGTTGTATTTGTCGGGGTCTTCCTCTGTTGCGTGAGGGAAACCATCACATGTATGTAGGTTGTTTTGTATAATGCCTCAGGAAGACTGTTTCTAAGAACTGCTGGGAGCAGGTTAGAAAAGGGAGATGACAGAAGATGCTTTTGTGGCACGCCTAAACTCATATTATGAGGTTCAGAAGGATGAACTGTAAACTCAAACACCACTGCAGCAAGATGTCTAACAACTAAATTGTCCTACAAATCAAAGCCTAAACCAGAGGCTTCTTTGCAATTTTTTCTCCCATCCAATCTCCCTTCGCGCCCACTCCTCATCAATCAAGACAGAGCCATATGGCCTGCAGCTAATCTTATGACTCTTCCACTGCACAGAAGCACATATGATGCTTTTTATAGTAACTTTTGGTCCGTTTAGGACGTTCCCCTAGTTTCGCATCCCAGTTCTATATAGCAATCACTTAACATAAGACTTTAATAATGACAGGATACACGTCTAATTAATGTGTGGATAGCAATGTACCATGATGTAACATGCAAGGAATGTAATCCAACCAAATGTATCCTAATGCACTCTATTATTGTAAACTACAAATGCCAATAAAAACATGTAAAAAAACAAAAAACTTTTGGTCCGTTTAGGGGTGCACACACCTTTTTTTGTTGATATCTGAAAATGATGCGGCAGCTAGTGGATTAAGTGACAAGTGCTGTAAATTCATTATTTTGTAGAAAAGGCAGAAGTCACCAACTCGCATGGATGCCAGAGTTTACTTCTTTTATCAAGCTTTAGAGAACATGATTTGGAGGAGAGTAGTTTGGACCCCTTTGAAGTAACATTAGGAGTGCATTAAAATCATGGTTAGTTTGCACTCACATATATATTCTGTGTGACTAATGTATAAGAAGAAGAAAGAGGAATGCAAGATGATTACGTATCCTCATTATTAAATAGACTTTTATGTGTACTTTAGAAATGTACTGACAAGGGGGTGAATTAGTATTGTGTGGAGGGATAATGAACTACAAGTGTTTATTGATTGCTTTAATATTCCACTCATAACCCTTAGTATGTTAAGACTTGCCACTTATAACTGTTTAAATGTGCTGAAAGTATTTCTTAATTGTTTATAGAAAGGGCACACATAAAGTAGCCTGTGCGTTGTTAAATTAGCCTAACTGTGGGCCTGAAATGCATTTCTAATGTATTTTCTAGCTAACGTTTGAATTCGTATTTTGCTTGTATTGCGGAATGTTGCATGTATCTTGCGTTCCCACTACAAGTGGACAAGGCTTCATTAGTTGAGAGAAAGTATTGTTGTTCCTAGTAGATAGATAGGCCTGAGAAGGAGCAATGCGATAAAGGATGTAGGATGAGTTCTCGTGGAAGAAGGAGTTGGCACCATGGACGCATGAAATATCTCAGCATGTGAACATGGAGGCAGAGAAAGGAAACCAGAGGGTGCCAGAAATGGAAATTTACTAGTGGCGCGGTAGGAGGTGCCTTAATTCAGCGATTGCTTATGTTGTGATGTAGTTAGGGACAGCTGACACTGTACTTTAGGGCTCCTTGATTATATAGACCTCATCTTAAGCTTGTGGCTTCACGCTGCATGAACCTGGTTGGAGTTACTTCTTAGGGAGGCTCTAACGGCTGACACCTTTCTTCCCCATCTTTCTTAAAATTACTCTAGATTAGTATTCCCATTTTAAGGTGGTGTAAAAATACTTAGGGATTTGTAGATTTTTGTTGGAAACTTGATGCAATTCAAAGTGCATTTTTATCTTTCGATAACATAGGTTGCAGTGATCGAGTTAATTGTTTTCTTTTTGCTTGTATCGTCTTAATCGGTTTCGGAGATTTCGCTTCATTCTGTTTACTCTGTATTTCTATACCATAATGCTTTGATTGGTGTATAATAATTTGTTTCAGAATTTGAATTAAACAAACTAACTTGAATCTGGTCGTCAACCTGGATTCTTACCTGGAAGCGTGGAAATTTAAATTCTCGATAATTCGAAGGAGTTTTTCTCTTTACCTCTCATGCTGCTTAAAAATAACCATTAGTTCAGATAATTTAGCAGTATGGGTTTTAGCGCTCCCAATTTCAGCACCCCAATCTGAGAGTGAATCCCTCACAACTGCCAGAAGTACAGCTGTACAGTGTTTGACATTACTCGCCTTCCCTTTCTAACCCCGTTTCATGCCGATCACATTTTCAAAATGAGGGTGCTATTTGTAAAAAACTGCGGACACCTTCTGACGGTAGAGTGGACGAGTTTGAGAGGGTAATATTGGAACAGTGGTGCATACTTTGAAGCACAATTGACAATTAATAATGTTGAGAAGCAGATATGCTAAGGAGATAACCTTATTGGTGGGAGAGGGGCTGGTAAATGTTGCACTTTGAAGTAATTTGGACCAGTAGTTTTGGTTACCAGTGGATATAGTTTGAACAGTGATTTACAAGGGTTAGGGGGAGGCTGGTGTTCATTCACAAGGAAGGATTTGCACATTCTGAAATGCATTTAGCCTGTTCGAGCACACCAGCTCAGTAAGATCGGTCCCAAGTGGATATGGGGATCACCAGCAAAGTACTTGGGAAGTTTGTTTTTAATAAGTTGATCATTTTAAGGTAGATCATTTTGGGGAGAGGATGTGGCCTAACGGCTAGGGCGGTTTACCTCAAATCTGGGGAACCGGGTTTGCGTCTCGGCAACGACGCTCAACATCCTGTGATTCTGGGCAAATCACTTAATCTCCCCGTGCCTAACAAAAATTGTAATGTGTCCTTGTGTAACGCAACTGGTGCTCATGTAAAGCACTCTGATACCGGATACCTTCGGGTCACGTTCACGCTATAAAAATCTCCGAAAAGAAAAAAAAAAGGTACATAGAGCCAGTTACAGTAGTAAAACAAATGAGTAGGAAATTACAACATAATTACAGAGCGGTTGGGTGGGTCTCCCTGTAGGTATTTTTGGCATGTCAGTAGCATTTATGATGAGCCATCATCACTGGTGAGACCGGGTCTCGTTTAAAAGCTTGCAATGTTTAATAAGTCAACAGATTTTTGAATCACCCAATCTCTTTAAGTATGGATCATGAAACACTTGTTTTCTGATCCACAGGATCTGTCCTTAAGATCACAACTGGATATTGCAGCACTTTATACTGGGAGGAACATCAAGTTCTGAACACCTGTCACCATGTGCCAAACATGAAAGCACCCAAGCAGATGGTGCCTTCCAGAAGAAGCCCCAGATTGAGGAAAAAGCCAAAAGGCAAAAAAATCCTACTTGGCAGCACGGCTCCAGTTAACAACAGAAACCCAAGGACAGGAGACTGGACTCCAAGGAGCAGGAGACTTCAGGATATATAGGAAATGCCAGCAGCTGTAATTAGAAGGCCGAAGAACTAGGAAATCCCCAAACTGATCAGGAGCGAGAAAACGCATCAACAGGGAGCAAGAAGTGTTGTGACGCATGCAGAACCAGATCAGCTGGTTTTTATACCCTAAAGACAAGAAATACCTCACATGAAGAAAGCTTAGTTATATTGGCTTTGGAATCACCTCATAGCACTAATGGTAAGGTGTCCATCTTGGAAATGGTTGGATGTATTCCAGAAATCCTCACTAGAGGATCCTGGGAAGGAGAAGGTAAAGCATTATGGAGACGCCAAAGAAGGCTTCCACCAAGGCCCCCCCGGGGAGAAGAGGAAAAGCGCCGGGAATCGTACAGGTGGTTAGGGCCCATGAGGTAAATCTAACATCCATGTGTGGTTGCCTGCCTGCAGCAACCTCATCCAAAACGCTCTTGTGAATCTGCACGTCATGCTCACCGGAGAACAGCTCTGGAGCAGCCGTCCGAGGGGATACTGGTGCAACAAGATTAGTAGGTGCATGCAGAAAATGTATTGGTACATACATGCGCAGACTATGTGCAGAACATATGCAGCAGTAGGCATACATCCAGTTCTGTGCAGAACACCTACACCAGTAGCCATGTGCAAACAGTATGTGCATAGACTATTTACAGTAATTAGGGCACACTTGTTTGTGTGTGCATCTCAAGAGATAAATGTACAATCATGCTTGTGCTGTGTGCAGATTTTGAGAACCAATGTATGCGTTATCATAATAGTAGTGTGCAGTCAGAACATATGCCACTAGATTTTGTCTATGGCACCCACAGCTGTGCACATCAGGGTCATCCTCTTTCTTGTTTCCACAGGTCACATCCACTGCTTGACGTGAGAGATTGTGGTTTGAGGAGGGCTGACCCAAGATGAACGTTCCCACCAACCCGCCTTCAGTAAGGGTCAGCAACACCAGAAGCATCTTAAGGTGAGTGTAGTGAACCACCAGGCTCATACGCCTCTTTGATTATACATACCATGGATTTCTATGTTCGGGCGCTGGTAATGGGTTAAATAAAGGGGGTTGGTGACTGCTCTGGGTCACTTCCGCACAGCACGCATTGTGTGTGGCATGTCTGTAATGCAACTGCACAAGCGGCGGTAATTGAGGTGGTGCATTGAATATCTCATGTCGGTTCACCAACCAGGGAAGTGAGCATGAAAATGAAGATATATAAACAACCATGAGTGTGCCCTAGTCTCATGGGGTAAATATGGCCACTGCAGACATTAGGGTGTAATCTGCAGATCAAAAGCCCATGTCCGGTTTGTCCTACGGAAAATTACATTTTGTATGGTGAAAAGCGTCTAGCATGATGTGGATTCCAAATTTTGGTGGACAGTGAAAGTGACAGGTGGTGCTTGTTGTTCAACAGTGTACTCTCATACCGGTCAATTTTCAAAATGGTGGTGCTATTTGTAAAAAGTTGCAAGCTCCTTCGGAGGGTAGGGTGGGAAAGGGTGAGGCAGAACTCTCTTGGAAATCATTTTGGAACAGTGGTGTGTACTTTAAAGCACAATTGACAATTAAAACTGTTGAGAAGCCGATATGATAAAAGTAGATCACTTTATTGGTGCGAGAGGGGCTGGTAAATGTTGCACTGGTGCCATTTTGAAGTCATTTGGACCTGTAGTTTGGTTACCAGTGGATATCGTTTGAACAATGATTTGCAAGGGTTTAGGGGAGGTTGGTGTTCCTTCACTAGGAAAGATTGGCAGATTCCGGGATGCAATTAGCCTTTTGGAGCACACCTGCTCAGTAAGATCCGTCCAAAGTGGATATGGGGATCACCAGCAAATTACTTAGGACTTTTTTTTGTAAGTTGATCATTTTAAGGTACCAAGGGCCAGTAACATTTGTCAAAAACCGTTTAGGAAATGACAACATCATTGCAGAGCGGTTGGGTGGGTCTTCCTCTAGGTACTTTTGGTATGTCAGAACCGTGAGACCGGGTATAGTTTAAAAGGGCAGCTTACACAGGATCTGAAAGTCCAGTACTGAAAATGAACAGACGTTTCTAATGGGGAAATACTGGTCCTCTCCCATTGGAAATGTCTATGCTTTTAAAGGACTGTTTTATCCTGGAGAAAAATATTGGTCATTTTGTGAGAACTCATTCTAAAGGACATCATCAGGAAAGTACCTTTGGTCAGAGTTGAATACGATTTAATGCACGTTTTGCATATGAGTTGAAGATGCTGCTTCTCAAGGAATTTAGCCATAAAGAGCGCTTTATGAATGCTGTGGATCAGCATCATTAGTCAAACTCCAGGGTCCTGCCTCAAAATCATTTTGGGAATCTGTTATGGTAAATTATGCTTTCTAAAACACACATGTCCAGTTACATTGTTGAGAATATACTGTGATTTAAACATTACTTAAGGGCTAGGAGATCTCCTAGATTAAGGGAATTTTGAGAATAATTTGACAAACGGTCCATTTAATGCCAACTGGGCCTGTAACGTTGGTGAGAAATTATTTTCATTGTACAACAATTTGAAGAGTGGGGTTTAGGTGTTCTCTAAGAAGGAAGTACTGGCAAAAATGGTAACTAGTACTATCAGGTGCTGTGAGCAGTGCATTCAGGGTAACGGGGAAAGTGATTGATGATTTTTGTAATTTCCACCTAGACAACCTTAACCATACAACAGCAGGGGATGCGCCGACACATGAATAAAGCACTGAGCTTACGGTGACCAACTGGCATGGGTGCAAATTCAGGACGGTGTGTTTAAAAATTCAGGACAAAAGGTCAAAATCAGGACAAAAATTCAGGACAGTAGGTCAAAATTCAGGACAAAACTTAGGGACAAAAGGTAAGTTTTAAAGACTTGCTAGAGGATGTCGTGCAACGGTATATAAGTAAGTAAATAGACAACCACTTAAGTACAAGTCAAAATAAGTTTTTATTAGGTTGAGACAATTGTGCACTTCACGGTTTTTCAGTATGCGGACAGCTTTAAGCAACTGTGCAGGTCTTTTTGTGGTATTTCATATGATAATAATCTATTTATATGGTTACTGCAATTGGTTGTCCAGTCTGATATTTTGTTTATAATTCATGGTCCTGAGCAGGCATGTTTGGTGGAAGAAATGGTTGGGAAGATCTGCTCGGATAGACATTTTGAGATGTAAAGCGGCACGCATAGGAGGCAGCTAATTGGGACCTGCAGTGCTGGACTACGGTGCAGTCCTCCGAATGACCAGCCGTATGTGTCAGATTGCTTCAAGCATTCCATTTCTGTTCAGCTGGTGATGACTGGTACAGGGGCTGGTATAGTATTGAGTGATGGATAAGACCCATAGCGGAGAGGGCTTGTATTAGGGTAAGGGCATTAAGCAGGAAAAGGGAGTTATTAACCAGACTGCATGAGCTATAATTGGCTGCACACTGCTGAGTGTAATGGTATTATTGTGGGTCAAAGCTGTTAGATAGGTGATGACATTGCTGTATCATGCCCTGGCTAGCCATATATCGGCCCCCCTTATTTTAGCTGTATATTGGAAATAGTATACTGATTGGGCCATTTCATTTCTGTGAGCTTTAAACTGCAGATTCTCATTGATGCACAGGTGTGCTACAGACTAGAAACTGTATACGCTGTTGAGGCATTATTGTAGGGCAGACGGAGGGACTGTCTTTTACATACAGAACATTTTCTTTTGAAATGGAAGCAAAATGCCATCATGCAGTTTTACTGATAAATCTAAATAGTGCACAAATACTAATGCGTGGAAATGTGGTTTCAGCAAATATGTATCATTTGAACGTCACCAAGCAGTGGCAGCTCGCATAGGCCGTGCTGCGGGGCAGTGTGGCGGGGCGGGGAAGGGGCAGGGTGGGGGTGTAGTAAACTCGGACATTCGACGGAACGGAGGAAAGTAATTATTACTATCACCAAGTAAAGTGTCTTGATTGTTTTGAAACTCTGTTTCCAGCACACTTCTGAATTACAAACAAGAGGTCCATTTGAGGTTTCCAAACTTCTGATATGTTTTGAAACATTTGCTCAGTTTATTTACGGATATTTAAATATTGGTGTGTGTTACAAACAAACTGACAGCTCACAGCCTTTGTTTTCGCACCCCGAAGAAAATCTGGGAAAACATGTTGCATTCTACAACACATTTGCCATTATATATCAATTTTATTAGCTTTTAAAGCATAGTAAGAGTGACTTTACTGTGCACCAGGGTACGACAATCTTTGATGGGGCTCTTCAATGATTCACTCACTATCACCAACAGTGCCCCTCGTCTCTCCACAGCCCCTCTCTTGCATGTATTTAATTTGTTTTATAGCCCATCTCGTACCAGTATAAGATGTTAGAGCACTGTACATCACACACACATACAGCGACAATGAATTATACATGTGTAAATCAGTGTATTGAACATGTTGCATAAGGCAAAGGGCACTACAAGGTGTGGGATGCACATGTCACCTATACTGGTAGGCATTTTTTAAGAGTGATTGGTCTGAAGAAGCACAAACTCATGATTCAAAACTTAACACCTTGGTTAGAGGTAACTTTAATGATAAGAATTCATTCCTACCCTAACAAACCTTTTTTAGCAACATCAGGATAATGAAAGACTGGGAAGAAAACATAACTTTGTAACCTGTTCCATGCAGCTTGCACGCAGATCTTTGATGGAAGTTCATAGCTCACTGCTAGATTGCGTATGTAACTTATGAACTGCACAGTAACAAAAGAATCTCAGTGACAAAAGTAGTAACCCACTGAGATCTGCACATAAAATACTATTCTTTGATTATGCGCGGTACACATTCTTTGCAGCAGGCATATTAACCCTCTGTGCTACCTTAGATGATTCAAAACTCCTGCAGGTACATTAGTCACCAGACACTGGTGAACCACACCTAAATATAAGTGAGGCCGATTTTATTGTTACCAGAAAACTGCTGGATATATCAAGGAACTTTGCATTGCCAGCCTCAAGTAAACCACCCTCACCCCCTCCCCCCCCCACCAGCACACATTTCCAGCCTCTCTGGGAATCACCCGATGACTGGTCCGGCTAGTCCGGCCTTGCTACCACCCTCCAATGGTGCCCCTCATCTTCACATAGACCCTCTCTCATGTGTATTTAATATCTTTTATAGTGCTACTCATCCCAATTATGTAGGGCAGGGTGTCGGAGTGTGTTACATCACACACATATTATATAGAGACAATGACTCATATAAATGTGAAATTCAATGTATAGGAAATGCTACTTAAGATAATGGGGGTTACAAGGTTTAATCATACTTTCATCCATCATTCAGTCTTTAACCATTCATATTGTCCTTCCATCTGTGGGCCATCCATGTCCCTATTCAACCATTTACAAGGCTATCCATCATGTATCCTTCTATCCATCATTTCAGTCATCCATCCCTCAATCCACCCTTTCACTCATCCGTCCATTATCCATCAATTCACACATTCACCCGATCATCCGTACACCCATCCATCCACTCTTCCACTCATTCATCCAGCCATTTACCCACCCAGCCACCCATTCACTTACTCATTCATCCACCCAGTCACTCATCTTTCCACACATTCACCCTTTCAGTCATCCATCCATCCTCCCTTTCTCTCTCATCCTCTTTCACTTAGCCATCCATCCTTCCATCCACCTACTCATCCACTCAAGAATCCATCCTTTGACTCTATCACTCATCCATCCTTTCATTCATCCTTCCTTTCTGTCATCCATCCACCCTTTCACTCCTTCACTCATCATCAAAGTATCTTTATTCAGATATTAAAACATCCAGAAAAGAACAATATATTTACATATTTCATATACAATAATATGAACAGTTCATCATAAAACATTAAAATAAAACATATCTAATGGGCCATTCCAAGATCTCAATAGCAGAGTTGGGCCTAAGATTTGTGCTAAATTGCAAATTCATGGTTTTTATAAAGTGCAGTGTGCTAACAGCTATACAGATAGGGGATACCAACACATAAACATTGATTAAAATACAAGATCGTAGTTTACATAAGATCAATCAATTTAAAATAAGCCGTAGCCTAAATAAAACAAACTTCTTTTAACATCCCAAGTACTCTAAACATTGCGAGACAGCAATTGCGAAAACTCCACATATTATCTCCTGTTCTGTGTAAAGTGTAAAACTATCTTACGGGTGGACTTTAATCCGGGTGCCTCAACTACAGTATCCGGCAAACAGAATAACTTACGCCTCCCTTCTAGAATTCCTCAATTTCACGGCTAATCTTAAAAAATTTACAGTACAGAACAAGGTAAAGGGTTCCGCGGAGAGTTTTAAGTATAGAAGAGCTACTCTAACTTGGGTGAATTTATTCACTCTTAGGATGGTTTTTAAAAAAAGAGCCCGCGGATATTCATATAGTGGACAAAAGAATACAAAATGTAGGGTGTCCTGTGGAGATCCCAGATCGCAGCCACAGGGACCCTTTGAACCAATATCTTTCGTGTACCCTGCGGGAACTGCTAAAATATGATGTAAGAGATCCAGTCTGAATCTGGTCATTAAAAACCTATCGTTTTTGTTGTAGATCAGTGCCAGATAGGGTTCTAGTCCTACAACAGATTTTGTTAATATATGAGATCTCACTGACCCTTTCAGAATTTCGCTGTCTTCTCGGGCACAGGCTATCCGCCTCATATATTCTGCTTTCAACATGACCTTTAGCTGCGGAGTTAGGGACGTTGGTTCCTTAAAGTATTTTGCAAAACCCAACCACTCCAGTTTATCCTGAACATATTTAAGCCATGGTATCTTATGACCTTTGTCCCTGTTAATACAGTCTATTAATATTTCTCTGCTTAGACTTGCTTCAGGTAAGGAGTGAAATACACCCTACTTGTCGTGAGGTCGATTGGTATCAGGTTGTATTGTTGGACAACTTGTCACTTTTTCTTTTCTTTATATCACTTGCAGTAGCTATTATGTATTGGTCCTGAAGAAAGCCGGGAACACAATCCCTTCTGGCTGAAACTAGTTGACCCTTCTGTAATGCAACCTATTAGTTAAAAGTTGCCGCTACACGCCTTTTAAACCGGATTGGTATAGAGATATATATTAAACATAATTTCTCTTCTCCAACTCCCTTTTTAACTTTCACCTGCACTGCAATTTCATACACCGTTTCCATCGTTTGAAATACATATGGCCGCTCTTGGTCGATTTCTCTCTCCAACTTGCACTCTACTCTAATCTTGGCTACTACATCTGCCTCTTGGATTGGAGGAGTAGTAACAAGAATCAAGGATGACCAAGTGATGACACTGGCCTCTCTTGGCAGTTGATGGAAATCCTAATCTATCATGTTCTGTTTTCTATATATTTACCTTGGTCTGTAGATCTCAGAAACACTCTATTGGTTGTTTTTCTTCTGTTCTGGTTTTCTCATGTTTGTTTCTTTTTGCACGACCACCAGTTCACAGTTGGTTTTTCAAATGTAATGATATAGGGGATTTGAACTGTTGTCTTGGTCGCTAAACTGTTCCCTTAGACCCTTTCCCTTTTGAAAGTTATTGTCGACATAGTGTTGTTTCCCAAGCCTTAAGAGGGATGAAAAACTGGGGGGGGGGTCTCCCCAAAGGGGGGTTTCGATGTAATTAGGGCATAGCTTAAAACACCTACCTAAACTAAAAATCTGTGCTTAGCATAGTGTGCCGCCAGACTGGTATTTTGCTGCTTTTGTCATTGCATCCAGATATATAATACAACAAGTAACGTCTCAACTACAACAAGCCAGATCTATTGGCTTTGTCAATGGTTGCTAGATTCATAAAATAAAAAAGCAGCAACTATGTCTTCATTGTATATAATATTGAAAATGCGTCAGTTCTAAAATAATGAGGCAGTAAAAGAACTATAACCTCTTCTTCTTAACTTGTTTTGCCGCCTTCTTTTCATGAACTGGGTTCACAGGTAGCGGCATGGGCGTTTTCGTACTTTCTTCCATCTGACAGAATGCCCTGTCCTAGACCGAGGCAGGAGGAGGCCCCCACGTGCTGTAACAGCTCAGACTGGCCCATTGTCATTCTGTATGTGCCAATCAGCCGGCAAACAGAATGATCGCAAAACAAAGTATGAGTTGGATTATTACTTTTTGGAGGTCCTTGGAAATCACAGACAACCCTATAGGGTTAGCTAAAGCTATGGCTACACATCCAGGCAAGAAGGAAAGGTGACCATCAAACTCTTGCAGGACACATGCAAGGAATTCTGTTCAGGTACTCATTTACTGAGCACGTGAAATCCATAGGTTTATATGCACTTTGCATTTAAGGAGCGCCCTTGGGCACACACCTTTACGAAGTCAGATTGCAACCTTGGTAGTCCACAGCCTAATCGAAGGATGTGCCGCCTTGATTCATAGCAATGATTTGGATGCTACTTCAGCCTCCCTCCTTGAGTTTTCAAATTAGCTTTTTCTGGCTGCCTGGCTTACACCGTCCCATTATACCCTCGTAAAGTTTTGGGGCATGTTTCGTAGCTAAATGGCTTTTAGCACAACAGAAGTCCGGGATACTATGAAGTGTAGTTTAAGACTTTCTGACATAAATCATTATGGAATCCTAAATCTTGAAATGTATTTTTATTCAGTGCTTGATACAGCAACTGACACCATCCGCTGATAGTGGCGTTTGGAAAGCAATCCCACTGACTTTCTACTCCTGGCTGCCTACCTCTATGTTAGGAATGGTTGTATATTTACATTATAATTGCATTTATATAGCGGTCACTACCTCTGGAGAGCAGTGTGTTCCATGAAAAACACCTTGAATGGCTTCCAGCGGACTATCAAAACCAACCCGGTGAATGCCTTGCCTGGTGATATTGTTCTTCTGGTTGTGTTTTTGATTCGGTTGTTAAGGAGCGGGGTTCCTCCTCTGTCCCTTCCCATCCTAACCTTTTTTGGCTCTTTCTAGAAGCGAGATGCGGTCATTGAAGACGCGGTGTAGCCAGCAGTAAGATGAAAGAGGATTTGGCTTATTCTTAAAGATAAGAGTCTCAGGATACACCGGGAGCAGCATCCTTGCTGTGCAGCCCACGCATTCTGGCTGACCCTCGCTCAAACCATGCACACATCCGCATTCTGTTGCCTCACACTGGCTGAGCAGCAGGGGACACCTACAGAGGAGAGCATGCATGGCATAGGAATGAAGATACCACACACCTCCCTGCTTTATGGAAAAATAGAAGATATAGATCCAGGTCAGAAAGAAATACTCAACATCCATAAAGTGAGAACAAAGCAAGGGAGCACAAATGAAATCATGCAATACCTGGAAATATAAGGACTGGAGAAGAGACTAATGATACCTCTTTACCACCTAGACCTTTTGCCACTTCTCCCGACCTTTTAACCCTCTCAAGCTCCCCCCCCCCATCACCCCTCCTCCAAATTACTGCTACATTTATCGCCCTTCAAGCAACCCCGACCCCATGCAAGGGCTACCACCCATGCTCTATTCCCACCCACCTTTCCCTTCCTACTTTGGTTTTGCTCTCCTCTTCTTTGTTCACTGTGTCATTTTCCTTTTCTTCACTAGCAGGTCGCGATAGACATAAAAGATACAGCGACCCTATTTCCCTTTTTTCCTAATTAACATTTATTCTTACAATTCAGTTTAGAATATGCATAATGTATTTTATGTTTTTTAACCAATTGACCAAAACCCGGATTCAATCCCGGTTGTGGAGACTGAAATCCAGGACTGTTATATTTTCTATGAAATCATTCTATTTACGTGGGAAGGGTATTTTGACATTCTGGCATTTCCCAATATGTAGTTTCATCAGCCTAATTTCGCGAACCTGGTATTTTTCATTTTGGAATTTCGTCATACGGAATGCCGTTAGGATCAGCACACCCACGTTTACAGGTCTAGTGCTAACTTGATTTCCACCCGTGGAATTAGGGCCGGACTGGCTCTAGCGGGCACCGGGCATTTCCCCAGTGGGTTGAAAGGGTGGGGGGCAATTTTCAACTGGTGGGGGCCGTTTTTGTTACTAGGGGCCAGTTTTGAAGCTGGTTTTGCCCCCCCCCCTCCCATCCCGGCCGGTAGGACGTAATTGCCAGGGCTGGTTTGCTATCCCAGTCCGGCCCTGCATGGAGTATATGTATTGAGTTAATGGTGAGATGAAGCACTTGTTAGTGTCACCTGTTGTGGTATGTTCTTCACCTGTAATAAAGTACCTGTCATTCTTTCTTCAAGGTCGGAGCTGATGAGCCTTTTAAGAACATATAATTGTTACCAGGAGGGAACAAGTTTTCAGCTGCGGCAGCGAGAGGTGAGAAGCGGGTAGGAAGCGTGGGAGTGGTTTCCGCAACACCTGCAGTAATAATAACGTGATTTGATTTTCTTCAGCGCTTAAACGCACGCTTTCAAGCACTATAACAATAGATGTTATTATTACATGTCTCAGTGGTAAAGGAGCCTTAGAAGGTTTTCTCGTTAGGAATTTTTGAACAAAATGCGATTATGTAAGATCCTGTTAGTGGGTACAATATTCTTAATAAGAGGTCTGTCTTGGTATTATTCTTCAGCAGGGAGGGTCTGTAAATAGGATGTTAATACTTATTGGTGGCCATTGGTTTAGATTATGATGATGACACAGGGGTATATGTCCTTATTAGAGTGGGTCTGTGAGCAAAATGTTCTCACCAAATAAGATCTGTGAGCAAAATACTCCTGTTAAATGGAGTCCGAATAGAATGTTCTTCCAAAGTAGGACGGTGACGGGGTCTGTGAGTAGACGCTTCATATCGAGGGAATTGTTCAAGAGAAGGCTCCTACAAGGGTATAACAGCAGAATACTCATTTCAGAGGGGTCAGGGGTTGAAGGCTGTCAGTAAGAACAATGAAGGAATTTTAGAAAGAGGACTTAGCTTTGAAAATGTAGTACTGCACCTATTCTGATACCATTTTGTTGTGTCTTGATTTTTCCTTTCATCCTCGAATTATTTTAGTAGAGAAACTGTAGTTTCTTGTGGGCTTTAATTCAACTCTACAGAAGTCTCTAAATTTCTCTGTCTTCTCCATACCTTCTGCGTGTTAAAGGAAAGACAATTTAGTCCAAGACTATTTCAATGGTGGCTGGGGCACAACGTTCTATGAGTGTTGTGAGTGCTTGAATGAATTTGCTGAGCTTAAACTTGATTATCTATATTGAGCGGGAAGAAGTCTCCAAGTTAAGTGAAGCCTTCCTGAGATAGTTGTTTGGAGTGGTTTTAAACCTCTAGAAATAATTTTCGAGGGATTTACCTTGTAGTGAGCATGCAAGCGGATTTGATTGTGTGATATCAAGAACAGAATGGGTCAAGCTAGTTGCTTACAAGTGTGTTGGATAAAGAGTTGGGGAGATGAGCGAGTTCCCTTAGAGTAAGTGATGGCTGTGTTCACTGTTTGGAGGGTGTAAGTCTATTTGAGATAGAGGAAGAGGTGAATGTCAATGACGTTTCTGGCCATCAAGTTTGTGGATGGTGGTGATGCCTGTGTGGAAATGTTCATGCTACGGGTGACTGTGTGCAGAATTGATGAAGGCAAGTTTCTAGGGCTCTGGGAATAGGGCACTTTAAAATACTTTTTTGAAACTTGGTTCGACTTTTTCATTCTCAATAAACAACTGATCAGTACCCAGCCTTAAACTCTCACAAATGTTTAAAGTGGTTGTCACCATCCAGTTTCCAAAGTCAAGCATTACTTACTAGTAGGTTGGACTATGGTAATGCACTGTTCGTGGGCATGGCAGACTACCTCTTCACACGCCTACAAGTGGTGCAAAATGCCGCCGCCAAATTGGTATGTATCAAAGACAGACTCAGCTCAGCGTCTGAGTGCCTGAAATTACTTCACTGGCTGCCAATGCGCCAAAGAGCGAAATGTAAGCTGCTCAGTCACGCACGCAAGGCGCTGCACAAACGAGGGCCTCCTATCCTACAGAACAAAGTTGAATTTTATGTACCCACCAGGTGCCTAAGATCACGGTCTCTAGCTCAAGCCAGAACAAAACGCATTAAGAAAGTAAGGGCAGGAGGTCATAGTTTTTCATACTTGGCAGCAAAGCATTGGAATGAACTACCACAAGACCTCCGCCTTTCCGAGGACTACCTTGTCTTCAGGAAAAAACTTAAGACCCACCTGTTCGTTAAAACTTAACACCGGCAAAACACATCAACCGCTCAGCTATCTACCGGAGTCCTAGCACAGCGCCGTGATATCCTTCCCGGATGAATGTTGCGCTTTACAAATAAAATACAAATCCTTGATTCTAGTGGCGTATTGATCTGACCTGATTAGTATTTCGATCCTGGCCTTGTACTGATATAATCCTGATCTGCAAAATAATTTTTTTGCTCCTAGCTCTGAACAGGGCTGCCTCTGAGTCAGTGTTGCATTGTCAGTGACATCCTAAATTAGAAGGGCTGTGTGACAGACTGGCTACCACCGCTGCTTCTAAAATGGAACATGCAAGAAATACTGGTAGCGACTGTCATAGGATGTGGGCTTTAACACTCTAACAAATCTATGACCACACCATACAGGCCTTTACAAATAAGTAAATACATTTCACAAATGTGACTAAAACTCCTGTACACTGGTCTTTCAGGTTTGTGACTAACTCAGTTCCCAGCCCTCCCTGAATTTGCCCTTTTCCATCCCCACCTACCAGCCGTTCAGAGGACAGATCTACATATGTGTGCACCATGAGAAGTTAGCCTGACCCGCGGCTGACCCATTCTACTTCCATGATTCTTCTGCTTCCAAATCATCCTGAACCTTTGAAGTGTAACCCACTGTTATCACTTACTCTGCCCAAGCCCTGGGAGCTTTCAGGGGTACAGACCTTTTGGTAAATCCCACAAAATGTATCAAGAGGATAGCTTAGGGATCACTTGGCTTTTGCTCTTTGAGGCATCTGATTTGGTTTGAAAGGGATCCCTAAAAAGGAGGAACTTCAAACCAACTCATGGATATTTATTTAGCGCAAACATATCACCCGAAGGTCTCATGGCGCTTGTGGAAACTCAAATGTTAGTTTAAGCAAAGCCGTTTCGGAGTCAAACAGCCAAGTTTTTAGCTCCCTACGGAAATGATTGTGACTTGACATAGTACGCAGGTACAGGGGCAATTTGTTCCAGAAAGCAGGCGCAAGGAAAGAGAAAGATCTCCCTCCCATTCTGGTTGCACGGATTTTAATGGAAGTTAAGAGTCATTTGTTGCTGGATCTTAGAGCCCTGCATGGGCAATTGAGTAAGCTTATAGTAGTGTCTGGGTCCAGGGACAATGGCAGAATGATCACAGAGTTGTCATTAAGTACCACAAAGCCCAGAGAAATGGCCCGATAGCGGTCATCGGGCCCCATGTCATGAGCGTGACCTTCGGCAACCCTTAACTAAGCCAACTATGGTAGGCATGCTCGGATTTGTAGGCTAAGACTTGTCAAAGAAAAATGGTAAATTAGTGCTGTTAGCTAAAATTGCACTGCTACCTTTGAGCCCTCCTTAACGAAACTGGGACTGTTCAGAATTATGCTCAAACTGTTGACTATGTTACGTGGTGATTGGTGTCTTCTCTCCCAGAGCCAAGCACAGACCATGAGCCTAGGTTTCTGATCAGACAGTTTCTCCTGTAGCTGAGTATCCAACTCAAGAGTCCACTCTGGGTCCTTGTTCCAGGGTCTGCTGAGCCGGGTCTTGCATGCTGCGAGGCCAGCGAGCAGGTGGGCCATATTTTCAGTCCCCTCTAGGCTGAGGAACATCTACATTGAAGCAAACGCAGAAATGCACCAGGCCTGTATGTGAAGTCATATTGAGCCTTAGTGTGTGAAGGCACACAAGACGCCCCGTAGGGAACTATATGAGGCCTAGTGTGAGTTCATGTGGAGAACACCTAGCATGACATGGGGAATTATCGTAAGCCCAGCATGAGACACTCGGCCTAGCACAAGGACCCACAGTCTACCGGACGTGAGGTACCATACATCACAACGCTCACTATGTGAAGCTGCACTCTACCTAGTGTAAGCTACCACAATACCACATGTGGACTAGCTTGAGGAAAATGCACCCAAATAAACATGAGGAGGTGCATCCAGCACACTAGGAGCGACCCCCCCTAAATATAAAATGAGGAACCACTCCTGGTGTAGCAAGCAGAGCCCCGAAAGGATTCAGGCGAGGAACCACCCTCAGGCACCCTCCTGTGCAATTTTATCATGATATTAATCAAGAAATGTATACAGGGTACTCTTGGTAAATTTGCGACTTTACTTGAGGAATTTTCCTCTAATGCAAATAAGTTGTATTTAATTATAGTAATAATAATAATTTCATTTGCGCACTACGCAACCTGCTCAAAAAGCAGGTTTTATTACCCAAGTCTGCCTGTGGGATACATTTTATCGAGCTCCACCTCGGAAGGATGAAATGCTGCGTTGAGTACTGCGTGATTCAAGCCTGTAATTTGCAGGTCTCACACACCTGTCTGCACTGACATCTATAATTAACTGTGCGCGCCTCCGTGTTTGGGTTTAAGGCTTGTCTCCTTTCCAGAAAACAAGAGACGCCATTGGTCCATATTTCTGGGTTCTGGAATGGTCAAGTGATGATTCTTGGATACAAATGTTTTCTTTTTAACATGACAATTGTGTGTCTCTGTTCACCTTAATATTAATTTTAGGATTTTTTAGGCAGCTCTAAATACTTTTGCTGTGGTTTCACTTCTTTTTGTATTTGATGCTTTACCTTTTTACTTCAGTAGGGAAAGGTACATGCTTCTACTAATTTCTCAATATTTATATAATGGTCTTTTCAGCACAATACCAGTCCGGTTGCGAAAGTAGTGGCCAGGTGGCAGTCCGAATTGTGCACTGGCCAATTGCAGGAAAAAAGAATGCATCCTTATGGTATTGATTTAGTTTGTCTGCCTCTTAGCCATCTTACCATTTCACTTTTTAGGTCTGGGCAAATGCCAGTCTTGGCTGTTCCAGGAAATAAAAAAAATGCACCAAAATAATATACATATACTACTTGTATGTATCTATTTATGCTGCCTCTGGTCCTACTTCAGTGACCGATAAGGCCGGCCCCACCAAAGTGAATCTTGCCGGCTTCGTCTACGGAGCCGGTTTTTGTGTGCACATCCTATTCTTTTGACTGGCTGACTTCTATCCATCCACTGCTCATATATAGGGAAACTCATTTTTTTGGGTCGAGCCAGGGCAGCGCATGCGCTGCTCAGCGAGGCATGCTGTAATCAGTTAGGGACTTGAAGCTCCGCCCACTCTCCACCCATATTTTTTATTGGCTTGTGTCACTGTAAACTGTGGCTGTTCATTGGTCAATAGGCTTGGTAGTCCCTCCTTAGTACCTCCTTGTCTCAAATTGTAACCTTCCATGGCGACACCCCGTTACGTGTGTTGTAACTCGGTAGGCTTTAATGACAGCCTCCGAGCACGAAGCATGAAGCATTGAAGCTCAGGCTTTTAAAGGCTGCAATGTTTGGGCAATTAAGGGCATTAATACCGGTCTCAAACGTTCTCATTTTAGCAGCCTTCGAAGGATGAAATGCTGAGCTGATTCTGCCAAGATTTGAACCAGTATCCTACAGAATCAACAAGGGCACATCAGTACATTGGCTCTTCAGTCGCACTGCTGCCTTATTGGCCCCCAAAAAATGACATCATTTACAGCCTACCCTCAGCAGTCAATTGAGTATGGACAGTGGTTTGTCGCTTAATCTGTCAACTGCACAGGTCTAAGCTTAACCTGTATTATTATGCAGGTTTGAATCTCAGGCTTTCATGCTTATGAGTTCATAGGGGAGGTTTATGAAAAGAGCACCATAGTATTTGAGCAGCAAGAGGATGTGGCCTTACCGCCAGAGCTGCTGACTTCGGGGCTTGGGAACCAGGTTCGAGCCTCGGCGTCGGCTCAGCATCCTGTGATTCTGGGCAAATCACTTAATCTCTACATGCCTACCAAAAATGAATGTGTCCTTGTGTAGCGTAACTGGTGCTCATGTAAAGCTCTCCAATACCTTCAGGTTGAGCTACATAAATCTGCAACAACAAAAAAGGACATTCAGCACGGCGAGTCCGCTATGAATGGCCAGGAGCTTGGGGCTGGAGGTGCAGGAGGGCCAGAGATCTGAGTGGTCCATTAACCTCTAATTAATGTATTGTACTCAGTGGTCGAAGTGGAGAAAAAAAGTAGGGGAACTGTGAACGGAGAATCAAAGGGCGGGAATAACCTGAGGATTGGATCAGTGGGCGGAGTCAGAGGTGTGGCCAAAATGTGCACAACATCTTAATTTTTAGTATTTGTTTGGCAATTCACTGACTAGTCACAAGTTATGATGTTCTTTAATTCAACCAATGCATTATTTAAGGGTTAAAATGAGTTATTTACATTAAAATACATTCACAAAGTGGGTTATGTTTCCAATCACAGAATGTCCCACATATGCTTAAAAGTGGAAGCATAAGCCATTTGTCTCCGAGCCATGGAGTTTCTGTCATCAGCACTTCTCCCATTTTCCACAAGAGCAGTTCAAACATGAATGGCAAAATATCCTAGTTTGCAAATGTTTTCTATATAATTATGGCTCTGCCATATTTGCCACATAATACAACATCTGCTGCATAATCTGACAATTTAACTAATACACTTTTTGCATGTCAAATGCATCAAAAGTTACTAACAAATGTGACTGTTGCTGCAAAGTGAACGGCTCTTTGCAAATGTTGATTGATCACCTTTCTCCCTGCTGCATTTTATATGTTACACTGGTACTAATAAAGCAAAATCTTTCCAGGGACTGTTAGCATGTGTAAAAATGTCTCAATAATGAACTATCAGAAAATATACTGCATTACACTGCAGCCTTTTTTGTGCTGCAAAATTTTGTCAATTCTGCACATAATGTTGTCCTCCTTTGCTGCATAATCCCAGTGGCCCCAAAGAAGCCATCACATGTTAAAAGTGCTTGTGCATGAAGCAGAGAGACTGTGAAGTTTGCGAACCTAGTTTCGTGTGCGTGAAAATCCTGCATTGCCAATTCCTTGTGAGTTGCCGCTACTACTACTGAAACAAGGCCAATGGAGGTACCAAGAGGTGTGGCAGACTGGCCTCAAGGGCAGGGCTGGCTTTAGCGCTGGTGGTGCCCTGTGCAACAATGTTTGTTGGTGCCTCCCAATGACCACCTCTGCCATGAATTCCCTAATTACCACCCTTTAACAGCGCCTCTCAGGTCTCCATAACCACACTTTCACTCCGATGCATTTAATTCAATTTATAGAACCACTCCTACCAGTCTAGGGTGTCAGAGCACTTTACATCACACACATTACACAAAGACAATCAATAATACGTGTGTAAATCACTGTATAGGAAATGTTACATAAGACAAAGGACTTCAAGGTGTGGGAGTCACATGACAGCCATACTAGTAGGTAGTATAGATTAATCAAGATTGGTCTGGAGAAACACAAACTCAGAATTTAAAATGCAATCCCATAGTTGGGGGTTCTCTTTAATAACCAGAATTGATTTCTATCCAAATGAACACTTTTTGCAACATTAGGATAATCAAAGACTGGGGGGGCAAACAATAACACTCTAATTTATACCTTGCAGTTTGCATGCAGATCTTAGATGACCGTTAATAGCTCACAGTTCTATGTTAGGATTTTAACTTATAAACTGCAAGTAATGAAAGGATCTCTCTGACAAAAGCAGTAACCTAGTTGCCTTATGTGCACTTTGTGATCTGCATGGTATGTGTTCTTTGCAGTAGGCACATTAACCCCCTGCGCTACCTTTCCATGAGTCAAAACTTCCATTAGACAAAACTCAGATGTCTCTCGGATAATCATTAATCACCAGCGTTATCATGACATTTTTAGTGATGCTGAAAATTGCTGGAGGCCAGGAAGAGGCAGCAAGCCCTTTTAAAACCATAATATACTTGCAAACATGGCGGCCCCACTCAAAATCAACACCCGGTGTGGTCGCACCGCCAGAAAGCCAGCCCTTCTCAAGGGCCCTGAGAACTCAGTGACAGAGTCACTGTTGCTCTAGGGTGTGCTGCTTCCTAGGCCTGCCTGCAAGACTGGAGGTGAACTTAAGTATAGATTGTGGTGGACAGGCCTTTAAGGTTAACCCGCACTTGCCACTGCTAAGGTCCACCTGCTGGTGCTAAAACACCAGGGCATCTAAGGTCTTGCGGGGCCTTCTAAGGGCTAGCATGGGAATGTGCTCCCTCAGGAGAATGGTCTGGGGGACAGGTCAAGAAGGCTGAACCTCGTTCCCCAGTTCCAAATTCGGCAGCTCTTGCCATAGTGCCACATCCTCTCCCCCCATTGAACACCACACTGCCCCACTGAGAGAAAATCGCACTTCCTTTAACTACAACCCAATTGTGCAGGCTATAAACACCTAGATGCGACTCAATTCAATTTGCACACTAGACAAGCGCAATATGCTGTCTAAAAAAAAAAGGGCCAACATCCTGGAAAAAGCAAACACTCATACGGAATGCAAGTTAAAGTAAAGCACGTGAAATGTAAGCAGAAACATGGTTACCTGAACGCTTTTACACTCACTATTCAGAAATCAGTGAGTGTTTTTGCAAGTAAAAAGTTAATGACATGACTACAGGGCCCGAAATGTCCATTGCGTTGCGTATCTCTTTACAAAACGTATGCAGTATGGTTTAAAAAGATCACATCCGTGAACACAGAGCCTCGGCGCACATTTGGTTTTCCAATCCACCCATCAAGCTGGCCTTGCAGTACCTCCGGGATTGGTGCATTCCCCCACCCCGGGGAAAAAATGCTCTTCAAAGAAAGATAGGAAAACAAAAGGAGCGCTTCACCGGCAAACTCTGTAGAGTGACACTATTGTGTTTGGGTGTTACAATCAATCTGGCCAATTTAAGACCACTCTGCCTTGCTTTATTTATTTATTTTCACATATCTAACCTTTTATTCCCCATGCCGCACTTTGGAACAGAAAAATGTCAGAAAAAGACGACATTTCCAGCAAAAGTGTGTTCCTTGTTTTGGATCCTTTCCACAGGGGGACAGATAAACAAAAGGAGGAAAGAGGATGAAAACGGTTTCTTGAAGTCAGGGTTTTCAGTAAGAGAGGAGAAGCTAGACAGAAAAAGAAGGCATAAGAGGAAGAAAGAGAAGGAAGGGGGCAGCTGCCAGCGGCAGAGCGAAAGTGGGCACTGTCCTGGTCTTCTCTGAACAAGAGGGTAAAGACAGAGTCCTTTTCCTTCTCTCCTCACCCACGCGTCCCTGGCCGGCCACGAACGCCGAGCCGTATCTGAAGGCCTTGGCTATTTCTTCCGTCCTGGGACACATGCTTAACATACAAAAGTAGGGGAACGGAATCCATGGAAAGCTAGAAGTAGGGGCACGCCGTGCCCACTTCAACCACTGATTGTACTATCTGACCCATGGTTAGGGGCCCACTTTCATTGCTTGCACTGGGGCCCAAGGCACCCTTGCTAAGCCACTGTGAGTGGTCACGTCTGGACATCCAGCAGTAGCGATGCTGTGCTGGAAGGGACCGCAGTGCGGGAAGCCACTGTGCTGTAGAAGAAGCGGACACAAGAGTGTTCAGAGGACAGACATGCTAAGCATGTGTTAACAAGCTGCCCACTCTGTCACTAGTGTGCATCCAATGTTGCTCTGTAATTGAACGAGCACATAATAGAATACAGCTCCCAAGCACTGCTGGTGTTGCTGGGAATTGTAAACATGTATGTATGGCGTTATTGGAGGGACACAGCCATTGCTACTAACTTCGAGTTTTAACTTGTAAATTGCTTTCCCTAGCGATGCCCGCTAAAGAAAGGCGTGCCCTGCCTATTCATACATTATTCACATTTGAATGTTTGCGTTTGAATTGAGCCCATCGTGCATGGCTTTAAGTGGGCCGGATCCTGCCGGTGCTCATCACCGACAGTTCTAAAAAGCAGGTGCTGAGACAGGTCCCAATCGGGCTCTCCATTTCTGCCCTCACCTTAAGGGTGAAAAAAATATCTTAACTCTGCCGCAGTTCCAGCCTTCCTTCACTGCCTTTGATGTAACTTCGAAGAGACTAGTTGTAGGACTTCTCATCATTTCCGAACTGACGCATTTTCAATATTATATACAAAGAAGCCATAGTTGTTGCTTATTTTTTTCAAGCGACCAACCATTGACAAAGCCAATAGTCCTGGCTTGTTGCAGGTGTAATGTTACTTGCTGTTTTATAAATCTGGATGCAATGACAGATACAGCAGCATACCGGTCGGGCGGCACATTATGCTAAGCACAGGTTTTGAGCTTAGGTGTTTTAAGCCACAACTATAATTACATAGGTCACGCCCCTTCGAGAGACTCCCCAGTTTTTTCATCCTACTTAAAACCCTCCCTTCGTGTATAATATTCATATCTGTGCAGTGCGATCTGTCTGGATTTTCACCATCTACGGGTGGCAATTGTAGTACTGTTGTGACATCAGGGGTCAATCTGGAACCAGGGTAGAAGTGCGAGGGTGAGCCTGGGAAATTGGTCATTTAAGATGGGGGCTGCTGCCAACATCTGCCTTTTATATTTAAAGAAATGTTATTTCGGTGGTCTGGCAACTAATTATAAAGATTTTGGCAGTCTCATGCATCTAGAAATATCGGTCAGAAAGAGTAGGCTTTTATAGCGCCACTATGCAAACCAGCCACCCTTTGTGTGCTTTCTGCATTGGCAGATAAATTACAGTTCATCACCAAACGTTGTGTTGTCTAGGCATATGCCTCTATAACATTTAACCTTAACTCTTGGCTGTCCTTAAATCCAGTGCAACTTTATTCAACATTTTCTCCTGCCAAAAATATCCCGTGACGCTAGTTACTGCAGTGATTTTCAAGGAGAGTAGAGCATACCATTATGCATCTGTGTAGGTGACAGATTCAGGAGAAAGGTACAACTTACTTTATTCCTAAACAGTTATAACCGGTGTTCCTTCATGTTCCGAGATAATTGTGTTTGTTTTACAGAGATACTCTCTAAATTTAGTTTTTAAGACATTTTGCAGTTAGCGAGACTAACCTGACTAACAGGTTTAGGGTTCTGTGAGCATTAATTCTACCAAGAAAATCCCTTACTTTTACAAACAACTCTAAGCAAGTGCCCATAACGCCACTCAATATTCTTTCCTGGCAGCTACCCCAGTTCGCGCCTTTTCCATTTTAGTTTGCTGCTAAATCTCAGCCTCCCCCTTAACTTTATTTACTAATACACTCAGGTAGACAGACAGTTTAAGTTGCTGTCCAATTCAGTTGGAGTTCTGGTTAAGAGTAGGCCTACACTACCATCTGCTGGCAGACAATGGGAATCGCATGCTGTGCATACTCGGACATGAGAAGACAAGAAAGGCAGGCTGATACAAAGCTTGTGTTGTGCATGGCATGTACTCTTTTAGATCGGTCTTTTCGCCAAATCACTAATAATTCTCTTATCAATTTGTGGAACTAACTTAATTATGTGCAAATTCGTAATACTTTACCATACATCAAAAAAAGTCACAGTGCTGTTCAATTCAGTCTGTTGCCAATTTCCTGGGAAGGGCTTTATAGCAGAGTGCATCCACATTTATTAAATATTATAATGCCAGATTTTACCAAAACGCGTGCCTGGTGGTCCGAAGATTTAGCAAACCCAGCTTTACCTGATAACTGCAAGGAGATGGATATAGTGAACTACACACTTGCAGTAAAATCTAATTTACGCCACATTTAGGGCTCCTTCTATGCAGTTTATATTATACCCTGAAAAACTTATACTAACCGCAGAATCTTGCAATGTATGCAGCAAGTGCCTTTACCTTAGATGCACATGGTATGGGTGTGCCCAGAAATACAACCTCTCTAGAATGGGATACATAAAACAATGGAAAAAGAGTTGGGATTTGAATTGTGACCCTCCAGACCTTGTAGTGCTACGGCGAGATGAGGGTAGTGATTGAGTAATAAAGCATTTAATTTCCATCAATCCACTAGTGGCAAGATCCATCATCGCTCAAGAATGGAGGTCCACTGGTTCCTCAACATCTCGGAATGAATATCAAAAATTGATATGCTTCTGGACGAGGCATACCACTTAGAAGGGCAATCCTTGAAATATCATGGGACTTGGAACTGTTTAAAGACTGGATTAAACCTTTGCTATAGACAAAGAACCATGTTTTTGTAGACCACTGCCCTAGACTATACAGAGAATCGGGTTTATATTTTTTATTTGCTTATCCCAAATTAGTATTTTGTCTACACTGTGTCTTTAATTTGTTTGTGTCACCGCACACCAAATAATTCAGAAAACTGAGATTTGCAAGCTTTTATCTGGCCATGGAGCATTGCTTGGGTCCTCTTACCAGCTTCTCTTCTCTGCACAGTTGGTTGTGTCTGTGTGTATCCGCATGCTGCATTGGTGTCTTTAGCTACTGATGAGGCACTGCTGGAGAATACGTGATACACCAACCACTCTTGTGACACACTTGCACCACTCTTGTGAGAACACGTGCACAACTGTAGCTAATATCACGCCCCGGGAACCTATTGCACTACATTAAAACACCCACAGTGTTGGAGCATTGAAAGAACTGATATACCGTGACCAGATGAATGGTTGTGGTCTTGGACACTGTGTAGGTGCAATAGAGAGGGGGGGGGGAAAGTGGGGGCACGTATTCACCCTCTCACAGGCACTGAGCAATACCTTTGCACAAACACGCCTTTCATTCACACCGTTCACACATGGTGATCCCTGCATGCTTTCCCGATGCCATTCTTTCCAAATGAACATTTTTCCTTTTTTTTCTTTCTTATAATCCGTGTAAGCGACATGGACTGCTTTTTCTCTTCATTTATTCATTTATTTTTAAAGGTTCATTTGGAAGGAATGCTAACTCCGAGATGGAGACCTGCTGTCCCTTGCCAACCTGCAACCTGCAACCTCCCAGTAGGCTTCGGAGAGCAGACTGCTTTTAGGGCTAGACAGGCAGGGGGTGCCTCAGCAGGTCCACCCTCAAGCAGGCACACAATCTATCTATAATATATATATATATATATATATATATATAATATATATATATAATGATTAACCCTCAAATAAAGATTAATGTAGCATTGCTAATACATCCTCTCAAAGAGGATATAAGGCTTGCTCGCGGAGTCCGGTCATAAACCATTTTCGAGGTCTAACTTTTAGCTGCCAGCACTGAGAAGGAATGGGTGAAGCACGGGCCACGCAGGTGTGCAGTGTGAGGGTAGGAGGTAGGCAGGGTAGACTGGTGACAGGCTGGACCGGCTGATTCATAGCCAGTGTCGAGAAGGAATCTACTGTCGTAGGCAGTGACATGGAGGACAATGTGAGGACAGACACAGGGCTGTGTCACTCTGCAGTTGCAAGGCATGTGGTGTTATCAGAAGAGCTATGTCACCAGGGACTACATATTAAGAGCTTTCAGGTTACGCCGCTTACAACTTAGGTTTGTGTTTTTTCATCCTAGTAGATGCATTCCTTGATTTATAATGACCAAAACATAGGGACGGGTATCTGGTGCAAGTAAGAGCCAAGAATGGATGCGCAGCTCGCCCATCATGGGAAAAGTTCGGAGTGCGTATTGTTCCAGTCCTGGGATTTTCTTTCACAATCTAATGCATTCTGGGAATAACAGCCTTGGTTACGTTTAGCTAAACCAATCACATTCACACGGTAACAATGTATACAGGAAACAAATGCTGACCCCTGACATGGACCACCTGATAACTCCAGGGTGTTGCAGTGTCAGAGACTGGAGAGGAGGCGTGAGCCGTGACAGGGTGTCAGATGGCAAACGCTACCTGAGTGCATTAACCATACCACTGACACTACTCTGTGCGTATTAACATTAAACACCATAAAATATAGGCGATCCCATACAAATGGAACACACACAAGCTGCTCATACATGATAGATTTTTATTTTTTCGTATGTCTGTAAAATGCAGACGATCAGCCTTTGAAGACCTCCTCTCACTGAGAGGTTTTACTATGGAAGTGCATTCGGGAGCACTTAGAAGTGTCCAGCATAGTTTGTGGTGGCCCGGAACAGGCTGAAGTTGGTGTTGGAAACCCAATGCAATCAGTTTGAAGGCAAACTCAGTCTCAAAGGCGCATAACGGAGGCTCTAGTTGAGTCCAGCGTCCAAGAGGGCAAATGTTCCTCTCAAATCAGAGCTCGTAAATGACAGGCAGGAGGGGTCTCTGCGAGAGAGTGCTGCGCACTCTTCCTGCTCTCCGCTGAAGCCTCTGTGTCCGGCTTCTTTTCCCAGGTGCTTCTGGGACATTCGCCAGTCTCAGAGTGCCACTGGCCTGTGGTTGACTTACACACCCCGAGCTGCTGGTGCCCCGCTGGTTCCCTGCTATTGGTGGGCACCTCAGGCGGCTTGTACCCACTCCAGATTGCTTGTGGTCAGCTGGGTTGGCAACTCTTTTGTGGAGTAGGCTGTTTTCTGCCCTGTTCTCCTTGCCATGCTGCCCATAGAGCCAGTCCAAGGGGTCAGTGCCCATACTCAGTTGTAATGAGACAATCATACACAGTTTGTCCTTGGCACTGTCCTTGATGGGGGGGCAGCATGTGCCAACAGCACGCTCATGCACAACTTTGCTCTGGGTGAATGATGTGTCTCTAGACCCTGCTTGTGCTGTTTGGCTCTGGGGGCAGGATTTGTCCACAGGGCAAACCTCTGTCGCTCGACTGCGGTGGCAGCGCAGTGAGCTTGGCGGCTGCAGCTTGGCTCTCTTGTGTGATTTGTGCAGGGTGCTGTGGTGAGCACGCGTGACACTGGTCCCCAGGGACGTCGGCTGTGCCAGCTGGCATATAGAAGTCACATAGTCATCAATGCTGTGGGAAGGATCCGTTCCGGAGCCGCTGTCTGCTCCAATGATGGGTACGAACGTGGCCTCCATGTTCTCGCGGATGGTGGGCAGATGATTCACGGAGAGGCGCAGCTTGGATCTCATCTCTGTAAAGAGGAAGGAAGAAGAATACCATCAGTTTCTGCAGAGGATGAAAAGACGCCTGAGCTGTCGTAAGCAATGCACGATTAAACCCAGTGCTGTTCATGCCCTCTCTCTTCCCAAGCCCAGGTGGCTTTTCATTCACCCCGGAGACATACGTGTTTACAACGACAGCATTCACCCACACAGAAAATGTACCAGACCTATGTGTCCGCATTTCATCCATCCAGTGGTGCACTTTGAAGACCAGCTCTGCCTTTTATCCATGCTGAGTCATACATCGAGTATCAATCGGACGCCTTTGGCCCACTGTGTATATCTAGTGTAAGACTGCAACGATAGGAGGTGTTGGGTCCTGTACCATGAACGGCAGCAGCAGCGCCGGTGGCCGCCTAAAGAGCCATAAGTGACCCATCTCCTTCTTTTGGTGCCCATAAATGTGTCAGCCTGCCCCCACCCTCTTTTAGATATCAACTGGCCTGTACTTTCTAGTCAATCGTTGTTTCCCACAAATAACTCCAGTACATTGCAGCCGCTGAGGTGCCCATATCAATATACTGTATGCATAGAGGCTTTTCACCGGCAGCACAGACAGTATGTGTTCTTTAAAAACATTAAGTGATAAATTAGCGGGAACTGATCAAATGCCTCAGCCAAAAACCTCCTCTCTTCCTAGCCACATAGCAGCTTTTGAAAAGTGCACTAGAGAAGCTATAACATTTCTCTGCTGGTAGTACGTGTCCCGAAGTGGGCATGCATGTCTTGTTAAAACCTTACTGTGCCATTTAAACTGCGTTTACAACCTTGTGGCAGTAGCCAAGAGAAAGCTGGGCTTTGGAGCAATCAGGAGAACCGCTGACAAAACTTCTAATTGTAGATTTGTGTTTTTAAAAAACATTTTCTTAAAGCAAGTCTTGATGGAAGCTAGCCACGCATGTGGCTTTTTAACCGCTGCTGTAGGCATCCCTGTTTGTTTGGCCCAGCTGTTGGCACACACTGCGTCAGGGTTTTGCTATAGCTCACACAAAGAGTTTTGCATCTCCATGCAGTCTCCATCTGGGGTATTAGTCCCTTCGCACCATCACAAGGCATTACCTGCCAGAAGTTCTCGAGTACTCCATTCCTGTGATTACCCAAGTGCCCTTGGCACATGCGCTGCCCGCGTGCTCTACACTGAGAAGCTATCTCAGACCACAGAACATCTAACAAGTCCGAAGGATTTCTCAACCTCTGGTAAATGGTTACACGAGATAACCTCTTCAAAGAGAGAAACATCACCAACACCTATTCACCAGTCTCTGTTGTACAGCATCAACTCTTACGTGATTAGAGTCAAGCCCAGAAGTACCTTCAAAACTGTAACCAGTCCAGGATATCTCCTACATCACACACTGACTGTTCATTTGGAACAAAAACATCTCTGGTGTACTGAAGCATTGTTCACCGCTTCTACTGCATTGTACAGTCACTGACAACAGTCCTAGATCATGAGAAGTGTCTGGTACAACCTTTGAACCTATGATAAGTTTGAGTTGCGTCTCGTGTTCTATCAGGCAGGTACGCAAGCCCCGCTCCTATGTAACAAGTCAACAGTTGGATATCCCTGAAATGACTCACTTGTTTGCAAAGTACAAGGGAGACTCAACCACCTGCACGTGGGATGTTATGGGAAGTGTCGATGGTCTCTCTTACGCTGTCCATTCTCCAAGCAGTCACCAATGTTCTTTCTATAGAAGTTGTGCTGCTAGCAGCTTAGACACCGTCCTTGCTCCAACACCCAGCTCTGAATTGAGTTTCCTCAAAATCACAAATGGTACTTTGGAGATAACCGATGCTCAGCCCAAACTGTGGAACATTCCACCAGTTTGCCTCTAGCGAATCTCCCTTCTATTCTGCAGAACTAGAAAGCATGCTGGCCCTCCATCCTCCAACACCGCATGGAACATCACCCGCCTCCGTGGTGCCAAACTAGCCACAGTGAACGCCACTCCACTAGCAATGTATGTACCATGAAACTGGGCTCCACTGAGATATGTCGAACACCTATACCATTTAATGCACATCCTAACAATGAATACAAGTATAGTTGCTGTAGTACAATCGGAGCACTTCTCTGGCCCACGTGCACCCCACCCAACTCTTCTAACAAAGATCACCTCCCACCCAGGGACTTTCCATGCATGATCTGTCCTACATTAAATGGCATTGACTTCGATGAAGTTTCTATTTTAGGTAGCACACATATTTTGGACAGGATCACTGTCACAGAATTGCCATCACTTTTTGGATCGACATAAATGTGTACATTACACCACAGCGACCAATCCACAGTTTTCTGGCACACACTGACCACCAGACTCAACCACTCATTCAAGACAGAGGCAGACAATAAAGCGTATGCCCGCTCCACGCAAATATTTATGTCTGCCCATTTCTTGTAGAAATTGTCAATTCGACCGACCGCCACCAGTGTTCTTCCACCCCCCACCCTCCTGAGAGGAGGACTGTGTTCGGTCCCGTACCTGCTGTGTCTTCCCGTGGTCTGCTGTTGGTGGACGTGGCTACCGGTGCTTGTAGCTCCGATGAGGGATGTCTGTGGCTTCAGGCAGCGCTTTGCAGCCCCCACTCCTCTTCTCAAGCCCGCAGCGACTCTGTCAGGCTGGCTGTCTGGCTCAGCGCGGCTACCAGGACTCTTATAAAGCACGCGCCCGTCGAGCGAGGCCCGCCTCCTTCTAAATATAGCCGCGGCACGGACCGCGCACACCTCAGGAAGGGGAGGCGGGCTCCCGGCGGGAAACTGGAGCGGGGAGGGGGCGCTATTTCCACAGCCTCGAGCTCTGTGCGAGTGCCGGAGAGCAGCCCCCGAGCACGTGTGCCACGTGCGAAGCAATGTGAGGCCAGACACGTCCCCGCACATGGCACAGGTCCTAGTGGCAACCAAGCCGAGGCGGCGACACTTCTATCAGGAGATGGAACAATAACAAGCGAGGCCGCCTCCGTCACCTAGGAGACAGCCGGTCTGTGGGAGCTAGCGGGGCCGCTCTTAAACCCCGCGGCGGCGCTAGATGTCTGTCCACGGATATTATACCTTGTACGAGATTTTGGCCAATGTCTGTATTTAAAAAATGCGAGAGATGTAGAACGGTATCCTCATCTTTACAGCCTGCAGTTTGCGGTGTCGAACGGTGTCCGATTTTTCGATGCGGTGTGAGATGTTTGGCAGCCTAGTTTATTCAGTCAGAGATGGCAGTCGGTGCCCTCATTTGCACTCTACAATGGAGATGCTTTCCGGCTAGTTTATGTTACCCTTTGGAAGAGCCGCTGGAATTATGTGGCAGAAGATCAAATGAAACGCAGGGTAGACTAGATTATGCGGCAAGAAAAGGCAAATTATGCAACCTTATGTAGTATTACCTAATAATTCTATATTTTTTTCACATTAACTTTGCCAGGGCAAATCTTTCACCTCATTAGTACCCGTTTAACATCCAAATATAGTAGTAATAAATTGAAAGATGACCAGTCAACTTTTCTATAGGGATACACACTGGACGGCATGTGTTGCTGCGATTTTAGAAATAATTTATCAGTTTGAGGTAGAATTTTTTTTGGTTAAAATAAGCAGATTATGCAACAGATGGTTGACTATGTGAAAAATCGTCACTTATGCAGAAAACACTGCATCTGCAGAATCGCATTATTCCAGTGGCCCTGCTCTTGGGTATCCTGCAGGTTGAGATGTCTGTTGGTCTCTTCATAAGACCCAGCAATGTGAATGTATGTCACAGCCCTGTTCATACAGTGCATGCTAAGGGAAGATGTCCATCCAAGTCCAGAAAGGTGTTGCAGTAAGGTGAGTATGCGTACAGTGTAGTTGGCGATCACACAAATAAGCATAGATTATCTCAGATAGTGTGAGATGTCTGATAGAGTCCAGTTTATTTATTGCAAAGTGAGATGTGTCAAGAAGCAAAGTTTATACGCTTTTTATGTTGCAAAAGCTGGAGCATGTAAGAGCCATTCACTTTTAGCCACAAGAAAACCATGAAACTCATATAGTTAAGATGAGCCGATACTGGTAATCTTCTAGGAGCCACGGACAAAATCTAATCAGTCAAAATGTGAGTACCCTTCTGCAGATCCCAGGGTGTGCGCGTGTCCCATAAACAAGCTGAGAAGCCCATTATTAAGTAGAGCACCACTGTTGCTCTTCCATAAAACGGACTTGCCACTGATTCTGTATATAGATGCATCTTAATACTGGCAAGGCAACACCATTACAAATCATGCCCTATTAAATCTTCCTACCTTAGGCAGCTTGTATTTACTAATAAGTATCATAGTATACAACAAGCCAAGCAAAATATATCATCTTAAATATTACTTTTTTCATTATAAAACTATATACATTTAAAATCACAGATGGAAAAAACAAGTCATGGATGACTCATAGGGATAGCTACTATTCTATGTGTAAACTGGGTCATCATGTATCTCCATCTTATCAACATATTAAAACAATTAGGTTTTAACAATAAAGTACAAAACAACATAGAGGTTTAAAATGTTGCTAATTCGTGGTAGAATGGTATCAACGCGTGTTTCGGCGACAAGAGCGCCTTCATCAGGAATGCCACGGATGTACTAAAAATGTACGGAGGCAAAGATTGTCAATCCCAAAAATCGGAAAAGACCTTGTGGTGGTTTTGTAAATGTTCCACGTGAAATTAATTATTCTATGGTTACACGTATAGTGTGCCCTTACAAAGGAAAGATGGGACCACTTAAAATATGTCAATTCAGATATAATCTTATGAATTTGTTCATTCTCCTCGTTACTGCGATACTGTGTCTAATGTCCCAAATGAAATATTTATAACTATTAGTGAATGACTAAAAAGCTTTATGGTATGGTACAACCGGAAGTATTCCGCAACATGTCTGCCTCTTCCCCATCGGCTCAATATTTGCAAAGCAAAAGCAAAGGGGATGATGGACGGAGTATTGAACATTGCAAGCACTCACCCCCAGTCATCTGATCTGGGTGTAATCCATCATCATTCTTTAGCTCACTCCGCCACCCCAGTTCAGACATGGGCATATGCAAATCAGTCTGACCCTGAGCCTCATGGGAACAGTCCAGCCCGAACTGCCAAGCCATGTCTTCCCTGGACCGGAAACAAGCATCCTGGGACCGGTTTCTGGCTAATCAGCCATCATCAGCCACGCTAGCTTGAATCCAGTGACAAAGTGAGCAAGGGACCCACGTCTGGGCATACCCTGCCAACTTAGAGCGAACAAAGCAAAACCAAAGGGGATGATGGATGGAGTGTTGAACATTGCAAGCACTCACCCCCAGTCAACTGATCTGGGTTTAATCCATCATCATTCTTTAGCTCACTCCGCCACCCCAGTTCAGACATGGCCTTATGCAAATCAGTCTGACCCTGTGCCTCATGGGAACAGTCCAGCCCGAACTGCCAAGCCATGTCTTCCCTGGACCGGAAACAAGCATCCTGAGACTGGTTTCTGGCTAATCAGCTGTCATCAGCCAGGCTAGCTTGAATTCAGTGGCAAAGTGAGCTAGGGACCCACGTCTGGACATACCCTGCCAACTTAGGGCGAACAAATCAAAACCAAAGGGGATGATGGACGGAGTGTGGAACATTTCAAGCACTCACCCCCAGTCAACTGATCTGGGTTTAATCCATCATCATTCTTTAGCTCACTCCGCCACCCCAGTTCAGACATGGCCATATGCAAATCAGTCTGACCCTGTGCCTCATGGGAACAGTCCAGCCCGAACTGCCAAGCCATGTCTTCCCTGGACCGGAAACAAGCATCCTGGGACCGGTTTCTGGCTAATCAGCCGTCATCAGCCAGGCTAGCTTGAATCCAGTGGCAAAGTGAGCAAGGGACCCACGTCTGGGCATACCCTGCCAACTTAGGGCGAACAAAGCAAAACCAAAGGGGATGATGGACGGAGTGTTGAACATTGCAATCACTCACCCACAGTCAACTGATCTGGGTTTAATCTATCATCATTATTTAGATCACTCCGCCACCCCAGTTCAGACATGGCCATATGCAAATTAGTCTGACCCTGTGCCTCATGGGAACAGTCCAGCCCGAACTGCCAAGCCATGTCTTCCCTGGACCAGAAACAAGCCTCCTGAGACCGGTTTCTGGCTAATCAGCCGTCATCAGCCAGGCTAGCTTGAATCCAGTGGCAAAGTGAGCAAGGGACCCATGTCTGGGCATACCCTGCCAACTTAGGGCGAACAAAGCAAAACCAAAGGGGATGATGGACGGGGTGTTGAACATTGAAAGCACTCACCCCCAGTCAACTGATCTGGGTTTAATCCATCATCATTCTTTAGCTCACTCCGCCACCCCAGTCCAGACATGTATGAATGTATGACATTGTTCTGCATTCTGTTCATCAACTGTTGTTTTTGCATTTGTCACCCTGAGTGGGACGGGTATGCCCAGACGTGGGTCCGTGCTCTCCATGCCACTGGAATCAAGCTATCCTGGCTGAAGAGGGGTGCTTGTTTCCAGTCCAGGGAGGACCTGGCTTGGCAGTGCGGGCTGGACTGTCCCCCCCCCCCCCCCCCTCCCCCCCAGGTTGCTCTGGGAGCTGATAATATTGTTCTGTGCTCTTGTTGTATTTGAAGCAGTGTTTAATTTTAGCCGGTGCTTTCCGGTGCTCAGCACAGGCACTTAATTGGTTTCCGGCACCTAATTCTCAACACCATACTTAAAACAGTCTTCCACATGGTGATGCTGCTCATCTAAGCAGAAGAAAGGTTTATTAGGAATACAATATACATTACAAAATTGCTAACACCTACCTCCGAAGCAATTTCTGGAGCTTTGGGGACCTAAAATATTCTGAACTGTTGCCATTTACATGCGAGAGAGATGGTTAGTAGTTGTTTTGGCAACGATGACAAGGGCGATGGGTGGTGCAAGCTGCAGTGGCCTCCTGGTTAGAGCCCTGGCACTTAATATTTTACAAATTAAGCACTGATTTGAAGTACCAGTGAGTGATTCTGAGTACCACAAGCTACGAGGCTAGGCTACTTGGCCTACCCCCTTTCGTTACCAAGGTGATTTGTTTTATGTTCACTTAGACCCCACCTAGGGTCCTGCAACCCAGCTGGGCAATCCAGTTGCATCCTGGAACCATGAGTCGTAGTTGCTGTCTGTTCACGTCAGTTACAGCCACTCTTGCCCATTGCTCGCTCAGCGGCTGGTTCAAAGTAAGGATGGAGCTCATCCATGCCGTGAACTGACTGTCTAGGGTAGTACCTGCTATCAATATTAGGCTAACTGTACTGTATATTCTCTGCTGTGACACATCCCTTCTGAAAAAGGAAAGACAAAATACTATTGCCTAGGATGGAAAAAAAAGTCATCTGCACTCCTTAGGCTTTTGATTAATCCAACTTGGACATGAAAATAGAAGCAACCCAGAGCTCTGACTTATGAGGCGCTCCCTCTGAAGTCAGCGAGCCTCGTTCGTCACCTCGCCTATCCTTGAGGGTGCCAGTCATGGATTAGCTGGCAAGGTCGGCTCTTCAGTCACCACGGGCTTCCTGTGTGATCGCCCTGGCCACGGTCCCACGCATCCGGAGAACCACTTCCGGAGGCAGATCCTTCTCCCATCGCGCCACCAAGACCTGGAACACCCACCCCCTCGACCTGCGACAAACCGAAGACCTGCTGACTTTCAGGAGACAACTCAAGACCTGGCTCTTCGACCAGTAACAGCACAACTCCCCCCTCCCCCCCCCCTAGCTCCTTGAGATCCTACCGGGTGTGTAGTGCGCTTTACAAATTATGTGATTGATTGATCCAGGACTTGTCTATCATGTACCTGCGACAGGAGACTCCACGATCCATCATATAGGCCTCACCATAGTCCAAGTGCTTCCATCAGTGTAGAAAGAGAAACGTAGCGCAGGAGAATGAAGAATGGATTGCTGTGAAGCAACCAACCCCACTGAGGATGTCCCTAGCCTAACTATCTACAGAGCATGTGTCACCTCTCTGAGGTTACTCTGTCCAGTATGCCCCAGTGGGTGTCTGCTCGCCCTGTACACATGTGATTTCTGGAAACACACCACTGTGATGTTTGCTGCACACCATGTACACAGCTCCCGGGTGTCTGAACATTCTATGTACTCAGCTCAAGGACATTTCTCCATACATAGCTTTTCACTGTATTCACGTTGTTCACATTCTATGAACAGAAAGAGGTTTGTTCTCATAATTAATGCAAGCTTTGATTTGCAAACCTCTTTTTTTTTTTTTTCTAATGCGAGCAGACATACTCTATTGTAAATTAGAATGGTGTATAAAGTTAAAATGCAGCTTTTTGCCTGTCTCCTAGCTGGCTAGCATGTACAAGGGTGCCACATAACCAGCTCGGAGACCAGCCTAAGTCACTAACGCCATTATAATGCGTTCCACTTATTTTGGTGCCAGGATACAGCAGCATCCCCGCACCAAAACATGGGGATTACAAGTTATTTTCTGCAGGAAAAGAGAAAAAATGCAGAACCATGAATACCGAGTCCAGTCCTGTGTGTTTGTTCCCATAACAGGGAATACAGTGGGCTCCACTGGGCGCCCATTTATTGCCTGCTTGGAGTAGGTGGTAAGTGGGTGTGGGGGCTTTGTTCTGTCTTGTGGGGCAGAGGTGGGGAAAGGCCAGACCTAGAAGGGAGTGTTTGCTGCTTCCCATGGAGCAGAAGGATTGCAGGCAGGGGCCTGGATCACCAGCTGCCCTCCACTGCAGCACCTACTCTGTCAAGCCCACTTCCTGTGTCTACAAGCCCAGAATTAATGGGCTTCGGATTGGTGTTTCCAAATAGTTCCAGGCCCGGAGACGCAAAATAACAGCCAAAGCCTTTTGTCTAGAAGTCCATCTTGTGAAGACCGAAGTTCAGGTGGCGACAAAGAAGCTCATGGAAAGTGCCACCACTGAAAGACACCCTTGAAAACAGTTTTAGAAATTAATCACTTTCTGAATTAAAAGATTTAATGTGTATGAAAACTCATTAGCTGTTGTCAGCTTTTTAATCTAGATCATGCAATAAGTCACAAAAAACATACACTTCTCACGTTTTAAGTATCATCTTTCATACATCAATGCAAGCATTGGCAAAGCCAGTTGATCTCGCCTATGCATGACCTACTGGGTTTGTCAAGGTTTTTTTAGTTAGGTTGTATGGTATGGCTTGTCGGTTTATGGCATATTATTGCTGGTCATTGTATTGTATAGTATGGTATGCTTAGGCCTGTCGTATGGTATGATATGCAAGTAACAAATTTCATAGCATTCACAAACATTTTGAAACTCATGTTTGTTTAAGACCATCGTTAGCGTTCCATGAATGGGCAACGCATACATTGAGCAGACAGTGAGTTGTAGTAAATGAAACTTCACAGTAGCAAAAGGTTGCATGAAATTGACTTTGGAAGAAAACTAGAAAGTTAAAATTTGAGCTGAGGAATTCTCCCACCTCTGCATAAGCTTGTGATGCATTATTTACCCCATATATATGTAGAGTTTGAAAAATGAGTGTAGGAAAACATTTTATGAAGACGCGTTCATGTGCTGACACATTGCATACAGTACACAAGTCACCTGGATGGAAATCCGCATGAACTTGATCAAAGGTATAAATCACATGCATAACCTTAATTTACACTTTGCATAACTTGGGTATTCTGTATGTTCTTTAGTGCAGGCCTATTTCTATTTTTGAATTTGTAAGCTAGCGTCCTACGATGTGTCCGGGCGCATACAGCGGGCGTATAGAAACTCTCTCAAATGCCTCCCAGATGTCATAGAACCATGCACACTGTCTCAGGCGAGATCTGAAAAGTACAATAAAGCCCCACACTTTGTACGTTTTCTACAGATGTCTCCATTAGAAATATTGCTCTTAATAAAATGTTATTATAAAGTGCTTTAGAAAGTATGTCTTCCGTTTCTAAGCTCTGTTAATAAAAAGTGCCGTTATTTACAAATCTAATGGTACTCAATTTACTGATCTCAGAAGGATGGAAGGTTGAGTCTGCCTTGCCAGGATTTAAAATTGTGATTTACAGGTCACTGCATTTCTCAGAGGTAAGCCTTTAACTCGCTGAGCCATCAAAATGTGAATGCCCCAGCTCTCGTTCCAGCGTCATGTCACTCTCGTGTGCCACACTTGTGTTATTAGTAAAGTATATTATTACTGTATTTCGTCATAAGCTGCTATTGAATATCATACAATCAACTGGCGACCTGCTGCTTTGGTAGATATGTTTCCCGCAGCACATTAGATGTTTTTACTGAGATTGAGTTACAACCAATTGGTGCCTTTGTTCCAAAAAGCTGTGAAACCTCTTTTCTGGTAAATTGTTAAAGGCAATAAAGGTGCATAAGAAGATTGCCAGAGTTCACTGAGCAGGTTACTGCAACAAAGCACATTAAAGGGCCCATGGCAACATCTTAAGGTGCGGGCTTCTAGAATTTGCTATGCATTGGTGAGAAGTGTACTTACAAATGTACAGAAAATGGTCCCACGTTTCAGCCATAATTTAATGAAAACGATCATGAAAGGATACAGGTTTTCTTAAAGAGGATGTATCACTTCCGAGGAGGGGTTTCTTTTATTGTGGTGCAAAAGCTTTGAAGTACGTCATAGTACCTTAAGGCAGAGTAGAACCAGCATTAAACAATCTAATTTATGACTAAAATCCATTATAACCTCGTTTCATGCTTCTTTGTTATAACCATAAAAAAATTGCAATCTATTCCGGCGTGTTTTTTTGTAAAGCTCGTATTGCTCCTGCAGAAAAAAAGTGGCATTTATTACAAAACCCAATGCAGAAGTGTCCCTTCCACCCACCATATGGTGAACTTTATCCAAAATGCCAAGAATGCGTGCAGTTCCTTTTCCCAGGACTTGCTGACTGAGGTGAGGAAGAAGTGTCCTCTGGTCAGGAAGGGAGAATGCCTGCTTTTTCAAAAAATATTTCTTGATAAAATGACAAACCATACCATACCATACAGCCTAAATAAAAAAAACCTTGACAAAGCCAATCGGTCTTCCATAGGTGAGACTTACTGGCTGTGCCAATGCTTGTTTTGATATCTCGAAGCCGATATTTAAAATGTGGGAAAATATATATATTTTTTTGCTATTTACTGCATGATATACTTTAAAAAGCTGGCAGCAGCCAATGAGAGAGTTTCCATACACATTCATATTCAATCCTCTAATTCAGAAAGTGATATATTTCTAAAACTGTTTTGAAGAGTGCCTTTCAGTGGTGGCACTTTTTATGAGTTGAACTAATGTTCAGTGCCGTGCCTATCTTGCAGATGTTGGGTTACATTGTCTATGATGGAGTACTCTCTATTTAGTTCTGGTTGCCACCCTGTCCCTTGTGCGGGAGAGTATGTGAAGTGTCCCTGTATGTTCGGTTACATGGTAGGCTTGCCAATAGTCAGTTATGGCATACAGCCTTGTCTGTGTGTTTTCCACTCTTTGTTCTGTATTGTGGTACTCTCCTCTGTATCCCAATGGTGAAATATTCTCCCCTCTTGGTTCTGTGTTGCCTATGCCTTGTAAAAATCCAGTCCCTGGAAGAACCCCAGCCAACACATGGCGCCCTGGGTTATTTCTTTCCTTCGGATACGTGAGTGAGAACAGTAGCACTACTTCAGCCCTTGAGACTTCCGGAAGGTGCTTCCTGGAGGTGTTTCCTGAGTTATTGTGGAACTAGATGTGAAAGTTCAGTCCTTCAGACTTCCAGGCCTTCCTTTTAGGGGTTGTTGTGAGTGTAGCTGCTCAAGGCGGCACCTGGGAGTGCTGTACGTGTCACGAGTCAGCGTCATATCTGGCGCACGGTGTACGTGCCTCTCATCACTGCTACATTCGGGTCTCCCTGCACAGGTCATTGCATGAGGAACACTGTACGTGTCTGGGCTTAGAGCGCCTTGAGAACAATAAAGGTGTCACCACCCAGAGCCTAAAGGAATTGCAGTTTGTGCCATTGTTTAGTGTGGCTGCTAGGGAACACTGTATATGTTGGTGTCGAGCAGGCCATCCAGGGAATGCAGTACGTGTCCCTGCTCACTGACGCTGCGTACGTTTTACGTGAACAGCGTGCTTCTACCGGGCTAGATAGAGCGTTAGCATTGATCACGGATGACTGAACTGAAGTGAGGCAGGTAGGCAATGTTGCCAGATTGGGCTATTTCCCGCACAATTGGGCGACTTTTTTCCCAGTTGTGCGGGAAAAACCCATGCCTGGCGGGGGGCTACTTTTTGGGCTTGATTTAAAAGGTTGTGCGCAATTTTGTGGCCTGGGCGGGCGCCGACCACGAGGAGTCAGTGCACTCACTCTTATTTTGCACATACGTGCTGCAGGGGTCACCTAGCTTTGTTGTTGTGAACTTGTGTGTGTGCGGGCCAGTGTGGGGGTCCCCCAGGGCCGTCAATCAAGTAGCGTGCGAAAACGCTACCAATGACGGCCCTGGGTTCTCTATAATGCTGGGACTGCGTGCGTGCGTCACGGTGCGTGACCTGACGGAGGCTGGAGCTCTTAGGTAGGGACGCCATGTTTCTCGAGTGCCAACTGGAAAATTCACAGCATATCAGATGGAGCAAGCTGTTGACAATAAGCAAAACTGTTGGTTTATTTCTAGCTGTGTCCTACATGCCATTTCACACATGAGAGGGTAAATATGCGTTATCAGAGAGCTCAGCACATAAATTAAATGGCTAAAACTAGATAATTTGATATTTCTAGCGAATGTCCAAAATGCCTTTACAATAATTGCGTCTTAACTGGCTATTTACTTTCTACCGCCTACATTTTAAAAGTTAAAAAAAAAATCTTTTGGAAGGAATGGAAGGGCATTTCCACCTTCTGGTGACCAAAGGAGTTTAAAAAGCTATCTTCGGAGGTATGCAATTTTTAATATGACCACTTTGTTTCCGAATATGTGAACAAACGCTCGCAAGGAGATGTCGTTTAGTAGCATTTAATTTCTTCCTATTTTGGCAGTATGCCAACAGGAGCGAGATAATGCATTTACGTTTTTGCTCAGACCTGAGTCCCGTGCTCTCCATGCCACTGGAATCAAGCTCTCCTGGCTGAAGAGGGGTGAAACCCTGAAACCGGTCCTAGGAAGCTTGGTTCCAGTCCAGGGAGGACCTGGCTTGGCAGTTCGGGCTGGACTGTTCCCATGAGGCACAGGGTCAAGACTGATTTGCATATGGCTGGCTTCAAACTGTATTGGCATGGTGAGCAAAAAAACGATGGATTTAGGCCCAGATTTCTGTACTGGGGTGAATGTATGATATTATTCTGCATTCTGTCCAACTGTTTTTGCATTTGTCAACCCGAGTGGAACGGGTATGCTCAGACGTGAGTCCCGTGCTCTCCATGCCACTGGAATCAAGCTATCCTGGCTGAAGAGGGGTGAAACCAGGCCCGGCAACAGGAATTTTTATTTGGGTGGGCTAAGGGTGCATTTGGGTGGGCCACTGCGGGCTCGATTTGTTGCATATATGTCTAGGCAGGCCTGCTTCAGGGCCCTCCTTTCTCTCTTCTAAGTCTTACAAGGCCTAGTAAAACGCACTCTTTTGCAAATCTCTTTCTAAATATTATCACTCTCAAAAAGTGTTTTTTCCATGAAATGTTCCTTTGATGGGAAGAGGAGGTTTCTGAGGTGGGAGTATCAGGCAAGTGACACTTCTCGGGCTCCCTTTCTGTGAGCCTTCAGGAAGAATCCCTCTTCATTACTACCTCCACCTGACCATGGACTCTGCAACGCACTCCCTTACAGACTTGATTATCCACTACTCCTCTCCAGTGCACCTTATCTCACAGCTGACCTTGGGGCCTAGCCCCATATCAGGCGCCATCGGGCTCCACTTTCATTTTTCCCGGTAATAACATTAGTAAAATCACCTTCAAACTTAAAACATTGAATATAGCAGTAAATATAATTAGTACGTACTTTAAAGTATGTTCCACAGTAGTCCTAAAGACCCGACTGCTAATTAAATAAACAAAAACAGAAAGGCCATGACAGGGCCGGCTTCAGCGCTGATGCAAAAGTCTTTTTTGGTGCTGCACCAATAACCTCTTTCTCCGTAAATACCTTTACTACCACCTTTCAACAGTGCCCCTCATCCCTCCATGGCCCCCCTATTGACCTCCTCCTCGGATTCCCTCACTGCCACATGCCACACGTGCCCCTCATCTCCCCATAGCCCCTCCCCCTTATGACCTCCTCCTCTGATTCCCTCACTGCCACCCTCCACAGTACCCCTCATATCTCTGTAGCCTCTCCCCCCTCATGACCTTCTCCTCAGACTCCCTCACTGCCACCCTCCAACAGTGCCCCTCATCGCTCCATAGCCCCTCCCACTACCTCCTCCTCGGATTCCCTCACTGCCACCCTCCAACAGTGCCCCTCATCTTTACGGAGCACCTCTCTCATATGCATTGCATTTGTTGTATAGCGCTACTCATATCAGTGTAGTGTGTGTCAGTACTTTACACCATGCACACATTATACAGAGACAATGCATCATACAAGTATTCAAATCAGTCTACAGGGAATGTCACATAAGTCAATGAGGATTACAAGGTGTATGAATCACATGTCATCCATTCTGGTGGGCAGTATATTTTAAGAGGGTTTGGTCTGGGGAAACACTACCTTAGGATTTAAAGAGTATTTAATTGGGGTCAGCTTTACTGATAAAAATGTATATCTGCCCAAACATACTCTTTTTAGCAACATTAGAATAATAAAAGACTGGGGAAGTTCTAACTATATCACAAAACAAAAAAAGCGAAGTTCTAACTATATCATTCATGTTTGTATGCAGCTCTTTGATGACAGTTCATTGGTTACTGTCCTGTGTTAGGATTGTAACGTCTGAACTGCAAGTAACACAAGGATCTCTGTGACAAAGGCAGTAACCCACTGAGCTTCCACATAAAATACAGTTCATCTGCACTTAAAACCTACTATCAGACAAATGATTGCTCTCCAGTGGGATAATTAATTACCAGGGTTATCTGAGCATTTTGTATTGTCTTATTGTTGTCCTGCATCGGCCATGATAATGATAGCAATTGTTTAAATGAAGCACACACGAAGTATGTGTCCTGCTGGGCCTGTGCAAGTTTTAAAAAGAAAAAAAAAATGTAACACATTCTCTTACCTACTCCATTAGTCAAACTTTGTGTCACAGCCTGATGTGATAAGCTGCTGCAGGGGTCAGGAAAGGTGAACAGGAATAAACAAACTTATTTTCTCCGGCGCTGAGTAGAAATAGAAATATCCACACAGCAGAACAGTAGGCAAAGGTTACCATTGTCAAAGAAAGGATTTGACGCCTTTCGCCATGTGGAGATGAAGGGGTGAAAAAATAAACAAAGCCTCCTTACCATGTAAATGGTCTTTTAAAGACATGTGAAGTACTCAGGTGCGGCTGCGATAATCTCTAAAACTGTCTCTGTGCGCCCGGGAAGCAGTCTTGGCCCGGGCTGACACACACGAGGGGAGGGTTGAAGCACTTTGAGCCCAATGGCTTGCGTGCCTGCCTTCAAGCCCTCACTGCGAGGGCCAAGGCTCCTGTTTGGGTGGGCCAGGCTCATGTTTGGGTGGGCCTGGCCCACCCGGCCCACCCGCTAGAACCGGGCCTGGGTGAAACCCTGAAACCGGTCCTAGGAAGCTTGGTTCCAGTCCGGGGAGGACCTGGCTTGGCAGTTTGGGCAGGACTGTTCCCATGAGGCACAGGGTCAAGACTGATTTGCATATGGCATGGTGAACAAAAAAACAATGGATTTAGGCCCAGATCTCTGTACTGGGGTGAATGTATGATATTGTTCTGCATTCTGTCCATCAACTGTTGTTTTTGCATTCACAGTTTAAGCCTGTCCCTAGGCTTTATATTGTTCCCGCATATTAAAGAATGAATGCTTGCAGTGGTACTATTTCACACAGACTAGTGTTACCCCCCTGTGACTTGCTGAATTCAGTGAGATGGCTTGGGGTGGGGACAAGAGGCATGGCTGAGAGAATTTCCTCCATGGCACTTCACTGCCAACAGTCAGTCAGTCAGTAAATCTTTATTTCGCTGATTAAAAATCAACATAAAAAGTACAAAATACAAATACAATATACAGTGTACAGTATATTTACATTAGATCTGAACCGACGGACATTAAAAACAAGTTAAAAACAAAACTTTAAAAAGGCACTTTACAAAGGGCACATTGCATTATTAATTCATCGTTATTCAATCACGGGTGTTCCTCAATCTTACCGACACTCTCAAGAAATCTTAGTCGCCTCCCCTGGTCTGTTGGGATCAGTGTAGAGGCGGCCTGTTGAGTTCTACTGCGTCCGTCGCTGTATTCTAGGACCATTATCAGCGGATTATGGTCGCTAAAGGGGTTCCAGTCTATTCTCACTTCCTTCACCCTGTCCTTTATGGCAGAGGATATCATCATAAAATCTATAATTGAATAACAACCTCTGCCCTTAAATGTTGGAGTGAGGAAGCCATCTCTCCCTGGGGTTATCAGGTCTATAGTGTGGGTCATGGCAAAGGTGTCCAGAGTTTTCATAAGGCTGTTTCCCTCCCTGTGAGAACTTGATAGGAACCTCCTGAGGCGGAAGCCGGGAGATTAGGTGCGTGTGACAGTGTTTTAATCGTGATTTTAAAACTTGATTTTATACGTGTGTGTTGACGTGTGGTGACATAGCTGATCGCCCATTGCACAACGCTTGCTATTTTGCACAAACCACCTTATTCCCTCCTCCCTGCCACTCACCTCTCTCCTACTTGAAGCGGCCCTCGTCCCTCGGATCGGGACCACGCCGCCGCCATATTGGGGGTAGAGTTAGGATCACGGCATAGTCGTTGGGACCTCCCTACTGAAAGCAATTATTTAAACGCCGCCCTAACGTCCTTCCTCAGAACTTGATAGGAACCTCCTGAGGCGGAAGCCGGGAGATTAGGTGCGTGTGACAGTGTTTTAATCGTGATTTTAAAACTTGATTTTATACGTGTTTGTTGACGTGTGGTGACATAGCTGATCGCCCATTGCACAACGCTTGCTATTTTGCACAAACCACCTTATTCCCTCCTCCCTGCCTCTCACCTCTCTCCTACTTGAAGCGGCCCTCGTCCCTCGGATCGGGACCACGCCGCCGCCATATTGGGGGTAGAGTTGGGATCACGGCATAGTCGTTAGGCCCCTCCCTCCCCTACTATATTATGTGCACTCCTCGTCAACCGTGCAGCGGATGTGCGCAGCGGGCGCGCCGCAGGCGCGCCGAAGGCGCGCACAAGGCAAGCCCGTCTGTGCCCGTCCGCGGCCGACCGGGGCCCGGGGCCATAACCCCTAGCCGTTGTTCCATCCGGGGGCAAACATACACTGCATATGCCTTGCACAGCCTTCGACCCCCCGTTGAAACCAACTGCCGCCATGTCCTCCACCCACTTGATGTTCCCGCTATCTGCCAGACGTGTAACGTAAACCTTAAACCTGGGCCAAAGGAAGACGCCCCTAAAATTTTTACAATGTCTCTTCTAAACTGCAGGTCCCTTCCAAGACATGCCACGGAAATCTCCTTACTGTTGGAGGATCTTGCACCCGACGCCATCTTCTTAACAGAAACTTGGCTAATGCCAGAATCCGACCCCGACTTAGTACAAACACTTCCCCCGGGATATCAGATCATATGCAGAGACCGTGCCCAGGGAAGAGGCGGGGGGCTGGCGATAATCTACAAAACGCAATACTCATGCCTATGCACTCCAGAATCTATTCCAGATTGTGAAAGTTTATCCTTCTCTATTAAATTCTCTCCCAACAATTGCTTCTCAGGAATTCTTATTTACCGCCCCCCAGGACCCCTGAATCAATTTCACACAACACTACCTTCCTATGTAGCTGAAGTGTCGGCTTCTTCCTCCAATTTTACCCTATTGGGTGATCTTAATATCCATTTTGATAACAAGTTAGACAATGTAGCCACTGAACTGACAGCAAGTCTGGCTGCAGTTCAATTGATACAATTAGTCCCGGCCCCAACACATATCAAAGGACACCTGTTGGACCCGATATTCAGTAACAGTACAGAGCTTAAGATAGAGCCCCTTATCCACCTACCATGGACGGATCATTTTTTAATCCCCTTTTACTGGTCGGTAGCTAAAATTGTCTCCGTTATTCCCAAGCCACGTAAAATGAGAAATTGGTCCAAACTCCCCTTGGATCTATGGATCAATCATCTGACAGCTAATAGACCCTCTCCTTCACAGAATGTTTTAGTGGATAATAGGGAATTCAATGACTGGATATGTGGCGCACTTGACTCGTTGCTTCCTGTGAAGGAAATCAGTTTAAAGAGGGTGCGAGAAACAGCTCCATGGTATACTGAAGAGCTTAGAACCTTGAAACGGCATTGTAGAAAGCTCTAAAGGAAATGGCGGTTGGGCTACGCCATTACAGATAAAATCACCTACAGAGAAGCCATCAGAGCCTATAAACTAAAAATCAAATCTAGCCAAGCCTCTTATTACAGCACCAAAATTATGAAGGCTCGATCCAAACCTAGTGAGATTTTTCACATCATTAAAAATCTTACTAAACTCCCTTCACCTGTGACACCCAGTGACAATGCTCTTTTCCGCTGTAATGAGTTAGCAGAATTTTTTTACCAGAAAATCAATAAAATGTATTCCTCATTTGTAGTCCCTGATCAAGAACCCCTTGTTAAGAACCTGTCTCCTATCTTGGAAGAGGCTCAATCTTCATGTATAACCTTGGATCATTTCCCTTTGATTAAACAAGATATACTAGAGACTCTCATACAGCAAGTGAAATCTGGCTCTCCACGTGACCCTGCCCCCCCTCGCACTATGGTTTCGGTCAGTCAAACTATTCTCCCCACCTTGTTAGAGCTGCTTAACACCTCCTTAACCACCTGCAGTGTCCCACCTACATGGAAACAAGCCATGGTAAAGGCACTGCTGAAAAAGCCTACCCTCGACCCTACGGACTATAGCAATTACCGTCCCATCTCCTTGCTACCTTGGGCAAGTAAAATTCTGGAAAAATACATCAACTCCCATCTGACTGTATTTCTCGAGAATAACAATTTACTGGATATCTCCCAGACGGGGTTCTGCCCTAAACATGGGACAGAAACGGCCCTGTTGGCCGTAACAGAGGAAACCAGGCGAATCTTGGATCGGGGAGGATCAGTGGGAGTGATCCTCCTCGATCTAAGTGCAGCCTTCGCTACAGTTAGCCATAAAACCCTATTGGACCGACTCCTTGATCTGGGAGTTTCAGGGAATGCTTTAGCCTGGTTTAGATCCTTCTTGTCTGGAAGAACCTTTCAGGTTTTTGATGGTTTTTCCTCAAGTAAACCCCTGGCTTGTGGGGTTCCGCAGGGTTCTTCACTTAGCCCAGCCTTGTTCAATGTGTATATGAGACCCCTGGCTGAGATTGTTCACCCATATGGTATTAAAATTACTACATATGCGGATGACACTCAGCTTGTGGTCTCCCTTGCACAGGAGAACTTTGGCTCGGCTCAGACCAATCTGACTGCCTGCATGGAATCAATCAAAAACTGGATGACAGCCTCGTCCCTCAAACTCAACGGTGATAAGACCGAAATCATGTTACTTGGACCATCAGCACCCCCTACTTTGGACCTGTTATGGTCCCCTAGCTTGGGTACCGCGCCCATCCCAAAAACCAACATAAAAAGTCTGGGAGTTTGGTTGGACGATTCTCTAACTCTGAACACCCAAGCAACTAAGATCTCTGCAACCTGCTTCGGAATAATCAGAATGTTGAGGAAAATTCTTCCGCTTCTACCATTTGAAGCCAAGCAGGTTGCGATACAGGGCCTAATTCAATCTAGATTAGATTTTAGTAACGCCCTATACCTAGGTTCCCCAGAATATGTCTTGCTGAAATTGCAGCGCATTCAGAATTGCGCTGCCCGCCTCCTGCTACAGCTCCCCCGTAAAGCATCAGTGGAGTCAGGACTAAAGAAACTTCACTGGCTCCCTGTGAGGGATAGAATTAAATTCAAAGCCCTCTGCATTTCTCATCAGGCATTTTGGAACACGGGTTCAAGGATTAACCACTGTCTTCTTGCCCCGTATCAACCAAGTAAACAACTCCGATCTGCTAATGCATTCCTGGCTGTATCCCCCAGGATTAGGAGATCAAGAGCAGGAGGCAGGTCTTTTTCTCACAACGCGGCCAAACTTTGGAACTCTCTCCCTCTACCGCTTAGACGCGACCCGAACCTGCTTTCCTTCCCAAAAAAAACTCAAAACATTCCTCTTTCGTTGACTAATCACCCCCGGCGTCACTGCGTTATGAGGTACTATCTTTTTCTGTATTTAGCGCCTGGACGCCCCTGGGCAGCAGTCGCGCTTTATAAAACTCCTTTTCATTTCATTTCGTTATGCTCGAAGTGAGGCCCACTTTCTACCGGACAGGATGACCAGTCTGCATTTGCGGGAATCAGTTTGGGGCAAAGGTGGCAGTTAAAGTCACCCATGATCAAAACTGCTGGCTCCCCGCCCCTTCTCTGTTGTTTGGTCTCATGCTTTAACCTATTTTCTAGTTCCTGAGTTACTGATTCATTTCCTTCCCCTGAGACTGAGTTGTAGATGTTAAATATCAGTAACCTTAGTCCCTGCCCCTGAAATTCGACTGCCTGGATTAGGTGTGACGACCATGAGGGTTCTGACCATGTGCCTTCCAGCTCTAGGGCTAGCCCACCCTTCGCTCTGCCCGATCTTCCGCCTCTTGCAGGGACAGAAAAACATTTAAAGCCTTCTAGTTGGTAGGCGGATGGGTCTAGTGCCCATGTCTCCTGCAAGGCTATGACATGGTACCCCTGGAGATTACTTATCCAGTCCACATTGTCAAATTTCCCCGCCAAACCAGCAATATTCCAGGACAGTATTTTTAGGCCTTCCCTTGGTAGTTCACTCTCCCCTTCTTCACCCTGTGTTGATGTTATGGGATCTGCTGCCCTACTCTTGGTCCCTCCCTGACCCCCTTTGCCTGTATGTGTTTGCGTGATACCTGTCCCCTTCTCTGGGATGCTATCTAGATCCCTCCCTTCCCCATACTCCTTTACCACCCATTTAGAGGCCCTTTCCTGGGGTGATTGGGATAGTCAATCTAGTTCTTCTAAGGATTGCAAAGGACTGAATCTGTTTGCCCACTGTGTGTAATCCTGCCCTCTCTGTCCCTCCTCTCTTGGCCAATTTCTAGCCGCTATGTTTCTTGGTCTATCCTGGACATGGTGTAGGGGATTTGGGGCACATCTCCTGGGGTAAAAGTGTCTTCTGGGGTAAAAGTGCCAACAGACCTCTACCTTGACACATTACTCTCATGGAAATTGTCCCCCATAGATCTTCTTCTTCCGTTGTAAAGTCTCCCACAGATCTGTTCCTTGGGAAATTTTACCTGCAACACTTTATAGAACACATCATCCTGCAGATGTTCTCCCGAAGTGCCTTCTCGTGGCCTGCTGGTTTTTCCACGATTGCCCATGAGCCCTGCAGATGTCTAACTTCTCCCTCCCTCCCTGGACACTATCTTACCCCTAGAGCTCCCTCTCCCTGGGCATATCTCAACACCTGCAGAAATCTTTCCTAGGACACTTAAGTGCGGCAGCCTAGGTCTCCCAAAGTGAGACGATTTTTCCAGACATGAATGTCCAGTTTGTTCTCCTTGCAGGTTTCAATGCACCCCACTAATGTCATAGAAAGGGTAAAATGCACACGGACTTGTTTGAATTTGTACACACAGGGCACATGGCCGAGGAGTTGAGGCTGGACTGCACGTGTATAGTGGAATTAGGACTGATTTTCATGGTTGATATTTTTCTGTGATGGCGAAGACAAGTTATAAATGATAGAATGGAATGCTTCCAAGAGCTTTCAAGTTGGTTATGTATGTTAGTTAAAGCCTCTCAGTTGCCACTTTATGTTCGATCTACACTACCAGAGGAAAGATACAAAGTTCTGAGAACTTATCTATTTTATATTCTAACCACCAAGAGTCTCACAAAAGGTAATATGATGTGTCATGTTGTGGCGGGGACTCAATGGCAAACCCTTCTTAATTAATTTTATTTTTTTCTGTTGCTAATGTCGTTCTCTTCTTTTACATTTCTAAAACTCAATAAAGAGATTTTAAAAATTAATCAACAGTCTGCCGTGGTTTGTGTTTGTTTTTTTAGCAAGAACTACAGATGCAAAATGTGATGCATACCGACTCTCCTTAAACAGCACACTTTTCAACTTTAGAATACTGAATATAAGCTTATTTTAACTTTGGAAAGAGGTCGTGTGCTAATCATTAGAATTATAATGATAGAAGCTAAATGTTGAGTTGGAAAAGTTGTCAGAAAGCATCTTGAAGAGAACAAAATAAATACAATTCATTTAAAGCATACTGTTCCAAGTCTCAAAATTAAGACTGTCTGAACTAGTTGTTTAGAACTGGGGCATGTGTGAAGAGTGGTACCGCAAATTGTAATTGTCACAACATAAAAAACGTTTAAGTACTGCTGAATGTATTTGCTTCATGAAATAATTCTAAAGCTTAATATGCCACGGCTTTCAGTCTTTAATGAAAATAAACGCGTTTGCTTCTTTACTAAACGTCTTTAAATGTGTACTCTGTGGTTTCACCACCTTTTTGTACTGAAACTGCTAGTGATCAGTACACAAAGTTTGATATCATGATACTAATATCTACTGTTATTCAGGGAGAGTCAGTCGAGATTTGAGGTCTAGAACTTTCATAATATAGGAATTTTGTTTTATCCATCCTAAAATTATATGCTACCGAATTCATTTATTTCAGGAGGAAGATGTGATCCACTGTATAATGTTTAAATGTCTCATAGGTCAGCAGGAGCCAACGTTTTAAATAGTACTAAATGCAGCTTTGAAACGATGAAATACGGTTAAATGTAGAATGAAAATGATCCTATCTATGAAAATAGTTTTTGAAAATTGTGAAAAAGAGAGTAGCAGAGGCTAAATCTGCTTCCCACCAGGTTTCATGGAACTCAGTCAATAACCATGTGAGTTCAGGGCGATGCTGATTAACTGTGTTATAGGCCCGTGTGGTCAGTGACGCAGATGTTAAGTATGATGCACAATTTACCATTTACATTCTGCTTGCAGGTTGAGGGACATCATTTTAGGCCCCAGGCTTGTAACCGTGTTACGGCGCCTGTGTCCCTAAAGGGATGTAAACTGTGTATGCATGGTGAGCTGAGCATGGTCCGCCAGCCCATCGCTATTACAGTGCATTTGACGTGACTGGGAATATTTGTGATGAGCACTGGGCCTGGGTGGGGAGCTCTGCTCCATTTGCAGAGTTTTTTGCGCTCCGCTGAGCTCACGGAGTGCAGAAAAGTCTGCTCTGCGTAGTGCAGCGGAGTTTTTTTCTCTCTCGTGCTCACCAACGGTAAGTAGGCGAGCGCGAACTGCCGCTCGGGTAGGATATCTACCCGAGCGGTAGGAAGATCAGCGCGAACAGCAGTTTACATTGCACTCTGCCAGTTCCAGAACTCCACTGAGTTTTTTTGTCACTTCGCGAACTCCGCCCAGGCCTAATAAGCACCGCTGAGATGGGTAAACTGCTTGTGATGAATTAGGGATTTGTGTTTATTTTTTTTATTGACATCAAGTGTTCCCTTCTCGAGTGAGCCTTCCTCTTTTCTTTCGGTTTAACTTTTTTGCAGGTATACAGGGTATGAAGCATGGAGGGAATAGGCAAGCAGACCCAGTTACAACCGGTTCCCAATATGGTAGAAGCTTTTTTTCAAACTAGTTCACTGTTATTGTACTTTTATAAAATCATAGCACAACAGATATCCATTTAAACGATTCTGCTCTGTCTGGCCATCCTGCCTTGTTAGCTCTCACAATGCACCGGTTTCTGCCATGCAATTAAGGGGAGGCATCAATCTCACTAAGCTGCAGTGGCGGCAATGCAGTGTCTAATACTTCAATCTCTGAGGGCGAAACACTCATTATGAAGGGAAGCTCAGATTTTACTCCCATAACCCTGGTTGATGTGCCGGTTCTGTGTTGCAAGTACCTGGGCCACTTCCAGTGAGCCAGGTGCAGGGGTAGAGACTTTGATATCCCTGAGTCTGAAGCAACATCAGGCAAGCTAACTAGCACTCGCAGGTCACTTGGATGAAGGCTGAGTGGAGCTGTCCTTCAGCAGAGCAGCAGGCTACAGTGAAACAAACAGAAAAGAAGGCCTTCCAGGTAAGAAGTCCAGTTGAATCCTTTGAGCAGCACAGCAGTTATTCTGACAGTGGTTCAGGTGTAGGTCCAGAAGTGTCTGGTTTGGTGGGGTCAGAGCCCATTACTTATACCCAAATATGCCTTTGAAGTTGGGGAGACTTCAAAGAATGGCTTTGAAGTGAACCAGTATCCCTTTCTACCCAGTCCTGTTTACTAGGCTATCTGTGGGGGGTAATCATTCCTTTTGTGTGGGGTCAGGCCACTGCCCTTTGAAGTGTACGTGTGAGCCCCTCCCTCCCTTCCTGCCCAGGAAGGTCCATCAGAATGCAGGTTGTATGTAGATGGATACTCTGCCGCACCTCGCCTTCCAGTGTTTGTGACTGTCTTGAGCGAATGCACAAAGTGTAACTGTCACCCAGCCCAAACTTCTATTGGATTCAGGCTGTAAGGCACACACAGCAGTAAGAGCAGAAAAATTGTCACTTTCTAAAAAATCCGATTTTACCAGTAAAGTGGTAACATTATCATTCCAAAGATATGAAACATGATGCAGCTACTCCTTTCTAATCAGGAATTACATTTTGAAAGACTTTTAAGGAATTCCCAATGTCAGTCTATGAGAGGAGTAGGCCTCACTGCAGTGAAGAATGAATTTAGCTGGTTGTCACTACTAAGACATGTAAAACATACATGCACATGTTCTTCCTTTTAGTTACTCAGCTCCCTGCCCTTAGGGCTTCCTAGGGCCTACCTTAAGGGTGAGGTATGTGTAAATATTAAAAAGGGGAGTTTTAGGCTTGGCAAGTAGGTATAAATGCCAAGTCGAAGTGGCAGTAAACAGCACACACAGGCCCTGCAGTGGCAGGCTTGAGTCAAGGTTAGGGGGCTACTTATGTGGGTGGAACCAGCAGTGCTGCACACCCACTAGTATCATTTAATTTACAGGCCCTGGGCACATGTAGTGCACTTTACTAGGGACTCATAACTAAATTAAATATGCCAATTGGGTATGAACAAATGTTACCATGTTTTAGAGAGAGCCCACATGCACTTTAGCTCTGGTTAGCCGTGGTAAAGTGCTCAGAGTCCTAAAGCCAGCAAAATCGAGTCCAGAAAAATGGAGGAAGGTAGACAAAATGTTGTTGTCAGGTCTAACAGCCAGGTCTTCAGTTTCTTGTGAAATTCAAGAATAGAGGAGGAGTGGGAGGCAGTTCCACACAGGAGTGTGTAGTATATGGGTATAGTGTTGTTCTTGCCATTCACTGCTCCACCAGTGGAACACTGTGGAGATGATGTAATGTGGAATGTTCATCTAAGAATTACACAGTTGGAGAAGGGCTGAGCGCCTTTAACTAACTTGAATAAATCCTCCTGAAACATCTCATTCAGCTTGGACCTGATTACTACAGAGTGCTGTAAGAGAACCACCATCCTCCCTATCTGATTCTGTGAATGTGTGGAATTTTTACCAATTTAGATATTTTCTTCAGTTTATGTTCTTTCTTTCAATTTCAACAAATATATGATAGGTGGTTGTTTAACAACCCACCAATAGTAAAACTTAAGCAGATCACGCATGTTCAGTTAGGACTTAAAAAGCATAGAGAACAGGTTATTGATTGTTGGCAGGATCAGCTTGGTTTCCTGGTTAGTTAGGAGAGAGGCTTGCTTCCTTAAGCTGCATGGAGAATGCTGTGGGTCAGTGTACAGACTTGCATGGAGAACACCGTTTACAATAAAGATGCACCTGAAGAATGTGTCCCTGCTCAGCACACCTTTGAGAACATAGCACACTTCCCTACAGTGTTTGGCCATGGGAATGGTCCACAGAGCCATAGGGAGGGCTACCCTTATCTCTGCTTAGGGACATGTATCTTCTGCATGTGTAACCTCGCTGGACATTTCTCGTGTGTTAATATGGGTGATCTCTCATCTCTTTCTCTCCTCTGTGGCAGGTGGAAGGTGAGCTGATCATCGAAGGCTTGTTAAACATCTCTTGGGGGCTACGACGGCCAATAAGATTGCAGATGCATGATGATAATGAGAGGCTCACGCTTCCCCCGCCAGGGATCTGGAATACAAACCCATGCAAAATAAACAGGTACGCCATAGGCCTCTGGATGGTAAACACATACAATGACCATGTACCCTGATAGGCACAAAATGATTGAGTTCAGCTAAATTAAGCATAGTGTAAGTATACATAGTGGCTGAGCTTTAATTGAGGGGGTGCGGGTGAGTGAAAATACTGACCTAATCAATGTTGGTGTCTTTGAAGAGTCGGCCTAACGAAGCAGCCGTTAAAGAACAGAGTTAAAAGGAAGAGCCATTTTTGGAAAGTCAGATCTGATACAAAATGCAGCATATAAAACCACACCCCTGACAGACCCTCTTTCTCGCTTGCATACAGTTGTAGGTTGTGTTTTCATTCTTGCTTTTGGACTTGGCCAGCTGTCCCCTCATAAAGAAAGACTAAGAGTCTCCATCATCTATAGTATACAAGAGGGACCTTGAGGCATTTCTTACCTACCTTACTGCAAGGACAGTAAATTAGTGACACAAATTTTGGGGCCATTCCAGCAGTGTGAGTGGTCTCCCTTCCTGTATCCCTTTCTGGTCCAAAAAACATCAGGAAATGTAGGTAATATCTCTCAGCTATACCTGGCTGTCATTGTATTGTTCAGTACAGAGGTTTCTCCATACAGCATTCCCTCATCCCCATCTATTACCTATAGTCCTCAAAGGAAATAAAGATACTAGAATTTGAATGTAAGGGGAAATCAGGGCGGTCTTCTTGATTACTGCGTTGTTCCAGCCAGCTACAGGTGAATCTTCGAGATTGGGCAAAGAGTACATAGATACAGGGTCTGCTGGAAACCCGAGTGTCAGTTTGGACACCATGCACAGTGAAATACTGTAGGCACTGAAGGAAATGGTTAATTTACGAGATACAGGTTTATTGTTTTGCCCACATCAGTCTGGTTGGGAGGTGGGTAGCTGGTAAGAGAAGAGAGGTGATTTCTTGGAAGCCCACTCCTCTTTGTGAACTTCCTTCTTGATTCTTCTCCCGCAAAACTCGGTTTGCCTTCGTACTAGAGGATGCCGCTGACCTTATTAAAATACAATCTCCCTTCCTGCTTTCCCCATGTTGGTGCGCATCGAGATGGCAGAGATGGGCAAGGGTATGAAGTGGGGAAACCCTTTATCAGCTCATGTGTTGACAGAAACACTGGAGCTATTTCTGGTGCCACACTCGAGTCATCACAGTCATCTTAAAAGCAAAAATGGGATAGAACAAATAACATACTATACTGTATTGGGAAGGGAATGTCCCCTTAATGGGTATATAAGCGTGTTTCCCTCCACGGTTGCCCAGCTTCATGTGTCTGGTATACGGACTTTCATTTTGGCCCTTGCGTCACACTCCTCTAGCGGGGTGCACAGCGGCCTAGACCTGTCCCTGGCAATACAAGGTCCAGGACCTGTCCTGTGACCTGAAAGGGTGCACCAAATGTGCACCTCACAATGGATAGAGAACTACTGTCCCTGTCTTGAGTGTTACACACAAAGCAGCGGTGACTGTATATCATGGTTTGTGAATTTATAGCTTGCCCTGAGCTTTCTGTCTGTGTCAGTGAGTGTGGCCCACTGATCCCTCTTGTGTAAAAGTTTCCCTGTTTTGTGTCACCCAGAACCTGCACTTACCTCATATTTATGTCAAGTACACATATAGTAAGGCACCAATATATGAGTGGTAGTAGGACTCTGCGTTTGCGTGACAGTGGAAGTGTATTTCCTGAGCTCCTGTGGCTGGAGGGTGGCAATAGAGACACTGAAGTAAGGAGGGTAGAGGCATGGGTACCTTTAGGAATTGCATTAAGACTTTTTTTTACTAAAGGGCTGCTAACTAGTTCTTCCTGAGCACTGACCTTTGGTAGATGGTAGAGGTGAAGGGTGGGACTGCGGTTTCCTCTCATGGCGAGAGTCTGTAGGTAAATCCTGCCCTTTGTGCTAAATTACTGCATTAGAAATGCTGACAACTAGCTGAAACCTCATACTTCATTGTGCCAGTGTTGTGGGAGGTCTAATGTGGAGACAATCGCATTGTCACCTGCTGTATAAAGCAATACTGTATATAACGGCTGTGTCTGGGGAGCAGCCTGAGAAGGACACTTGAAATAGAGCGAGTCAACACTGGTTCTTAAGTTCGAGAAAATAGATCCACAGTCCTGTTTAGCAATTGTGTATAAAAGTGGGATTCAAACCAATTCACGTTTCAGATCCAAGTTAATTGCGACCAAGGAAGGGAGTGCTCTGCTGAGTTCTCAGAGAGCTACTGCGTAGCCTGGGCTGGTTTCTGCTTGATACCCAGTCTCGCCAGTCTCTAACCAGCCTGCACTTTCTGCTGGAGGCGCTCCCTGGTGCCTAGAAATCAACTGGCCTGCTGATAGAGGGAAGGAGCGTGCCTGGCCTTGCAGGGGAACAGACTGTGAAGGAGGAGAGGGTCAGCATGTCCTTGCTGTATGGTGCACCGAGAGAAAGCAGACACTGACAGAGCAGAGCATGGAGCAACCCATATCCTGAGGGGGCCTTCCTCGTCTCTATGCAGTTTTTTACCAAGAACTGAACCAAAGACTGTAACCCACCTGTCTAGGCTCTATCCTCTGTCCACCCTGGCCTTGCATCACATGGTGTAGCTGCACCTCGCCACTGAATGACTGATCAGCTTGGGAAGCTGCAAATGCATTGTGCTACTGACTATGTGGCCACAACTGCACCTTGCCGTTGTATGCCTGGTCGACCTGGGAGGCCACCACACCATTGAATGTCTGATTGGAGGTGGAAGTCATGCTGGTACACCACGAAAAAGAATCTGTACAGTCTGGGAGGCCATATCTATTGCTGGCCTTTGCTGTCTTCTGCAAGCACCAGCGGCTTGAGTGCAGCCCTGCAATTGCGGACTGCACCTGGCCTGCCACCCAATCTGAAGAGGCAATTGTTCTAGCAGTTCACGGCTTCCCCTGCACTGGAGCTGCGGAACGGAGGTTCACTTGAAGGCGAAGAACGCCCTATACTTGATACTTGCTCCCCTATGGAGACCATGGGTGAGATCGAGTGACTCCTTTTCGCTCTGACCCCGACAGGGCGTGACTGTGATAATCTGCACCTATGCCTAATTCATGTCTCTGCCACCAGTATTGGAGATTACAGCACCTAGAAGTTACCTGGATGGGGAGGCGACATTAGTGCAGGAGGGAATATCTGTATTTGAAGAACCGAACTAGGGATTCAATCCTGTATTAATCATTGAATTGTGCAGTATTTACTTTTGTCGTGTAACTAAAGCACTTTCTTTTTACCCAAAGACAAGCGCTAGGCTGGACATTCATCTTTTGGTTCATTGTTGAGTTCCTTGCCCTGCTCGCCCGCGCTACCTTTAGAGCCAGGTGTGGAAAGGATTTTTACTTAGTCCAGTTTGCAAGGGTATAGTAGGATGGACACCAGGACACCAGTTGTAAATGACCTCACTCACCACGGTCAAGCCCCAGTAACCCCTATCTGCACTGTGCGCCCCCAGTCCTCTAAATGAGGTCTGACAGCCAGGAAATGGCAGGGAAAACAGCAGGTGGACTTGTATCCAATGGCCTGGCTGCACAAGTAACAGGGAGCTGTCTCCTTCAGTGTACTGTAAAAGCCAGTTTGTAGCCGTGTTGCTGGCTCTTCTTTATTTCACTTATGTTTGGGAACTTTGGAGTTGTTAGGTTATCCCAACGTCTGTTAAACTGCCTCTGAAGGTTTGTTTTCCAAGCACTTTGACGTCATTGAGAGAGACAAGACACACAAGACCCCAAGTTGGGAGGGTCGTGCGAACCAATACTGCTTCATGACAGTTAAGTTAATTTTTTTTTATCACGATTTAGGCTCCGAAGTTCTGCAACACATACAACATACATATAGAGAGCAAAAAATAGATTATTTATGCGTGAACTAAAAATAATTCAGCAAAGTAGAATCAACAGCAGCATAATAGTCACTAGAGTCAGTGATATCCACAAAGTCACCTTTAAAGGCATTTTGATCTCTGTCCTGCTGCTGCAGCGTTGGTTGCGGCCTGTCCGCCTCACCTCAGCGATGGAGTGAAGTCCTGAAGCTTCCAGGTGCGGGTGTATCCGCTCTTGGCACTGCAAGGTCATATTGTTCCCCTAGTCTGGAATCTAGGCACCCGCGGAGGTCCTACGCGTAGCTATCTGAAGCGACACGTGGGAAGTTTGAAAATAAACATCCCACGACCCCACTTCCCATTAATCACTGGTAGGACATCCTGTCCATTGTCCTGCACAAAGAATAACAAGAACAGCCAAGCACAGGTGCTATAACGTGCTCACAAGACCAAAACATGCAGCCAAGTTGTGTTTAAGGACTCGCTGTCCATTACAGCAAAAGGTAGCTGTCAATTTTGGAAAATTCCAGCCCCCTTACGCAATCCTAGTGTCGCACTTGCTTTCACTGGATTGCCTACCTTACCCACCCCTTGGATGCCATCTCAGATGGCAAGCTCCGGTCCAGTTGCCTACTCTGTTCTAGTTTTCTCACCATTTTATTAGACATATTGTATTTGATGTTTAACCGTCTGTTTCCTCATCTGTCTGTAAATCGTTTGCAAGGGGGAATATGAATCTCCTTACTTGAATCTCCACTGTTCAAAATGTGTGTGTGCATTATATAGATAGATAGATAGATAGATAGATAGATAGATAGATAGATATCAATATATATAAAATCTATACCACTGGGTAATAAATTACCCAGTGGCAGTTGCCACTGGGTAGTTATAGTTGTTAGGTCAGCGTTTCCATAGGAAATACCTTTTCACTAAACTTTCCCAAAAACTGCTTTTTTCCCCTAGTTTGTGCATGGCAAATTTCAGGATGATCCTTCAAGTGGGGGCCGAGAAAAAAGTTGGGGTCCAAAAACACAAAATCCTGATGCCCTCTGTGCTGAAATACAAACAAAACCGGCAATTTTTTCCGCGATTTCACAGGATTGGGAAAAAGAATGGAGGCCTGGACCAAATTGTTTAATTGAGTGGGGGCGCGTGACCCCCTTCCCCGAGCCATTATGAGCCCTGGGGAGCCTACCCCGGGCTTCATTCCATAGCGAGAGGGGGGGGGACATGTGATTCCCCCTCCTGGAGCCATTATAGGCCCGGGAGCCCACCTCTTTGGTTGAAAAGTCTCAGAAAGGGATCCCTACCCAACCCAAGCCTTCAAAGGCCACAAGGACTCCATTCCCTGGGCCTGATTAACTTTTTAAAAGTGAGGGCCTGCTCAGCCCCCCTCCCAAAGCCTTCTATGGACCCAGGGCCCCAAGCCCTCGAGGCTGGCTCACTTGCTGTGTCCCGGGGAGGGAGACACCTCCTAGGGACACAGCAGTTTCCCTGCTTGCAGGGGCAGGGAAACTTGTATTTGCTCCCACCTGGCGGGAGCATTGTTAAAACATCCGCCAAAAGTGGGCCCCATCCCCTAGGGCATCTTTTTCTCTAAGGGGATGGGGTCCCCTGAGCCAGAGTAAGCTCAGGGACTGTGGCTGCGCGGCACCCCTCCCCTTAATTTTTTATTTTTTATATGCTGCGGGGAATGGGGTCCTCGTGACCTAATACAGCTCTGGGAAGGGTGCCCACTGCTGTTCACGGCCAAAGGTGTGGGGTTGCTGCTGTGGGGGGTTTTCTTCTGGGCCTTGCCATGCATAGCAGTGGGAGGGCAACAGAGCCTGGCTGCATGCCCAAAAGGCAGCCAAACCCACACAGGTAGCCACCTCCAAGCCTTGCACAGCCTTCGGCCATCCGCAGCGTGGAGGGGTTGAGCCTTTGGTAATGCAGTACAGGGTTTGCCTTTGGGCCCCGGGGACCCCATCCCCGGGACTAAAGTATATATATTAAATGAAAGGGTCGTGCATCCCCCAGCGCCAGGCCTTATTTTGTCCCGGGACCCCATCCCCTGGGGCTAAATTCAACTTATCAGGCACCGTGCCCCCTCTCCTTGAGCTTTATTAATCACCGGAGCCAAATATAAATAAACAGGGGAGGGGGGGATGCGGCTCCATTCCCCAAGCCATATTACAGCCTGGGAACCACATCCCCCAGGGTGTACCTTATTTCAAGTGTGAGGGGTCTGCACTGACCCCCTCCCAAGAGCCTTATTAGGTGCCAGGGACCTTACCCCTGGAATGAGTAATTCATAAAGGACTGGCGGCATGGCCGCTTGCCTGAACCTAACTGGGCACCACTCCACGATCATATGGGACCCCATCCCCAGGGGCCATATTTCTTTTAAAAAGGAGGGGCCCATGCGCCCACCCCCCACCCCTTGAACCTTCTCAGGGCCTGGGGCCCTATCTCCCCGGGCTGTGTCTTTTTCCATTTTTTAAAAAGGGAAGGGGGCTAATTGTGCCCCACCCTCCCCAAGCCTCATAATGCCTCAGAGGCCCAATGCCCCTGGGCCTTATGTATTTTACAGATGGAGAGGGGGATCACCTGGCCTCCTTCCTTAAGCCTATTTTGGCCTCCTTTTTAAATAGGTGGTTCTCCCGTGACCACCCAAGTCACCCCCATATACACATTGGGGGAGCCCCTGAGCCCCTAGGGCCAAAGCAGACTCCCCGCTTGCTGCAAGAGCAGGCATTGCTCCTGCCCGCAGGGAGCAATCTGCTGATCTTTTATCCAGCTTGCATCAGTGTGGGGAGTGAAACCAATCTCAAGCTTACTCCCAGCCAGTGGGAGTATTTTTAAAGCTCCTGCACGTTGGGAGCAGACTTTCTGTTTGCTGTTGTTTAGAAGGAGAATAAAAAATGCTCCTGCGAGTGCAGTCAGGAAAACTACTGTGTCCCAGGGGTGAGCTCCTCAGGACACAGTTTGTGAGCTGGACATGGGAGATGGGGTCCCCAGGGCCATTAAAGGCTTAGGGAGGGGGGATGCGTGACCCATCTTCCCTTAAAATGTACTTTGGGCCCGGAAAATGGGATCCCTGGGGCAGAACACTGCTCAGGGAGAGGTGTTGTGCGCCCCCTCCCCTAATTAATTAAATTGGGCACCGGTGGATGGGTTTCCTGGGGCCAAAAGTAGCTCAGGGAGAGGGGCTGTGTACCCCACTCCCCTTAAAAAATACTTTAGGCCCTGGCGATGGGGTCTCTGTGGCTGAAAAGGGCATGTGACCCCCCTCCACCCCAAAATACGCATTACCCATGGGCCCTGGCCCAACCCAGGGGTTTTAAAAAGAAGCATGGGAGCTTGCACTTCTGCTCATTTTTGTTGTTGTTAAATTTTGCCCCAGATTCAGATTCATGGAGCCTCTGCAAATTTGCAACCAAATGTAAAAAAAAAAAAAAGCAGTGTCACTCTGGGATCCCACCTCAAGGCCAACGGGCCAGGGTACTCCTACCCTGCTCCCTTATGTCTTTTTTTAAATCTTTTTTTAGGGTTCGGGACTGAGTCCTGGGCCCTAAGATATCTGCCACCACTTCTTGGCTGAGGTGGTGGGAGCCAATCAGATCTGTTTGAGATCTGTTGGCTGCGGGGCATGATAAATACAATTGTTTTTAACATTAATTTCTCAAACTACTGAACGGATGTACACCAAAACACAAAAAGTGATCTCTCTGGACCAAGATTTACTTTCCGCCAATTTTGGTGTAAATCCGTTAAGCAGTTTTGGGCTGTAGCTGTGTCTTTGTTCATATGAAAAGATGAATGGGCAAAATGAGTTTTGGGACCCCCCTTTTTCTTTGGCCCGGCTTGATGGATCACCTCAAAACTTTCCATCCTCAAACTAGGGCCGGCTCCTGCAGTGTCCCGGGGTGCCCACCCCCGGGACACTGTTTTCTATGGCAGGGCAGGAGCCGTCATAGCAAACTCTGGTTTGGATTTTGGAAGCGAGAGCAGGTTTCTTGCTCTCGCTTCCAAAATCCAAAGCAGAATGCTTTTCCACAAGGGGAGCTGCATGTCAGCAGCTCCCTGTGTGGAAAAGCAATGCCGGCTCCCGCAGGAGGCGGGGAGTCGGCGGGACCGTGGGGGCATTGGGGCTTCCCCCACGGTCCCCAACAGAGTGGCCAAGCCCCAGGGATGGGGTCCCCGGGGGCTAGAAGTCGCCCTGGAGGGGGGGGGGGGCACACGGCCCCCCTTCCCATATATTTAATAAAAATTAACAAAATAGGGTCAGGCCCTGGGGGATGGGGTCCCCAGGGCCCAAAAAATAGTTAAAGAAGGGGGGCCACACAGCCCCCTTCTACTAGCCCACCAGGTACCTCCAGTAGATGCCACAGGGCTGCGTTGCAGAGAGGTGGTCCGAGGCATGGCCCCTTTTTTCACCTCTCTGCAACGCAGCTCTGTGGTGCTTACTGGAGATACCTGGTGGGCTAGTTGGACCCCAGGGACCCTCAGGATTCAAGGGGACTTAGTCCCCCAACTTAAAACATGCTACGGGGAGTGTTTGCAAAGTGGGGAAGGCAGGGGGCGGGGCCTGATATGACATGTGTGCAAACACATCCTGTGGCATGTTTTAAGTTGGGGGATTAAGTCCCCTTGAATCCTGAGGGTCCCTGGGAGCCAACTAGCCCGCCAGGAACCTCCAGTAAGCGTCACAGGGCTGCGTTGCAGAGAGGTGGTCCGAGGCCACGCCCTTTTCACACCTCTCTGCAACACAACTCTGTGGCGCTTACTGGAGGTACCTGGTATTACCGATTCGGAATTAGCGAAATCTCCATTTAAAAAAATCGCAAATTAGCGAATCTGCTATCCAGGTGCACCCTGATGACATCACACACAGGAAGTGGCAACACCTATGCTGTTTCTCAGTGCCTGAGGCTGTGGGAGAGGCAGAGAGCAGGTGCACACACCCAGGAGCTGCACAGGATTTACCAGGTAGACACCAAACGCCAGGATGGTGACACAGGAGAAGGGAAAGGAGCCTGCAGAGAGGAAGAGGAAGCAGAAAGTTAGCGAGAAGAAGTTGGAGGTTTTAATTGAAGAGGTTGTGAAGACTCACGGCCAATTGTTTGGAAAGAAATCCCTGAATGTTCCAGAATCCCAGAAAAGGAAGATCTGGCTTGAAATACAAGGCAACATTAATGCCATTGGTGTCACCCAGCGCTCCATCGACGAGCTGAAGAAGCGCTGGTATGATCTGCGCTCCCGTGCGAAGGAGAGGGTGGCTGACAGGCTTACACAAGCTAAGAAGACAGGTGGTGGACCATCCACAGCGCCTGCAAGCACACCCCTGGATGAACTGGTGGGGTCCACCCTCCAGCCGGAGACCATCAGTGGCATAGGAGACGTGTACAGCTCAGCCAGAGACAACAACAGACAAGATAAGATGCATGCACAGCATGGCCTGACACCTCCCCCTCCCCCCCCCCCAATTCCCAATCCGGGTGTGGTCATTCGGCTAAACTGCCGACTTTGGTGCTGGAAATCAGAGTTCGAGCCTCGAGGTCGCGTCCACATCCTGTGATTCTGGGCAAAATCACTTAATCTCCCCGTGCCTGAATGTGTAACGTAAATATGATGCTCATGTAAAGCGCTCCAATACCTTCGGGTCGAGTTCGCGCTATATAAATATGCAAAAAAAATAATTAAAAAATGAGCAAGTCAGAATTCCACTCCAGTCCATATTTTACAAACAACCAGCAATGCATCATGGGACATGTAGTCCTAAAACCCACATAGCATTTCAGTGCATTAACTGAACACGAGTGCAGGGGCACCACATCAGTCAATAAGCAAGCGGAGGACTGTTAGTGTGAATAGCAACACATGTAATTTAATGTAACACAAATGCTGTTAGGCAAGTCAGTAAATGGACATTCTGTATCCACAGGCGAACCTACGCCCCAGACTGCTGAGAGGGAGACACAAGAGGCACCTGGGGAACAACCCTGCCACCCACAGATGTCACACCACCACCACCACCCCCAGACCCAGGAGGTACACAGTGGGTACTAATACAAGACGGTTAGACACCGGAGGGTCAGAGGGAGCAAGTTTAGAGACCGCACAGGATTGGTTCCCCCATCGAAGTACATATAACACAGAGAAATCCTGAGGTCTAATGGTAAAGAGAAAAGGTGGTATGTAAGGTGAGGAAGAGAGGCCTAATGTACGTAGTGGAAGGGAAAAACTCCAAAACTATGGTCATACAATCACCGTGGGTAACTAACCCCATCACATGGGATTTTCATCCCAAAGAAAATCTCAGAATCTCAAGGGGCAGCAGGGCCCTTTAGCGAGAAGTGAGAGCTTTGTGCTGTAGGTATTATGCACCAAGAAAGGGAATGAATCCACAAATGGACATGAAGTGAGTGGGGGTTGCAGTGCTGGTGTGGTAGTAGTGAAAAAAAGGGAGTGTGTTAAAACTAGTGACGGGACGGCCAGGAGACTACTGTTGAACAATGCCGTACCGATGCTAGATTAAAAGAAGTGGAGGCAACACTAATCCGGTTTGATCAGTGAAGCAACATATGAGATAGTGGTCGACATGTTTCAGCCGTGGCGCCTAACTAGGCTCGGCTTTCATCAGGACCTGGAAGCTACTGCAAAGAAGAAACAACGTGACAAAGGATATAGTGGGCACCCTCAACTTGCTTGTAGGGTGCACGTCTCCTCAAATATACACACAACACCCGTACAAACTGGGTGGAAAATGGACCTCCACCTGGCAACCGCTCAGGAAGGAACACCGCTCTGTCCGTCGGGGAACCAGGCTATTCTGGTTCCCCGACGGACAGAGCGGTGTTCCTTCCTGAGCGGTTGCCAGGTGGAGGTCCATTTTCCACCCAGTTTGTACGGGTGTTGTGTGTATATTTGAGGAGACGTGCACCCTACAAGCAAGTTGAGGGTGCCCACTATATCCTTTGTCACGTTGTTTCTTCTTTGCAGTAGCTTCCAGGTCCTGATGAAAGCCGAGCCTAGTTAGGCGCCACGGCTGAAACATGTCGACCACTATCTCATATGTTGCTTCACTGATCAAACCGGATTAGTGTTGCCTCCACTTCTTTTAATCTAGCATCGGTACGGCATTGTTCAACAGTAGTCTCCTGGCCGTCCCGTCACTAGTTTTAACACACTCCCTTTTTTTCACTACTACCACACCAGCACTGCAACCCCCACTCACTTCATGTCCATTTGTGGATTCATTCCCTTTCTTGGTGCATAATACCTACAGCACAAAGCTCTCACTTCTCGCTAAAGGGCCCTGCTGCCCCTTGAGATTCTGAGATTTTCTTTGGGATGAAAATCCCATGTGATGGGGTTAGTTACCCACGGTGATTGTATGACCATAGTTTTGGAGTTTTTCCCTTCCACTACGTACATTAGGCCTCTCTTCCTCACCTTACATACCACCTTTTCTCTTTACCATTAGACCTCAGGATTTCTCTGTGTTATAGGTACACAGTGGGTAGCCTGCAGGAAATGGAGGGGTCAGAGGAGGAGAGCACGGGAGATCCACAGACCCTGCAAAAAGAGCAAGCCCAGTCTCCTGAGACACAGTCACCCATGCAGCGTAGCCACACCAGTGGTCCGCGATGCAGACCAAGGGCACACAGTCCAGATGCGCAGGGTGGAGGATCCAGTGTCTTCGCAGGTCTTGAGGGCACCATGGTGAAGGTGCAGCGGCTGCAAGGAAAGACAATGTGGTCAATGCAACGTCAGATGGTGTCTATGAACAGGAACCTTAGGGACATTAAGGAGGGCATCAATGGACTGAACAACACTGTTGCAGAGGGCATGCGGGTCATGGCTAAGGCAGTAAGACTGTTGTGCACAAAATTGGACAGTGAATGTGGCGCAAGGCGCAGAGAAAAACTGCGCATGGAGGGTTACACAAAGGCGGTGAACCACCTAAGCAATGCCACTTCTGTTTTCAGCAGACACACAGTGGCCATGCAATTTGAAATGGCCCACTGCAGCCAGGATGTTGCTAGGGGGTTGGTGCAGGTCACCACTGCGGTCGAACTGCTCCAGACAGCCAACATTGCTGCCACAGGGTCTGGGGATGGTGGAGACAGTAAGGAGGTCACCAGCCGCAGCAGCATTACTCAACCCGTTGCTGAGCCCAGACGGCGTAGCGCAAGGCAAGGGCCAGCAGCAGAACAGTCCTCTAGGGAGGGCAGTGTGCAAACTGAGCGGGGCACTGCTGTGCATGGCCGCAAGAAATTAGCCCATGCTGCTGCTGACATTTGCAGATGGGTGAGGTAACCCATGTGACCCACTGATAGTGGAATGCAAGGGGCATGCAGTGTGTTAATGCCACGCTGGGCTACTCAGGGCCTTCAGAGGCCAATATGGTGAGGCGGTGTGCGTTCCTATTGCCTGATGTAAGGACAATAAAACACCGTTACACAATTGTAATTAATCGCTTTGTCTCATTAATTACCTAGAAATAGTGGTGTGTGATCTCAGCATGTCTGTGTCTCCCCTCTGCCTCTCCTACGACACCTGCTGTGCTGTGCAGTGGCTGTGGGCATTCCTCATCCTCTGAGTCGGTGATTTCAACTGGTGTTCCCTTTGTCGTGGCTAGGTTGTGTAGCATGGCACAGGTGGTAATGATTTTGCAGCATATCTCGGGGCGGTACTGCCGTGCACCTCCACTCTTGTGGAGGCAGCGGAACCTGCTCTTCAGGAGTCCAAATGTCCGCTCCACCACATTACATGTGGACTTATGGGCAGCATTGTATCTCTCTCACTTGGGGTAGATGAGTTGAGGAATGGGGTGAGTATGAATGCACGCACCGCATATGTGCTGTCAACTAAGTGGGAAAGGATGAGACATCAATCACTGGCAACAACAGATACAACCAAGGTATACATCAGGGTGTGTCACATGCATTTACCAAGCAGGTATCCATCGCCAAATTCAACCCCAGCCAGACGTGTATAGATTCCGCTGTGCCCGAAGATGCAGGAGTCATGTGGGATCCCTAGGAATTTGGCAACTATATCAGTTATGATGTGTGACGCATCACAAAGGACCTGAACATTGATCGTATGATATGATTTCCTGTTCCAATATACGTACTCAGTGGCAGAGGGGGGGCAGATTGCGATATGTGTCCCATCGTTGCACCCTATAACACGTGGGAACTGAGCCATCTGATAAAAATCCATCTTGCTCTTATGCAGTTCCATTTGCATTGTGGGAAACCAGTTATAATGGTGCATTCTTGGCATGGCATCCAAGAAGGTGTTGAAGAAGCGTGACAGGCAACTTTGTGAGACACCTCCAGCCACAGCTATCACCCCCTGGTAACTACCTGATGCAAGTAGGTGCAGGGAACAAAGGACCTGCACATGTGGTGGTATTGTGTGGGCTCTGCGTGTCTGCTGCTCCAGGATGGGGTGCAGGTCACGTATGAGGTCTAGGATGGATGTGGGATGAAGCCTGTACCTGTCATGTATTTCTTCTTCTGTGAGTTGGAAAAGGGTGATGCGCACTCTGATTATGCGTTCCTGTCGCCTCCTCATCCTCTGTGCTGTTGCTTGAATCCGCATCCGCCTTGCAATGACATATAGGGCCGCCATTGTGTTGGGACTGATGCAATCGGGGGCTGTTTATATGCAGTGCACCTGGTTACCACCTGCTTTGAGTTGGTGGTAATTTGCAACTCACAAATTGCGATTTTCAGGGAAATCGCAATTTGCGATTTTCCTAATATTGGTCTGCGAATTTCTTTTTGCGATTTCACGCTTTGCGAGGCCCAATTTGGGAGTCGGTGCCTCTGATTCGCAAAATAAGGAATCGCTACCTGACTTCGCTTTTTTTTAGCGATTCCTTATTTTGCGAATGCCTTTACATTTCACATTGGTCTTTTGCGATCGCAAACGTAGACATTCTGCGAATTTTTGCATTTGCTATCGGTATTTCACTTCCTACATCTGGCCCAATGTCTTTTGCCATTACTACAACAAAGTCTTTAAGCATAGGACTAGCACAGTGCCATCCATGCTGAGCTGTGAAATGGCCAAAGCCCTTCCCCACTCCAGGCACAGTATTACAGCTTTGGATTGGTAAAATACCATCCAAGCCACCCTGAAATGAATAAAAGCAATCCCTGACACGTGCCTCGCCCTCATCAGAGCTCTTCAGGGAGGCATAGCTCCGTCCAGACACAAGGAAGCCCCCAGTATAAGTCAAAACAAAACCCTTTCAGGCATAGAGTAATGCACAAATGATGCAACAAAAGAAGCAGAGAAGTTTAGGTGTCGCTGTGTTGAGAGTGCTCTATACTGGAGCTGCTTTCCACCTAAACTTGAGAGCTACCCAGAGTTCTCTGCTTCTTTTTTTGCATAATTTATTTGTGTGTGTGCATTTATGCATATATATTCACAGAAAAAAACTTTTATAAACGGAGTCAGGCTCAAACGTGCCACTCATTCGTCGGTTATGTTTGGCTTCATTTTTTTTCCTGTGCTGTTGTTACATTAGAGTCAGTTGCTTAGCTAGACCATTGTACGCCTGGTGCGGCCCAGATGTTTGCCCCCTGCAGCAGCATGTAAGAGCGGGAGGGGTGCTGACAGATCCCCGCGACGGCTGGGGGGTTGCTGGCGTGATTCCTGCGCGGCTACCACCCCACAACCATCGATGGCACGAGTGAGGGGGTGGGCGGAGACCACCACCCCCCAAAATCCTGTCGCCTGGGCTGTTCGCCCCCTTGATATGCCACGGATTAGAGTTTTGAGCATAGTGCTCAACGTCATCCATATTTCTAAGCATTCGATAGGATACCACTTGCTAATACTAGTCTCAAAAATGTTGCTAAAAAATGACACTAGTCTTTGTCACTTTTGGCTTATCCTGTGGTTAAAAATTCTGTTGGCAAAACAATGTTTTGTGTGTTCTACAGCCTCAAGAAGTTATTCATATGTTTTCTAACAATTCAGTTTTGATGTATTCCAGAAACATGATCTTCACTGAGGAAGAGAAACCGCCATTTCATGAATCAAACAATAACTCCTTCAATATGTCCGAGTGTGAGGACCACTCTTCATGTGAGTAAGGCAGGTTTTAAAAATATCATCGTTCTTCAAATCTGTAGGAAACGCATGCAACATTTTGTCACTGGAAACCTGTGCGAAAAATCCAGATACATTGGCAGAAAAGAGTTAGAGGGGGATTAAGAGGTCTATACATCTAAAATGGGAGTGGAGGTTGTGGAAAGTAACTGATGAGGCAGTGCTGTTGACTGATTATGGTTTGGAGCTATTATTGGGAGGAAGTACTATGGTTTAGAGCTATTATTGGGAGGAAGTAGTTCGATGAGCCACATAGAGTCGAGATCAGTCGGCCACGTTACCAAAACTGACCCAGTCACATTAACACCACCCAAAGTACTGCTCATTTCAAGTTCTCACTACCTGTCACCTCATTTTTCTATATATGAATGTGCAGTTAAACCCCAGCAAAGAGGCAGAGCTCCTCACTATAACTCCTTGCAGGTTCATGTGGAGAAGGAGTGCCCCGGCTGATGCGGACGAGGAGTGACGCAAGTTTCACAGTGATGATGAGATCAAAATACCGCAGCCCGGGGGAAAGCCGCAAGATGAAGCGCCACCGATTTTCAATCAATGGCCACTTCTATAACCATAAGGTAAATAGGACACGTTCAGTGGCTGCAAACGCATCCATTACTTTACTGCAGACCACTGCCTTCCCACTGACTCTGTGCTACAAATTAGAAAACAAGCATTGGTAATCTCAAGTGTTCTGACTGCAAGAGATTTCGTTTTTAATTAGCTACACTAATGCATAGCAGCCAACATCTTCACACCTAGGCCCTCTGCCATGTGTGGGTGAGGGGTCATTTGCAGCTCCCTTTTCCCGCTTTCTGTCTCATGTTTTTCAGTACAGTGGCATAGGAGGCAATACACTTGGGGTAAGAGGGGTTTGGAGGGGGATGTTGGTGTGGTGGGGGTGTAGGTGGAGGATGGTAGTAGTACAGACATTCTTGGTCTAGAGCAGATTCTCGGTTTATTCTGAGAGCCAAAAGATGAGCCGCATTATTAAAAGATGTAATAAATCTGGCAACAAATGTCATGAAAAAATATGATAACGACAGAATGGCAAAAAAATGAAAAAAAACATCTATTTTTCAACATTTCTTGGTGTCTGAATGATATACATACACCTATTTTGATGAATTAAATTACATTTATTGAAATCAATATTTTTTAAACATGAAACATTCAAGAATATCCCTATGACCGTGTGATGTTGCTGCGAGTTTCCCAAAATTTGTCAGTTTGTCATGGTCTCTATTTATATAGCTTCTAATGTTATTAAATATGAACCGGTAATTAGAGCATAGGGAGGGGCAGAGTGCCACACATGCACCCCCACACGCACCCATGCACAGCCGCAGCCCGTGCATATGGGGTGAGGGGGCCACATCCCCTCACCTTTTGCCCATCAAGAAGAGTATCTGTCAAGCTGAACAAAGGTCAGCCTGGCAGACGCTCTTTATTTTCAGCTCAGGTAGCCAGGAACTAGACATGCACTAAATACGCAGGCTCCTGGCTGCTTGCGCTCAACTATGCTAGGCTAAGGATGTCACAACTCTTGTGGGCGTGACCACCTCGGCTCAGCAGAGGTCCGCAAGGTCCACCCCCCTCATGACAAAGGAGAGCATCATTGATTGCCTCGGACCGGGGTGCTTCAGAGTTAAGCCCTGAAGTGCCCACGGTCGAATATTAATCAGTGATACCTTGTCACAGAGTGGGGTGGGGTCAGCAACTCTCACTGGCCCCATCCCACTCTGTTACGAGCAGGGACTGCTGCCTCCACCCATTGACCTAAGGTCAGCCAATGAGAGAAGGCAACAGTCCCAAGCCTCCTGGGACAGCTGAGACAGGTAAGCGTGAATTGTTTGTAATTAATGTTTGGTGCATGCGTGAATGTTTGAATACTCAGCAGTGAGTGTTGTGAATGGATGTGTGTGTGTTTGTGAATGCATGGGTGTGAGTGTGTGTGTCCCATCCGTCCCCTCCCTCCTAAAATTACTGGCCACTCTCATATATACATACATGCATACAGTCACACATACACGCATGGATCAGACATTAAATAAAAACATAACACTTACCTTCAGCAGCATTTCTGGAGGTAAGCCTTGGAGGTTCCGGGAGGGTTGGGACTGCCACCTCTCATTAGCTGACCTTAGGGTAGGTCAGCCAACAAGAGGAGGTGGCAAAGGTCAGGCAATGAGAGGAGGTGGTAGTCCCAACCTCATCATAGGGTGGGATGGGGGGTCAACTAGAGTTGCTGATCCTACCCCACTCTGTGACGAGGTGTCAGTGATGGACACTCGGCCCTGTGCACTTCAGGGCTTAAAACTGAAGAGCCCATGTCCAAGGCGATCACTGATGCTGCCCCCTCATCCAGAAGGGGAGGTCTTCTAAGTCCTTTGCCAGGTTGAAGAGGTCACGCCCACAGAAGCTGTGACATCTTCAGCCCGGAAAAGTTCCGCTCATGTAGCCAGGCGCCTGCACATTCAGCTTTTGTCAAGCTCCTGGCTGCCTGACCAGACAATAAAGAAATAAAGTGTCTGTCAGGCTGAGCTTCCCTCAGGCTGCCAGACACTCGTTAAGTCGTAAAAAGGAGGGAGGGCATGGTCTCTTCACTCTTAAGGTTGGGGCGGTACTGCATTGCAAGATAATTTTAAATTACCCATAAATGAATTAGGTTTTTGTAGAGTGCAATTCCAATAATTAATTACTTATGTACTCTCGCACTGTGTGGTTAAGGAAACTTGTGCATACTGAACTGGAGCAATGAGCTGTGGATCACAAAATTTGGTCAAGTGGGTAAGACAGGATTTGAGTCCAGGATTGTACAAAATGCTGTTAAAAGACTGTAGTGTCACATCATTCCCTCCTTTACTCTTTTGTTTAGCACAGTGCTTTGTGCTTTTATTCAATTCTTGTTCTTCAATTAGTATTGTTTTATGGAGCACAAAAATACAAGCACCCTAAATCAAAATGACACTATGCACACATTTGTGCAGTCATAAGATTTAAAAGTGTGCTTTTTTATTTGGAATGTTTCCACAGACTCCAGTGGCAGCATGCATCTAAGGGGGAAGGGGGGCGCAGGTCAATAAAATAACATTTAAAAAAAGAGAAACACTTACCTTACATGTCCTGCGCTTCGCCGGACCTCCTCTTTCTTCAATGCAGGGCTACGGGCACGAGCAAACTTCCTTGCCCAATCCTGGCCCTGCTCACATGCAGCTTGTGAGCAGCACCCAGATTGGAGGGAATGGCCTCACTCGGCACTCTACAGCACTCTGGAGGCATGCACTTACTCTCAACCCTGGTGTCTTAAGACAGCTGGGTTGAGAGGTTTAAAGTGCGCATGTCTGGCTTGCCGTCCCAAGAAAGACAGCCACAGAGACACTGGCACTTTAAAAACTGCAAATGGAGCCCTCTGCCTACCACTCTTCCCTGCTGTCACTCAGCAGGCCTCGCCCCATCCTGGCACTGAGTTCAGGACTGGGCAATGAAAAATAAAATAGTAAAGATTTACCATTTTATTTTTCATTTCGGTGGGGCTTTGGGTGACTATCCTCTGCTCCAACCGAAGACCCGCCTCTAACACTGAAGATCAAACACGCCGACAGAGCATGCCCATCTGAAATCATGCTGATGGAACATACTTTGTGGGGGCTCTGAGATCTTTTCGTTTTGTGCGAATTATATAATGGTGGCAATTGTTGTGTTGAACTTCTCCTAAAATCGTTCTTTTTCTCAAGCCGCCAGAGCCAACAGTAACATTACCATGAGGTAGAATCTCCTCCCTTCCCTTACTCTGCTGGCTTGGCTGGCTTGACAAACACAACAGTTTTAGCTGAGGTGAGGTTTAACACCGTATTGGCCGAATTAAATAATCATCAAAATGAAGAGATTTTAGAGCCCCCCCCCCCTACAAACAGATTGGGCTCCTCAGAATACAACACATACAGGACATTTAGGTGATCAGCAGCAAGGTTTCAGAGACATGTTCTATCTGCCGCTATCTCATCTTCAGTTTCCAGTTCTGCTGCAACCCCCCCCCCCTCCCACACACTCCCAAAGCTGGGAGGGATAAATCCCACCTGTCCACTATGGTTAGTTACTATGTCAGTGAAGTGACAGGCTGCATCAGATCTACTGAAATTGTGTGATGGGAGGACCACGTTATGCAGCAAGATTAACTAAATTATGCAGCTAGAGAAGGCAAATTATGTAACATAGTGAGGCACATTCTTGTGATAGTGGTGCTTCATTAGTTTGTCTTTTGTTACCAATCTTAAACTGGTACTAATGAGGTGAACCCTTTGCCCAAGCCGTTTTAACACCCAAATACAATAATAAGCAACTGAAACATGACCAGTCTACCTTTGGCCAGCAGGCGGCCTTGGTCCTCTGAATAGTATATGAGGGAGACTGTATCTGGGTTCTGTCACAGGGCCAACTTAAGAGGTGTTGGTGCCAGTGTGACAACCATTTTTGGTACCCCCCCCCCCCACCCAACCCCCATGACCGCCTACTCGGATTCCCTCATGACCACCAGGCAAAAGTGCACCAAGGATATTGTGCTGCATAACTAAATACTCATAAGGTCCCAAAAGCGAGACCTATTGGCAATGCCAATGCTTGTTTCAATGTTGTTTTCTGGTTTGGCAAGTCCAGTGTTGTTCACTTTAGTGCATTCCCCCATGACCATGCCAACGCACTAGCCAATAAACATTAACAAAGCCAATAGCTCTCTCGTTGCCGAGACCTATTGGCTTTACCAATGCTATTTTTTATTTTTTGTTGTTCACATACAGTCTGGTGACAGCTGCGCTGCCAATTGAGACCTAAAAAGGTTATTGTGTGCCTTAGAGCAACTTCCAGCTTCAGTTATGAGGCAAAGACATAGACTGACAGCAGAAGGGCTAGAGTCCGACACAGTGGAGCATTTCAAATGGCAGAGGAAAGACAACGCTGGAGACTTTAATGATTGTACTGCCATTTAGATAGCGGTTACTACCCCTGACAAGTGTGGAGGCGCTTTTCGACGTATAGCGCGCGCTACTCTGCTGATCCCAATGGGCAGACCTGGCGGGTCTAGTGAGCTTCACTCATTACACTTACATCTTTGCACTGAATGCATAACTCCATGGCGTAGATTCTGCCTTCGCTAGAGAGAGCGCGGCTGGACAGGAAGACGTTTACAGCTACTCGAAGCTCAGGCGCTGCGGCACTATTGTAATGCAGCCGAGGGCAAGGAAGGCGCAGTAGAGGCGTTGTGTGTGTTTGGGGGATGGGGCAGAGTTAAGGAGCTGATCCAGATTACTTGGGAGAAAGTAATCCTCCTAGTAATCGGATTACCAGATCTTAGTTGTAAGTAATTGGGACTGCTGGCAGGCACTAGATAGAGATCGAAACCAGACTGCGCCTGCCAGGATTTGATTGGGGTGGGGTTTAGGAACAGTGCAAGTTAATGACGTGTGCGGAAATCCCAGATCTTGTGGCACAGTTTATCAGTCCGGCCAGATACTGGCTGCAGAGCTAAAGCTTGTCTAGCGCTTTACGAGATTGCGCCGGGGTATTAGTGCCAGGGGGGCACCGGTGGCAAGAGCTAGGGAGAAGGCTCGGCCGGTCACATGGGGCTGGCGGCAGAGATCGCACAATAAAGGTCTATTTGTGCTGGAAGAATGGCGCCTTCATTCTTACCCCGGGGGAGGGGGGTGGCGGTTGAAATGCAGTGAATGCTGACAGTATTACCTTGTTGGGTGACTACAAACATTCCAAATAGCTTTTCATTACTTGGAATAAGTGCTCAACTTTACTGCGAAAGTCCTCCAGTTACCCTCACGTTTTCTGCGGGCCTAAAGCAGCTCTCTTGTGTTTACCATTTCCAATGTAGTCCTGTTTATCATATTAGAAAGTCAAGCCTACAAGTCAAGAATGCAAAGAAAACAAGCATTGGCCGCGCGGCCGTGAAAGTGATACGGCTGCGCGGCCCATGAAAGTGATCGCGATCAAAGACAGATAGCGGCTGCGCGCGTGCACGCTCACATGAATGCAAGCGCTAGGCCACCAAAAGCCTGTGGCAGCCTTTTAAAAACCCACACACTAAAAGTCTCGCCAGAACAGCGCATGCGCTGGGTCAGGCGAGACCTAAAAATGTGCCTAGCATTTCAGGCTGTACTGCTTCCCTTAGATAGATTGAAGGTAATCCACAGGTGGCATGATTCCCTTTATAAATATGCAACAAAAATATGAAAGAAAACATGTTCTCTTGCATTTGTCTTAGAGCTGTTTAATGGAAGCCTTGAAATGAAGCATCGGTGACTGCCCATCAAATCTGGTCTGCCTTGTTGATAATGGTCTGCCCCATCTTGTTAACTCTATCTCTCTTCTTCCTTTACGGCAATCCCCCTCCCTCTTTCTGTTTCCAGACATCCGTGTTTACTCCAGCGTACGGGTCCGTGACAAATGTTCGGGTCAACAGCACCATGACCACAGCCCAGGTTCTGGCTCTGCTCCTGCAAAAGTTCCGGGTATGTATCCCTGTCAGATGCCGATGCCCCCTGAGGAGCGAGTGTCTCTTGTGTGCAACCAACCTCAGTGACATCCTAAGTTCCTGTTTCCCTCTCTGTGTAGGTGGAGAACGATCCTGCAGAATTTGCCCTTTATATGGTTCATGAATCTGGAGGTGAGTGATGTGACCTTCTATTCCCCAACGACAAGAGGAGACAGGAGATGCTGAAGAGGGGTCAACCAAACAAATGGTAAAATGCTGAGGGCTTACAGCGCTTTTAAAATGTTATTTCTAAAAGAGAATAACTGTTGTAGGAAGAGACCTGTTGGGTTGTGAATACATCGAACATATTTGACATTTGGATCTCCCTGCAGTGCCAGCCTTCCCCACTATATGGAAGCGAATTGTTTAGCGTGAACCCGTGCTTAATTTGAGCTAGTGGTTTCTGGTGTAGGCACCAGCACTTAATTGTCAACACCGGCACTTACGACAGTCTGCCACATGGTGGCGCTATCTGTCTAATTAGGAACCAGCACATCAGTTTTTTATTAATTCCTTATACATTAACATTTTCTAATAGCTGTCAACAAACTCAATCATATAGATTTGGGGGCTTGGAATAGTCAGAATTGTCACGCTTGCACAAGTGTGATGGTTAGTCGTTGTTGTAATTGGCAGTGCTGGCAGAGGCAATGGATGGTGCAAGCGGAAGTGGCCTCTTGACGAGGGGCCTGGCACTTATTTTATTTACAAATTAAGCAATGGACTATGATGGACTATGATCGACCCCCTTGCGGCCCCTTCATAGTTTTCATTCCTGGAACTCTTGGTGTGGGGATTTTTCACAGCCCCAGGTCCCCAAGCAATTCCTATTATTTATAAATCTTCTAGAATAAGAATGTATAGAATAGGAATTGTATTGCAGAGAGAAGCACCGCAGCTTCTTGAGAGTGCTGTGAATGAATGCAAACTATTTCCCTGGAGAGACAATTCGAGCCCTCGTTCACCCCACATGCTATTTCAAATTGTTCAGAGAAAGTTAGCATTCTCCAAAGAGGTTATCTGGTCTGAGGCTAGACTGCCGATTTAGGAGCTGGGAAACCAAGGTTCGAGCCTCGGGGTGGAATCCACATCCTGTGATTCTGGGCAATCACTTAATCTCCCCGTGCATACCAAAATAATGAATGTGTCCTTGTGTAACGTAACTGGTGCTCATGTAAAGCGCTCCAATACCTTTGGGTCAAGTTCGCACTATATAAATCTGCAACAAAAAAAAACTGTAGACCGTTCTTATAGTGGCCCGCGCTAAGCTTCTAATCTGTATAAAGTTTTGAGACCGCCCTGGGGATCATTGCAGTTCTATGCTTTGATATAAGAGCCCTTCAAAGAGAACCGTGTTACCCGCCTAAAGAAACAAATATAAGAACAGTATTACAAGTGGGGTCATTACAGAAATAGTTGATGCCAAATGGGGCTTGAATTGTTACACTCGGACAGTGCACACAACATTGTGGGATTTACAGGTTTATATTGCTTTTTCAGTCATGCGTTTTCTGAGGGAGGGAATAGGGAGGTGTGGGCAGGGGGCGGAGCAGCGAAGGCAGTGGCATCTTATCGCATGGGCATGCTGGGGAGTTGCCAGCGGGCCCCACGAGCATAGGAGCCCCATTCAGACATGAATTTAACACTAACTTTCCGTTAAACATTTTTATTCCTGTGAGTGGTTGTGTAGGCAGGACCCAGGACATTGGTTTGACTGGTGGCCTGTAATGCCGTTAAGACGGCCCTGCGCTGAGGATGGCATGTCTTAGAGTTCGGTAGTTAACTAAGGTGAACTTTTGGCTTCTTCTGAAATCTGGAAGAGAGAACTTGCTTTTGATCAGGTAGGGAAGGTGTTTCAAGTGTTAAGCCAATGGTGGTTGAAGCATCTGAAAGTGCGTTAGATAGCTGAAACTTGTCCCAATCTAGGGGTTTAACACATGCTCACAAGGGTGGATGGTGCTTGCCCATCTAAACCCTTGCAACAGCCAGGAAAGAGATTGTATTGGTTTGCTGCTTCTATATAGCCTCTACTCCGTCCTGGCTGGTGGCAGCAGGAAGCACCCGGGCAGGCAGGCTCCTCTGAGCCAATCACAATGCTGCAGCATTGTGATTGGTCTGAGCGCCATTGGATCAGCGCTCAGACTGGAACAGGGAGCCTGTGCATGTTCCTGACGAGGCTGTGTGATGCAGCTTGGTAGGAACATGCAAAGAGCGCATGAACTGTTTGGTCGGCCCAGGAGAGCAGGTCAAACCGTTCATACGCACTTAGGGAATGCCACTATTTATGGGAAGTGTTTCCATATCATGCGTGACGCCCACAGAGGTGCAGTTATCGTGTTATGGGATGCAGCGCATAGCAGTGTGGTGGAAGATGAAGTATGAGAGACAGACGCGCAGTTTTATGGTTGCTGGCAGCTTTGATCAGTTCTGCAGACCCTTTAAGGTATTTCATATAATTATATTCTGCTTATCTGTTTACTGGACTGAATTGTTCAATCCTACATTTTGTGTAAAATTGTGGCTCTGCGCTGGCAATGGGTAAGTCGAGGTTGACCAGAGGAGGGAATATCGAAGAGAGGGAGAAAAATCAAAAATGAATCAGGCAGGATGGAGCAGCATTGAGACATCATTAGAAAGATATGACGTAAGAGTGAGAAATATGGGTCTGTGGAATAAAAATGTGACATAAGGATGAATGTGACCGCAGGTTTCGCTAACAGGCTTACAGCCTGTGGAGGTGGTATTAGCATTATAGCAATGTGCCACTGTAGGCACCTTACATCTCTTGCGTTGTACACATTTGACAGTAGTGGGTGTCCTGGGATTTTTACGCTGAACATTGGGGGGGCGGGGTGCAGCAGAGCACACTCTTATCTTGTGACGTTAATTCTGAACTTGTTATAGTCCCTGTGGGCTTTTGACCTGGATCTCCAGAATGTACACCACCCCCTTTTCCACCTCTGGGCTGTACGGATGCATTGCTTGCATGTGGGGCTTGGTATGTCTGACAGAGCAGGCGCAGGCAGAAGTGGAAGGCTCCCAGAGTGATTTATGGCTTGAGGGGGAGGGAGAGAAGGAGCCATGAATACCCACAGGGACTTGCCACTGCTGATGAAAACCCAGGTGGTAGCAATGTGCCACACTCACACTGATATGCACATGCACCACTCCAGCCTCACTTAGTTTGCTATCTCCAATGCTCTACAAAGCAACATAAAAGGTAGACAATGCACCTTCATGCCATTTGGAGTCTTGGGAGTTTTTTGCCTTACTAATGCCACTCTGCCCCTTTGTGTGGCAAACCAAAGCAAAACAGAGGGCAGAGGATATTAAGCGCCAGTAAAATTGTTTGAACGTTGATGCTGCAGAATTTAATAGCCTGAACCAAGTTTGGCTTTGGAAAATACCATTAAAACCACAAATGCTTACCTTGCCCACTCTTAACTTTTGAGTCTTAAGCCAACGTTCATTGAATTTGGCACAAACAGTGGTTTAGCGCTGGAGTTTGTTTGCCTAGGATTTCTGAGCAAAGGATACTTCTATTTGAGAAGTTGAATGTCTGTCATATGTCTCGTGTTTTTCTTTACAGAAAAGACCAAGTTAAAGGGATCAGAATATCCACTCATCTCTCGGATCATGCATGGACCGTGTGAAAAAATCGCTAAAATGTTCCTCATGGAGACTGACCTGGGCGAGGAAGTGACGCATGATGTAAGAAGTGTTGCAGCCCAGACACCTGACTTCTAATCCTGCCTCCCCTGTTTGACCCAGCTGTGTGTTCCTAGCAAATTATTTCATCGTCTGCTGTCTTGGTTCCAATATCTGCCTACATCTTGAGCAGTACAGGCATTTCAAACTAATCCGTAAAAAAATCACTGTATAATTTGGAATATGAAGCAGGCTAAACCTCAAAATTAACCAGGATTAAATGTGTAGATGTTGGCATTCAAGAAAAATAAATCCAAAGGAGAGCAGGAGATGTTAAACAATTTTACACTGCTGTTTTGTTATACTGGCCTAGGAGCACCCAAACCACCTCCACGTGTTGTCAAAGTATAGGGCAGTAACGATGGGCAGACTAGAATACATTTATTGCAACGCACTTCCCGCGGTTTGACACATAATCCAATAATTGTTCCCTGATGCCTCTTCTAAGAGGGCACTCAAATTAAAATTGCTTGCATCTGCCTCCTCTACATAATGTATTTCTGTGCTGAATGTTGCTCAGCTGTTAAAGGTCTAATTCAAGAAGACGCACCTTCAAGACAGCAACAATTTATAATTAAATGTTAACAAAAAGTACAAGTTACTTACCTTTGGTAGCATTCTCTCTAACCACAGATTCCTCAACTTCAGAGTATTCCCAGATACCCAGAATGTCAACAGCTGTGTTCCCTTGTTGGCAGGTTGCATCATGCAGCTCTACGTTGGCTCTGTACCGCCCTGGAAGGGACAGAGCTGAGCCGCATACAAGTGCCACCCTTTTCTGAGCCCTCAGACGAGGCCCGTAGAACAACTGTTGGTGACAGTGTGCAGACCTCTAATTTGGGACCTTTGTAGATGTTCAAGAGGTCCCTCCACAGAACGGGGAGCTGGGAGAGTAGTGAGGAATCTGTGGTTAGATAGAGTATCCACCAGACAGTGGTTTACTGAAGGTGAGTAACTTGTTCTTGTACTACTTCACCGATAGATCAAATACCAAAGCAGTCTACAAGAGATGGCGGATACGGGGAGTAGATTCAGACTAAAAAGTCAAAGTAATAGTGCTTTGTGAACGTATGTACCAATGCCAACGTCACAACTTGGCAGATATCAAGATCAGGCACTCTCGTGCCAATAACATTGTAGCTGCCTTGCCCCTGGTGGAATAGGCTCTCAGGGCTTCAGGGTGCTGCTTTTTGGGCAGTACATAGCATCTCTTAATGCAGAGGGCTGGCCACCTTGACGAGGTCCTGTTTTGCGCTGCCTTGCCCTTGTTTGCACCTGAGAAGCCAATGAAGAGTTCATCATCAACCCAATGATTTTTCATCCAGTCACTGTAACCCCAGCTTTGTATCAACAAGATGGAGTTCCTCCTCCATTCTCAAGGGATGAGGCAGAGTGAGGAATGCAGACGGTGATTAATTGGCCAACATGGTTGGACATCACAAACATAGGGTCCTCAATTACAATTTGTCTGGAAAGAAGGTAGTATCGCCGGTTCTACTTACAATGCCTGTAGTTCACTCACACGGGGCGCCAACTTGAAGGCATCAAGGAAGACTGTTTTCAAAAGCAAGAGCCTTTAAGAAAAGTTAAGCATGAACCTTAAAGAGGAGCTGTGCATGTACTCAAAGAGTGTACACATAAGGAATGTCATAGTTAAGGTCCCAGTGAGGCATCCCAAATGGTTTGGGAGTAAACATATGTGTCAAACCAGTAATTAAAGTAATCACGGCTGGTGGCATTCTGAGTAAAGTTTTGCCTTCATGCAAGTTTAGAGTTAATCAATTCAGCCATTTGGGATGTAGGTGAGAGGAAATTTTCCTATGGGGTGTAAAATGGTAAATGCACAATTTTGCTTTTCACTTGCCTATAACTTTTTGTCCCGTGGACAAATGGTCACAAAATTTGGCATGTCGAAACTTAGCTGAGAGCACCCACTGATTTCCAAGTTTTGTGCAAATCCATCCTTGAAGTCAAAAGTTAAAGGTAAGTAATCAAAAAACGCCTTTTCAATGGAAAGTGTGACTCAAACATAACTACACTTTGTACTCTCCTTCTGTCCATGGCAGCATACAGCATGGCACAATGGGTCTGCCTCCATCAGCCCTTGGCTTTCTTGTCCTTTGAGTGACAGTGTTTGCTGTCCGCATGTGCACGCCCTCCTGAAAATGAGTAAACTTCAATTCCGGGATTGGTCTACCTGTCCTTTATTTTTCCATTTTCTCCTTTTACATGTCACCTTTCATTTCTTTCCTTCTTTTTGTGTTTTAATTTTTTTAGAGCATACTATAGCTTTCCAAACAGTTCTAATGCGCCAATAGTTTTCCGCTCATTTCATCTGGGGTGCACTGCCTCCTGCACAGTAAGTGCCTGTAAAGCAGGCGACCATTATGGAAAGGTATTGGCCATTTATATTAGAACTTTAAAGCACCGATAAACTACGTACAATACCATTGCAAGATGGTCACCCACTAGTATGTCTAATTTTGTTATTGCAGGCATGTCTGCTTTGTATAAGGGTGACATATTTTCTTTTTTCTGCTTTTATTCTTTTAATTTATCTACCATATGTTGTTGAGGTGGTTGTGTTTGTGTGTTTTACTATGGTTGTCTATGTGAATGAATGCAATAATGAGTTAGTGGATGGATGAATGGATGCATGAGTGCAAGGATGAGTAATAGAGTGAATGTACGATGACTGTGGAATTTCTAAACCCATTGTTGACTGAAAAGGCAATTTGATTTATAAACCATACCTACTGGCATTGCCAGTGCCTGTTAAACTCTTGACCCACCCTAAACAGACGTGCTTTTCGATACTCTGAGCGTAAGGTGATTCTAGCCTCCCACCCAGGGACTGTGCGCCAAATTTGTAATGTAATGAACCAAGTGATCTTCAAGAAATTCCTCATATTCCCTTGCATGATGTGCGCCCAAAGGATGTAAACTTTTTTCATCTTGAGCACCGCAAAATATCTCATCCATTAAGGGCCGGCTTTAGCGCTGCGGGCGCCCCGTGCAACAACCACTTTTGGCGCCCTCATGTCCCATGACCGCCTCCACGGATTCTCTCACTACCACTGGGCAAAAGTGCCCCTCATCTCTCCAATCATAAGATATTGCTAAATAAAGTGCTTCCCCCTGAGGTCAGCGCCCCCTTCCACAGGTCAGCGCCCCCTTCCACAGGTCAGCGCCCAGTGCGACCGCACCAGTCACACTGCCCTAAAGCCGGCCCTGCATCCATTTGATCATATACTATACAATTCTATTGCTTCACCAGACCAACTACATTAAAACTAAAAGGGACATCCAATGAATCTATTCCGTTTCATATGCAGGGGACCCCACTCCTTGTACACCATTAACAACACCAAATCCAGATAAGCCTTCATGAGTGCCCCATTTTCACCTCTTAAGCAGATTCACCTTCTCAAGCCTTTGTGAGGCCATCTATTTTTTGTAACAGGTGCTTAAGGCTTAAGCTGCATTCCTAAAGTTGTTCCTCTCAGGGAATGTAGTCCATGAATCTAATCCTAAACTAACCTACTCAGAATCAGTAACTTCTCCCTCAGATCAATTTCGAAAACATTTTTGGTTTTCATAGCGACCTGACTTGGAGACTTTTTATCTTGTCAGTCATTTTCTTTGGCGGAAACCCCTCAGTGTGAAATCAGACTCTGTGCATTTTTCTCCTTCCAGCAATAAAAGAACTGGGAGTAAACATCAATGGGCACTGCAGTCCTCACAGTAAGTAATCACTGTTCATCAAAGCAGTTTGAGAGAACACTGCAAGGAGAAAATGCAACTGGCAATAGAGAAAAGACATGGCCATCATCACAAATCAAAACGGTTCATATTTCTTAATCAACCTGGGGGCGTGGCTTAGCCGGCTGCAAGATGGCCGCACCGTGAGTGGGCTCTGCCGGCCAAGCCTTTTATCCTTCAACATCCGCAGACTCATTGCACATCTCTGCCTGTAACCCTACAACCGTAGCTCACCTGCACTTGTGGCATCTTTTGAGCTGTTCATCGTGGCCCTACAACCCGGCTACGCTTGGTAGCGGCGCCTCTGGAGGACTGGGCCCTGCATCCTGCTCACTTGTCTGAGTCTGGCCTGCGCCGCCTGCTCTTCGCCGCACGAAGGCCGGATCTCCTGATACCTGCCCTGCAGCCACACCATCGATTTCCCAGACGGTGAGTCTTGCTGCTTGGGGGCGACCTGCGGCGGGTCTGGGATCGTGCTCGCTGTACCATCCGGCCTGGTCTGACCATGAGAGGGCGCCTCGCGTGTTTTCCATCTCTGCCCTAGTGGTCCGGGTGAGGCGGGCGGAGCGTTCCCCACGTCCCCCCGCTGCGGGCTGCTTTCCCCTCGCTACTCCCGGCTGTGCCAGCCTGCTGCCGCTGTGCCTCTGGCTGCCTCGCTATCATAGTGACCACACCGTCATCCGCTCCACTCAACACGTATGCACAGACATCACCCAATGATTACACTGACACATTAGTTATGGGTGAAGAACTGCTGCAGGTTTATTTCATACAACATAAGTATGACGGTAGAGTGGGTTATCTTACGGGCGATCCAGGGCAAGCAGCCCCTCGCTGCTCCGCCCGCCTTGCGAGCCAGCACGCACGGCGGGTCGATGCCCAGCAGTGCGGCACATTTTTCAGATCCTCCTTTGGATCACGTGATCTGTCTAATACTCCCGCCCCTTTTAACGGGGGCGGAGCGTGTTATGGCACACCCCCGGTTGGTTAGGCTCCCCAACGCCCGAAGGACTAACGGGGCGCCGTCGCGGGCACATGAGTGTACCCCAGGAAGCAGAGGGCGATCTGCGGGGGCGACGGGCTTAAGTAGGGCCTAGCCCCGCCCCGCCCAGCACCAGTGGCCCGCCTCCCCCAGCATATGCCTGTTGAGGCCTCCCCTCCCCAAAGCGCGGCCTCTCGAGAGAGGTGGAACGGGGGGGGGGAAGGGGGAAGGGAGGCTCCTACAGGGGGCCACTAGAGATCTGCCCTGCTGATTTCCCTCTGCGTGGGACGCGGGCAGCGGCATTTCTCCCGCCAGTGTGATTACCAGCAGCTCCCGGGACCCCCCTGCGGGGGCCCTCGACCTATGATCGCACCATCTTGCCGACCTCGGCCTACCGCTCACCCTCTGCTCCGGCATGAATCCGGTGCGATCTGGTGTGTGCCTGCACCCCCGTCCCGGCTCCCCGATCCTTCTGCTGTTGCTGAAGCCTCTCATGCTGCGCTGCTGTGGCCTGCTTTCTTTGCCGCAGTCCCTCCACGTGCCGCCGGCTTGGTTCACCCTGTCACCGCCTCATTAACTATCTGTCCAGGCCCTCCCTACCCATATGGAGCTCTTCATTGCTGCGGCCCTTCATCTTGCTACGGACCTGGGACTGCCGCAGTGCATACGTTTCATTGCACCATCGAACTGCTGTAATTGCGACCTGAACTATGCGCTAACACAGACATCCGCGCTGGGCCTCTTGTGTCGGGCCCCAGCTGCCTCCTGAACTGCGCCTACCTGGGTGGATGACTGCGGCGTGGCTGGGGTGCCTGCGCGCTGACCACGAGACCTCGGCCCGTGGTCTCCACTGTCGGATTCGCAGCCCAGGCTCTGCGCCTGCTGTACATTGGCCTCGTGGGGGGGGCTGTCGTTCGCCCCCCCACCCCGTATACCCACTGCCTCTGTCCTTTCTGGCTGCACTCTACACCTGGACCTCCCGGGCGGAGCGAGTGGCTTTGCCGGCGATCTCCCTTTTCTTCCTGTCCTTTCTTCAGTGGCGGCGATTCCCTGACCACTCTGTTACTGTGCTGGACGCTACGGGCCCTCTCGACGCTCCTTGCGGCCACCATGGGTAAGGCTGACCCCAAACAGCCCCGGCTCACCTTTGAACAACGGAGACAGACGCGCCAGGAGGGCGCCACTGCTGACGGGGGCAACCAGCCTGCCTCCGCGGAAATGGCTGCTGCACGTGAAGACGACCTAAAAGCCATTATGTTGGAAGTAAAGTCAGTGGTGTCTGGGAACGCCGCCCAGCTTGAACAGTTGACTTCCCGCCTTGACGTGGTCAAGTCCAGGGTGGACTCGCATGACAACCGTCTGCCTCACGTCGAGTCAAGAGTGTGTGATATGGAGGACTCGGCCACCCAAGACCGCTAAAAATTACTCCAAATGGAAAAAATCCTCGACCTCATTCGCTCTAAGAACGAAGATTTGGAGGCCCGCTCCCGCAGGAGTAGCCTCCGCATAACCAGAGTGCCGGAGTCCACCAACATATCTAAGATGGAGGATTGTTTAATTGGCCGTTGTTCACCACTGCATCTATTCACTGGGTTTACTGGCTATTCCTTGGTTCTATTGCATTATCTTCCTTTGTTGTCTGCTGATAGTTTTGGCTTGGCCACCCTGCCTTCTCTGGCAGGGAAGTAAGCTGGGCGCTGCCATACCCCCACGGGAAGATTTCCACTTCTGTTGCTGCCTTTTCCCCTCCCGGTTGGGGCCCCCTGGGGTTGGTGTGGGTGGTTGCTCGACCTGATTGGGGGGTTGGTGTGGGTGGTGGGTGGATGGGCTTTGGGTTGTTGTGTACTCCTTTAGAGGCGCTTTTGTGGTTTATAGGGCTTCTCCTGATTTCACATTGCAAGATTCATGCTTCCACTCCTTATGCTGTGGGGTGGGTTTGTTTGGGTGGGGGTGGTGGATTCTTTGGGTTTCCTTGTTTTTTTTTCTTGAGGCGTTCTTGTTTATATGTTCTCATTCCTTGTATTTCTTCAGTATGCATCACATCACTGCTGTGCCCGATCAATGCACTGCGCTTGTGTAAGGCACCCCACCCTCCCTTTGACCGGTGCCCTTTGTGTGGTCACTGCCTCCCTCCCCTCTCTCGCATCCTTGTTGCTCCCCCGTTGCTACACCTTCCTTCCTTGTAGGTACTTGCTGGCTCCATTTCAAGCTCCGAGCGGCTGCCTCACCTTCTCACCACCCGAATATGCTCTCCCCGCTATACACACTAGTGTCCTGCCACGGATCATGTTCGCTGACCTGCGCTCCATCCCTCTTTGCTCTCACACAGTATGACTGACACCATATGCTGGACTTGGAATATTCATGGCCTTAACGACCACCGCAAAGCCTGGCACATTCATTCTCACCTACTCCGGCACAAAGTTGATATTTGTCTTTTACAAGAGACTCACCTGTTGCCTGTGACCTCTGCAAGGCCCCAGTCATGCCACTGGGGTGAATCGCACTCCTCTTTCGATTTCACCTACTCCAGAGGAGTGTCCATTTTGATACGTAGGGGGCTTCCATGGCACACTAATCAGGTACTCATTGACCCCGAGGGACGGTATGTTATTTTATATGGCTCCCTACTTTCCCAACCAATGATGTTTGCTGCTGTATACGGTCCTAACTCGGATGACCCTGATTTTTTCACTAATATATGGCGCTTAATCTCGTCTTTGGGCCTGGCAGCACTCCTCTGGGGGTGGGGGGATTTTAATGTTACACTTTCTGCAGTCCTTGACCCCTCTGGCTCCTACTCTTCACACCGCCGCTCTGCGTCTCTTCTGCAGTCCATACTAGTCGACAACTCACTGTACGATGCATGGCGTCACATGTGGCCCGAGGCCCGCAAAGGAACTTGAGTCAACGGTGCCCGTGGCTGCTGGTCCCGTATTGATCTTTGGAGCACCTCCCCTGATGCCCTCACCTGGCTAACTTCCGCTAACAATATGGTGTGCACTTTCTCTGACCATGCGCTAGTCCTGCTTTGTCTTCGCCTTCCTAACTCCCCACAGAGGGCCTTCGTCTGGCGGCTCCCCCCGAATGCTCTGCGAGACTCTGTCTTCTGTAACGAGATCCAAACCGCGATCCCTAACTATTTTGATTTGAATGATGGCTCTGTAGATTCGCCGTCCACTCTGTGGGAAGGTTTTAAGACTGTGATTCGCGGCGAGTGTATTTCTAAACAATCTGGAGTCCTCCGCTCCATCCGCACCACTTTAGAATAACTAGAATTGGAGATCAAGGCTTTGAACTCTGCACAGGCAATCCACCCCGACTCCGAGATGCTCACTCTTCTGCGCGAAAAACATTCAGAATTTGCTGAGGAGGCCAATAGGGAACTCCTTGGCAGAGAGGCCCGGGCGCGCCGCTTTGGCGACGGCGATCGGCCTAGCAAGACTCTGGCCAACCTCCTTCGTCCCCCCCGTGCTGCATTGTATGTCGCGGCACTTCAGGACGGCAGCCCTGCTAGAACTACCTCCCCTGAGAAAATTAAGTCGCGCTTTATGGACTTTATATACACCTCTACACTGCGGGCTCCACTCCTTTGCGTGAGGACTTCGACCAATATTTTGATACCATCTCCCTTGTTTGGTTCGAAGACTATCATCATAAATTTCTCAACGAGACCTTTTCTAAAGAAGAGATACTCGCTGCCATTAATAGTTTGCCCAGTGATAAGGCCCCCGGCTCAGACGGCCTCCCTGCTTCGTTCTATAAGACATTTGCCCCACTCCTGGTACCACACCTGGCTGCCATGTATAATAACTCCTTCGATAATGGCCTCTTCCTGCCATCGCTCCGTGAGGCAATGATAACACTTCTCCTTAAGCCGGACAAACCTCCGGATTGCTGTGATTCTTACTGCCCCATTTCTCTAATCAGTACGGACAATAAAATCTTGGCGAAGCTGATAGCCTCCCGTCTTCTCCTCCTTATGCCCCTCATCGCCCTTCCTGACCAGTCCGGTTTCATTCCAGGCCGCGCAACATCCCACAATCTCCGGACGATATTCTCCGTCCTGCATCAGATTAATCCTAGCCTCCATGCAGTGGCTGCTCTTCTCGATGCCACTAAGGCTTTCAACACCTTGGAGTGGCCCTTCTTATTCTATATCCTGCCGCGTCCCGGCTTCAGCAATATCTTTATTCGCAAAATCCTACTCCTTTATATGCGCCCTTTCGCCCGCCTTCGGCTCAATGGACAAGTCTCTGACCCCATTTTAATTGAACGCGGTACTCGGCAGGGGTGCCCACTCTCCCCTATGCTCTTCGCTATTGTGATGGAGCCTCTTGCGGCCAGACTCCGGCAACACCACACTCAGAAGGGCATCAGCTTCTCTGCCCATGCCCTCCTGGTCTCCATGTATGCGGATGATATTACACTGTATGTCCGCCACCCCCAAGACAATCTCAGTCCCCTTGTGCGCGAGATAATACGGTTTGGTGGATTCTCTGGCATACAGGTGAACTGGAGCAAGTCAGTGCTGTTCCCTCTTACTGATTCCACTGAGCCATTCACCCCGGACTTTCCTTTTGTATGGGCCTCTGGCCCTACCCGCTATTTAGGTATCTGGCTGAGCAGGGATCTGGACGATCTTTGGAGGGCCAATTTTGGACGTGCGGTGGACTGGCTCGAGTCCAAACTACCTCATTGGAACCGGCTCCCTCTGTCGCTGGCTGGGCGTATTGCCATCGCCAAGATGGTGGCCCTCCCGAAATTTCTCTACCTCTTTTTGAATATCCCCATACCATTAACTGCCCATTTTTTTCGTAAGATTCGTTCCCTGATCATTTCTCTAGTTTGGGCTGGCAAGCAGCCAAGGATTGCATATGATGTCCTCACTCTCCCCATGTCGGCTGGGGGTATGGGCGGGCCCAATTTTAAACTATATGCCTTAAGTGCCCAGGCCAGCTTTCTACATTTCTGGATCCACCCCTCCTCTTACCAGCCGCACGTTGCGGTAGAAGCGGATCTTGCCGCCCCTTGGCCACTGACCACCACCCTGTTTGCTCCGGCCAGTCGCACACGAGCTGAGGTGGACACAGTCGAGACCTTGCGCTGGGCCTGGTCGAGATTGCGTTGTCTTTCTAACGCTCCGATGCTATCGGCTAATACTATGCCGATTGTGCGTCACCCTGCTTTCCCCCCTTCCAACCATACAGCATGTCCAAGCATGCCGCCCACCTGGGGCTGGAGACACTGGCGGATCTCTACCCCGTAAACACCTTCTATTCTCTCCCTGCTACCTCTGGCCCTATGGACACACTGCTCTTTTAGCAGCTGTGGGCTATCTGAAGGGAGTTACACCCCACGTTCCCCCAACCTCCACCTTCAATGCTCTCTCTTGACTTTATATATTCCTCACCCACCCCCCGGAAACTGGTGACCAAATTATACGCCCTTACATTGTCGATCTCCTCCATCACTAATGATCGCGCCCGTGTGGCGTGGGGCGAGGACCTTGGTATTGACATCTCCCAAGCCGACTGGCTATATTGCTGCAGCCAGACAAAGAAACTATCTCCCAACTACCGCCTCCGCCTCATACATTTCAAATACATGCACAGGCTATACCGTACCCCTGTTAAGCTACATAAATTGGGACTCATTCCGAGCGACAGGTGCTTGCATTGTTCTGCCCCTGCTGTGAATTTTGCTCATCTTGATTGGTTATGCCCTAAGGTGTCGGATTTCTGGCGGGAGGTCTGCGCCGCCCTGAGATCACCTCCGTACTGATTCAGCCTGACTCACCGTTTTGCCTGCTGGGCTTTGTCAAGTTTTGCCCGGATGCCTCTCGTCGATTGGTCGCAATGCTGCTTGTCCTTGCGCGGCGTAGGGTGTCTATGTGCTGGGGGGGCAGGCCAGCGCCTAAGTTCGCCCACTGGCTCGAAGATGCATCGAGATGTCAAACCCTATTGTCTGAATTCTGGGACCTTATGCCTGCTAGGTCTCACCTGCTCGACATTTGGGGCCCCCTGGTGACGTACCTTTACACCCGATCACATTCGAGCCTGACTGCCTCTCCTGCGCTCCCCGCCGGCTCTCTGTCCGCGGCGGCCGCCCGTGTTGGTCAGTAGCTCTCTCCCTACCTGTCCCCCTCTCGCCCCGGCCGGACCTGCTTCCCCCTCTGCAGTGATGCCCCCACATATTACAGCTATGTATTGTCCGAGGGTGCTTTGCCATGTTCTACAATATAATGTTTATTTTTTGTCTTAATGCTTTTCCCACTATTGATGTACTCCGCAAATGGCCTTATGTGTACAATGCTCTGATTTGATGCAAATGTGTATTTTGACAATGCTGAATCTGTTAAATAAAGGTTTTTGAAAAATTAAAACATATATATATTTCTTAATCAACCTGTGTGATCAAACTAAGATGGCTGCCCTGTTCCCACATTACCAGTCAGGAATTTCGAATTCTAGATTGGATGCTTTAAAGCTTGGGTCCCCCAACCAAACAATACAAAGTCAAGCAACTTGCTATTCCCACAGACCTTCTCAAAATGGACAGTCATGACCCACTAAAGCCAAACTCATACACAGTCACAGCAACCCAGCTTGCTGCAAATGCAAACAGCAACCATTTCAAAGCAAAGCCCACACACAGCTTTCCAGGGCACTTTGCTTGACCCATTAGGTAGCTTTAAGATACCAAAAGCCCCAAACAAGTGCAGAGGACGCCCACTACCACACTATGGTCCTAATGCTTCTCTATTATCTCGGAAATCAAAGCAAATCCCTCTACTGAGCTTAGGTATTACAAAATGATCTCGCAGCTGTCTGTCGTGATACAGTGCAACCAGGGGAGTAGCTTTGGGGAGGGGTTTGTGCTGTCACCCCTTCCCCCCAAATAAATGTATTGTTAGCTTGGGAGTTGGGTTTGGGGCCCAGATTCGGGTCTACTGTGCCTCTGTTGGTGTTTCCCTCTTGTTTAGTTGGTAAATGCGAGATTCACACACCCTGAATCTCACTGACCAAGTAACGCCCGAGTGCAAGCGGCCATCAAACTTAAAGAAATTACCATTTATCAGATAAGCTACTCCACAACCAACAAATAAGGAAAGAGCATCTTAACTGCATGAGAAACACCAATGAAAAAGGGCAGCTCTTTTAGTGTTGGAGTCTCTCAAAAGGTTCATTAAGGTTGATTTTGTGTGATTTGCTAGAGTTATGCTAATCCTGGAGTGGCATTAAAGTTTCTTTTGCATGATGCTAACCTCCAAGTGTTGACATAAAATCCAGTTTCGATTAATTACATTTGATGTGCACTAATCCAGGTATTTGCCTATGTTTATTCAAACATTTTTTGGTTCTGTGTTGCTGCAAACATACGTTCAGGGCCGGACTGGCCGTAGCGGACACCGGGCAATCCCCCGGTGGGCCGCACGGGTGGAGGCCGGTTTTGGGCCCCTAGGGTCCGGTTTTGTTACAGAGCCGTTTTTGTAGCATAGCTGCAAATTCAGCCCTGTATCAAAATCGGCCGTAAACCGGCCCTTGCAAAGAGCTCGGCGGCACCCCCAAACCCCGGGGGGCTGGCCGAGCACTTTTCCAGGGCCGATTTGGTTCGCAGTCCAGCCCTGCATACGTTCTCTGAAAAACACCTACAATAACGGGCTAGATGGTCTGATAAAGTAAGCACCCTTTGCTGCTCAGAGGGATAGTTATTCGTCGATCGCACACCTGAGAACCCAGTGTACAGAGAGAATAATAGGAATTCTAAATATTTGGAAGGGCTGCTCCCAGGGCCAGACGAGGTACTCAAAGCAGCCCTGGCAATTGTCGGACCAGCCCCCAGGGGAGTAGAGAGGCCCAAGTGTGAAGCGCTGCTGCTTTTGTTACTGGGGGGCGATATTGCAGCACTGCTGCAAAACCAGGCCCCAGTAACCAAACCGACCCCCACTACTGCAAAACTGGCCCCCTCCCTTCCAACCCCCCTGGGAAATACCAGATGCCTGGTATGGCCAGTCCGGCCCTAGCTGCTTTTCTGAACGACCAACAGGGTTTGACTAACTCCACTGGAGCCCACGGATCTTTCAGAGGCACCATTGCTTCACCAGGTTTCACACTTTCAATATTGTCCAGTCTAGAGTAGATTATTTTAATTCACTCCTCTTGACTTGATCAATACAGATTCTGTCCATCAACGTCTAAGTATAGTTGGCCACTGTCAGAGTTGCCGTCAGTGGCGGCTCCTCCGCTAAGGCGGAGAAGCGTCGCCTCACTGCTCAAAAAAATAAATAAAAGGAAAACATATCGTAATTATCATTTTATTTTTCCTATTGAAGTCAGTGACTCTTGGGGCGAGGCTGGCCAGAGCATGGAGGGGAGTGGTTTGCACTCCTTAAGTGCGCATGACTGCTTGGCCAGCTCATTCGGGCCGGCCAAACTGTCATGCGCACTTTGCATCTTCCCGACCAGGCTTGCTTTACACAGCCTGGTGAGGAACATGCAAAGCCTCCCAGTCCCTATCTGAGTGCCGAACCACAGTGCTCAGACCAATCACAACACTGCTGTGCAGCGTTGTGATTGGCTATTGGGAGCCTAGGAGCCTGGGTGCTTCCTGCTGCCGGCGGAGACCGAAAGAAGGGAAAAGACTGAGGCGAGACGGCGGCCGGCTCTACCTTATTATAGTAACCAGAGTCATCTCAATCTCTTCATTCTGTGAGAACATGACAAAGATTCTGTTTCTAGGATAACAAGTGCGAAATGTTACTAAGGTCTACTCAACTAGGCCAAAGGTCATAGCTAGCTTATAAAGAAGCAAGGACTACAGCGCTGGCCGTTCAGTCCAAGTCAATATACGTTTCTATTTTTTGCAGGTGGCGCAGTACATCAAGTTGGCAATGCCTGTCCTGGACAGCTTTGTGGAAAAACTGAAGGAGGAAGAGGAGCGAGAAATCTCTAAATTGACACTAAAGTAAGCAAGCACAGAAGTTGTTTCATCAGTTCTGAAGTCATGGCTGAGCAGTTAAAAAACTGCGTTTTCACCATTTTATAGGCATCACTACAGGAAACAGTTTGTTACCAGTTAAATATTTTATGCTGAACACTTACCCATTAAAGCTCTGCATTCTGGCAACTTACTCATACTTACCTTTAGACTTATCTGGCCAAATTAGTATTATGGCTGAACACCAACTAAATCTCTTACTTGAGTACCACAATTTTTCTTGTGAGTACTCCATAAGTGTGGCGGCCAGCACGGATATGGGGTGTTGATGCGGGGGGTAAGGAGGTATCCTTGGTAAAAAAAGAAAAATTCCTTTACCTCCTCACCGCTCTATCCCACGCCATCTCTCCTCCGCCGAACAGGAAGCAGCCAGGCTCCCATGAGCCAAACACAACGCTGCAAGGCAGCCATGTGATTGTCTCCCCTAAATCAATCACAACGCTGCAAAGCAGCGCTGTGATTGGTCTGAGCGCCATGGATCAGCACTCAGACGGGAACTGGGGGCCTTGGCATGTTCTCCATGCAGTGCATGGAGAACATGCTGAAGGGCGCATGACTGTTTGGCCGGCCGAGAAGGCCAGTCGAAGCATCATGCGCATTTTAGTGTGCTCAACACTCCTTCCCTGCTCTGTCAGCAGAGCAGCCCCGCCCTCACGCTGCCCCAGCAGTGAAGATTAAAATGATAACATTGCGTTATTATCATTTTATTTTTCCTTTCTTTTACTGCTGCACAGTAGCAGTGGGGCAACGCTCCTCCGCCTTAGCGTAGGAGCTGCCACTGCTCCACAGCACTAGGGGGCTGCCCATTCTTTTACTGTGATCTTCCCCCGTTTATTGCAATGCTCTGAATAGCTCCCACCCTAGGAGTAGCTTGCATTTTCTTGAGTGAAGGACAAGGATTTGGCATGTTATCAGGGTGGAAGAGGTGCTTAAAGAGCATGGATCACATAATTGATTATCATTATTTCTGTGGTTACAGATTCCAAATTCTCCGGTCCATGATGCTGCAGCGCTTGGAGGAACTTCAGGGCAGTCATGACTACGAAAGAGAAATGATCGGTTATCGCAAAAAGTGAAACACCAGTAGAAACTCTCTATCCGCGTCCTCCGCAATAAGCAACCAAAAACTCAACCACAAGACCTCACTGTTAATGGTCAAGCAGGAAGTATTGAATGTATGCTGATAATGAGAAGCAACGCTGCCCATCAGACAAGGTGCACCGCAACTATCACGCTGCCTGAGCTGGACGATTCTCTGATAGCTTTTACGATCCCACTATATTTATGTATATTATTTATGTTACACCGGTTTTTAATGCACCAGTAACGTACTCCAATACCATAGATGACGTTCGTTTCAAATGTTTACCCCCTAATGTAAAGTCTAAGGTTTAACTCCCGCCCCCAGCATAATGCGTTAGTTAAGGATCTTCAGGGACTTCATTGATGGAGGTAACATTTAGTAAAGTCAGGCTCAACATATGAGGCGTCCATATGTTCACAAGAACACACTGTGTTTGGCCTGACAATGCCAGGGGACTATAACCAACTCCTAAACAGTGCAATAATCTCTGTGTGAACCATCCAGGACCTCTTAAACAGATTACGATACAGGAGGTGTTTGGGCCAGAAAGCAGAGAACGAGAAGGTTCAGGATAAACAGTTCAGCCTCTCGTGCCATCCTTGTTTCCCATATTCACCTAAATACATGCTAATGACTTAAATAATAAATCTTCTTTTTCATAGCTTGAAAACGAAAATGTATGCAGAGTTTGCCTTGCTGGGCTGCAACAACCCACGGCCATCAATTCACTTGATTGGAACTCTCAGGCTAGAGACAGTGTGCTTCCCTGGTTAAAAAGAGAACATTAACTGCCACGTGTTTACCATGGCTAGAAGTCAAGCTGCCTTCTCTCCATGAGCAAATCTTACTCTCCGGTGCCTGTCTGAATATTAACCTTATGTCTGTGAGTGGCAGACACATCAGGGACCTTCTCTTGCTGGAGTTGAGTTGTTTCACTGCAAAGAAGTCTAGGGTTCAGTCAGAGTGAGACGTTACCTAAAGGTGGACTATTTTGCTTAACAACATAAGTCTGGTCAGGGGCCGTAGTAGCCAGCAGTGATACAATGTGATGTATCGATATAATGATCTGCAGACTAGCATGCCTGCACAAATATCAGCAGCGATATGGGAATGATGGTAAATGTGTCAGCCATGTTGGAATTCTTTGAGTTGCTTCATAAAATGGCGTAGGAGCATATCACAGCTACTCTGCACACGCAGTGACTCGTGTGTACAGCTTGCTTCATCCTATTAGGAACATCGTATGTATGCCTCATGTGCCTGTTCAATATTAAACGTGTCAAGGAGTGATAGGCCACGCCAGACTCCACCTATCACCAGCTCTTGCTGTTAACATTTTCTGTTAAGAAGAAACCGTTTTCTCCAAATGCAATTACATTTTGAAATCCAAATAAAGGTTTTGCGTTCCGTAAAATGTTTGATGTTCGTGTCTTATTTCTACTTTCTTATTTGGTTTGCATAATTTCTTGAATTAAAATTCATATTGTCATCATTTCGTATGAATTTAAACTAATAAAGTATCTTTGATGCATTGCAAATGTAAAGTTTATATACTATTTGGTCTGGTAAAGTGGACCCAGAAGAGGAGCAAGTTATTGAATGTATATCCTTCTTAATAGTCATTTATATACTTATTTTCCTCTCACTTTGACTAACTTCTCTGTGCAGCATCTAAAAACAGACTGTGGTGACCTTTTTTTGTTTGAATGTCCGTCTTTTTATTTATATATGATTATTGAGCAAGCTCTGTTTTTACCATGAAATGCTGTGAAACAAGCTATAAGCTGTAGTGTGTGTCCTGGGGGTAGGAAGCGTCAGACCTTACAAGCTTAGTTTAGGTAATATAGGCTTTATTTACCAATTAACCATCATAAATGCAGGGAGAGCGCCGGGGAACGTCCAGCGCGTTCGTGGGCTCGGCGCGTACTCGGCCTACAAAATGGCCGCCGCGCGTCTACGTCATCACCGCTGTGAAGACTAGAGCGTAACTCTACATATCTCCTTTCTTTACGGATAACAACATTTAAAAGATACATTTACTTGTGTGCATACTCCTTTCCGTCTCCCATCTCAAAGTCTCTAAACTTCGATGGTCTCACCACAGTCCTTCCGGTACGGGTGCGTCTCACAGGAGTACATGGAGCGTGTTCGGTACCCTCTTGAGAGCTTCTCGCTTCTCCCCCTTCAGTACTTGGAGGAACTGCCTTGTTGGGAGATCCACTGTAGCTTTCTGAGAGTTCTGAGACACCCAGTTCACTCCCCTCGTGTGCTTCTGCATCTCTCCCCCCTTCTCCAGGGCTGTTTGTGGTAGCGTCCACCGGGTTGTTTTCAGTCCCTTGAGTCCGAGAAGGTATCACCTGTCCTCTTTCCCTTCCGTTCCATTGCATGATCTTATTGCACTTGGACATCCTGTCCTGTGACCAAACCTTCCCGTCACTCAGTAGGGCTGACCAGTTATACACTTCTTCCACCTGCAACGGTGCACTGAATTTACTGTCCCCTTTTCTCCTTAACTGGGCCAGTTTGACTCGAACCCATTCTCCTCGCTCTAGCTCCGTCTCTTTGACATTCTTTCTTTTGTTGTAGTGTTCCGTATATATTCTCTGTGCTTTTTCTAGATTGTGGTGTACTACAGCGGGGGACCACTTGCTCGTGATAGTGCGCTCCTTCCAGGCTACATTGTCTTTCGTGAAGTGGTCTCTACCCCTTAGGATCTGGAAGGGGCGGTACCCCGTGCTGGTAGGTGTGATCCTATACGCCCATAGCATGCTCTTCAGTTCCTTTTCCAGTCTTTTCCACTCGCAATCGCAGACTGTACGGACCCCATAATGACTCGGTTAAATCTTTTGGCTAGACCATTCCCTGCTAGATGGTATATAGACGTGTGTTTAATCCTAATGCCGTTCCTTCCCATGTAGGTGTTCCATTTTTCTGACACAAATTGGGGTCCATTGTCACTTAGGAGGGAGCGTGGAATACCTTCTCTAAGGAAGACAGCCGTTAGGAACTTCAATATTTTGTCCGTATCCATGTCCTCTTGTACGTCCACCTCCGGCCACTTGGAGTACCGATCAACAAGTACCAACACATATTTTTGGACTCCCTGGCTATCCAATATCGGGCCTAGGATGTCTATGGATAAGTCCTCCCATGGGTTCTCTGTGTTGTCAAACTTTCCTATGGGCGGTCGCATCAGGCTCTGAGACTTGTCCGCTTTTTGGCATTGGCCGCACTCCCGCACATGCCTCTCTATTTGGTTGTCCATCGACGGCCACCAGTACATCTGCTTCGCTCTCATTTTAGTCTTTACGATTCCCAGGTTGCCCTCGTGGATGAGAGTTAGAAGGTGTGGGATCAACTTGTTGGGGGGGAACTACTTTCTCTCCTCTCCTCAGGAAGATCCCTTGGTCGCACACTGACAATTCTTCTCTCACTTCGAAGAATTTCCTGAGCGCCGCCTCCATATGCCTCTTTTTCGTCCATCCTCTTATTATGCATTGCTTGACTGCTTCGATGTCAGTGTCGGTCTCGTACGCTTCCATCCACTTTTGCTCACTTATCACTCATTCGTGATCTTCCATGAACGCCACTTTAGTGTCCTCCTCTTCAGACATCCTTGGAGCTTCCTCCATGGCTGATGCTCAACTAAGGTAGTCAGCTACTTTGTTCCTTTGTCCTGGGATGTGCTCCACATCATATCTGTAGTCTAACAATTTCAACGTCATCTTCGCAATGCGGGGTGTCGCTGTAGCATGTCCTGACGATGTGAGGACTTTGATCAGGGGCTTGTGGTCCGTTCTCAGCCTGAATCTCGTGCCCCATAGGAACTGACGGAACTTGTCCATGGCCCAGACTACTGCCAGCAATTCTTTTTCTTTTACACTGTACTTCTGCTCCGTGGGAGACAGCGATCTGGATGCGAAGCTGAGGGTGGCCAGTTCTCCTCCTTTCAACTCCTGCATCAGGACTGCTCCCAGGCCCCGCTCACTGGCGTCCGTCGTCAATACCGATCTGGCTCGCGGGTCGTATCCACACAGCGGGATGGCTGTACTGATGTCCGTTTTTATCCTCTGGAACTCCTCTTGTGTTTCCTTAGTCCACTCGAATTTGGTCTTGTCCCGTAGAATTTGTCGCAAGTGGTGTGTCTTCGTAGCGAAGTGCTGTACGAATTTTCTATAGAACTCGGCCATGCCTAGGAACGACCTTACTTCCTCCTTGGACTTTGGCGGTGGTGCCTCGCATATCACCTTGACGTTGGACTGTTTGGGGGTGATGCCTTGGTCACTGATCCCATGCCCCAAGTACGTGACTGACATCATCCCAAACCGGCACTTCTCCCATTCCGCCGTGAGTCCATTGCGTTCCAGGACTTGTAGAACTTTGGACAACTTGGCATCGTGGTCTGCTTTGTCCATACCCATTACCAGGATGTCGTCTTGAAAATACTGCACCCCTTCTACTTCGTGAAATAATCTGTGCATTAGCTACTGAAATACGGCTGCCGCCAAGGCCAGTCCGAATGGCATTCTGCGAAACTGATAGCACCCAAAAGGAGTTATGAAGGATATTAGCTTCCTGCAGGTGCAGTGTAGTGCGATCTGGTGGTAGGCGGACGTGAGATCAATTGTCGAGAACCACTTTACTCCTTTGGTTTTTGGTAGCATCTCGTCTATTCTTGGCAGGGGAAACCGTTCTACAATGATATTTTTGTTCAACTCCCTCAGGTCCACACATAGACGTATTTTTCCATTCGGTTTCATGGCGACCACCAATGGAGCCAACCACTCGGCGCTCGTTATCGGTTCTATGATGCCGTTTTCTTCTAGTCTGTGAAGTTCTTGTTGCACCTGTTCTCTGGTCGCCAGTGGGATGTTCCTCACCTTGTGACATACTGGTTTGGCATCCATTTTGAGATCGATCCTGTGCGTGAATTTTGTTGGTTTCCCCACTTTGCCCCCAAACACTTTGGGAAACTTTATCTTCAGGTTTCCTGCCTCTGGTCGCTGTTCGTCGCCCGTCATTAAGACTTGTGTGATACCACCTGGGTTCAACTGTATACCTAAGTCTCCTTGGTCTATCCATCCTAGAACCGATGGACCTTTTTCTGCCAGGTATAATTTGCAACTGGCGTGTCGTTCCTTGAATTCAAACTTCAGGTGGCGGTATCCTACCATAGGAATGGGGTCTCCTGTAAAAGTGACTGGGCGGATGTCTGGAGACTCCAGATGGTCACCTATGCGGTTCTTGAATTGTTCCTCCCACACATTGCGTTGTATTATGGTGTAGGGGGATCCTGAATCAGCTACCATCTGTATTGGTACACCTCCAATCACCAGGTCACATTGTGGTTTCTTTGAGCGGTTACAACTTATGCCCAGTACGTGTTTGTCTATGCATAGCACGCTGTTGTCATCTTCGTCATTTTCCTTTTCTTCCTCCTCCTCTTGTGTGATGTATTTGATGGCTATTTTCTTCTGCTTGCGGCGACATACCTTTTCATAATGTCCTATTATTCCACAAAACATGCATTTGGCTTTGAAGGCCGGACATCGCTTGTCGTACGCTGGGTGTGACAGACTGCCGCACCTGTAGCACATGTTCTTGCCCTCGAGCCCGGTTTCCTCGCCAAAGCCGGTCTGGGCATCCACTTGGTCTGTGTCCTTGTGTCCCCCACTGCCCCTTTGCCTCTCTCCGGCGGTTCTGCTTCCGTGACTTTGTTCACCATGGGCCTAGGGGCAGCCTCTTTTTTCGCTGCTTCTGCACATCTCTTCGATAGCTCCGCCTTTTTTACCATGGCTATTACCTCCTTTAGTGTCGCTTCTCCGTTGACCCACATCTGTCCTGTATCGTCGAGTTGGTGGTGTGCATGACTATTTGGTCCTTGATGAATTCATCATGTAATGTGCCGAAATTGCACGTGATGGCTAGTTTCCTTAATGCTTCTACGTATTCATCTATGGACTCCCCTTCTGCTTGCTTCCGTTGTTGGAAGTTATATCTATCAATGGACATGCACACCGTGGGTCTGTAGTGCTTGTTTAAGTCGTCTATCGCATGCTGGAACACGTCGTCATCTGCCGCCTGCCTCGGCGTGGGGACTATATTCTGAAATACTCTGATTCCTTCTGGTCCCAGATTGTGTAGCAAAATCCTCTTCTTCCTTTTGCTGGGGAATGCTTCTCCTGACTCGTCCTCCAGAGCTTCTAAATAGTTCATGAAGTATTCTCTCCAGTCCTCCCATTTCATCGACGGTTCTCCAGGTTTGGGTAGGAAGGGGATCGGTGTCGTGAGTGAGGATGGTTGGGCGCACATTCCCGCTCTTCCCCTCGGTGACTCGTCTTCTCCCCTTGGGCTGCCTGGCACGCTTTGTCTCTGCCGGCGTGGGGGGCTCTGGTGTGCCGCCGCTCCACCGCCTCTACTTTGCTCTGCCTGCTCCGCCAGGGCCTCCCCCTTCCTTTTCCGTATAGTGCCTAGAGGACTGCTTTGTTTGTGTGCCCACATGCTCGTGTTCTGGACGGCCCCGCACTGCTGCCTTGGCTGGTTGTGGCTGTGGTGTCGCTCCCCTCTTGCCACGTGGTCTGGACCGCTTGCTGGTGGTGCTGGGGTTCGCCCTGTGCAACACGAAGCGTGTGCACCCTTGTGTGTGGTGCTCGAGGCCCAGGCGTCCCCTCTGCCGCGCTCTCCCTCAATGAATACCTGTGTGGGTCGGTTGTGCTGCTTCCCTAGTTCCTGGCCACGTGTACTTTACGTTCGGGCTCTCTCCGGTCTTCCCCTTTATCAATCCCAGTTCCTCGTCGCCATTTGTAGTGTGTGTCCTGGGGGTAGGAAGCATCAGACCTTACAAGCTTAGTTTAGGTAATATAGGCTTTATTTACCAATTTACCATCATAAATGCTGGGAGAGCGCCGGGAAACGTCCAGCGCGTTTGCGGGCTCGGCGCGTACTGTCAGCCTACAAAATGGCCGCCGCGCGTCTACGTCATCACCGCTGTGAAGACTAGAGCGCAACTCTACATAAGCCTTTCCAACACCTTATATTGTTGCAAAATTTAGCCACTTTCATACAAACACATCCCAGAGTATAATTCCAAATTCAGTACTCCTCTCTCGTATCTTTTGTGCTCCTTTTTTGAAGTTAAGTGTGATGCTAACCGCTAATTGTGGAAATACTAGATTCAGAGAACTTCATTTCCCTCGAAACCCTGACATTCATTCACACAATTCCTTCTCTTAAACAAGCAAAAACATAGAAGGGGTTCTTTTGGCTTATGGGGAACAGCTCTTTTTTCGGGTGTAATCTGCTACTTAAAGAGCACATTTTATGATCACAGTTGGGGACACTTTGACACAAAGTTCACAACGTATATAGACCCATAAACTTTTGCAGAACTGAGACATTTTAAGGCACAGGTAAAGCAAGCAATTGGTCAGCCCCCCCCTCCCCCCAGTTTCCAAGGTGCCCCCTCTCACAGTGATTGAGACAGTAAAAAGTCTCTCTCTCTTTCCCTGTTGCTCATCTTTCTCTGTCTATCCCTACCTCTGATTGTATCTTTCCAACCACCCATATCTCATAACTCTACTTTTCTATCCACCTTCTTGTCTGTCAAACATCACTTGCTCTATCTCATCCATCTATTATGTGCTCAGACCCTTTTACCTCACTAGCTCCTCCTTTTACCTCACTGCCGACCTCCTGCTGGCTTACTCTAGCATCCATCTGTGTATCTTGTGTTTATGAACACATCGTATGAAGTATTGGGAATATTCCAACAATCCACTGATACTTGGAAAGCCCTGATGAAGTTTAAGTTTTCTATTTGAACGAAACGCGTTGGCTGGATGTTTTTTAGATGGAATTAAAAGATCATAAAATAAAATAAAAAGGAACACCTTTCACTTCGACTATTTGCGTTATTCTGGATAAGAAGATTACTGGTACACCATTCCAAATCAAGTACAATCTTAAATGATGTGTTGCCTGACGCCCAAAAATCCTGTATATGGTTCTGCTGCAGAAATCCCAAAAACTAGAATGGGTCATTTTTGAGTCCTAGAAAAACTGTCTTCTTGGTCTCTAAGGCACTGCCTGATGAGCTGCCTTGAAATATCCATTATGAAAATGGGGTGACCCAGTTGTCATGGGCCTGGGTTATATATGGTACGAAAGACAATGGTCCTAGACCTTATTCAGTGGGTGAAACAAATCACAGCCTACAATAATTATTTAGCAAATTATTTCCGAGCTTTCAACCTGTTGGCTCATAGTAATTAATACAAACAATCTATCAAAGTGCAACAACCAAGGAATATATGATTTCAACAGGTTTTATTCCATCATATTTAGTGTAACAGTATATTCCTTACTGCATTTGACATAGTTAGGAAGAGAAAGGGGAGAGGTTGCTCCCAGGGTACGTACAAGAAAAGGGAGTGCTCTGGTGTGGGGAGGGTGAATAGAATTCAGACAGTGTAGTGGAAGGAATGGTTTGAATCAGTTCATTCTTTTTGACTGATCACAACTTCTCAGTCTGTACCTGGCCACATTTTTATCATACAAAACCAATTTATATGCAATACTGCAATACACAATACAATTCTTGTGTGGCACGTAACAGTCAGGGACTCGTGATCCAGGTAGGGTCAATGTGAGCGTCGACATTTCGACCCGTCTTGGGGCTCAAGGGGAGTTCTGGGCCTTGGCCTGCGGGTCTTCCTCAGGACAGTAGGGGGCAACCTGAGTGCAGGTGTGGTGTCTCTTTCGCACACCCGCTAATCTTGGTGGGGTTGGGGAGTCCTCCAATTTAATTGGCAATATGAGCGTCCCCATCCATTGTTGAAGGGGTGAAGTGCTCGCTTGGTTCCTACGCATTCAATGCTGGAGCTTTGTTTACAGTTATCCTGCGTCCGTAGTCAGTCCGGGATAAGGGAAAGCCTTGAAATATCCAGCATGTGGGGCATTTTCTTTTGGTCTTGTGGGCCATGACAGGACCAGAAAATTGCTCACACTGGCCCTCTCAAAATGGTCTTTCTGGCGTGTTAGAAGTGCCTAACAGGCTGGTCCAGCACTGCTGACTGCACAGGTTTACTCAGTAAGTACCTAAATATGAGTGACTGGATATGTGAGTTGGGTGAGTGGCAGTGGGTGGGAAGGTTATTTTGGATGCTTGAATTTGAGTTAGAAGGGAAAATAATTATTTTGGTTGAAGGATATTGAATTCTTGAATTTGGGTGAATGAGTGTGCTACAGTGAGAGTAAGTGGATAGGGTAAAGCAATTGTGTTGGTAGTCCAAAGACTGATAATGTTGATGAATTGTTGAAGGGCCTCTGGACAATCACAGTCTCTTGCCTCTTAGCCAGGTCTGTAGGACGGGTAGATGCAATAGTTTTACTTTTATTGCTATCAGGAGGGTGAAAGGCACCTGCTGTAATTGAAACCTGTGACCAAGGGGGCAAAAGCAGCCAAGTCTGAGTGGATTGGGCTTGCTTGAAGTGTGCAATCAATCAATCAGGATTTATAAAGCATGGCTAATCACCTGATAGGGTATCCAGAAGCTTGCAGGTCCTGGAGACGTATTTGAACATCCAGGTCTTGAGGGTCATTCAGAGTTCTGGAAGTGATGTGATGGTCCGGAGGGGCATGGGGGGGCTGTTCCAGGTCTTTGCTATGATGTGGCAGAAGGAGCATTCTCCAATCTGCTTCGGTAGATGCAGGCAGTATGGGCCTGTGAAAGAGAGGCGGAGCATAGTCTTCTCGCCAGTTGGTAGAAGTTCAGGCGGTGGTTAATATAGGTAGGTCCTTGATTGTGTAGAGCCCTGTGTGTGTGGGTCAGCAGCTTGAATTAGTATCTCTTCTGTACCGGGAGCCAGTGGAGGTTCCTGAGGTGGGGTGGGATGTGGGTTCGTCAGGGGAAGGCAGAGTCTGGCTGCGGTGTTTTGTATGGTCTGAGGTCTCTGTAGGAGTTGTGTGGCGATTCCTACATAGAGGGCATTGCTGTACTGCAGTCAGCTGATGATGAGGGCTTGTGTTGTTGGCGCGTATCATGTGTAGGGGTAGCCACTTGAAGATCTTGCGTAGCAAGCTCAGAGAGAGGAAGCAGGCGGAGGAGACAGCGTTGATCTGTGATTTCATGGTGAACTTGTTGTCAGTGAGGATTCTGAGGTTTCAGGCATGGTTGGGGGGAGTGGGTGCAGGTCCTAGGTCTGATGGCCACCAGTATTCGTTCCATGTGTTGCTGCTGTTTTTTTTTTTTTTAAACCGACTTTATTGGGTCACAAAACAGAATGCAGTCAATCCCCTTCCCCATTACTCCGCCCTCCAGCCAAATCAGAGCGTAGAGCAGTGACCAGTCCACCAAACTACTCACAACTGTACAGCATTCACCCCATCAACATCTATGCTATGAGGTAGTCCATCCACAGGATTAATCCACAGCGAGTGTGCGATATAACCAATATACCCCCTGCCCCATCCCCCAGCAACCCCCCCAACATATCCCCCCACCCTAACCACCCACCCAAGCATGTCACCAGTATCTATCATAATTACATGTGTATCAAAGCCTCCCTTGCCACATGTCGGATCCGCCTCCCACATACCACAGCAGAAATTGCCTCAAGAGCATAGGGGGAAGCCTGTTACAGGGTGCTCAAGGGACCGGGGTCTCATCATCCTCCACCGGATCCCCCCCGCCCCCCACAGCCGAGCGCTTGAACAATTCCAGGAGTGCCAACCATGCCCGGGCCCATTCTTGCGACCTCTCATTTCCACTACGTCTAGCCAGACATAATCTATAAGTCCCCTCACTTCCCTCCCATTTCTCCATTTCCCTAGTCCAACGCAAGAAATTAGGTCCCTGCCTCGCCTTCCAATGGGAAGTAATCTCCCGCTTGGCCAGGACCAGCCCCAGGTCAATAAACCTACTGGTGACCTTAGTCTTTGCAGTGTGCGGAAACCCATGCAGCAAGCAGACCCCTGGGCCCACCTCCAAATCCCTCTCTGCCACCGTCAGGAGTACCGTCGCCACTTCCTGCCAAAATCCTGTCACCTGTGAACAGTCCCAGAACATGTGAAGAAAAGTCGCCCGAACATGGCCACATCGGGGGCAAGCATCCGGCCCCCCAAATTACTCAGCTATTTTGCTAGGTGTAAGATATGCCCTATGGAAAACATAAAACTGAATGAGCTGGAAACGTGCATTTCATGTACACTTCCAAGGGCGCTCCGTGATTTCTTGACAGTTTTTGTCCGCAATAGGCGCCCCTAGGTCCGCCTCCCACTTGACGCGCAGCCAGGGGTTGCCGCATATCCCCAGTAATCCGCCTGTAGAGACAAGCCACCGCCTTAAAGGTACCCGCCGCCATCACTACATACTGCCTTGTCTGTGTTCAGCTGCAGGCAGTTCTTGTGTATGAACTTACAGCACGTCATTATTACCCCTCAACAACAGCCACTGTAGTTCATTTTGATGTCTAAGAATGTTGTATTGTCCCATATGTACTTTTTCAAGGATAGCTAATTGTTCTCCTCCATCTAAATTGCCTGCAGCTGAAATGGTGGCACAATTTTTATGACAGATATTTTAGGCTTTCATGGTTTGCACACACAATAACATCTGATAGAGGAACTTAGTAGCTATCACAATTTTGGATGGCTGTTTGTAAGGCATTATGAATTGAGCAAGCCCCCAAGCTACCATCCTCAGACTAACGAGCAAATAGACTAGGTCAGTCAGAGACATGACCAGTATCTTCGTTGGTACAATGATACTTCTCAAGATGGCTGGACTTCTTAATTACCATTAGCTGAATTTTCTTGTAATGTGGCTCCTACTCCCACCAAAGTTTTACACTTTTTCTGCTTATAAGGTTTTCCTTCAAAAGGTTTTCATTCTTCACTTCTTGTTGATCTCCTAATGCCAACTACTACCGCTTATGTGAAGAATTTATAGGAACAAGGACAACTAATTTCTGACCGTTTTCTTCATTTAAATACCAGGATGAAAGAATGTATGGATAGGTCAAGACTAGCTTCTTTTTCTTTTTGTCCTGGAATGAAGATTAGGCTAAATTCTTGATTTCTTCCAGTCATACTTTACCAGTGAAATGTCTGCGACAAAATATTATTCTCCTTTGCTGCATACTCAAGTAAATCCAGTGACTTTTTGCTTAATATTAATTTGTTCTTGATAAAATAATCCTGCTTTTTATTCTTCACAGCTAAAACTGAATGTCTCTGAATCTTATAATTGTTAACCTTCTAAACCACCTCTCATTATGGTGCACACTCACCCTCAATATGAGATTAAGATATCTATGATTTCTGAATCTTTTAAGGTCATCTTCAGTGTTTGATACATTAGAAAGACAATCCATCTGGAAAATCTTCGGGGGACGATGCTTCTATCTACATTTGAGCACCGTTATTGGGTTGTCTTTTCTTTCAGCATCATTCTGATCAACCTGAAGCTCCGGGTGAGGGAATTGATTGGGTGGATACTCTGCTGCTTTGCCCAGGGCATAAGGCTGACACCGTTATGTTCCTAGTTGTGGTAGTCCCCGAGGGTTCCTGCTAGCGGTGGGCTGTTCTGTGCGCAATCAAGGATCTTAGACTGAGTGTCCAGAGAAAAAGAGTATGGTTGTACGAAGGTTCAGAGATGAAAGCTGAATCATAGGCAGGATGACAAACATGTATTCTCTCTTGTACCTGCCATACAGGTTCCACTCCAGTTCCCTGTGACAGTAGACGTAGTTAGTTATATTCATTTCTAACCAAGATAGTTGTCTTCCTAGTTGATCCTGTCGGTGTTTCACTGTCCAACATGGTGGTTGAGCATTTTCCTGTAAAGTCCTTTCCTGTTCTGCTCCTATATAAGAGACATTGGATCTGAGAAGGATGTGTTGTAAGGTGTTTGATTTCCAGTTTTTCTTCATCTATCTTGAATGCTTCTTTTGTCTCAGATTTGTTATTCTTCTTTTATCTACAGCTGTAACTGAGACCTTCTTAAGGACCCCTTCCATGTGCATGTTTAAGACCTAACCATAATGTCAAGTGATGTGGTTCTGTCTTTTGTGGCTTTTCCCTCCAAACTGTACCATCTAAAGGAGACATATGACACCTTTCATGAGTATTTTAAGTATAGTGTCATTTCTCCAGACAATCATGAAAGCTGCAAGAGAACGCTTCACTGCGTCCAGTCCTTGACATGTACATGGATGCAATGATATCCTCTAGCACAAAATAGTGTCACGGCTGCGGCAGCTCTTCTCAGAGCACATTGACTCAGCTGTGACCAGAAGATGGGCCATCGCACATGATGCAGTTTAGTCTTTTTGACTGCATCCTGTGCTCCCGATGGCCATGCCCTACTCGGAACATCGTGGACCTCGCGGTTTTGGCATTTGGATATGGCAGACAGAGAGTAAAACATTGTAGCAGCAGAGAACTGTTGCTACAAATTAGTGATGTGCATGCACAAATGTGATATGGAGAAGGACTTCCAGTAATGGATCTATGTTCCTGAGAATTTTCACTTCTGGGTTTTCTGATGTTCCTGGAAATAGAAAGGTCTCTATCTACGAGCAATAGAACAATACTTATTTAGTTGTTTTGCAAAGACTGTGGTCCTAAAGTCTATTGAGGGGCATTTGGGGGTTCTAATGCAATTTCCAGTATTGATTACTTACTGGATGTAATAAAGGACCTAAGTGATAATTACCGGGATGTGTCTAGTGTGGTTCTGTTCCTCACTATGTAGTTAAACAGGTAATAGGAGGGTGTCTACAGGAAAGCCACATATGTTATTGCATTCTATCAGAACCCTTCAGTAATGGTATTGTTTATGTTCCTGTAGGGACCCTCACACACATTCTCTTTGCCAATTAACAAAAAATCTAGCAGACGAGGAGGGCAGTCTTTGGTAAGCTGCACTGGAGGGAGGCTAACAGAATAATTTTCTAGACTTTGTATCAAGTCATTATACATATCATGTTGTTTTTTCTTGTTAGAAACATACAGGCCTATTTATTCCACAACGATCAGAAAGAAAATAAAAAGTAGTACTTGCGCTCAGAAGGACCAGAATAGTGGAGGATGTTATTTCCTCTTTTATCCACTTCCCCTTTCCCTGAGTACTTGCATTGTATTAGTCTTTCATCATTTAGCGACCTTTCCAAATATTATTAACTGGGCGCCTGATCTTGTGTTATGCCCATGTGACAAAGTCTCTAAGCAGTGTACCATTCACATTCTTTTTTTCTGTTTATTTTACTCAGAGCTTAGAAAATGCTTTATTAATCCGCTGTTAAATCAACTTGGATTTGTGCAATGCCGCCCAACCTTTATTTATTTGCAATCGCTTCCGAGCCTGTATACATATGTTGTATTGTCACAATACTTATTGAGTTTCATAAGACGCAGGAAGCAGCTGTACAAACTTTACTGCCTACAATGAGATGTTTCTGCTTGTTTTTATTCCTGTGTTTTACTCCTCATTTTAGCAATCTCTTTTTTTATTGATTTTTTTAATTCAGATATTATTATCTTTTGTAGCTTTTATGATACACAATACGTTTTCGAATAAAGCTTTCTTGACTTGAGTTTTCTATCATTGCTCAGTCAGTCAGTGGTTAGGTGGCGTAGGGAACTAGCTTCTGGGATTGCATCTCACTCCTTCGGGAGTGTACTACCTGAAGAAGAAACCAAAGAGCAGGTTAGTGCCAAGTGTTGCAAATAGTAATAGATAGAATGGCTCATGAACTCTATAGCCAATTCTATAATATGAGTTGGAAACCTCTAATATCAATATCTTGGTGACTCATTGACCTAAAGCAGACCAAAAATAATATCGACAGCTAGGCAGTGCATGCCCTCCTTGCACATTCAGCAAGTAAAGTTACCAAAGGATGCACCATAGACTCTATTGTCCCTGTACAAAAGTACAGATTGATGGATTGAGACATCAGTTCAGTTCATTAACTTTATTCCGGTAGCTTAGTACCCATAAAATCACAACATCATAACAAATTAAATGACAAGCGGAGAGTAAGAATTACATGATAATAAAAAGATTACAATGATGTAGCCATAGCATTTTAGCAAATTGAATAGCAAATTAAAAAGAAGATACATCAAAAAAGACTGCTGAGGTAGCCTGAAAAGGTATAATATTCTTGGAGTATAGTCATTTCAACCAAGTTGTCTTTACGAAGTAGCGAACGTGTTAGAAGTTCCCAACTCCAAAGTATTATTTTTTTTTTTTTTTTTTTTTTTCTGGAGTGCATAAAGGAATCTGGGAAGGGACATCATTTTAAACAGCGCCGCGCGACCAAGCGGAGACAAGGGCAGCTTACACCACCGAGCCGTATCTGCCCTCAAACGCCGGAGTGGAGACAGGAGATTCTGCTCATAGCGGACCGCCGGATCCAACGAAACGTACACCCCCAGGTATTTAAAACCGGACTGAGATATTTGGAGCGGAAGCCGAGGCGGCAAGAGAGGAAGACCACCAGAGATAGGATACACACAAGATTTGGACCAGTTGATTATCAGACCCGAGTTTTTCCCGAAGGAAGTAAGGACATCAAAGAGAACGTTGAGCGACTTCCGCGGTGAGGTGAGATACAAGAGAATATCATCCGCGTACAATGAAACCCGATCCTCGAAGCCCGGGGCCCACCGGAGCCCTCTAATCGAGGGCTCCCAACGGAGCCAGGCAGCAAGCGGTTCCAGGGCGAGAGCAAAGAGCAGCGGGGACAACGGGCACCCCTGCCTAGTTCCCCTCCCGAGAGCGAAAGGCCGAGAAACCCGCCCATTGACAACCACCTGAGCCATTGGTCCAGCATAAAGGAGATTCACCCAGCTAAGGAACCCCTCCCCAAAACCAAACTTCGCCAAGACGGCCCAAAGAAATGGCCATTCAATGGTATCAAAGGCCATCGTGGCGTCTAGGGAAACCAATATGGCCGGTTCAGCGAAGTACTCAGCCCTAGCGAGGACGCCGTGCAGACGCCGTAAGTTGAGAGCGGTATTACGATGTGGGATGAAGCCACATTGATCCGGATGTATCAAGTCCCATATGACGCTCAGCAGGCGATTGGCGAGGACCTTAGCAAGGATTTTGGGTTCGGCATTTAGCAGGGAAATAGGCCTATAGGAGGCACAGCGGTCACGTGGCTTACCCTCCTTGGGAATCACCACTATAGTAGCCAGACGCTGGTCGTCAGGAAGGGAACCCCTCTCGAGCGATTCCTGAAACATATGACGGAGGAAAGGCGCGATTTTATCCGGGCGCAACTTATATAGTTCAATCGGCAGACCGATGGGGCCCATAGCCTTACCCGAGCGGAGGGAGCGAATCGCAGTAGCTATCTCTTCGACAGACAAAGGGGCATCCATCAGCTCGCGGTCCTCGGCGGATAAGCCGGGCAGGGCAATATCCCGAAGCAGAAGACGAGAGTCGTCCTCATCTCTATCAGACACCGGGGAGTACACTGCACGGAGGTGGTCAGCAAAACACTCAACAATCTCACCAGGCTCAGTCACACACACTCCATCCGACACCCGAAGCTCCGGGACCACACGATTCACTCTCTCCTTCTTGTCCAACCAGGCAATCAGCTTACCCGCCTTGTCTCCGGCGTCATACAACCTACCCTGCTGCTCCCTATACATAGTCTTGGCAGCATCAGTGACGAGAGACTTATATTCAAACTGCTTCAGGCTGAGGGCATGCAGCCCATCCGGGGTGACACCCGCCTCCAAGGCTGCCTCCAGCCCCGATATTTCAGTCTCCAGCGTCACAACCGCCTCTCTCTTAACCCTCTTGGCCTCCACTATCTGGGACAGGGCATGCCCGCGGAGCACTGCTTTGAAAGCTTCCCACAGGGACACCGAGGACAACACCGACCCCTCATTCTCAGAAAAAGATTGATCAATCGACTTAATCAGGCTATCACGGATCTTGGGGTCTCGCAGGTACCAAGGGTTAATAGGAGCGATCCGCCCAGCGGACCGCGACCCGGTGTCAAAAAGCAACCACAGTGGGGAATGATCAGAAATACCCCTGGCCAGGTGTTTGACCTCTCGAATCCGAGTAGCCTGGGCCGCGGGCATAAGGAAATAATCCAGTCTGGAGAGACTCCCATGGGCCCCAGAGTGAAAGGTGTACTGACACTGTGTCGGATGCATTAACCTCCAACAGTCCACCAGACCGAAGGTCTCCAGGAGCCCGCCCAGCCACGCCTGGGCAGCAGGGAGGGCCCTGGGCGGATGACGGTCCAGGTCACCCGAGACAACCGAATTAAAGTCCCCACCCATAAGCAAAAGACTGTCAGGAAGCCCAAGCAACATACGACCCAAGTCTGAGAAGGTGGAGTTCTGGAGGCCCGGGGGAACATAGACCGAGATCAAGGAAAGGGACTGCCCCTCCCACCTCCCAGTCAGAGCCACATAGCGCCCTCTATCGTCTGGGACCACCCTGGTGATCTCCAATGGAAGTGAAGCTCGCAAGAGAATGCCCACCCCTCTCGAACCAGTGGTGAAACCAGAGTGGGCCACAAGTCGATATCCCCCCCTGTTCATAGCCCGACAAACATTGCCAACCAGATGCGTCTCCTGTAAGAACACCACATCAGGAGTCAGACGACGCAGATATTGCAGCACAACACCCCGTTTGATACGGTCCCCCAATCCATTGACGTTCCAAGACATCAATCTCAACCCGTCCCCCCCCATCCCCTCCAGTAGATCAAGGGCCCCCTAGCAAAGAGCTCAACACCCAAGGATGAACCATAGCCAATACTTCGCCTTGAAAACAAAAAACACAAATCCAAACAACCCCACCCACCCACCAACCCCCCCCCCCAACTCCAACACCCCCCACCCTGCACCCCTGCGGTCCAAAAAACCACCCCAACTTGCAGTGTGCCTGTCGCCCTACAAACCCCATTCTACGAAAAGACCCCGGAGGAGGGAAGGGACCCGTCCCCGCCCGCTCCCCACACACAACATAGTGAAACAAAATGCACAAAAGAAGTAGAACCCAACCGAACAGTACAACATGGCAGAGTCCGGGACCATAAGTCACTCCAAAAGAGACCCGCCACCCTCGGTACCGGCAGAGGGCCCAGTCCGGTCACCCCGGTCCGGCAGCGAATCCAGCCAGTCACTCACAGTCGCAGGAGAGTCAAAAAAGGTAGTCCGATCTTCATGTTCCACTCGGAGCCTTGCAGGATAAAGCATAGAGTACTTGAGACCGAGGTCCCGGAGACGCCGCTTCACCCCCTGGAAGCCCATCCCCTGTTTCTGGACAAGTTGGGTGAAGTCCGGGAAAAAGTTAATGGACGAGTTCTCATGTCGGACCGGGCCATGGACCCGTGAGGCCTGCAGAATCGCGTCTCGGTCTCTGTAATGGAAAAGTCTCGCAACGATAGGCCTCGGGGGGGCACCCGGTCGCGGCCGGCCACCTGGGACTCGATGGGCCCGCTCCACAGCGAAAAACTTACTCAGGCCAGCGGGAGCAAGATGTTCGAGGATGAGCTCCTCGACCAGGAGATCAACCGGGCGGTTATTGGATGTCTCCGGAACGCCTATGACGCGGATGTTATTGCGGCGGGCCCATCAGTCGAAGTCTTCCAGCCGCCGGGCCATCAGATCATTGGCCGACTTGAGATCGCCGAGAGTGGCCTGCAGGTCCGACACGTCCGTACCAAGGGAGGACGTCCACACATCCAGCGATTGAACCCTCTCGTTGGTCCTAGAGAGATCCGCCCGGATTAGCGTAATGTCAATGGCCACCGTGTCGATTTTACGGGCCAAGGCCTCGTACTGCGTAGCGATGGTCTCTCTGATGCCCTTAATGGCGCCCATGATGTCCTGCAGGGACAGATCGGAGAAATGGACGGGCCACCGCTGGTGTCCTCCGGGGGGACATTGGCCGTCCCGGGGGATCCTTTACCCTGAGTGTAGCGGTCCATGTTGTTCGTCTGGACCGGTCCCCCACGTAGGGATGTTTTGGTCTTACGCCTCTCGGGGTCTCCCTTGCCTCCCATGAGAGCCTCGATCGCCGAAGGGGACCACCGAGGAAGCGTCGAGGTGGCACAGGCCAGGCAGACGCGTGTCGCACCACAGGCCGCAATATGGCGGAGCGAAGGGACCACCGTCAATGAGCACACTGGCAGCAGACGAAGCCACCGGCATCAAGCGAAGGCAAAATGAAAGCCCAGTCGCACCAAGCAAGTCCACAGTCCAACCCCTCAAAGACCAAAAGTGAAACCGAAAGTGATGTGACGGCCACTGGCACAGCCCCGCTGCCGTTGTTGTTCAACTACGCCCCGGCTCCACAGATCACCCTCGCCTCGGGCACAGCCGTCGGGTGGGCCTCAAAAGTTCAAACCACCATAACTCCGGATTGCCAGGTCCGATTTGATTTCCGAAAGGAGTTTAGTGTTCAGCCAGCATTCGTCTCCCAGATTCCATCAACCAAGTCAGGATAGAGTCAGGATAAATTCCGAGGAGCAGCGAGGGTCCGGGGAGCCCTGTTCTCACGCGACCATCTTGGATGCGCGCTAGGCTCCTCCAACTCCAAAGTATTTTAACCTCATCTTGTAATAGAGAAATAAAGTTAACTTGGCATATTCTTGTTCAAGGCGATGCCCAAGTATTGTGCCTGCTGAATAATATAGATATTTGCTAATTATGCAGACTGCTACCTGGGCTTTTGAAATACATCCTTATACCTCCCCAAATACCGTTTTCAGGGCCTTAAAAGTTGGAACTGCTAACACTGCATCTGGTGTCATTCTTAGAACATGATTAGCAATTGCGATTTTTGGGATGAGAATGCCACTTGCATGGCTAACAGCCATGTTTCCCTACCCAGCATGCAAAGCTTTTCTGCCAATTTTTTTTATTCCTGAAGGCCTGATTCACCAATGCAAACGTACACTTTTGTGTAAGTTTACGATTTGTTTGCAATTCACAAAGCAATTTTATGAGTGGTATTGTTATGACTACCTATCTTTTGATGTGCGGAATAGCCACAACAAGTGCAGAGACTCCACAGTCGTAAAGATACTACTCGTAAAACTCCTTTGTGAATTGCAAGAAATCATAAACTTACACAAAAGTGTAGGTTTAACTTTATGAATCAGACACGGAGTCTCTGAATTAATGGTAGTAGCTATGAAATGATACTCATCCTCTGGGGCGGCTGGTACAGGTAAGAGAGGTGAGGCGGGGGGAAGTCGACATACGACAGAATAGGGAGAAAAAAAAATCACATATCTTGCGCTCGTCACATCACCGACTCGGCCGTGAGGTGAGCACAAAGTGATTTTATTTCTTTATTTATTTTAATTTCCCTACCCCGTTGTATGTCAACTTTGTCCCCCCCAACCTGCCCACACCCTGCCCACCTCTCTTACCTGTACCAGCCGCGCCTGCCCATCATGCTACTGGCTCAATTGACGAGCTCCTAGATGTTATTAATAGCAGCTTTTGGTCATGTGGCCACATGCAGAGCTGCTACCATAGTGTTAGCAGCAGCACACTGGAGAACTCTTCTGTAGTGAGACAAGCAGTCAATGAGGGCATTACCCTAACATCTCTGGCAGCTTACATTTAATAGCAGCATCCTGTGGTAGCAACCTTACTCCTGAAACAGTACCCTCATATTACTAGCAGCACCTATTGTGCAGCAACACCATGTTGTTAGAGCCAGCACCCCTTATGCAGTCACTCATTTTATCAGCAGCATTTATTATGCAGTGCTCTCTTAAAGCTTCTATTAATACTTTTGCCACTTTATGGTCTTAACTTTTAACCAGCAGGACTTTGGGTAATCTTTAAATTATGGAAAGTAATTTAGAATCTATAACGTGCCTGCACAGCATTTTAATGCCTACAGTAATGATGGTATATATTTTGGGAACTAATGGAGCTATTGTAGTGTAGTTTCATATTTTTTAATTTACTTGAGACCTTTTGAGGGTATTCTTTGTACCCATTTTACCAATATCGCAATGATCATGTGACATCACTTCTTGTGATCCTCCAATTATGCTAATTAGGGTTTTTCAAATGCTACCTATTTTTTAAATACTAAAGTTGTTAAACCTGGGAGCTGCGAAGTAAATGTTTAGTTAATTATGACCTTGGCAATGTTACTATTACAAAAGCATAAAAAGAAAAACGGTAAAACCACCCAGGGTAAAACGTTCTCGTCTCTCCAGGACCAACATGAACTGGCTGACTCGGAACACTTCCGCTACATGCAAATACGGCATGCCCGGTGCTTTGTCTTTCCCATGGGTTCCTCTCCCTCCCCCCCCCCCCCCCCCCCCCCGAGTCCTCCCCACTGGAAAGTAGGATATTGGATGGGCACCTCCCAGAAAAGACTATTTCCCTGATTTATAATAAGTTAATCCATAACATGGACGACCCTCTTACACAGCTACGACGCAAATGGGAGGCGGACGGTATCGAACTGGACGACAAAGACTGGCAGGAGGCTGTTTCATCTCCCAGGGTGGTAGCTATCCCATCTAGACTACGACTTGTCCAACTTAAAATCCTCCATAGGATATACATGACAGGGCCTAGATTAGTACAAATGGGGAGGGCGACTACTGGGGACTGCCGAAGGCGATGTGGACAGCTTGGCACATTCCTACATATCATTTGGGAATGCCCTCTCGTCCAGTCGTACTGGAGGGAGATACATGGAGTCATGGGGGAGGTCCTGGGTGTGCCTCTGCTTTTGGAGCCGCATAGGTGCTTATTGAATATATGGGAACCAACCGACCTAAACACACATCAAACACAATGGGCCACACTTGGGTTTATGCTGACAAAAAGGAACATAGCCCAGGCCTGGGGAGCGGCTGCCCCTCTGGCTTTGGGTGCATGGAAGACAAGCATGGATTGGTGCATGTTCCGCGAAAAATCTGTATATGTAACACAAGGCTGCCCTAAGAAGTGGTCCCGGATCTGGGGGCCCTGGAACTCATACAGAGGGAACATTTGTGCCCCACCACAACCTCTTGCCTACGGTGACTTGCCTTCTCCCTGATTTACTCCACATGTGTACAATGTGCATTACTTTTACTGCTGAATTTAAATGTGCCTGACCAGAAAGGTAATATCACTGCTATGCATATTTGTGGTCGAAGTTTGTTAATAAAAAGAGTTCTTAAAAAAAAAAACACCCAGGGTATCATAAGACAGTACTACAATAATGCTAAAAGACGTTGGTGGAATTAAAAAAATACTGATTCTGTACCTGTATGTTTTATTATTACTGTAGTATTGTCTTATGATCCCCAGAGGTGTTTTACTGTTTTTCTTTTTATTCTTTTGTAATAGTAACATTGTTATGGTTTTAATTAACTAAACAAACTTAAACTGTACACTGAAAGTATATGCTTGCTCAATGTGCGCTCAGTTTAACTGGACTTTGCCACGCAGTATTTAAAAGGCACAATCTCCCTTCCGCCTTGTGCATATCTCCTCTCGCTGCCACTCTCTATGACCTTTGTTCTGAAGTCCCCTGCTGCCCTAAAGCCCCAGCCCTGTGCCATCGAAGGGCTCATGGGAACTTCAGCCATTTTCTACCTGGATGGTACATTTCCTGCTCATTTAATCATCGCCTAGGGCTCAGGTCGCACCAAGAGCAACTATTAGGAAGGTGAGCATGACTCTTGCTGACAAGCTTATTATATTAAATATTTTGCATTTATGCAACATTAACGCATAGACATGCTAATGCAATCTGTAGAGAAAATGATGTTCATTTATATTTAAAGTGACCATAGCTAATGTAGGCCTGCATTTTAAAATGGCTAACGTTGTTTGCCATCTTGCTTTGCGAAACATGAATATTTTATTTCTACGTGGAGCAAGAGTCCTAATCATGAAACGCAATGTTCTTTTTCCTTTTTTCCCCACATGAGTAAATGTTTTCTCTTCTTTGGGATAATCATGGAATGTTTTAATGAGTGGCACATTCCTGAAGACACCTGCAGAGTACAGGCGGGTCCCGTCTCATCTTGTTGCAGATCCTGTAACTTTGAAGGGCACTGAGAGAAGCCTTTATTGTGAGGAGGCCTGAGAACCTAACTAGCACATTATTGTATCGTTTTTCTATAACCTGATGGGATAGTGTCATGAGAAAAGTGTGTGGATGTATAAAATGTTGGGATTGTGTGTTTTGAGTTAGTGTAGAGTAGATTACAATGCGAAGCGTTATTCGATGCAGTGTAGACCTCGAGTACTCTCTTAGAGAGAGAGCTGACTTCCTTTGTCCTTCCCTTTGAGACGACCCCATTTTGGTTTTTCCTCTGATGTTTAAGACTTTGATTTAGATTTGAACTTCATATTATTTAATGCATTTATATTTAGATTAACCAAACCAATCATATTTGTGCCTTCTGCAAACTATTAACCTTTAATAAACATTTGTGGTTTGAAATTTAAATATTCTCAGTTTTTCTTGTGGTGCCTAATGTTCTTCACACTTATTATATGTATTAAATTGTTGGCCAGGCTCAGCAGGGAACCTTGATCCATTTGATAGCTCTTTATGGTCCTCAAATTTGCACAATGAAAAAGCGCTAACACTCCTGTCTGCCAGGGGCTCAATGGGAACTAAAACAGGCCCACGCAAAGTGCTCGGCTGGCCGCCCAGGGGGTTGGGGGTGCGGCCGAGCTGTTTGCCACGGTCGGTTTCGGCTATGGTGCAAAAACGGCCCTGTAACAAAATCGACCCCAAGGGGCCCAAAACCGGCTCCCAACTCTGGCGGCCCACCGGGGAAATACCTGGTGCCCGCTTAGGCCAGTCCTGCTCTGCTGTCTGCCAAGGGCTTCCTACGTCTTACTGTATCATATTTGTGTATAAGAGCAAGCGTGTATTGGTACTGCATAAGCTACTATTGTGTGAGGAAAGCTGGGCTTTCGTGTCGTAAAGTTAAGAGTGCAGTCTTGTGGCGGAATTTTCGCACAGCACACCCTCTGTAGTACTCCCAGCATCAGCCCATGCAGGTAAGAGTGGTGGGGCCAGGTTGGGGGGGGGGTCGCATTCGACAGCCTACCACGAGGGTGAAATTAAATAAATAATCAATTTTCACTTGTCTTTGTCTGTCGAAATTCCCCCGCCCCACTGGACCCCACTGCTCTTACCTGCATGGGCAGCTGCTGAGTACGCCATGTGGAGATTCTGCCCAGAGTGAGGAGATTCCACCACAAGTGCGGACACTCCTCACTCATAACTTTACTACATGCAAGTCCATTTGAAAATCGGGCCCAAAGACAGGTAGCCGTGTTTGTGCGTGTGAGAATCTACCACTGTATCTGCACATGTTCCACCTATGTGGCTTCCAGAAGCTCGAGAAGTTATTTTCTCAAGACCAAAAGCTTTCAGTATATGTTTCTTTATTGTTTTGGAGTGGCCTTTATGGGTTTGAGCTCCATGCTGCAATATCTCGCAGTAGCTGCTCTGGAGACTCAATGTGTTGGTTCTCAAACAACTATGGTTTGCAATTGTGGATCATCATGTTTTCCTCTAAAATGGCTGAGAAGAAAACGGGAAACAGCATTTACAACGCTGTTCTTACCCCGCAGGTAGGTAACAACGCGGTTGTTACAACGACAGCGTTGTTACCACACGTGCCTTTACAACGCAAGTCGTTTCTACGACTTGAGCTAGGTGGCGTGCAACAACAGGGAATGTGTTGGATTTTAAATCTAACACATTCCCTGCTGTTGCGCTAACTGGAGTTGGAATAGTAATTTATACTATTCCTAAATCGAGCGTGCCATCTAGTGCAAGTCGTAGAAACGACTTGCGTTATAAAGGCACGCGTGGTAACAACACGGTTGTTGTAACGACCGCGTTGTTACCTACCGCGATGTAATATGGGGCGTTGTAACGTCACATATTCGAAGAAAACTATACGCCTCATTTGCAGTTTGGGGGAGCTCGACACCCGCCAAAGGTGTTGGCTTTCCCTCCCACTGTATTTAGAGGGACATTTCTTTGAATAATCTCTCATGACTATGAATCGCACATTCACCATGTTCTTCCAGATGTCCTGCATCTGTCCAAATCTAAATCAGGTCCTATATATTTTCTTGATGTTTAGCTTCAAATTTGTCTTGCTAAAATTGTCTTATTTCCAAATGTTTAATTTTGGCAACTGCATTGACGTTCAAATATTGTTGAGTTTATGCAGGGATCTTACTGATCCATCTAATTAGTGAGGGAATTCTCTGCCTCTTAATATATAGTGGCGAGAGACCGAGTCAAGGCTTTGAATATGGAGACGCACCACAGCTGGGCCTTGTGTTTTTCCTGTGCTCTGATTGATTTTTTGTGGGAGGATTCTATTTTCAAGGTTCATGCTCTTGCTTATGATTTCTTTTTGGCTTTTATTCAATTCTATAAAGCAGGTGATTCCTCTTCCTGTTGCATTATAAGCAGTTTCGCAGGTGCCTTTCTAATGGCAATGAATGCCCTGTTGTTCTGCTTTTTCCTTTATTTAGCAAAATAGGATTGTTCTCTGTGATTTCCTCTGGGGACCTTTCAGCTTCCAGCCAGATGGGGTGCCTCTTTTGGAGAAAAATATATTTGTTTTCTGATCTTGTTAAGGCAAACTTTTTTGTTTTGGTTGGCTTTCTCAAAAATGTCTGTTAGTTCTATTGTTCACTTTCCTGCTTGAGTGTTCAGTCGCCATAGTGTGGGATGCATGCTGTCGGGAAAACCATCAGATGTTTCTTGTTCTGTTTTTCAAGTATTGATTGATAATGCTAATAATATATTCTTGCTTCGACCAGAGAGGCAGTCTTCAACTGTACAAGACAAGATTTAGAGAATTTTAGGCCTGATTACCATTAGGGCTACCGGTTTTATGGTATTTATTTTTTGGACATTTCTGTCTGTATTTATCCATATTTCTTTTTTGTCAGCTTTATCTGTATTTATCCATATTCATTATGGGTTTTTATGAAAAAGTAAAGCTGAAACTAGTATATTTACACATTCATTTAACCAATAAAAATGCAGTCATGCTTAAATGTCTGCCAGGTTTCAGTGATGTGAACGCCCGCAGAAGATAAATCACTTATATGAAATATGCAGATTTCAGTATCAGCCTTGTCCATATCTACAGCTGTTTAAGACTCTTTACAAAAAGATCTTTTTTTAACCTCCTTACCTATCAATCCACACAGTTATTGGCCTGCCAGTCATGGCAAAGTGTATTTAGAATCACTCAAAAAACACCCAATTTCCGTTTTATCCACATTTAAAAATACAGACTAGAAATCTTAATCTGTCTGTATTTATCTGTAAAAATCAGTAAAAACAAAAAATAGGGAGCCTTAATTACGATGGCAGACGGACTCCAGTCCGTTGACCATCGTCTCGTGGAGTGGGACCTCCCACCTACAAGGCGGCGATCCCAAAAGGAGTATTAGGATGCGACCGCCACTGTGGCGGTCGCACTTGCCATATTTTACATTGCGATGGATGCTGCTGGCTGCAGCACCCGCCACAATGTAAAAAGGGCAGAATTCACATTTCCCTGCACTACATGGTAGGTATCATGCAGTGCCTGCCACATGGTGCAGTGAAATGTTGGGGGGCACCATAGGTGCCCCGCCACCCTCAAAAGAAAGGGCCTGGGTTGACGGCGGCCCGCTACTGGCCCCCAAAGTCCATCCCCACCAGCCTTTCCATGGCGGGTGAAGCGCCATGGAAAGGCTGGCGGGGATGGACCATCGTAATCCCCAAGGTGGTGCCTAGTAGGCACCGCTGCCATTTCAGAGATTGGGAGGCCTCCGCAGCACGGACGGGCTCAAGGAGCCCGTCGGATGCGTGGCGGTCAGAGTTTCCAACTGCCACAGTCCCGCCCCCCATTATAAAATGGCCTCATATTGGCGGTGAACCCGCCACTGACAGCCTGTCGTGGCGGGTCCACCGCCATCTTCGCCCCTCAGCTGCTTAACGCACCCCATGAGACACCCGCCCCCTATGCGCGACAGGTGATGAGCATCTTTTTTATCCAAGGCGCAGACAGCTATTAAGCTTAACGTTCTCAAAGAACCCTAACACAATTCCCTATCACTCACAACTAGCGAATCTTATATGTGACTGGCTAGCAGATGGAGGGATTACAAACATCAGTGGTATGTCAGTTTTGTAAGGACTTTCTTTCAGGTAATCCATGAACTGTTTCCATATTTTCCCAAATGTACTTTCCTCCCCCAGAAGTTGCATGCTACCTCTTTAAATGCCAATAAAGACCACAACCGTACCGTCCATTTTTTTTTTTTTACCGTTCTAGAATCATTTGAGTGGAGGTATTTTTCTATCTGATGACAATTACTTATGTAGCAGCTAATTACATATTCATAATCATAGTCATCCCTACCAGAGATAGTGGCTCTAGCCTCAAGATTATTGTCACTGGATCACATGGAACCAGGCATCCCAAGGTCCTCCTTAACTGACTAACACATCCTTATAAAATGACTGGGCAAAACCACCAGATATGCAATTCGCCCTCCTGCATCCCACATTTGCTTCAACACGCTCCCTGCTCTGTAGGCAACATCTGCTTCAGTTTGTTCGGAGATGGATACCAGTGGAACATTTTCTCATATGACATTTAGTTCCTTGTTTTGAATATTGTAAACCAATTTGGGGATATCTTCCCATAATCTTTGCACCTAAACAGTGAAATGTTGGTATCTAATATGTGTCCCATATTCTAATATACCTCCACCGATGCTGCATGCAAGGTAAGAGGCTCCTTCAGGGAATAACATCACTTGAGACACATAGACATGGTAACATTCGGTATGGGTGATGGTTATGTTTCTTTATGGAAGTTAAGAAGACAAGTATGATCCTTTTTTCACATAATTCCATATCAAATATGTATTAATTTGTACAAACTGATTGACGTTTCTCCTGCAGTGTTTTTTAAATGCATTTTGTAATTTTGTAGTGATGTGAGGTAGTTGTATTTTGTTTGTTGATTTTAAACTATGTATATGTGATATGTATTTTGTAGCCCTGAAAAGTTCCTTAGAACGTCGAAAAGAGTTGGCTACAGTGAAAATAAGTTTTTGAGAAGATTTTTGAATAAAGAAAGAACCTTTCAAAAACAATCCTAGTGAGTCTTGGAATAATGTGATGATATACTTATTGATGTTTTGCTCATCTGATAGGATTACAGATATGATTTGAAAATTTAGTTTTGCAAGAAAAAGCTTTGGTTGTGGAGTCATCTGTGCTATTATTGTGACTGTGGACTTTGTCCGATATGGGAGTATATGGTGGCTGGTCTCCCCGACTCGTGCACCAATGTCTGTTTGTTGTCTTATTGTGTATCCACCAATATGATAAACTGCAACAGATTTGTGCCCCAGCCATCAACTTTGTAACTCATTTATGGTAACATTCATCTCGAGTGTTGCCAATCTCCCCAGCCAAAAATAAAAAGGAGCCATTTCTGTAGCTCTCCCTTAATTAATCTTCGTTGACTAGTTGGGTAATTAGCTCTTTAGATATTTTTAGCATTGAGGTGATATATTACACAGTGGTGGTCTTCACTGTGTAGTTCTCGTTATGTCAGAGTTTCCATAGAAATCAAATTTTAATTTTGCTAATAACTTGGGCACAGTTTGATGAATCTTCAGAACACGTAAAAATAATTTCATCCATTTCAGCCCATGGATGAAATACTTATTGATGTTTTGCTGATTTGCTAAGGATTACAGATATAATTTGATAATTTTGTTTTAGGGAGAAAAAGCTTTGGGTGCTGAGTCATCTGTGCTATCATTGTGACTGTGGACTTTGTCCGATATGGGAGTATATGCTGGCTTGTCTCCCAGACTTGTGCACCAATTTCTGTTTGTTGTCTAATTGTGTATCCACTAATATGATAAAGTGTGAAAATAATGTGGCCCAGCCATTACCTTTGTAAATCATTTATAGTAATATTAGCTTGAATGTTGCCCATCTCCCCGGCCAAAAATAAATACTAGGAGCCATTTCTGTAGCTCTCCATTAATTAATTTTCATTGGCTGTTTGGGTAATTATCTCCATAGATTTCTTTAGCATTGAGGTGATATATTACATAGTGACGGTCTTCACTGTGTAGTTTGCTTACAACAGACGACGCGCTCAAGTCCATGAAGAGCATCCACTCCATAAACTTTTAAAAAAAATATAGAAACATCTAAATACATTTTCCTAACTATTACCACTTTAATAAAGTGGTAATATGTAGGGAACAACGACAACAAAATCTACTACTTACCTACATCGAAGGCTGAGAATGCAACTAAAGTACGGTGAGAATTCCATGGCTGCTTTATACGTTTTGTAAAAATAGCCATTAGTCAATAATATACTGCCTTATCAGACAGTACAGCGGTATGCTGTGGCACAATATATAACTAAGGCCCACATGCATCAAAACAAAAACCGGTCGCAAACGGGCAGATTCTCAGAATCTGACCCTTTGCTCCCGGTATTTTAGCATTTGGGATGCATCATCCCAAATGCAAAAATAGCAAAATAAGGAATCTCTAAATTGCGATTCCTTAAATTGCGATTGCATTTAAGGAATCTCAAATTGAGATTCCTTAAATGCAATGCATGAAAGTAAAAATATTAGCGATTTCGCTAATAGGGGGAGCAAATTACCATGAAGTTGAACTTCATGGTAATTTGCAAAAACATTGAAAAATGCACTTAAGTGCTTTTTTCAAAGTTCCATTTTACACACACACATGCCCTTGGGGCACGTGTGTTTGCAAGATGTACTCATATGCAGATTTCAGGGGTGCAACAGGGTGTCCTTTTGACACCCTGGCACCCTTGAAATTGCATGAGCAATTTGCGATTCTCTAATTGAGAATGGCAAATTAAGAAAGTCTTCCCATCCAGTCCTATGGGCCTCTAGGCCCATAGGAATGAATGGGGAGGTAATTCCTTAATTGCAACTCGCAATTTGCAAGTAGCAATTAAGGAATGTTTAGGAATCCCTATTTTGTAAGCGATTTCTACATGCATAGCCTTTTGCTATTCCTTATTAGCGAATCCTTATTTTTCGCTAATAAGGAATCGCAAATGGCATTGTTGATGCATGTGCCAGTAAGTATTTTCGTACTGATAATTTTAACACTACTTAAACTATTTACACCTACTACCAAAAATAGCCATTTACACTCCGTAATTTATATTCCTGCCACAATATATCTACATCCGTTCACCCACTTTCATGTTACGTCTGTTTAAACCACCACACTCTAGAGACTACACATTTTACTCAGCAGCTCACAAGTCTAATGCTCAAATTGATCACTTTCTCACGTCCCCCGCCCTTACGGCCTGTGTCAGAGAGGCGAGCCTAGAACCTCCATCTTTGAATGATTATGCCTAGATCGCATTAACGATACGGATGAAAATCGCACAATCCTAGTCCTCACTATGGCGCCTATGAGACGCTTTGCTTCAATCCACACAGACTGTAGCGGCAATTCGCAGAGGGGGCTTCCTCCGTCATAACGACATCGAAGAGACTTGTCTCTCCTCACTGTGGGAGGCGCTTAAACTCGTACTTAGGGGCGCGCTGATCGCTATTGCGGTGGAAGAAAAAAGGTTTTGCCGGGAGAAGAGACAGTAGCTTGAGCAAGCAGTCCCCAAACTAGAGTAGATCCACAATCACACAGGGGCTCCAAAGGTCTGGAGGGAACTTGAGAAGCAGAGGCTTCTCCTAAGGCATCTTGACTTGGACTGGGTGGAATACGCCCTTTTAAGACTCGGACATACATTTCATTTAAGTGGGGAATAAGGCGGCCGCATGATGGCACATAGACTACGTGGCAAGACAATGTTTAGGTCGGTAGGCTCTGTTTGCACGTTCACAGAAGTCCAAATGGATCCAGAGAAAGCTGAGGATTTTAAAGATTTCTATAGCGACCTGTATGCTGGCATAGATCCCCCGACTGGAAATGCTGAAGCTTATCTGCGAGAGATCCCTTTGACAGTCCTCCCATCGGACCTTGCGTCCCAGCCCGCTCAACACATACGACTCGACGAGGTAGTTGCGGCTATTGCGTGCCTCAAACCCCCTAACATGCCGGGCCTGGATGGCTATACCACCCTATTCTATAAAACTTTCTGTCAAGAACTAGTCCCCCTACTGACTTGGTTGTTTAATTCCTTCTTAGATTCCGGCTGTCCTACAGACACCTTGATGGAGGCTTCCATCTCGGTGATTCTCAAGCCACAGAAAGATCCCAAGGATGCGAGGCCTATAGGCCAATCTCCTTGCTCAATACAGATGCTAAACTCTTTGCAGGCATTCTGGCAGCAGGACTAAACCCTATTATACCGGGCCTGATAGACCCCGATCAATCGGGCTTTGTCCCAGCATGACAATGTGGGGATAATACAAAACGTCTCCTTCATCTCACTGGCCTTATCCAGCGATTCCGGAGGGAGGCCATCCTCCTCGCCATTGACGCAGAAAAGGCGTTTGATAGCGTTCACTGGCCCTACTTACTTGCCACTGTCCGCCGGTTTGGTTGTGGGGATAGATTTATAGCTTGGATACGCTGCATATATATTGCTCCCAGGGCATCAGTTCGGGCCAAGAGGACTTCCTCCTCAATGTTCCCAACTCCAGGGCGAACCCGTCAGGGCTGTCACCTCTCCCCGCTCCTTTTTGAGCTTTACATGGAGTCCATGGTGCAGAGAGTCAGGGATAACCCTCGAGTCACTGGGATGCACCTAGGGGTCGACACACATACGATTAGCCTAAATGCTGATGATATTATGCTGTCCCTGACAAACCAGTCAACCTCGCTTCCATCCCTGCTGGAGGAAATGAGTGTTTACCGAAGTCTCAGGGTTCAAAGTCAACCTTCAAAAATCCCAGATATTGAATCTTTCAGTTACTCAGCCCCTGATAGTTACACTACAAGCACAGTTTCCCTTTGTGTGGGCAGCAGAGGCTATACCAGAACTAGGCATCTCACTGGCCTCCACTCCAGCGAGGACACTGGCAGCCAACTATGGCCCCCTGATCCCAATAGGACACTTTCTGCCGGGCTGTCATGGCCTGGCTGCATTGCGGTGGTTAAAATGACAATACTCCTACGCATCCTTTTCATTTTCCAGACCATAGCACTAACTCCATCGCCAGCGATCTTCCGTAACCTACAACTCGCCATCAACCGTTTCATCTGGAACGTCAAGAAACCGTGTTTCCACCAGCAACTTATCCGCCCCAAAATAGAGGGATGCCTAGCACTCCCCCTGATTCCACGATACTTCCAGGCCGCATACCTGCGTTATGTCGTGTAATGGAACCGGCCGCTCTCAGAAAAACACTGGTCTTTTAAGGACCAGACGATTGCTGGAGCTAATATTTGTAGGGTGATCTGGCTGCCCCGTAAGTATAGGGCCTGGGGGCTATACTAGTCTCCAGTGACGCTACACTATTCCACTCTACTTCACTGTACCTCCTTCCACTCTACACCACTCTAATGTATGCTAGTCCACTGTATGCCACTCCGCTCTAAGCCACTATGCTGTACCCTATTACACTTTAAACGACTCCACTGTACCACACCACACTCCACTCAACGCCACTCCACTCTACCACACTCCAATGTATGCTATTTCACTCTACCACACTCCATTCTATGCTATTGCTCTATACGCAACTCCAATCTATGCCACTCCACTGTACGCCACTCCACTCTATCCCACTCCACTTTATGCCAATCCACGCTATGATGTTCCAATCTGCACCAGTCCAGTCTATGCCGCTCCACTGTACCCCCTTCACTCTATGCTACTCCACTCTACGCTATTCCACTGTATGCTACTCTACTCTATGCTATTCCACTCTACGCCATGCCACTTTACGCTATTCAACTGAATGCTATTCCACTGTACGCCACTACACTCTACCTCACTCCACTCCACGCCACTACATTATACACTATTTCATCATTTCATCTTTTCTTGCCTACCGTACCCAGACAGTGAAGTTGGGTAACTTCTATTCTCCTGTCTCTGCACTCCCCTGTGGAGTCCCACAGGGCTCCTCTCTAAGTCCAACACTATTTAATATCTATGTAGCAGACTTAGCGAGGGTAATAAAGGCCCATGGGCTGCGACTTACATCCTACGCAGATGACACCCAACTGGTTCGGGCAATACACAAGGACGGCCCAGCGGTGGCAGCTAATTTCCAAAGCGCCATGCTTGCTGTCAGTACCTGGATGTCCTCCAACTGTCTGAGGCTTAACTCAGACAAAACCGAGGTCATGACCTTTGGTAATCTCTCCCCGGTTTGGTCTTCTGCCTGGTGGCCTGACCAGCTGGGCTCTCCTCCTGTCCCAGTTGATAAGGCCAGAAACCTGGGAGTCATTTTTGACAGCAAGCTGTCATTCAACCTTCATGTCAACAAGGTTGTGTCATCTGCGTTCTTTATTTTAAAGAAAATTAGGAAAATACTGCCTTACCTTCCCACCTCAGCTGGGAAGACCCTGGTCTCTACCCTAGTGTTTTCCAAAATCGATTATGGGAACGCCCTCTTCCTTAATACTCAGAAACTCGTTCTATCTAAGTTGCAGTCCATACAAAATGCTGCTGCAAGAATTCTTCTTGACATCCCCCGCCGCCAGCCAACTACTCCAGCCATTCGTCACCTGCATTGGCTAAGAGTAGAGGGCCGCATTAAATTCAAGGCCCTCTGCATTGCCTATAAGGCAGTGCATGGCGTCGGTCCAACGTTTCTGATTGAAGCATTCCAGTTGTATAGCCCCAAGAGACAGCTGAGATCCGCCAACTCCTGCCTGCTTCCGTTACCTCGCACCAGAACGGCTACCTGGGGAGACAGGCGCTTCCTGGTTGCCACACCTAAACTCTGGAACCTTTTGCCACTCACCATAAATACTGCCCCCAATTTGATAAGCTTTCATAGGCTCTTAAAGACATGGCTGTTCAATCAGTAATCCTGCGGCTTGGACTCTCGTTTTTGTCACATGCGCCGAGACACCTTCGGGTATTTGTTTGCGCAATAAAAATCGCGAAATAAATAAATAAATAAATAAATATTCCACTCTACGCCACTCAACTCCACACCAAAGCACTCTGTGCCACTCCATTTTATGCTATAACATTGTACGTCACTTCACTCTACACCACTCCAGTCTATACCTCTCTATGTTTGTTGTGTTAATAAATTCATAAAGCGCTCAAATACCTGGGAGTGTCTTGGCATTGCCTCAGCATAGCATACGTGGAAGTAAAGACATGTATTAATTGTTAAAAAGCCAAGTTTTCAACAACTTTCTGAAAAACAGTAAAGAAGCACTGACTTTGATAGAGAGCGTTAAGGTATTCCAGAGTTTGGAGGCTCCTGAGCAAAACAGCTGCAGTCTCATTTCTGCCTTTTAAATCTGGGGATGGTGATCAGAAAAGATCATTTTGAGTGTATGTTCCTTCTGGGTGCATACCAGGTTAAAGAGTGTTTGAGGTGACTGGGGCCTGAGTTGTGAAGAGCTTTAAAGGTAAGACAGAGAGCTTTGAATTTGATGTGCTTTCCTACTGGTAGCCCCTGAAGCCCTTCTCTACTGCATGTCACTCCACTCTGCGCTATTCCACTGTATGCAACTCCACTCTACAACACTTCACTCTACTCTATGCCACTCCATTCTGCAGTACTCCACTGTACGATATTCCCCTGCACTCCACTATGCTCTACCGCAGCCCACTCCACCTGACCCCACTCTGCGCTACTCCACTCTACGTATAAAGTTCTACACTATACCACTATATGCCACTAAACTCTTCCCCACTCCACTCAACAACACTCCACTTTCTGCTAATCCACTCTACACCACTCCATTCTACACCACTCCAGTCTTTGGCAATCCAGTCTACACCACTCCACTGTAAACAACTCCACTGTATGCCACTTCACTCTACGTTATACCACTGTACGCTATTCCACTCTTCGGCACTCCACTCTACATCACTCCACTGTAGCACACCCCACTCTACGACACGCCACTCTGCACTACTCCACTGTCTGCTATTTCACTATAAGCCTCTTTACTGTACGCCACTCCAGTCTATGCCACTCCAGTCTGTGCCACTCCACTGTATTCTATTCCACGATATGCAACTGCAGTGCACACAACTCTACGCCATGCCACTCGCCTCTTTACTGTACTTCACTCCACTCTATCCAACTCCACTTTAGCCCACTCCATTTTACGCAAATCTACGCTATGCTGTTCCAATCTACACCAGTCCAGTCTATGCCACTCCACTTTACGGCACTCCACTCTAAGCCACTCCACTCCATGTCATTCCACTCTACACTTTTCCACTCTACACCACTCGACTCTATGCCACTCCACTGTACGCCACTCCAATATACGCTATTCCACTTGAAGCCACTCCACTCTACACTACTCCACTGAATGCTATTCCACTGCATGCCACTCCACTCCACTCCACTCTACCTCAGTCCACTCTATGCCACTACATTCTGCACTATTCCACTCTACGCCACCCCACTCTACACCAAAGTACTCTATGGCAAACCATTATATGCTATAACACTGTACGCCTCTTCACTCTATGCCACTCCAGTCTACGCTATTCCACTGTAGGCAACTCCACTCTACAGCAATTCGCGCTACATTATGCCACTCCACTATATGCTATTCCCCTGAACCACTACGTTCTTCGCTACTCCACTCTATGTCATATATTCTACACTATACCGCTATATGCCACTAAACTCTTCCAACTCCACTCAACAACACTCCACTTTCTGCCACTCCACTCTATACCACTCCATTCTCCACCACTCCAGTCTTTGGCACTCCAGTTTACACCCCTCCACTGTAGACAACTCCACTGTATGCCACTTCACTCTATGCTACACCACTGTACGCTATTCCACTCTTTGGCACTCCACTCTACGTCACTCCACTGTAGCACACCCCACTCTACGACACTCCACTTTGCACTACTCCACTGTTCGCTATTCCACTCTAAGCCTCTTTATTGTATGCCACTCCAGTCTATGCCACTCCACTGTATGCTATTCTACGATATGAAACTGCAGTGCACACAACTCTACGCCATGCCACTCGACTCTACGCCATTCCACTGTCTGCCACTCCACTCCATCCCACTCCACTTTAGCCCACTCCATTTTGCGTGAATCCATGCTATGCTGTTCCAATCTACACCAGTCCAGTCTATGCCACTCCACTGTACGCCACTCCAATATACGCTATTCCACTTTAAGCCACTCCATTCTACAATACTCTACTGTATGCTATTCCACTGTTTGCCACTCCACTCCACTCTACCTCACTCCACTCTATGCCACTACATTCTGCACTATTCCACTCTATGCCACGCCACTCTACACCAAAGCGCTCTATGGCACTCCATTATATGCTGTAACACTGTACGCCTCTTAACTCTATGCCACTCCAGTCTACGCTATTCCACTGTAGGCAACTCCACTCTATAGCACTTCGCTCTACTCTATGCCACTCTACTATATGCTATTCCCATGCACTCCACTACGCTCTTCGCTACTCCACTCTATGTCATATATTCTACGCTATACCACTGTATGCCACTAAACTCTACCCCACTCTACTCTACAACACGCCACTTTATGTTATTCCACTGTACTCTAAGCCCCTCCAGTCTTTGAATACTCCAGTCTATGCCACTCCACCGTAGACAACTAAACTTCTATGCCACTTCACTCTGTGCTATTCCACTGTATGCTATTCCACCCTATGGCACCCCACTCTATGCCCCCCCACTGTATGTTATTCCACTGTACGCCACACCACTGTACCACACACCACTCTACGACACTCCACTGCACACCACTCCACTGTTCGCTATTCCACTCTACCCCACTCAACTGTCCGCCACTCCAGTCAATGCCACTACACTGTATGCAATTCCACTATATGCAACTGCCTTATACACAACTCTACGCCACTCTACTTTACGCTATTCCACTGCATCCCACTCCACGTCACTCCACACTATTCCACTATATGCCACTTGACTCAACACCATTCCACTGTTCACCACTCCACTATGTACTATTCAACTTAGGCCACTCCACTCTATACTACTCCACTGTACACTATTACACTGTATGCCACAACACTCTACCTCACTGCACTGCACTCTTCACTATTCCACTCTGCTCTACAACAAAAAAACTGTACGCCACTGCACTCTATGCCACTCCAGACTATGCCTCTCCATTGCGTGCCACTCCATTCTAAGCGATTCCACTGTACTCAACTCCACTCTACACCACTTCACTCTACTCTATTCCACTCAATGCCACTCCACTCTATGCTACTCCATTGTACACTATTCCACTACATGCCACTACACTCTACGCTACAGCACTCTAAAGCTACTCAACTTTATGCTATTCCACTGTACACCACTCCACACCATTCTTTGCAGTACCACTGTATGCCACTCACTCTACCTCACTCCAATCTGCAACACTCCACATTATTCTATACCACTCCACTCTAGACCACTCCACTGTAGACAACTCAACTCTATGCCACTTCATTCTACATTATTCCACTCTGTGGATCTCCACTCTAAGTCACACCACTGTACGCTATTCCACTGTACCACATTCCACTCTTCAACACTCCACTCTACACCACTCCACTGTATGCTATTCCAAACTACGCCACTTCACTGTATGCAACTCCAGTCTACCCCACTCCACTCTACGTCACTTCACTTCAAGCTACTCCACTATACACAACTGCAGTCTATGCCACTCCACTCTACGTCACTCCACTCTATGCCACACCTCTATGCCAATCCTCTACGCTATTTCACTCTACACCACTCCTCTCTAACCCACTCCATTTTGCGCTTATCCATTCTACGATGTTCCACTGTATGCCCCTCCACTTTACTAGACTCTGCGCTACTCCACTATACATTATTCCACTTTACCCCACTCAACTTCATGCTATTCCACTGTACACCACTCCACTCTAGCTCACTCCACTCTACTTCACTCCACTCTATCCCACTCCACTCTTTAATACTCCACTCTAGCACTACACTCTACACTATTCCACTCTATGCCACTCCACTGTACACCACTACACTCTACGCCACTTCAATCTATGCCACTCCACAATACACTATTCCATGGTACACCTCTCTACTCTACCTCACTCCATTCTATCTATCCGAATACACTCTACAACACTCCACTGTACGCTATTCCACTCCATGCCACTCCACTCTAAGCTACTCCAGTCTACGCTCTTCCATTGTATGCCTCTCCACTCTATCCTATTCTCCAATCAATGCTATTTCACTGTATGCAATGCCCCTCTACGCTATTCCACTCTACACCACTCCACGCTACACTATTCCAGTGTACACCACTACACTGTACCTCACTTCACTCTATGCCACTCTACTTTATGCTATTCCACTCTACGCCACTCCACTCTATGCCACTCAACTGTATGCAATGCCCCTCTACGCTATTCCACTCTACACCACTCCACGCTACACTATTCCAGTGTACACCACTACACTGTACCTCACTTCACTCTATGCCACACCAGTCTACGCTATTCCACTCTGCACAACTCCACTGTACTCCATTCAATTCAATGCCACTTCACACCACTACACTGTACCTCACACAATGGTACAGTGTGTCAATGTGAATCTACACCACTCTACTTTACTCTGTGCTACTGTACAATACTGTACTCCACTCAGTGACACTCTACCAACTCCCTCTATGCTGCTCCACCACAATTTACTATACTCTACACTATGAGACACTACTCCTCTATACTCCACTGTACTCCACTACTTCACTCTATGCCACTCCACTGTACACTACCGAATGCCACTCAACTCTCACAGGTGAGGGCACCAACTGGTGTAGAGAACGAGCCAGTCATTCATTCTTCTCTTAATTTGGTGGGGGGCATCAAAAGAGTAGTTGTTGGAGGTCTGCCGCACTATGTTAAGAGATATTCTTGGATCAGAATTAAAACCCATGGCGGAATGCCTTGTTCAGAATTAATTCTGGATGAGGGTTGGCCAAAAGCTGTCAAACTCAATGCATAACCCTGCTTATAGCCAAAGATCACCTCTTCAACTACACCACTCCACTGTAGACCACACCAATCTATGCCACTTCACTCTACGCTATACCACTGTACGCTATTCCACTCTTTGGCACTCCCCTCTACGTCACTCCACTGTAGCACACCCCACGCTACGACAATCCACTCTGCACCACTCCACTGTCCTCCTCCGGGGGTGAATCCTGCGCTCTATAAATCCCTCATTCATTTATTCGCTATTCCACTCTAAGCCACTTCACTGTATGCCACTCCAGTCTATACCACTCCAATGTATGATATCACAATATATGCAACTGCAGTGTACACAACTGTGCGCCACTCCACGTCACTTAACTCTATGCTATTCCACTGTACGCCACTCAACTCAACTCCACGCCATTCCACTGTAGGCCATTTCACTCTATTCCACTCCACTTTAGCCCACTCCACTTTACGCGAATCCATGCTATGCTGTTCCAATCTACACCAGTCCAGTCTATGCCACTCCACTTTACGGCACTCCACTCTAAGCCACTCCACTCCATGTCATTCCACTCTACACTTTTCCACTCTACACCACTCGACTCTATGCCACTCCACTGTACGCCACTCCAATATACGCTATTCCACTTGAAGCCACTCCACTCTACAATACTCCACTGAATGCTATTCCACTGCATGCCACTCCACTCCACTCCACTCTACCTCAGTCCACTCTATGCCACTACATTCTGCACTATTCCACTCTACGCCACCCCACTCTACACCAAAGTACTCTATGGCAAACCATTATATGCTATAACACTGTACGCCTCTTCACTCTATGCCACTCCAGTCTACGCTATTCCACTGTAGGCAACTCCACTCTACAGCAATTCGCGCTACATTATGCCACTCCACTATATGCTATTCCCCTGAACCACTACGTTCTTCGCTACTCCACTCTATGTCATATATTCTACACTATACCGCTATATGCCACTAAACTCTTCCAACTCCACTCAACAACACTCCACTTTCTGCCACTCCACTCTATACCACTCCATTCTCCACCACTCCAGTCTTTGGCACTCCAGTTTACACCCCTCCACTGTAGACAACTCCACTGTATGCCACTTCACTCTATGCTACACCACTGTACGCTATTCCACTCTTTGGCACTCCACTCTACGTCACTCCACTGTAGCACACCCCACTCTACGACACTCCACTTTGCACTACTCCACTGTTCGCTATTCCACTCTAAGCCTCTTTATTGTATGCCACTCCAGTCTATGCCACTCCACTGTATGCTATTCTACGATATGAAACTGCAGTGCACACAACTCTACGCCATGCCACTCGACTCTACGCCATTCCACTGTCTGCCACTCCACTCCATCCCACTCCACTTTAGCCCACTCCATTTTGCGTGAATCCATGCTATGCTGTTCCAATCTACACCAGTCCAGTCTATGCCACTCCACTGTACGCCACTCCAATATACGCTATTCCACTTTAAGCCACTCCATTCTACAATACTCTACTGTATGCTATTCCACTGTTTGCCACTCCACTCCACTCTACCTCACTCCACTCTATGCCACTACATTCTGCACTATTCCACTCTATGCCACGCCACTCTACACCAAAGCGCTCTATGGCACTCCATTATATGCTGTAACACTGTACGCCTCTTAACTCTATGCCACTCCAGTCTACGCTATTCCACTGTAGGCAACTCCACTCTATAGCACTTCGCTCTACTCTATGCCACTCTACTATATGCTATTCCCATGCACTCCACTACGCTCTTCGCTACTCCACTCTATGTCATATATTCTACGCTATACCACTGTATGCCACTAAACTCTACCCCACTCTACTCTACAACACGCCACTTTATGTTATTCCACTGTACTCTAAGCCCCTCCAGTCTTTGAATACTCCAGTCTATGCCACTCCACCGTAGACAACTAAACTTCTATGCCACTTCACTCTGTGCTATTCCACTGTATGCTATTCCACCCTATGGCACCCCACTCTATGCCCCCCCACTGTATGTTATTCCACTGTACGCCACACCACTGTACCACACACCACTCTACGACACTCCACTGCACACCACTCCACTGTTCGCTATTCCACTCTACCCCACTCAACTGTCCGCCACTCCAGTCAATGCCACTACACTGTATGCAATTCCACTATATGCAACTGCCTTATACACAACTCTACGCCACTCTACTTTACGCTATTCCACTGCATCCCACTCCACGTCACTCCACACTATTCCACTATATGCCACTTGACTCAACACCATTCCACTGTTCACCACTCCACTATGTACTATTCAACTTAGGCCACTCCACTCTATACTACTCCACTGTACACTATTACACTGTATGCCACAACACTCTACCTCACTGCACTGCACTCTTCACTATTCCACTCTGCTCTACAACAAAAAAACTGTACGCCACTGCACTCTATGCCACTCCAGACTATGCCTCTCCATTGCGTGCCACTCCATTCTAAGCGATTCCACTGTACTCAACTCCACTCTACACCACTTCACTCTACTCTATTCCACTCAATGCCACTCCACTCTATGCTACTCCATTGTACACTATTCCACTACATGCCACTACACTCTACGCTACAGCACTCTAAAGCTACTCAACTTTATGCTATTCCACTGTACACCACTCCACACCATTCTTTGCAGTACCACTGTATGCCACTCACTCTACCTCACTCCAATCTGCAACACTCCACATTATTCTATACCACTCCACTCTAGACCACTCCACTGTAGACAACTCAACTCTATGCCACTTCATTCTACATTATTCCACTCTGTGGATCTCCACTCTAAGTCACACCACTGTACGCTATTCCACTGTACCACATTCCACTCTTCAACACTCCACTCTACACCACTCCACTGTATGCTATTCCAAACTACGCCACTTCACTGTATGCAACTCCAGTCTACCCCACTCCACTCTACGTCACTTCACTTCAAGCTACTCCACTATACACAACTGCAGTCTATGCCACTCCACTCTACGTCACTCCACTCTATGCCACACCTCTATGCCAATCCTCTACGCTATTTCACTCTACACCACTCCTCTCTAACCCACTCCATTTTGCGCTTATCCATTCTACGATGTTCCACTGTATGCCCCTCCACTTTACTAGACTCTGCGCTACTCCACTATACATTATTCCACTTTACCCCACTCAACTTCATGCTATTCCACTGTACACCACTCCACTCTAGCTCACTCCACTCTACTTCACTCCACTCTATCCCACTCCACTCTTTAATACTCCACTCTAGCACTACACTCTACACTATTCCACTCTATGCCACTCCACTGTACACCACTACACTCTACGCCACTTCAATCTATGCCACTCCACAATACACTATTCCATGGTACACCTCTCTACTCTACCTCACTCCATTCTATCTATCCGAATACACTCTACAACACTCCACTGTACGCTATTCCACTCCATGCCACTCCACTCTAAGCTACTCCAGTCTACGCTCTTCCATTGTATGCCTCTCCACTCTATCCTATTCTCCAATCAATGCTATTTCACTGTATGCAATGCCCCTCTACGCTATTCCACTCTACACCACTCCACGCTACACTATTCCAGTGTACACCACTACACTGTACCTCACTTCACTCTATGCCACTCTACTTTATGCTATTCCACTCTACGCCACTCCACTCTATGCCACTCAACTGTATGCAATGCCCCTCTACGCTATTCCACTCTACACCACTCCACGCTACACTATTCCAGTGTACACCACTACACTGTACCTCACTTCACTCTATGCCACACCAGTCTACGCTATTCCACTCTGCACAACTCCACTGTACTCCATTCAATTCAATGCCACTTCACACCACTACACTGTACCTCACACAATGGTACAGTGTGTCAATGTGAATCTACACCACTCTACTTTACTCTGTGCTACTGTACAATACTGTACTCCACTCAGTGACACTCTACCAACTCCCTCTATGCTGCTCCACCACAATTTACTATACTCTACACTATGAGACACTACTCCTCTATACTCCACTGTACTCCACTACTTCACTCTATGCCACTCCACTGTATACTACCGAATGCCACTCAACTCTCACAGGTGAGGGCACCAACTGGTGTAGAGAACGAGCCAGTCATTCATTCTTCTCTTAATTTGGTGGGGGGCATCAAAAGAGTAGTTGTTGGAGGTCTGCCGCACTATGTTAAGAGATATTCTTGGATCAGAATTAAAACCCATGGCGGAATGCCTTGTTCAGAATTAATTCTGGATGAGGGTTGGCCAAAAGCTGTCAAACTCAATGCATAACCCTGCTTATAGCCAAAGATCACCTCTTCAACTACACCACTCCACTGTAGACCACACCAATCTATGCCACTTCACTCTACGCTATACCACTGTACGCTATTCCACTCTTTGGCACTCCCCTCTACGTCACTCCACTGTAGCACACCCCACGCTACGACAATCCACTCTGCACCACTCCACTGTCCTCCTCCGGGGGTGAATCCTGCGCTCTATAAATCCCTCATTCATTTATTCGCTATTCCACTCTAAGCCACTTCACTGTATGCCACTCCAGTCTATACCACTCCAATGTATGATATCACAATATATGCAACTGCAGTGTACACAACTGTGCGCCACTCCACGTCACTTAACTCTATGCTATTCCACTGTACGCCACTCAACTCCACGCCATTCCACTGTAGGCCATTTCACTCTATTCCACTCCACTTTAGCCCACTCCACTTTACGCGAATCCATGCTATGCTGTTCCAATCTACACCAGTCCAGTCTATGCCACTCCACTGTACGGCACTCCAGTCTATGCCAGTGCACTCCATGTCATTCCACTCTACACTTTTCCACTCTACACCACTCAACTCCATGCCACTCCACTAGTCGCTATTCCACTTTAAGCCACCCCACTCTACACTACTCCACTGTATGCTATTCCACTGTACGCCAATCCACTCTAGCTCACTCCACTCTATGCCACTACGTTGTACACTATTCCACTCTACGCCACTCCACTCGACACCAAAGCACTCTATGGCACTCCATTATATGCTATAACCCTGTATGCCACTTCACTGTATGCCACTCTACTGCATGCCACTCCACTCTACGCAATTCCACTGTAAGCAACTCCACTCTACACCACTTTGCTCTACTATGTGCCACTCCACTATATGCTATTCCCCTCCACTCCACTACGCTCTTCTCTACTCCACTCCACCTTTTGAATATGCCCCTTCACCCTGCTGTTGAGAGGGCCTCTCCTTTGCAGAGGAGCCCATCTCCAATGGGGATCAAAGGCTTAAGGACATTCATAGTAATAGCTGTATGTGTCCATCCACAAGAGAGCCCGCCTCCAGGCTTCAGGACTATAGATGATGCGCTGCCCCCTCCACTGTCTATAGTGTCGCAAACAAGAGAGCAATCAGACAATACAAGAAGTCTAATTTCTGCAGCCAGTTTAGTTTAGTCTAGTTTCTGCAGATCTCTAGCAAGGCTGGTGCACCTGCAATATCAGCTAACAGGGAATTCATAGCGCTCACCCCCAACCCCCATCCGGCTGCATTCCCTTATGTTTTAGCTCAATTGGTCATGCCTTGCCTGCCCCGGGATGTAGTAGAATACCAGGTTGACCTCCGAAAGTAGGTTTTACACTGGCTATGTATGTACAGGAGCTGCCAGACATCAAGGTGCAAGGATATACTTCTTGTTTGGACAATTGGTTGGATTGATCAGTCACAGAAAGATACAGAGGGAGTCCATTGTTATAAATGTTGAGAATTCTAATTGCCCTTGAAATGTGTTGTCCTTCCCTAGAAGCTGGATACATTTGAACAGTAGGATTCATGTATTGTCACTGGGTTGTTTTTTTTAAACTGCAATTTTCAGGGGCCTGCCTTGCCATTCTCATTCCAACTCGATTCATTTTCTACACCCTTGTGATACCAGCAATGCCCTGAGTAACATGATTCTAATTTCCAATCAATTCCATGCTTTAGCAGATCTAAATACTTGTGGTTGAGGCCCATTTATTTTTGTTGTTAGTGAAGATATTGGGCTTACCCTCTTCTCCACAACACCAGGCTCCCTCTGCGTCCAAACACCTGCCTACGTCACTTATCATTCTCTTTCCATATTAAGTTGGAATGTGGTAGGGATTGGGCATTAATTACAGGAACATGAGAGGATTTTTAAATTGACATCAACCTTTTCTAGGAAACTTGGTAACTTGATCAGCTGTCTCATGAAGGTTATGTTTGTTACTCAGTCCATGCGACCCGCTCCTCTGCGGGCCGAGCAAAAGGTGGACTTTCTATTTGGGTTAAAGTCACTTTGAAGATGGATCTGAAGGTGATCCGCGCTGTCCATCGATCCTTTCCAATGTATCTTTATTAAAGGGAGTGACAACCTGAGCTTTTACTTGACAAATGTTTACAACAGTTACTTCAGTAATAGTGCTGCCCAATTTACCTACCATTTATGGACCTATCAACAGCATTTGAAAGTGTGAACCATAGTAAGTTATGGGGGGTGTTGTTGGACATGCGCAGGATGTTGCCCTGTCCATGTTCTGCATCTCTTGAATGAGCATCTGGGGTCAAGGGTGCGGTTCGGTCAGGAGGAGGACCTCACAGAGTCCCTCTCCATTTAGTATTGAGGGAGGGGTTCGGCATGGTTGTACAAAGGCATCAGTGCTGTTCATATTGTAAATTAATAACTTGACCGTATTTCTTGTGAAGGCCATTAATGATGTGCCAAAGATAGGCAGCGTGGCCCTGCCTGCATTACTTTATGCAGATGATGCGATGCTCATGTCTTGCACACCCTTTGCCCTAAGGAGGTTGGTGGACTCTGTTGTTGAATTCAAGACTAATCTGAATCTGACCTCTAATTTAAGCAAATTACACATTATGGCATGTGGGTCTAAGACGCGTAATGTGGCCTTTCTAGTCTGTGATGGAAAGCGGATATCTAGTGTGCACACCTTCTCCTATATGGGCATTGTGTTTGAGCATTTGGGTGGATGGGGCGCCCTCGTTTCTGCAAGTACTTTAAAGCTATCAAAGGCAGCAGGGGACATCCTGAGCCTCCTCATGGCCTGCAGGGCATAAGGCTCTGACCTCCCCCTCTGCTTATTAAAATGTAAAATGCCTAGTGTATTTCTATCACTTGTTATGGCGCAGAGGTCTGAGGTCATCCCCTACAGGTTGAGGGGAATTGAATTTGTATATATATATATATATCCAAACTTACAGGTTCCCATTCGAAAAAGGCCACAGGAAGATTCACTTTGCACATCAATTTATTGGCAGCATGCAAGCAGAAGGTTAAAACAGAGTCCCGCATCAATCATTTCAAGGCCAGACGCGTTTCGGGAATCAGAGGTCCCTTCATCTGTGGCATATTGTCGACGGGAAATGGTAGCGCTGGTGACTCGCGCACATTATATTCAAAACCTGCCTCAGTGGGCGTGGCCGAGAAAACGGCATTCTGGGTCTCGTAGTGCGCGATCAAATGAACCTCAGTGGGTGCGCTCTCATTTCCGAATTTTTGACAAGTTATTCCCCAAGTGGGTAGATGTAGGAGCCTGCTGCCGCCTGCCCCGCTTTGTTGCTGTCAAGAGTGCATGCGCTGACACCATCCTGCAAAGCGCCAGCACTTCTTCCTTCCTCTCGTTAAACACCCGCTGGGTGCTTCCAGGATCCGCTTTGACGCGATGGGCCAATTTTCACGACCGGAGACAGCCGTCATATATCCAAACTTACAGGTTCCCATTCGAAAAAGGCCACAGGAAGATTCACTTTGCACATCAATTTATTGGCAGCATGCAAGCAGAAGGTTAAAACAGAGTCCCGCATCAATTTGTTCAAAATCTCTTATTCCTCTTCTTCCTGCTCTGGTTCCTTTCTTGGGTGACCAGATTTTCAGAACGAAAAACGGGGATAGGTACAGACATAGAATTAGGACTAAATGTCCTCTTCGGTCTCAGGGCATCTTAAATACATGCACATCTTAAATACAAAGTGTATGTACTTATATATATGTATGTATGTGTATATATATATATATATATATATTACCTACTGGCGATCGCCAGTAGGTAGTTATAGTTAGGACCACGTTTCCATAGGAAATCCGCAACATTCTATTTTGAATAACTTTGGCGCCGGTCGACGAATCCTCGCGAATTTTTCAAAATAGGTGGGGCGCTACGCTCCGCTCCTACCCTGAAAGTCTCGGGGGGATTCGTCAAGCGGGGGCTGAGATAAAAGGGGGGTCCCAAAACGCGTTTTTCCCATGCATTTTTCCATAGGACCTTTAGACAGGGCTACAGCCCGAACGGCTGAACAGAATTACTAGAAATTTGGCAGAGAGGTAGTCCTCAGGTCAAGGAAGTGCCTTTTGTAGGTTTGGTGTAAATCTGTTCAGTAGATTCTGAGAAAATAGCCTTTAAATCAATATATATATCTGAGCCAGCTTACGGTGCGCTTACGGTACGCTTACCGTACGCGTACGGTGGCGTGCGCGAGCGCGATTATGATTGGCTCTTAGATCTTAGTAAACATTCGAATCGGCCGAAACCAGGAAGCGGCGGCCGCCATTTTCTCTCTCGCACTGAGAGAGATGATTAACAAACAAAGCACAAAAACATTTAAAGGGGCTGTTTTGACAGCTCCCACACACATAGCCATGTACAGGGAGTCCCCAAAGATCCCGCAAGGCCAAAAACGGAATTTTTATTTTTTCGCTAATTTTGCCGATTACGCTTACCGTACGCGTACGGTAAAAAACTATAAAAAAAAAAAAAATATCCACACTAACCCCACCCCGTGTGCAATTGGTGACCGAAGGTCACCAATTGTGCATGTCTTATCACATTAGTAAAAAAACGAAAAGATTAAAAAAAAAAATATTAAAAAAAAAATTATCCACACTCTCTCCACCCCGTGTGCAAATGGTGCCCGAAGGGCACCATTTGTGCATGGCTTATAACTACTGCGAAAAATTAAAATATTACCTTTAAAAACAAAGTGCATCATATGTCCTCCATGTGCGCACGGTGCGCGAAGCGCATCGTGCGTACATGGCCCATCTAGCGTAACGTGGGCAACGCGTGCCCACCGTGCGTGCACTGCACTAACTGCGTAAAGTGGGCGCGCGGTGCGCGAAGCGCACCGCGTGCTCACTGTGCGCGCACGGTGTGCGAAGCGCACCGTGTGCGCACGGAACAAACTGCGTTAAGTGGGCGCGCACGCCACGAATGGCGTAAAGTAACTTAGCATTTAAAAAAACGTACAAATTCACTGAAAAAACCATAGGTTTCACACACGTTATAGTTAGGAATTAGCATTTAAAAAACCTTGCAAATTCACTGAAAAAACCATAGGTTTCACACATGTTATAGTTAGCGGAAATTTTACTGATAAAAAACCAATGAAATTCCCCCGTTATAGTTAGTGCAGGCAACTATAACTCACGCGACCGCAATCTTCTGCTGATGACATATGTGTCTTTATGAAAAGAAAATATTTGTAATATATGTATAGCTAAAAATGTATGGAAGAAGACATGGGTAAATAAGTGTCTAAATACAGTATTAGCATCAGCAGAGGATTGCGGTCGCGTGAGTTATAGTTGCCTGCACTAACTATAACGGGGGAATATGTATATATTTGTATCATGCGCCCACCAAAATGGGGAGACATCCCCTGTCTAAACATTTTCATACCTCTCGATTACCTCCATTCACACACTTTATTTTTGGTTTGTCCAGATTCACTTTGAATCACTTCCTCGAATGATTCTAGGATCATCACAACTTTAACCAAACGTGTCTCAGGCACTTGTAAGGTCAACCTAATATCACCTGCAAAGAGGCAAATCTTGTGGATTCCTCTCCAAATGTAAGACCCTCTATCTCCCTTTACAACTATATATATATATATTCACTGAAAAAACCATAGGTTTCACACATGTTATAGTTAGTGGAAATTTTACTGATAAAAAACCAATGAAATTGCCCCGTTATAGTTAGCGCAGGCAACTATAACTCACGCGACCGCAATCCTCTGCTGATGCTAATACTGTATTTAGACACTTATTTGCCCATGTCTTCTTCCATACATTTTTAGCTATACATATATTACAAATATTTTTTTTTCATAAAGACACATATGTCATCAGCAGAGGATTGCGGTCGCGTGAGTTATAGTTGCCTGCGCTAACTATAACGGGGCAATTTCATTGGTTTTTTATCAGTAAAATTTCCACTAACTATAACATGTGTGAAACCTATGGTTTTTTCAGTGAATTTGCAAGGTTTTTTAAATGCTAATTCCTAACTATAACATGTGTGAAACCTATGGTTTTTTCAGTGAATTAGTACGGTTTTTTAAATGCTAAGTTTTTTTCCCTTATAATAAGCCCTGTACATTTGGTGGCCTACGGCCACCAAAAGCACAGGGGGTGGGGTAAGTGTGGATAGTGTTTTTTTCCATTGTAATAAGCCCAGCACATTTGGTGGCCTTCGGCCACCAAAAGCACAGGGGGTGGGGTAAGTGTGGATAGTGTTTTTTTTATTTTTATTTTTTTACCGTACGCTTACCGTAAGCGTACGGTAAGCGTACCCCGCGAAATTGCCGAAAAAAAAATAAAACCGTTTTTGCACTTGGGGGATGTTTGGGGACTCCCTCAACATGACTATGTGGGAGGGAGTTGTCAAAACAGCCCCTTTACATGTTTTTGGGCTTCCGATTTTAAAAATCTCTCTCAGTGCGAGAGACAAAATGGCGGCCGCCGCTTCCTGGTTTCGGCCGATTCGAATGTTTACTAAGATCTAAGAGCCAATCAGAATCGCGCTCGCGCACGCCACCGTACGCTTACCGTAAGCGTACGGTAAGCGTACCGTAAGCTGGCTCAGATATATATATTGATTTAAAGGCTATTTTCTCAGAATCTACTGAACAGATTTACACCAAACCTACAAAAGGCACTTCCTTGACCTAGGGACTACCTCTCTGCCAAATTTTGAGTAATTCTGTTCAGCCATTCGGGCTGTAGCTCGTTCTAAAGGTCCTATGGAAAAATGCATGGGAAAAACGCGTTTTGGGACCCCCCTTTTATCTCAGCCCCCCCTTGACGAATCCCCCCGAGACTTTCAGGGTAGGAGCGGAGCATAGCGCCCCACCTATTTTGAGAAATTCGCGAGGATTCGTCGACCGGCGCCAAAGTTATTCAAAATAGAATGTTGAGGTTTTCCTATGGAAACGTGGTCCTAACTATAACTACCTACTGGCTATCGCCAGTAGGTAATATATATATATATATATATATATATATATATATATATATATATATATATATATATATATATATATATATATATATATATATATATATATATATATATATATATATAAAATGTTACCTCGATGTTGGTCGCGTCCCAAGGAGTCTGAGAATCCTCGTAGCCCCAACGTATAAAAATCGCAATCCTGAGATGCTGAGAGAATGGGCGGACAATAGTGCAGACTCATCAAGAAGAATGCTACAAATACTTATTAAATACGCCACGAGCGATCGAGATGACATTCTAACGAAAATAGATGCATTATTTAAAGAACTGGAAAAGTCTGCAAACCAAGATGAGATCAGTAAAATAATGGCGGAGATGAAAATAAGGCTGTGTAAATATGAACAATCGATAAAAGACAGAAAGGCTGTCAAATTCCAGTGTGACAGAAACGACTATATGAATGGGAGAATATACATATTTTCTAAAAATTTTGAAAACATACGCCGCCAACAATTATCAGCTACCACGGAAAGACAAATGAGACCAACAGAACACAGTGGGTCTGAATTGAGTTCTGAAGTGGAGTCAGACATTGAGTCTACAGGCAGCGAGAAGCGGAAAATGCCTACCGTAGTAAAAGAATTCTGTTTTCTACGGCTAGAACGAATAGTGAGCTTGCGACCGCGGCCACCGCGCCCGTAAACCACAAACACCTCCAGAAACCAAAAAGAAGGAGGAGAAAAGACAGACGGTGGGGCAAAGGAAACACAAAAACAAAACAAACAGCCATACAGAAGAACCAGACAGAGATAAACATGTCCACAGACTTTGAAACACAGTAGTAAATCTCACCAATATGGAGCTCACAAATGATGAACAGAGAATTCTTTCGTTAGGCCTTACGTTCTGTGCCAAGAACAATTTACATTATGCACAGATAAGAGTGGACCTTTTTCAGTTTGTTAGAAAACTTAAATTGCAAAAACATTTTTTTAACACTTCTAAACAAAGCAATGACAATGTTAATAGCGAAGATACCAGCAATGCAATTACTGTGGGTGATATGCCTCTCCTTCAGAATTTGGCCAATATGGAAGAATCAGATTATCAGGAAACAACTTCTGATTTTGCTATACCTGCAGGTATTGACATTTTTAGCACAGTGCGAACGCTGTTTAAACCCAAATCGGTGTTCACCCCAATGATGCCTAAAGATGGGATTGACATCTTCGCAGAGAGTGTTATAAAAGATCTGAAAGAGCTGGCCTACAAAAGCAGCAAGGAGTTTATCAGCACCAACCGGAATAGGATGACTAAATACAATGAACTCGTCCAAAAAAGAAAGCAACGACAAGACATGGTGGTCCGATGGTCGGACAAGGGCGGCAACGTTGTCCTTTGGCCACTTGGGAAATACAACAAAGAAGCCTTAAATCAACTCCAAGACAGAGAATGTTACAGCCGTATCAGTCCGAATCGTATCAGTGTAATCAAAGAGAAATTCCATAAGGCCCTGTACGAATGGAGAGGAGAGGGACTGTTGTCCAAACAAGAACTCGAATTTTTGAAGACAGACTACCCAGTAACACCGCAGTTGTATTTAATCCCCAAAATACACAAAAATCCTCTGGAACCCCCGGTAAGACCAATCATTGCAGCAATAGGGGGACTCTTTGAGAACACATCCAGATTTATAGACTACTTTCTACAACCGGCTGTATTCGAACTTCCTGCCTACATAAGAGAAACTGGTAACTTTTTAACAAAAATCTGTGATGTATCTTGGGACACCAACTATATACTGATGACACTGGATGTGAATACACTATATACCAGTATTAGACACAGTGATGGACTCAATGCCCTGCGTTATTACCTAGGCAAAAGACCTTCAACACACTAGGATGCTATTACAAATGGCAGAAATGTGTGTGGAAATATCATTTTTATATTTGACAATCTCACCTACAAACAGCTACAGGGCACAGCCATAGGTACTTGCTTTGCCCCCAGCTATGCTAATTTGTATATGGGCTGGTGGGAGAAGCAAGTGCTCATGAAAACACAGAGAGAACAAATGGCTGAGAATGTTGTCCTATATGTCAGATATATTGACGACATATTTATCCTATGGCGAGGGACTTTAGAAAGTGCTAAAACCTTCTCACAAGAGATAAATAACAATTCCTTGAATCTCACCTTCACATGCAACACTAGTACTAAGTGCATACATTTCTTAGACCTAGAAATATTTGTGGAGAATAATAAATTACAGTCAAGAACGTACAGAAAACCCACAGCAGGCAATGCTATACTCCATGCTAATAGTTTCCACCCCATCTCTCTGAAGGAAAGCATACCGTATGCAGAATGCTTGCACGTGAAACGGAATTGTAGCACTTTTGTAGGATTTGAGCAATCTACTAGCGATTTATGCAATAGATTAGAACGAAGAGGGTACAGCACAGACACACTGTTGAAAGCCAAAACTAAGACCACTAACATAGGGACGGAGGATCTTGCTCTTCAGGAGAGATGAGAAATCTGAGGCCAAAAGTTATTCCAATAAAATTGATACCCCTAGACTCATCACAGGGTTCAATGCCTACCACGCGAGCGTTCGAAGAATTCTACACAGACATTGGAACACAGTGCGCAATAATCCAGTTATAGGCCCCATTTCTACTAGAACACCACAAATCACATTCAGGAGGGCCAAATCCATGCGCCAGGAGCTATTCAGCAACGCCCCTGCAATCACTAAGGGCTGCACGTGGCTTAAAGCTCAAAAGGGTTTTCACAAATGCGTGAAATGTAAGGCGTGTAAACAAGGGGTCAATACCAAAATGGTTCAGATGCCGTTCAGACACTCACCCTATGAAATCAGAGGCAGCTTTACCTGCAAATCGAACTTCGCAGTCTATATACTGTACTGCACATGCGGCAAGGTATACGTGGGTAGTATCATCCACCCCGTGCATGTCCGCATTTTACAACACCTTAGAGCCATTTCCAATAATGACTCAACCTACTCTGTTGCCAGACATATAAACACATCACACGGAGGTAAGACACAGGATCTATTCTTCTATGTGATCGATACAGTTCCCAAAAACCCTAGAGGAGGGAACAGACAGTTGGCTTTTAGAAGACTAAAATCAAGATACATCATCGTCCTCAATTCAAAAATCCCCAATGGGATGAATGCGGCTGAGGCACTGAATGTGCATCTGTAAATTGTCTTAGCTGCCTGTGCCACCCCTGCCCAGTCTCCATAACGTTAGGTCACATTCACTTTTAATTTCTTTTGCTTCATTTTCACGTTTTACACTCACGGTAGGGCATACCACACTGGACATAATTCAACATAGAAATAGTCTGCGGTGCCTCTTTCAGCTTATTCAATTAGTATATGTGCAATTGAGTCCTAGGTACACTGCCCACTTGGGCTAGACTGCTGTGTTTCTAGGTTTCTTATCCTATAGGATCTCACACACAATTAGCTATGAGACCTCTAACTCCGATGGGATGAGTTGTGACTGATTAGCGATTACAGCTAGAGGACTTCTCTTAGTAGAAGGACTACATAGGCTGCGACACATTCACGTTTTGGCCCCAAAACCAACCCTAAAATGCATTCTTCACCCTGAGAGCACAGTAACACAATGATCGGCTCTTGCACTTATACATTTTATAGCTTGTATCTCGCAGTACTATTTCTTCTACGTCTATATGTGTAAGAAGGAATAAATGTTCAAATTTTTTAATACACAAGGTGCATATTAACCTTTTTATATTGTTTGACGTATTGTTGTGCAACTGAGGGAATGATTCATTAAGAATAATATTGTTTTTCCTTTCATTATACAAGCTTTGCCTCTCATACGAGTAAAAGTGCATAGCCATGTAAATACAGACATTGGTGACTTCTATGTCTATTGTCCAACCACTGGTTGCTGTGACAACCAACAGTGAGTGGTTAGCATAAATGCAGTTAATCAGAATGTACCTGATGTAGTGATCAAGGCGGTACGCCGCCGAAACGTGTCTAGATAGTTGATGGATTAAAGTTTTTCTTTGTCATCACCTCACGGAGTCAGTGCCTGTCTGTTCGTCGCCGCCAGGATTGGTGAAAAAAAAAATATATATATATATTAAATAGAAAAACAGTTAATGAATAGAAACGCTTTACTAATTAAAACTAGTATAAAAAGAAGCAAAAACATGCCCCTAACTGTTGCAGAAGAAGCTGCCACTGTTAGAAAGTGTCACTCTGCCTGACTGACCAGCAATCATTGTCTATGCAACTAAGAATAGTTTTCTAATCCAAATACAATAATACTCATAGTTGGCAGACAGGACATTTAAATCGTGCCAACTACACACTATACAAAGACAGTACCATAATAAATGTCCCTCTAATATACAGTACTGCAAAACAAGCAAAGTGCAACTTATCAAAAACTCTTTTTTTTTTTATTTATTTTTTTATTAGAACTTTTGTTATTGGTTTCTACATGTTTGACATCATACCCTGCACTTTCAGGAGGATTATATTGCCAGGATGCTTTTCATGATGTACGTTTCGCTTTCTATTAACAAACCAGACATTTCTTTACCCTGTAAAATATTCCATCTCCTGGTTTACAGACTCTGTTATTCCATCCTCCCTTTCCCATTAGGTGTGGTCACTCTCCCTCTGCAGGTTCCAGTGTGCATACAGGCAGACAGATGTTTGGCGCCACCCGCACCACGTGGCGTGACGCCCTTAGTTGCATCTCGGACGGGAGCCCCCCCCTCACCCCACCCTTGGTACACCGGACGAGATTACTGCACGGGGCCGGCCAGTGACGTCATCGGAGGGCGCAAGGCTTTCCCAAGGACGATATAAGCAGCAGGTTGGAGCAGGACCTTTCCCTGTGTCCCCTCCAGCGTCTCCAGAGGTGAGGACCGGCAGCATGTTGAAGAGCAGGGGGTCAGCAGGGTCCCTGGCAGAAAAATAGTGAGGGATACCGAGAAGTGGACTTTTGGTTTGGACTGACTGACCCTTTGACAGGGGGAGTATTTAGTGGGGCACAAGGCTGGTGGGAGGGGGGACTGACCTGCTGGTAGTCCTGGACTCTCCTGCCATACCCGAGATGCCAGAGTTAAGAACTTTTGGGGGCTGCACCTGTGTTCAGGCACCCCGATGGGACCAATGCGTTATGGGGTGCCCTGGTGTGGTAATTACCTCCGTGATGGAAGGTTGGAGAAAGTTGCTACTAATGACTGCTGGTCAATGTGTTAAATCAATGCTTCGGGATGCCCTGGGTGGTACTCCAGGGTCAGTGCAAGTTGGGGCCTGCTGGCACAACGAGCACAGGGGGTTTTCACCACAATGCGTGTGCCTTGATGGTTACTGCAATGTTTATAATGCAAATACAGTCTTTCACCTATCATAATCTTCTGAATCTGGTTTGCTCCTTATTGTCCTTCAGAAGATTTTAAGAAATGTAAAAAAATAATTGTTGTTGCTTATGCTTGAGTAAATGGTCAAAGTGAATAAGGATCTAGTTAATGTGACTAAAGGACTTGCTCCCGATCAGACCCTTGACAGCACATCTCTGGCCCCTGACCCCAAACCACGTGCGCGTAGGGCTCTTCAGTCCCTGCGCGAACAACTGACCCTCATGGATATAGGCAGGGCGCTTAACCCAGAGAACACTGACTTCACCCATTACACCAGTTGCCATAATACATGGACTAGGATTGATTACTGGTTAACTTCCCCCTTTTTCCTCGGTTGGTTTCGTACACTCCAGACTCTTCCCAGGACATATTCAGACCACTCCTCAGTCGCACTGCTCCTTGAGGTCCCACGCCCTGAAGGCTTCGAGAGACAATGGCGCTTGCCCTGCCGTGCCCTAGATGATGATCTATTCCAACATGAGATCCGAGAAGCAATAGAGGAATACTTTGACATAAACACGGGCTCAGTGGACACGGCCGCAACGCTCTGGGAGGGTTTTAAAGCCTACATACATGGGGTCTGTATATAGAAACACGCTGGGGTACTCCGCGACATATGCACCACACTAAACCGCCTGGAGCGCGAATTGGTGGACTTGGACTCCAAGCTGCTTCAGGCGCAAGACCCGGAAGTCGAACATAAACGGGTAGCACAGTTGACTGAATTTTGAGACACGGCTGAAAGGGAGATTCTCTTTCTGGGGAAATACAACAACGCAAAGCAATACGGGGATGGTGAGCGTCCGGGCAGAGTGCTGGCACAAATGGTGAGACCTCCATACAGCAAGGCATATGTCCCCGAATTGTTAACTTCAACAGGCCATAGGCTTACACACACCTTAGACGTCCAAGAGGAATTTCTCTCCCACCTGAAAACACTATATACCTCCAGAATTAGTGCGGACCATTCCGAACAGGACTCTTATTTATCAAAAATTACACTTGTCTACCTCGAGAGACATATGCAAGAATTCCTTGCTGAGACCATTGCAGAGCCAGACGTTATCGCTGCAATAGACGCCTTGCGTCCCTCCTCCGCCCCTGGCCTAGACGGATTCACTGGCGCGTTCTACAAGGCTTTTAAAGACCTGTTGGCACCGCAACTTCTGGAGGTTTACGAGGAGGCCTTGGAGAGACGGGTCCTGCCGCCCACGCTCCGCGAAGCGGTTATAATTCTACTGCCCAAACCGGGTAGAGATCCGCTGCTCTGTGGCTCCTATAGTCCCCTATCGTTGTTAAACTTAGACTATAAAATCCTAGCTAAGGTCATCGCAAACCGCCTCTCCCAACTCATGTTGTTCATAATCTCCCCCGCCCAATCGGCTTTGTCCCCCACCGCTCCACGTCATTCAATCTGTGCACCTTATTTTCCACCCTCCATAAGATAAACCCCGAAGTGCTAGCGGCTGCAATCTTACTAGACACTGAAAAGGCCTTTGATTCCTTGGAATGGCCCTTTTTCATATCCATAATGAATCGAATGGGGATGCCTGCTGATTTTGTGGCTACCATCGCATTGCTTTTTAATAGCCCCACGGCACGGCTTCGTCTGAACGGGACCCTTTCTGAGCCATTCGCATTGTCTCGCGGTACAAGACAGGGCTGTCTGCTTTCCATGCTATTATTTATTTTGCCCATGGACCCCCTGGTCCGCCATTTTCAAGAAAAACATCTGCACAGAGGACTGCAATTCAACACTGGTCCTCTCTTAGAGTCATTATACGCAGATGACACCATTCTCTATGTTAGACACCCACAGGTCAACTTGGATACCCTCATTCGTGAGATCACCCGTTTTGGCAGGTACTCGGGCCAGCTCATAAACTGGCACGAATCAACGATTTTCCCCCTCACAGCCAGCACGAAACAGTGGGAACTTGAGTTTCCTCTGGATTGGTGTCCGGACTCCGTCAAATATCTTGGCATTCACATTCACCTAGATACTGAACATATCATCCGCCTCAATTATGGATGGGCTGTTCACAATCTGGAATCCCAAATCCATAAGTGGCTCAAACTTTTGCTTTCTTTGACAGGACGTATTGCCCTTATCAAGATGATTGTCCTCCCCAAATTTTTATATCTTTTTCACAATATCCCTATACCCTTTCCCAACAGTTTTTTTTTAACACTCCGCTCCCATCTGATCCAGTTGGTCTGGGGCGACAAACGGGCCAGGGTTCGCTGGCGAGTCTTGACTCACCCATACGATAGAGGGGGCTATAGTGTGCCTGACCTGCAGCGCTACTATTTGGTAGCTCAGTATAGGAACGCCCATTCGTGGTTTCATCCTGACGCCAGAATCCCTTATCTTCGCCCGGAATCGGATTTGGTACTACCGGAGACACTAGCCTCCATTCTGCCCAAAGGCCTCTCTCGAGACCCTACTGACATTCAAACGGTCTCCACCACTAGTTGGGCATGGGAAAAACTCAGGCGAATCGCACACACACCTGCTCTTTATTCCACCTCCCTGCCACTCCCCAATGCCAGACTCCTGCCAATCACAGAGGAGCGACTCATACAGCGCACACTTGCTAAGTTTCATATCGCTAAAATCGGTGACCTCTTTCCAAACGGACATGTTTTTGACATTACTGATGCAGCTCGTTTCCCTGACTCCACCTAAATGGATAGATTTTTTTTTTGCGGATGCGATCTGCCCTTCGAGCCACGTTTCCAGATTTCCCCCTAGAACTTCAATCTTTTGCCCCGCTTTCACTGGTCATCGACAATGTTCATGGCATCCATCTAATATCCAAACTCTATAAATCCTGCACTGCTCTCATCCCGTTAAATGATGACAAAATCCGTAGAGACTGGGAGGGAGATCTAGGAAATGTTATCACAGATGAACAATGGAAGGCGTGCTGTGCGGCCACGAAAAACATCTCACTAAATAGTCGACATAAATTGATTCACTTTAAATTCCTTCGTAGGATATACATCACTCCTGCCAGAATACATGGGATAGATCCCTCTACAACACACACATGCCGTAAATGCAACGCAGCGCACGCAGACTTTGCCCACATAGCATGGACGTGCCCCCATATATACTCATTCTGGACAGACATACACAAAATATTAAGCACCATGATCCACATCCCACTAAACCCGCTTCCCGAAATCGCCCTCCTAGGATACACTGCCCAATTTCCCCAAAAAGTTCGCAATTTTGCAGCCATTTGCTTGCTATTGGCTAAAAGAGAAGTAGCTGTTCACTGGGGTAGCAAGACCGCACCCAAGGTTAAGAACTGGATGGGTAGTTTAGCCTCTTGCTCCACGCGAAGCGAAATATATGCGACCACGGTCCCCTCAACCTCGAGGCCCAAGGACATCTGGGGCCCGCTCAGAACTTACCTGTCATCCTTACAACGCAACTCCCCCTCACAGGCGGAACAGGGTCTGGTCCCCATCGGTGTTGGTTGAATGCCCCTACCATGCACCTTCATGTTGTGCGGGCTCTGATTTCCTACTATACTCACTTACTGCTTTCTTGCTCCATGACTCTATGGCTGACAATTGACTAGCATACGACCGGCTTACCTAGGCCTACTCGCCATACCACGGGTCACTCGCGCTACTGTTGTAATCATGTCGATTCTATTAGTATTAACTGTTGTGTTCATCCTGGCTCGCCAAACGGAACTTACTATATCTTCGCTATTGCTCATTATGTAACTGTGTATAATCATCTGCATCATTCAACTGTAATTTTCTTAGAAATAATAAAACAATTAATAAAAAAAAAAATTTAAAAGGACTACGCCGTGGTTGATCCACAATCTGTGTTTGGTCACTCCTTGAGACCTGATTGTGGGCAGGGTTTTGAGTAGTGGGCTAATCGCACGTTGTATGCATACTATAAAGTATCCCAACTTCAGAAAACAACTATTTATAAATTACCCCGGTTTTGGTCTAAATTGCCCTCACTGTGGTGTGTAGGTTTGTGGTGCCAGTTTCGGGTTACATGGTGCGGTCTTCCGTAACCGTCAGCACATTGTGGTGTTGTAGCGTCCCCCATCTGCAGGGCAGTCTGTTTCTCCGAGCGCTAGCTTGGACTATTCTCTATACTGTCTGCTCATTGCCAGTCTACTAAGTGGCGTAGCTAGACCTTAGACCGCTGGGCGGTCCCTGCATTTCCACCACGCGGCGGAGGCAATGAAGAGCGGGGGGTGGGGATGTGACGGCAGGTAAGAGCTAGGGGAGGCTGCCACCCCCCCCCCCCTCCTTGCTACGCTACTGAGTCTACTGCCCCCTGGTCACCGCTTCCATCTATTGGTCAGCCAGCGGCGTCCTGTGGAGCCCCCTATGCTCTTTGTCCATGAGTGCCTCTGCTTGTACCCAACAAGTGCCGTCCACTGTCCACCTGTTATGGAGCCGGCCAGTCGGGGATTTCCCGTCACATGCTATGTCTCTGCGGGCTACTCCTAAAGCCAAGTCCAAAAACCTAGTCCCTGATGTTCTCTCGGATAGCCCACTGTACAATCCCAGAGGGTATGTCTCCGCTTCATATAAATGGTTTATGTCCATGGTGTGTTCGCAGGCCTCCGTAACATGCATCCAAAGCCTCGCTATGATCGGGCATACCCACATCATGCGCAGCAATCCTACATTTGTTCATGCGCAGCGGGAGTAAACCAGGTCTGCAGTTTCCAGCATGACATTTAGCCTCTGAAGTGTTACATAGGTGCAGTGCAGATAGCTACACTGCGTACATTTGAATCGGGCATTGAGTGTGTACGTGTATGTACGTTCTAGTGCCCACTCCCATTCCTTGCCCACTTGCTTCGTCATAAGTATCGACCCCTCTCTATGCACAGCCTCAAATTCACCCAGTTCTGTGAGACCCAGTCCCACCAGCCATCTAGCCAGCCACTGCAGCTTGGCTGCATAGTAGTAGAGTTCAAAACCAGGACTCCCAATTCCCCTTAGTCAGTTGGTCGCCGCAGCATGTGCAGTGACACTCGGCTTGAGACACTCAGGGGTGAGTAGCGCGCTTACAATTCCCTGATTGATTGATTGATTGATTGATTTCATCGCCCGTCCCAAATTAGTTCCGAAAGCATGGCATTCAAGGTTTGGAACCAGATTTTCGGGATCCAGACAGGTAGGTCTGCAAAGAAGTAGAGGGCCCTTGGTAACATGATCCTTTTTGTTAAGGCTATCCTTGCCATTATAGGAGTGTTTCCAAAAAGTGATGCTACCCCTCAAGCCATGGATCGGGCTGCTCAGGTTTCCTTCTATCATATCCGAGTCTGCCTGGTATACCTTGGTCCCCAGGCATTTAAAGGTTTCTGGGCGACATCTGGATTCCAAGCTGCTGCACGGGGTTCGGGGAGTCCTCGAGGTCCGACGATAGCAGAAACGCATGCCAATTAGAGCGCAACAAAGAAACCTGTCCAAAATTGTCTAAGAGGTCAACACACCACGGGATGCTCAAATGAACTTCCCTCAAGTAGAGGAACATGCCGCTTTAACACTGGTGGTGCCCTGTGCGACAATGTTTGTTTGCGCCCCCCCAATGACCACCTCTGCCACGAATTCCCTCACTAGCACCCTTTAACAGTGCGCTTCAAGTTTCCATACCCACTGCCTCTCAGATTCATTTAGTTTTATAGGACCACTCATACCAGTGTAAGGTGTCAGAGCACTTTACATCACACACACATTGCAGAGACAATCATAGGTGTGTAAATCAGTGTATAGGAAATATTACATCAGACAGGACAACAAGGTGTAGTGTAGGAGTGACATGTCATTGATACTGGTTGGCAATATAGTTCGAGTCCTTATTCTAGAAAAGCACCAATTCAGAATTTAAAGCATAACATCATTGTTAGGGGTTCTCTTTAATAATAAGAATTGTTTTTTACCCAAATGAACCCTTTTGGCAAGATTAGGATAATGAAAGACTGGGCGAAAAAACACATAGTGGTAACATATACCTTGCAGTTTGCATGCAGCTCTTTGATGACAGTTAATAGCTCAATGTTCTATATTAGGATTTTGACTTATAAACGACAAGTAACAAAAGCAGCTCTCTTACAGAAGCAGTAACCCACTGATCTATTTACATGATATGCACTTTGTTATCTGCATGGTACACGTTCTTAGCAGCAGGCATTTTAACCCTCTGCACTCTCTTAGGAAGAGTCAAAACTTCCACTAGGCAAAATTCTGGTCTCTTTCCAGAAACACAATTAATCACGGGAGTTATCTTGACATCTTAATTGCTGCCTGATAATTGCTGAAGGCCAGGATATGGGTAGCAGGTGTTTTTAAAGTGAGAATATACTTGCACAAATGGCGCCCCCACCCTAAGTCAGCGCCCGGTGCGGTGGCACTGATCACACCGCCCTAGAGCCGGCCCTGTTCTTGGAGCAGGAGCCCCCTGTTGCAACCCTCAACAGGCAGGATGCTCACAAACGGTTCGACCGCCAGGGCAAATAGCAGGGGCAAAAAAGGGCAGCCCTGTCTCATGCCCCTGTATTTCTCAAAGGGATCCAAAATGCGGCGCCCCAGCTTGTCGCCCAGGACTTTACTAAGTATTTTGTAGTCTAAATTTAGCATTGATAGGGTTTGGTAGGACGTCACGTCAGTGGGGTCCCCTAACGGCATGGGGATCAGCACCATCAGGCTTCCTGATTAACTGTAGATCGCTATCACAACATGCAGATAATGTCTGGCTTGCACTGGAGTCCAATGCGTGGGACCTTATGATTTTAACTGAAACGTGGTTAAAAGAAAGTACCAATCCTGATATTTTGCTGGCGATACCTGTGGGTTTTTGGATTGTCACTGCGAATCGAGCTGGCAACAAAGTGGGGGGCGGGCTTGCGGTGATTCTAAGAGATGGATTGGAAAATCTCATGCAAGAGAATTAAAAGCACTGGGATGATTGAGGCACTGTCTTTTTGTACTAAAACCTCCCCTGCATCATCCATCGCAGGATTGCTGGTCTATAGACCTCCGGATTCACTGGCCAGCCATCTGCTTGAGCTATGTGGTACCATTGCAGACCTATCGTTGAGGTACACTAACTTTTCAGTCCTCAGAGACTTTAATGTCCACATGGACAATTGTAACTGCTCCCTGGCCACTCAGCTGGCAGACACTCTCAAGGGCATGAATCTGGTTCAAAAGGTTTGTGCACCCACCCATAAGGCTGGCCACATGTTGGATCAAGTTTTTATGAATGATCCCACCTTGAATTTGGCGGCTCCACTATCTCTAACCTGGTCGGACTACTGCTTAGTTCCTTTCAGCTGGACTGGCACTCCATGGCACAATAATACCAGCCCAAAGTATGAAAAAAGGAGAGACTGGAGAAAGGTCTCCCCTGTGTCTTTGGGTTCCTCACTACAGTCGGCCTCACTTGAGCTGTCGGATGACCCTAGTAGGGATGTATGTACCGTTAAATGCTGGGTCACATCTGCCCTGGACAGAGTAGCCCCGCTTAAAACTACGAAATCAGCCAGGAAGAAACCCTCTGCCCCCTGGTTCACCTCGGATCCCCATGTGGAGAAAACCTTATGTAAGAAGCTGGAGCATGCCTGGCGCAAAGCCTAGAATCCAGAGGCTAAGTGCGCCTACAGAACAGCTTTAAAAAAAAATCCATGGGTCAAAACATAATACCATCAGAGACTACATTGCCAACCAAAAAAAGTCCTCTGATAATTCAGTTAAAGACGTCTTCAAGATTGTCCAAGACTTTATTAAACCGTTGGCTTTGGATAGCACCATCGTTCCCTCAGCTTCTCTTTGTGAGGACTTATCTTCTTTTTTTCAGGAGAAAGTTCAATCTATTTATTCTTCATTCTCCCTGGCTGGGTCTCTTACCACGCCTAAGTCTACTCCATACCTGCCTAGAATCTGGTCCGAGTTCAGTGCGTTTGGCCCAGAAGTGTTGCTGCTAGAATTGAGTAAATGTAAATCCGGTTCGCCCAGTGATCCATGCCCGGCTAAGTATTTTAAATTGATGGCCGATTAGTTCAATCAGCAACTCAACCCTATTTGGAACTACTCCCTGATGACGGGCATCTACCCTACCACCTGGAAAAGCGGCCTTTGTCTTGCTGATTCTGAAAAAAGCAGACGCCGATCCTGCGGAGCACAAGAATTTTAGGCATATCTCCCTTCTGCCTGTCCCGGCCAAAATCATTGAGAAGGAAGTCCAGAAGCAATTGTCTAATTTCCTTGAGTCTAACAACTGTCTTCATGACTGCTGATCCGGCTTTAGATCTGGTTATAGTACTGAGACAGCCCTTTTGGAAGTAGCAGAATCTGTACGGAAAGCCTTAGACCAGGGCAGCTCTGCAATGCTTGTGCTGCTGGATTTATCCGCAGCGTTTGACACGGTGTCTCACCGTATCCTACTGGATAGACTTGAGCTCCTGGGAGTGGCGGGTACCACGCTGGGCTGGTTTTTAGAGGGCCGGTCGCAGCAAGTACTGCTCTGTCCCCACATCTCCTCACCCAAACCCCTCATGTCAGGGATGCCCCAGGGTTCAGCTTTGAGCCCGTTGTTATTTAATGTTTATCTGACCCCGCTTGCTTCTCTAGGGAGTGAAAGCTGTCTCCTAAGCTGATGATACTCAGCTGGTGTTCTCTTTTAAAGAGCACTCCGAGGCTGCTTTTGACAACTTTAAGAACTGTCTGAACAGCATGTCGACCTGGATGACGGATTGTTGCCTGAAATTAAAAACCGACAAAATGGAGGTATTGTTTTTCAATCAACCCTCTCCTCTGACCTCCAATCTCTGGTGGCCGTCAGAGCTAAACCCCCCACCCATCCCAGTGGATTCTGCTAGGAATCTCGGATTTAAATTCGACACGCACCTATCTTGCAGAGCCCAAATCTGCCAAGTCTCCTCGGCCTGTTTCTCGAAACTAAAAGCCTTCCGGAGATTCCTGCATCTCCTACCTATGGACTGTAGGAAGACTGTGGTCCATGCTATGGTAACATCGAAGTTAGATTACGCAAATAGCCTATACTTGGGTCTTCCTGCTTATCTGACCCACAGACTGCAAGTTATTCAGAATGCTGCGGCCAGACTTATTAGAAATGTGCTGTTTTCTCACCGCATCTCTCCCCATCTGCGGAACCTCCATTGGCTGCCTGTCCAAAGGAGGATAGAGTTTAAGTAGCTTACCATCGCCTATAGAGTTTCCATGGATAAGGGCCCTGCGTACCTGAGACAGAGACTCTGGAAATATAACCAGACTAGGGCCTTGAGATCCAATTTCCAGCAACTTCTTATGATCCCCCGTTTTGCTAAAGCCAGGATCGGTGGTCGAGCTTTCTCAGTGAGAACTGCGTCTTTGTGGAACTCCATGCCTGACCACCTTCGTAAGGCAGAAACTGAACATGTATTTCGGAAAGCATTGAAGACCTGGTTGTTTGCCAGCTCGTAGCCCATTCCTCTCTTCTTCCTCTACTGGATGCGCTGTTAGCGCCGGGACACCTCCGTTGAAGGTAGCCGTGCGCCTTACAAATGACCTATTGATTGATTGATTCCCTGGTTGTCGCTGGCAGAGACCCACAGTCCAATGCATTCGTGGACATCTCAGTCAATTTTCCGGCCAAGTGGGAGGCAAATGTTCTATACAACTCTCCTGGGAGGACATCTGTACCAGGGGTCTTACCATGCGCCAGCTCTTTGATGGCTGCCCTTATTTTGGGTTCTTAGCGTGGGGCTACTAGTGATTCTTTGTCCTCCACCCTTAAACTCGCCAATGTCATTCTTGCTAGGAAAGAATCCAGTGCCGCCTTACTTATCACAAACTCTTAACTCTAATCAAACAAAAATTCATTCAAATTATTAATTTTGAGCAAGCTATGATTTCCACAATTCTAAATGCTTATTCACACACAGCAATTCAAGAGAGCTACTGCCATATACACCGAAGTAGATAGGAGCAACCTAAAAAAAAATCTACATTTATATGCCCCAAATGCAGAATTTGCATATAAAGTAAAAAAAATATTATCATTAACCAACATTCCTGTCACAGAAGTAACCAAACGCTGCAACATGTTAATAGAATACCCATATTTCCGACCAAATGAAAACAAACCCTCACAACTAATGCACTATTTTGAAGAAATTTGTTTTGGTCACCTGTACCAATCGTGACACAGGTGCCAACTCAAAATTTCACATTCCATTTTGGCATGTTTACATTTCCACGATCTCTCAAGAAGTAAAACTAGCAATGCACTGGAAGGGTGGTACAATTCCTTTCAAGGAATGCTTGGAAGAAACCTCTCTACACTCTACAAATTCCTAGAAATACTAAAAAAAACACAAAGCTGCCAAGAACGAAGACTAGAACAATCTCTAACACAACTGAAACCAAAAATATATATACAACCTAAACAAATACACAAAATGCTAGCATGAAAATTGAAACTATTTACTAATAATCAAGGCCTAACCTAACTTGAAACAAAAGACTGAACACTAATATAAAAGAATCACCAGATATTAAATCAAACTAAAATCTAACTTAAAAAACAAAACAAGGAAAAATAAATAGTTGGTTACAAATCACAATTATTCTCCTTGTTTAAAATTTGAAATGTATCCACCATCTGTAAATAGAACTTTGGCTTCAATAAAAGCAACTGCAAGAGAAAACTCCACCTTAAGAACAAACATACTCCACATAAATAACAACACACAAGTAAAATTGCAAAAAAAATCTAAAATTAAACATATTTTTTTACAACATGCTTGTATATGCAAAAAATGCATATACAGTAAAACTGAATTAAGCCTACTGTATGCACCTCAAATAACTACGTAAAAGCAGCACGCTAACTACTACCTAAAAATCACATTAATGTTCAAACACTAAGGGGCCGATTCCGATTTCGGTCAGAAGGGCTCCGAACGATGGTCGGAGCCCCCCCGACCGAATCGGAACGTGTCTGCCGGATTCCTTTCTGACCAAGCCATTCTGATGGGCTCGGTTGGAAAGGAATCCAACTCGGATTTCCAAATTTCCGGACGACAGGCTCGGAGAGCCCGTCCGCCGTCCGGAAATCCCTCAGTACTCCCCCGGCCGCCTCTTTGCGACCGAGGGAGTACGATGGCAGTTTTTCACTGCCTTTTCGTGCCAGTCTTTCCGGCACGAAAAGGCAGTCAGAAACTGGCAGCCTGGGGGTACCCATAGTGCCCCTCTGTGGATCTCTGCACCCGGTGGTAGGCACCTTGGGGTACCGGCCACAGGGTGCAGGGATGAACTGCACCCCTGCTTTTCACAATACAAGCATGCATTCCGCTCGGAATGCATGCTTGCATTGTGAAGTATACGAGTGCGACCGAACCCTGTTCGGTCGCATCGTACTTGTAGGGCCGTAACCGACGACAGCAGGTCGGTTGGTTACGGCTCCTGACCGATGTCAGACGGACCTGAGTCCGTCGGACATCGGAATCGGGCCCTTTCTCTACTAAGAATTACTACCTTCCCCTATACATACTAACTTAAGACAATAGATTACCATTAAATTTACCTGTACAGCATAACAGCAACAAGTAACTTCTAACCTGCAGAGTTGCCGGCATCCAAAAACTAACTACAAAAAAAAACCTGGATAGTGAAAAAGAAAATAATAGAAATGAAAAAATAAATTCTTACTATGCAGAGCTATGCAATAAACAAATCCAAATATTTAATATATTTTCTAAAACTAATGTAAAACATTTGTAAATATTTGTAAGTTACATTTTAAAAATCTAATAAAGAAAAATTAATAAATATAAACAATACTGTAAAATATATGAAAATGTATTTTCAATATTTTTAATATGAAATAAAATTATAAAATGAAAATGTGTTAAAAAATGAACAATATGAATGTACATTTGTATGAAAAACTCAACAAGAATGCATGTGCATATAAATATGCATTTTTTATGACTATAAAAAATATTTGTCAAAAGCCAAAACATTATTTTCAGTATAAATTGTTAAAATAAACTTGTTTGTTTTTATTTAAAAAAGGTAAAAAAAAGTGACATTTAAAAATTGAAAATAAAGCTTGCATTTTTCTTAAAGAAATATAGGTGGGGTACCAGTCCCACTCCAGCCTTAACCACACTGGGAAAAGCATTGGAGTTTGGGGTGGAGGGTGGATTTATTGTTCCCATGCCAAACGCTGACAAATTGGAGAAAGTTTTGGACATTGGATATATAAAATTTTCCTTTCCCACTCCAACCCCAACTACATTGGGAAAGCATTAGCCTTTGGGGCGGATAGGAGCTACATTTACTATTCCAAACTTAACCCTACTGTGTGAAGTGTTGGTCTTTGGGGAATTTGATTGTAGTATTCCTACTAAAAACCTAACCACATTGTGAAAAATCATGTAATATGGCAGAATTTCAAATCTACTATTTCCACTCAAAACTCATCCAACTTTTGGAACCCTGCCCCACAAAGTGACATAAAACAAATAAATGAAAAGAACATAGAAAAATGAATGTATACATAAAAAAGAAATTAACAATTTTAATTTAATTTAATACTAACATCTTATAAAAAATAATTAAAATCTAAATAATCTAAATCAAAAACGTTTTATACTTTTGCCAAAATATTGCATCATTCATTCCAAACTTTAAAAAGTTAAAACTGATTGCAAATTATGAATGTAGAAAAAATTAGAAAATCTTCTTAAAATGTACTAAAAATTATTATGAACTCTTTTTGATTCACATTTACACTTAACATTTAAATAAAATAAATAACATTTTTAATTAGATGGGGAAAATGAACAATAAAAATACAACAAAAATACTATTAAACTCTTAAAACACTTCCCAGCCAATTACCCTACTAGCTCTACAACCTGCTCTTAAAATATTTACCAGCTAAATAACATATATGTTAAAATGCTAAATCAAAAAAATGACACAATAACTTAAATAGTAATATTAACAAATAAAGTTTAAACAATATTTAAATAAAATATAAAAACTCAAAATAAACTATGATAATTACACAAATTAGAGAGGATGTGGCGTAATGGTCAGAGCTGCTGACTTTGGAATAGAAATTGAGGTTCAAGTCTCGGCGTTTGCTCAACATCCTTTGATTTTGGGCAAATCACTAAATCTCCCCGTGACTACCAAAAAATGAATGAAAACTTGTGTAACGTAACTATTGCTTGTGTGAAGTGCCCCAATACCTTTGGGTCGAGTTATATATATCTATCTATATATATATATATATATATTCACTGAAAAAACCGTAGGTTTCATGCACGTTATAGTTAGGAATTGGCATTTAAAAAACCTTTGAAATTCACTGAAAAAAACATAGGTTTCAGGGGCGTTAAAGTTAGGAATTGGCATTTAAAAAACCTTAGAAATTCACTGAAAAAACCATAGGATTCATGGGCGTAATAGTTAGCTGGACATTTCCCTCGTACAAAACTCTAGAAATTCCCCTGTTATAGTTAGTTCAGCTAACTATAACTCGCGCCCCCGCAATGCACTGCTGATGACGTCACATATTACATCACTCATGACATGGTCAGTGACATCACTGATGACATCTCAAATGACATCAATAATGACATCACTGATGACATCATCCATTGAGTATGTGTTTCTGAACAGTTTTAATATGTTTAATATATATAGGGAAAGGCCTGTTGAAAAATAATTGGGTGTACAAGTGTGTGAATGGATGATTTTCTAGGTGTGTAACTGACTCTATAAGTGAGTCATTAAATGTATCTTACTGCAGACTAGTGACTAAACTGTGTGAATGTCTGTATGTGTCTGTGTGTTGGTGTATAAGTGGCTGCATGGTTTTGTGAATAGCTATATGAGTGTCTATATGGGTTATTGATTGGTTGTCTGAGTATCTGTATGGGTGCCTGAGTGTTTGTGTGGGTAGGGTGTGTGTGACTCTGTGACTAGATGTGTGAGTGGGTGATTGAGTGGGTGCATGGTTTTAAGAGTGCATCTGTGATGGACTGTATGGTTGGGTGAGTGTATGTATGGGTGTGTTAGTGATTGAATGTATATCCCAGTTGTACATGTATCAGTAACTACATATGTGAAACGCAGTGTATATGTGTGTAAGAGTATATAACTATCTATATGTGAGAGTGTGTGATTTTGGGAGTGGCTGTATGCGCCATAGTGCAAGGATATCTGTGTCATGTGCTGTTTGTTTTTCTGCAGGAAGACACAGAATTTGTTAGTATTTTTATGAGTAAGTGAACTAGAGTGTTTTTAACTGTATAGGTGAGTAAATTTTACTGTGATTAATTATTTGCATGACTGACTAGATGTGTCAGTACCTCAATGGATAATTGGCGGTGTGTCTATATAGGTGTATAAATGCACAGAGTGACTGTAAGTATGAGTGACTACAGGTGAGTGAGTGGAAATGCATGTAGATCTAAGAGTCAATGAGTGGGTATGTAGTTATTGGTATTGGAGTATCTATGGTCTTCAAAATGGCCGTCTGAAATTTTGAGTTGGTGTATCAAAAGTTATATTAGGGTGTGAGAAGGTGTACTAATTTATCAGATGGATGACGCCATCAGTGATGTCATCAGTGATGTCATTTGAGATGTCATCAGTGATGTCATCAGTAATGTCACTGACCATGTCATGAGTGATGTAATATGTGACGTCATCAGCAGTGCATTGCGGGGGCGCGAGTTATAGTTAGCTGAACTAACTATAACAGGGGAATTTCTAGGGTTTTGTACGAGGGAAATGTCCAGCTAACTATAACGCCCCTGAAACCTATGGTTTTTTCCGTGAATTTCTAAGGTTTTTTAAATGCCAATTCCTAACTATAACGCCCCTGAAACCTATGGTTTTTTCAGTGAATTTCAAAGGTTTTTTAAATGCCAATTCCTAACTATAACGTGCATGAAACCTATGGTTTTTTCAGTGAATTTCAAAGGTTTTTTAAATGCTAATTCCTATCTATAACTTATCTCTGAAGATATCATGAAAAGCATTCTTTTTTAAAAGTAGGGTGCACATTAGTTTTGTGGAAAAGCATCTTTGTGATTGGATAAGAAAAAGCAGTTTCAACGTGGAGTACATATCAAAGGATAAAATTTGCTCAGATCAACCACACCTGCTACTTGCATTTGAAAGGCACTGTTCGAACTTAAAACAATCGTCAACTTTTAACCTGCACGTGTCGTTAAATATTCAAGAAAATGTTACAAAAAAATATCGTTAAGTTTTAAAAAATTGATGACCTTTTAACCTGTATGTGTTGTAGAATGTTCTAGAAAGTGTGTTGATAGAATACGTTGCACTTCTGACTTCTATGTGTTGTTGAATATTAAAAAAAGGGTTCATATGGAAAATTAAAAAGAAACCAATAGAGAAGTTTTGAAACCTAAAAGAATCAAGGAACTATTCTAATTTATTCTTTACATGTATTTATGTGTGCAGCAACAAAATTATAGACACAACAGCACTAGGAAGAGGAAGAAGCAGGGAGTGGGGGGAGGGGGGAGATGGGCAGAATGGCACACATGCACAATTAAGTACAACACACATATAGACTAACAATGGCCAAAATGAAACACACCAACAAGCAGCACAAGTCACACAACCCGCCAACATCACACCACTGAACGAGCATAGAAGTGAAAACCACGCTGCATTCATATAGGATGTGTACAAAGGCCAGTCGTTGGTGTTGTGGGATGTCAGCGACCGTGGTCATCATGGATGAGATGCCCAGCATGTGGCACATGGTCGAGTTCACTGTGTGTTATGTTGCCAAACGGCTGCACCTCCCTCCCACGAGCCCCCACACTTTTGTACGGTGCATTGTTGTATCTCGTGCACTCGTACGGCACACCATTGTAATGCCTATTTGCGCATGTCCTGCTACATTCCAACTACAACATCACAGTGCCGTTTGGAGGTGGTGCATGCCAGTTTACAACATCAACTGCTGCGGCTCTTGTAGCAGGCCACACCAGAACACAGAGACACACTTTCCGCACTTCCTGTACACGGACATGTCCGAGACACCCCGTTCCCCTTGCCAGATAGGCACACCCCTGCACTGACCTGTGAACCCCAGACCAGCACACGCCAGTTGTGCATGCAGGAGGATGCGTGCGTAGCTACACATACAGGCTCACTGCCAACGCTGAGGTGACAGCACACTTTGATGTTGCAGGGCTCGTGCCTATCATGCTAAGACAATGACCACAGGAACACACTTACTTAGATGTGGGTTTGGGGGGCATTGGCGGTCCTGGAGTTGTTGAGATGAGTCTTCTGGCCCTCATGGGTATCCCTGTATCATGCTCATTGACTCTATGGTACCTGTGGGTGTTCTGGTGTGGCTCTTGGATGTGTTCCCTTTCATGGTGCAGGTAGTTGTCCTGCTTAACACCAGCAGAAAGCAGGTGTAAAATCCCTGGTGCTAACGTGTCTTATCGCCGGAATTTGTTTCGCATTGCAATTGGTGTGAAAGTTGTGATGTGATTTTTTTCGTGTGCAGAATAATATACGAACTGAGCAGTGTATCTCATCAAGATCCAGCACCTGACGCACTATTCCCAATCAATATAAATACAATGAGATTTCTTAATAGATTTTGTGTGTACACTGTAAGTGCAGCCAATACCTCAGTGCAATTCAATACAGGATTTTAGTATTTAGAATAAATCGGAAAGGTGCACCCCGTGTCTTTTTGCACGGGAACGGCTACTCTCCATTTCATTATCAGCACTTTAACGGAAGTAAAGTTGAGATAAATCTAACACACTATTCAGAAGTTGGTGCAAACTGCAGATATCACCAGTATTCCAGCGATAAGTGCCCCAAAATTTAACACCATGGTGGACTCCATCAAATAACAGTAATAAGAACAAGAAAGAGTCGCACAGCAGTTAAGAGAACAACCAAAAACGTTATTAATTTTTTTTTCAAACTTTATTTTTTATAATAATAAATATACAAACGAAAAACTATTTTCAAACTTTATTTTTTTATTAACATATATATGAACAATAAACTAATAAACAAAATGTAACAACAATAATAAAAAACAACAAGGCGGAACACTACTGTGGGGACAATGGATGTCGACGACAGACCTGGAAAATAAGAAAGATTGTTAAAAAAACAACAACATGGTATTCTCTACAAAATACCACAAGAAACAAATCACAAATATATAAAATGCATACAGCTAACAACATTTTATAAGTTTAACTTACAAAAACTGTAAATGTTGCCGCTTTAAAATATTTACCGAATCTGAAGAAAATGTTTTGCAGAAGGCACCACACCAACAACGTTTTTCTTCAGTGGTGAGGACATTTTTTACTTTTTCCAAGGAGCAAACAAAGACCAATGCCACCTTCGTCACTCGCAAGATTTGCCAAAGAGTTCTGTTACGAGGAGATCCTAACAAAAAATACACGTGCGGCACAGCAAGTATGATGAAACACCTAAGGACCCTTCATCCAAACAATCTTGCACGAGAAGAGTGCAAACAGATGAGAAACACACCTGTTCTGTATCTGTAAAAAAGAATCACAAATAAATGTATATTAATAACTTTCAAATTTATACTATTCCATTACTGTACAAACACATTTTATATAAAAACTGACTATTAAACTATAGCCCTGAACCACAAGTGTGACGATCATTAAAACACTACATGCATAGTGCATACTACTTTGAAGCAGTTCATGCCCTAAAGCCTACCTCACTAAAAGACTACATGCTAACTGACTAAATAATTACAGTACTATAAGGAGACACACTGAGTGACTCACAGGGTGTTTGCTAGAAGAGTATGAATACTAACTAGGGAATAGAAGGTGTGAAACACAACTGTGTAGGTGATTAGAGGACTGCATCCATACTGCATAGGTATTTAAAGCAGTCCATGTGCTAAGGCCTGGCTCACTGCATGACTACTTGGGTACTGACTGAATGATTATCGTACAGCAAGGAGAGTGCCTAGGTCAATTTATAAGTGCTAGGCTTTTCGCACAGGGAATAGATTAGTACTTGGTACTGAATGGGTCACTAGTGGAGTGCAAAGGCAGTGACAAGTGCTGGACTGTATGGATACTGACTAGGAAATTGAAAGTGTGAAAGACAAGTGTCTAGGTGGTTAGAAGACTGCATGCATAGTGCATAGGGGTTTGAAGCAGTCCATGTGCTAAGGCCTGGCTCAGTGTATGAATACTTAGGCACTGACTGAATGATTAGAGTACTGCAAAGATAGTATCTTGGTGAATTTATAAGTGTTTGGGTTTTAGCACAGTGAATGGATTAGTACATGGTGCTGAATGGGTCACTAGAGGACTGCAAAGAGAGTGACAGGGTATTTCCTGGAAGTGTATGGATACTGACTAGGGAATTGAAGGTGTGAAAGACAATTGTGTCGGTGGTTAGAGGACTGCATACATAGAGGATAAGGGTTTGAAGCAGTCCATATACTAAGGCCTGGGTCACTGGATGAGTACTTGGGTACTGACTGAATGATTGGAGTACTGCAAGGAGAGTGCCTGGGTGAATTTATTAGGGTTTGGCGCTGTGAATGGATTAGTACATGATGCTGAATGGGTCACTAGAGGAGTGCAACGGCAGTGACAGGGTGTTTGCTGGAAGTGAACGGATACTGACTGGGGAATTGAAGGTGTGAAAGACAAGTGTGTAGGTGGTTAGAGGACTGCATGCATAGTGGATATGGGTTTGACGTAGTCCATGTGCTAAGACCTGGCTCAGTGCATGAATACTTAGGCAGTGACTGAATCATTACAGTACTGGAAAGAGAGTGTCTAGGTGAATTTATAAGTGTTTGAGTTTTGGCACAGTCAATGGATAAGTACATGCTGTTGAATGGGTCTCTAGAGGACTGCAAAGGAAGTGACAGGATGTTTCCTGGAAGTGTATGGATACTGACTAGGGAATTGAAGGTGTAAAAGACAAGTGTATAGTATGTCAGAACACTTTTATTTGAAGCAATCTATTTGGTACTTAGAAACTTACTAAATAATCAGACTACTTCTAGGACAGTGCTTAGGTAAAACTTTTAAATTTTCAGTTCTGCCACAGTGAACAGAATAGTACATGGTACTGCACCTTAGTGTCAAACCCTGACTCATTTTATCAATGCATAAGCAAAGACTAGCTTCTAATGCTACTAAAACTTGACAACATGAGAGGTTTTAAATTAGTTATCTGTCAGCAAATACACGATGTTACCAAATGCTTCTCTCACAGTGGTTCTCAAATGCACACAGACTCACAGTGTAATTCTAGACAACAACCACTATACCTAGGAGTTTACCAAAAATCATTCACTACTGTGGAAGTGGTAAGCGAACTGCACACAATCTTCATATTTCAGGACTGCACTTTTGTGTCAAAGCCTGACTCATTTAATCAAAGCATAAGCAAAGACTGGCTTCTGATGCTACTAAAACTTCACAACATGACAAGTTTTAAAACAGTTTTCTGTCAGCAAATACACAATGTTACCAAACGCTTCTTTCACAGTGGTTCCCAAATACACAAAGACTCACAGTGTGATTCTAGACAAGCACCAGTATCCCTAGGAGTTTACCAAAACTCATTCACTACACTGGAAGTGATAAGGGAACTGCACACAATCTACATTTTTCACGACTGCACTTTAGTGTCAATGCCTGACTCATTTAATCAACACATAAGCAAAGACTGGCTTCTAATGCTACTAAAACTTGACAACATGACAAGTTTTAAAACAGTTTTCTGTCAGCAAATACACGATGTTACCAAACGCTTCTTTCACAGTGGTTCCCAAATGCACAAAGACTCACAGTGTGATTCTAGACAAGCACCACTATCCCTAGGAGTTTACCAAAATTCATTCACTACAGTGCAAGTGGTAAGGGAACTGCACACAATCTACATATTTCACAACTGCAATTTACTGTCAATGCCTGACTCATATAATGAAAGCATAAGCCATAACTGTCTTCTAATGCTACTAAAACTTGACAACATGACAGGTTTTAAAACAGTTATCTGTCAGCAAATACACGATGTTACCAAATGCTTCTCTCACAATCCTTACCCAAATGCACACAGACTCACAGTGTGATTTTAGACAAGCAACACTATCCTAGGAGTTTACCAAAACTCATTCACTAGTCTGGAAGAGTTAATGGTACTGCACACAATCTACATATTTAAGTACAGCAAATCAGTGTCAAAGCATGACTCATTTAATCAACATATAAGCAAAGACTGGATTCTAATGCTACTAAAACTTCACAACATGACAGATTTTAAAACAGTTATCTGTCAGCAAATACATACCAAATGATTCTCTCACACTGATCCCAAATACACACTAACTCACAGTGTGATTCTAGACAAGCACCACTATCCCTATGAGCTTACCAAAACTCATTCACTACAGTGCAAGTGGTAAGGGAACTGCACACAATCTACATATTTCACGACTGCAATTTACTGTCAATGCCTCACTCATTTAATGAAAGCATAAGCCATAACTGTCTTCTAATGCTACTAAAACTTGACAACCTGACTGGTTTTAAAACAGTTATCTGTCAGCAAATACACAATATTACCAAATGCTTCTCTCACAGTGGTTCTCAAATGCACACAGACTCACTGTGTGATTCTAGACAAACAACACTATCCCTTGCACTATATCAAAACACATTTCTTCATCTAGAAGTAGTACTACATTTTAGTATAGAACCATAACATAACTCATTTCACAAATTCATAAACAATGACTGGTTTCTAATTCTACCAAAATATAAAAACTGCACAGTTATCTGTGTACAAACAAATGAAAAACACAAATGCCTATCACAGAATGGTTTCGACATGCACACACATTGTAGAGAAAAAAAGTACTCCCTACACTTTAGCAGGAAAAATACATTACTCTGATTAAAATCAAAATAGTCTACATACATCCCCTCACAATTAAATAACTCATTTTTCAAGTTCTTTTGTACATTAAGGAGTATATCAATCACTCACCATATTTTCTTTTACAGCATCTCTGCACTGTGCACCTCTCAGCAAAAGCAAAGAATGAAAAAGTTTCCCTTTCATTTTCCACACATATACATGTAAACATCAAATCACAATCCTTCGCACATAAACTCAAAAGCAAACACACATTTCTATTGGTTAAACATTTCAACTCTTTCCAACTGAAATACATTTCAACCCTTCCCCCAATCTGCCTTCTGCCTGTTACCATAGAAACAGCTCATGGAACACTGCACTGAGGTCACAGGTCACAAGTTCAGCACACAATGTTCCTACACAAGGCAGGAAGTGTGCTTGACTTTTCAACATATCAGCTTATCATATATAATGTTCCTTACAATCTGTTTTTGTTAACCAATAACAATCATACCTTTAAAAAACAAAAATATTCACCCTACCTTTCAGTGTAGAAAGTTGTTATACAACCAATGATTTCTTGTCGTTTTTCAAAAAACTTTGCCGTGGATCCGCGCACCCACCGCGAGAGAATCCGTGCATCCAACGCGATAGGATGCGCGCACCGTGCACGCATTTCGCCGCTTTTTTTTTTTTTTTAAAAAGGGGGCCACAGGGGGTCCTTCTGGGACCCCCTAAGCAGATCTAGAGGGTCAGAGTATTTCCACTCTGCCCCCTTTATATCTTTTACACACTTATTCCCCTTCCATCTTCAGCCTTTCTTCTACCGAGGCAGAAAATGGCCGCCAACTGTTCCTGGTTTCGAATGTAGAGAGACACTCGACAGCCAATTAGCATTCAGCGCGCGATCGGGAGGGTGCGCGCTCGGTTCGGGGAGGGTTCGCGTACATGCGGGTAGGGTCCGCGGATCCTCCGCGGCCATAGATATCACTAACTTTTTTACCCTAATTTTCTCAGGAACTACTGAACAGATTCACACCAAATATGCAAAAGGCACGAGTCCGAACTGAGGACTACCTCTTTGCCAAATTTGGTGTCATTCCGTTCAGCGGTTCGGGCTGTAGCTGCGACGACAGATCCTATGGGAAATTGCATGGGGAATCTTGAAGATGTACCGGGATAGCCCGATAAAATTAATTGGCCCGCTTGTAGAGGTTTATAGGGTACAGGCAAGAGGAGCGGCGACCTATGGCGCTGAGCTTTGGGGCCATAGTGCTGTCCAGTCCTTAGCTAGGTCAGAAAATCATTTTATGAGACAACTTTTAGCTTTACCTAAGAGCACTCCCCTCCAACCTCTTAGGATGGACCTGGGAATCCAGCCAATAGTTGATCTGGTTGCTTCCCGACCGGTTATGTATTGGCGCCGTTTGTGGAGCACACCAGAACTCAATATCTTTAGGGAGGAATTAAAATCAATTATGATACTCCCAGGGGCTGGTTCCATCTCATGGCTTGCACACATTAAAAAGTTTTTAGGTGAAATTGGTAGGGAGGACCTATGGCATAACCCAGAGGTGACTTGTGTTTCCCTACCAAAAAAGCAGTTGGCAAAAGCGATAGAGGATCATAAATTGACCCAAATGCTACGTCTAGACCCGGGTACTAACATGACCTCTGTATTCCTTGAAATGAAATTAAGCTACAGCTTTGAGCCCGCACTTGATTTGATCCAACCTTTGCTTGCCAAGAAACTTTACATACAATTCAGGCATGGATCCCTACCCTTATTTTCTAGGACGAATAAATGGGTAGGCTCAATAAACCGTGCTTGCCCAGGGTGTAGTTCGAATGAGGAATCAGAGGCCCACGTGTTATTTTTTTGCAAGGCCTACACAAACCCACGTAAAAAATGGATCATTCAATTAGCGAAAAACATTGGGGTAAGCAATTACAGAGACCTACACATGGTAATGAAATCTGATACCTCCCCCCTATTCGTCACAGTTACTGCGAAATACCTCTTTTCCATGTGGGTAACAAGAAAACATTTAGTGCTGTAACGCCTTTTTCTTTTTATATCGCAAGCCGTGTCCATTTTTACTCCATCTCTGTGCTAAACATCTTATATCTTTTATGAACACATAACGAATTAAATTATTGTTTTATGAGAGGTTTTAAAGATTATTGAGTGTATATGTAGAATCTTTCTAAATGTGATGTCTGCACTTTTATGGTATTTTTACCGAAATAAAGTTTTCTGACTGACTGACTGGCATGGGGAAAACGCGTTTTGGGACCCCCCTTTTTTCTCGGCCCCCACTTCACGGATCACCGCAAAACTTTCATGGTAGGAGCGGAGCGGAGCTGGCCAAAAGTTTGGAGAATTTTGCGAAGATTCGTCAATCGGCGCCAAAGAAAATTCCCAATAGAATGTTGCGGATTTCCTATGGAAAATAGGTCCTAACTCTATATATATATATATATATATATATATATATATACCAAAATTAGACTCTGCTTCTTCTGGGGTGTAGGGACCCATGGAGGGTGGCATACATGCCGGCGAAGCGCACCGGTGATTCCAAAATTCCACAAGAAACTGCAAACAATGTTCGTATGCTCTCAGTAGTAAAGGCACAGCAACAACGTAGTTCAGGTCAGAGTGTAATAAACACTCTGACCTGAACTACGTTGTTGCTGTGCCTTTACTACTGAGAGCATACGAACATTGTTTGCAGTTTCTTGTGGAATATATATATATATATATATATATATATATATTCCAGAAAGAATGCGGTTGAAATTGACAAGCCCAGAGAACGACTGGTGATGCGAGAACAGCGCTCACAGCCAACGCTGAATAATATTCACAGCAATCCTTATTCCAGAAAGAAGGAGGCACGCACACGAAGGCTGAAGGAATAAGGCTTCTTTATTTAAAAGGGCCTCCCTCGACCCAGAGAATGAGGAGACGCGTTTTGGCTGACTCAGCAGCCTTTATCAATTGATTGATGGATTGCTGTGGATATATATATATATATATATATATATATATATATATATATATATATATATATATATATATATATATATATATATATATTGCTCCTCCTCACTCGAGTAACTGCCGCCGCACGCCAGACCAGAGGGTGCGCCGTCTTAAGCGAACTACTCCAGCAAAGTCCGCAAACTATCCACCAGTCCTCTGCCAACAGCCAAGGATGACGACAAGGGAAACTTGTACAGAAAAGACCATTGTTGTCCTTCAGGAAGGCACGCTCGTTCAAACAGATGCTGGTGTCTAATATGATTACATCCAAAAAGCAGATGCCCATGGGCAGTGCCTGGCTGGCGAGAAGAGCAGGCTTCATAAAATGCAACAAATGTAAGGCCTGCAGCCATGGCAAAAACACGACTTCTTACACATTAGGCCTCTCTAAAAGAATCAAAAAAATAAAAGGGAGCCTTTCCTGTAAGACGGATTATGCTGTCTACGTCCTGCAGTGCCCTTCTGGCTTGCGGTACGTGGGCAGCACAATCCATCCTGCCCATAAGAGGATTTTACAGCATCTGAGGGCCATCAAGAATGGGGACAGATCATATCCCGTGGCTCGCCACTTTGAGTCTCATCATGAGAAGAATGAGAAAGGACTTTCTTACTTTGTCATCGATTGTGTACCGCTAAATGTGAGAGGGGGCAATAGGGAAAGGAAATTGAGGAGACTTGAGTCAAATTACATCTTGGCACTCAATACCCGTACCCCCACAGGTCTCAATATTGAGGAAGACCTAATTACACACCTGTAATAGGACCTGTGTAATAGTCATATGAAAGGGCAGCAGCAATCCCCCTCGACTGTGTTTTTAAAATTCGTTAAAATTGGTTTTTTTGTTGCTTTTTGGTTATATTTTTATGATGTGCACACACACAAATTTTCTTTTTTCTTTTTATGAAAATTCTTGTTATGGTTTTCAGTCTATAGCAAGATACGTCCAACGTGTGATTTTGTAATTAATGACTGCCCACTTGGGCATAATTGTTAAACGTGTTAAACGTGGTAAGCATGCAAATTGTAAATGTACGCATTATTGAAGTACGACAGGCTGGTGTTGTCAATAACAATCTCAGGGGTATATGCGGTATACGAGTGATTGTTGTTTCGATGGCCATTATCCTTGAAATAATATGGAATGATTAGGACACCTGCCGGCCTCGATGCCCTTGAGGAGGCATGATATGAAATTGCTATGAAATTGCCATTATTTTGCATTATTTTGCATTAATTGATTGATATTATGTTTTGTATGTTTGCCCAGGCTCTAGCAAGCAAAGAGTCTTTGTACCGTTGGACTACGAGTCTGTTTTCTAATGCACTGGAGTTGTAGTCATATCATGTGACGTGTCACGAGCACAGGAAACTATGTAAATAAGGCACTCGAGTTCAGTTGAATTGTTGGTGATCAAGCCTGCTTGACAGGCGAAACGCGTACAAATCGGCTGATTGAATAAAACTTTATCGAGCCCAGACACAGCGTCGTCATCCTTGGCTGTTGGCAGAGGACTGGTGGATATATATATATATATATACAAACGAGAACTCTTGTCCGCCACTTACTCTGGCAGAACCTTCAGGCACGGACCAAAAAACTTTAAAAGTCCCACACAGTGTTGGTGGATGAAGCAGTGAAGTTTTATCTGATAAAAAGTCCACAAATTAAACAGGCATAATGCCTGCCATGACGCGTTGCACTCCTCACAGAGAGCTTGGTCACATGATGCGTCTCCTTTCAGTGAACTCATTAAAAACAAGAGAGTGCTCAATTGCCTGCAGAAACAAGCTCACCCAGTTCATGTGTAAGTAAAACAAACTATACCCTGTTCCTAGTAGTTCATAAATGAAAATACATCCAACAATATACGAATTTGAAAATGAAGTGAGGTGTTAACATCATGTCAATTATTTTCTAAAACATCATCGGTAGCACACAATATTGCTGTCACGATGGAAGAGGCAAGTGCCTCTACCGGTTGAAGCATAAACCAACACCTCACTATTAAGCATCTAATAAAATCGTATCAGATCTAGGAAATAGATGTGCAAAATATGCAAAATTAGAACAATAAAAGAGTTATATCTTAATTCAGACACCACAATGGACTACAAATAACCCATAGTTCCACATAGCAGCACAAAGACCAGATAATCCTACAATAAATGATGGTCTACGAATACCTTATTTGAACATCGGTCTAGTATATGAAAGAAGAAAAAAAAATCTTATTCAAATACGTAAACATGAGTCCTAGAACGAATAATCATCAATTGATAAAGTGCAAGTGCAAAAAGGACCCATGAGGCCATGTTCATTGTAACCTGCTGCTAAAAAAACCATTCTAAAATTAGAAAAAAGGGGGTCAGATCTCACAGAATTGCCTAAACAAATTATTTTCATATATCTGATTACGTTAAATAGTCTATTAAAAAAAAGTGCAAGGTGAAAAAAGTGCATAATAGTGCTGTACAAAATACAAGTTCACTAGCAGCTTTTGGAGAACACCTATTTCATTTAAGCCTGAATGATCATAAAGTGCAAGTGCAACTATCAGTATCTTGTTCACAGAAAAAACATCTATATTTAATAATTCATCTTGTATGAGCACATAACTATTTACAGAAACATTAAAATAACTAATCAGTAAATAAAATCTCAATTTGACATATGTAAAAGGAAGATACTCATCAATCACTGAAACAGATAGATGTTACATGAATAGGTCAGATTAATCATAACGTCATCATAAAAGATTGTGCAAATCCTCACTCATATTCAGGCCATTGGGGACTCTTGTGTCGAGGGCTAAAATGAAATGTGATTCACGTCTGGGCATACCCTGCCAACTTGCGGCGAACAAAGCGATACCAAAGGGGATGATGGACGGAGCGTTTGAGCAAATCAAACACTCACCCCCAGTCAACTGATCTGGGTTTAATCCATCATCATTCTTTAGCTCACTCCACCACCCCAGTTCAGACATGGCCATATGCAAATCAGTCTGACCCTGTGCCTCATGGGAACAGTCCAGCCCGAACTGCCAAGCCATGTCTTCCCTGGACCAGAAACAAGCATCCTGGGACCGGTTTCGGGTTCATAACCCTCATCAGCCAGGCTATCTTGAATTCAGTGGCAAAGTGAGCAAGGAACCCACGTCTGGGCATACCCTGCTAACTTAGGGCGAACAAAGCGATACCAAAGGGTGAAACCCCGACACCGGTCCTAGGATGCTTGTTTCCAGTCCAGGGAGGACCTGGCTTGGCAGTTCGGGCTGGACTGTTCCCATGAGGCACAGGGTCAAGACTGATTTGCATATGGCTGGGTTCAAACTGGAATGGCATGGTGAGCAAAAAAACGATGGATTTAGGCCCAGATCTCTGTACTTGGGTGAATGTATGAAATTTTTCTGCATTCTGTCCATCAACTGTTGTTTTTGCATTTGTCACCCCGAGTGGGACGGGTATGCTCAGACGTGAGTCCCGCGCTCTGCATGCCACTGGAATCCAGCTATCCTGGCTGAAGAGGGGTGAAACCCCGAAACCGGTCCTAGGATGCTTGTTTCCATTCCAGGGAGGACCTGGCTTGGCAGTTATGGCTGGACTGTTCCCATGAGGCACAGGGTCAAGACTGATTTGCATATGGCTGGGTTCAAACTGGAATGGCATGGTGAGCAAAAAAACTATGGATTTAGGCCCAGATCTCTGTACTGGGGTGAATGTATGACATTTGTCTGCATTCTGTCCATCAACTGTTGTTTTTGCTTCTGAAAGTAATAGCAGGCAGACTAGGTAAAATAGGACCTAAAATGTTATCAGTAAGTACAATTGGCCATTCTGAGTATATGATCTTGCATATTTTATCTTCTAGTTCACTGAAGGTGGTTATCAGTCGTATTGTTTGTACCTCATTATTTGGTCCACATTCTGTGTCCAAAATAATGTTAGATTTGGGCTTTAAGCAGTGTTTCTCTGGGCAGACTGTTAGCTTTATTTAAGGCTTGGGTCAAGAGTGCTTTCAATATACCAACGATCAAGGAACCTGCAAAAAGCATCCTAATGACATTTAATGGAGACGAGATCCGAACTCAGATTCTACGAATCCGAATAAATTCACCGTACGGTATGCTGTTAATTAAGTGGCATGGATGCGAACTTTACGCATGTAAAATAGAGTTTCCAGCGGTGGTTTTTCTGTGTAACTTAGTGTATAGTTTTCCTTCATCAATGTACACTACCACATCTAGAAACTCTACACTGGAACTGTCTATGGAGGCTGTGAATTTCAAATTTAAATCATTAGAGTTGATAGCACCTACAAACCCAACAGCCTCTTCTTTCGAACCATTCCAGACCAAACAGATGTCATCAATATAACACCAGTAATTAACTATGTGGCCAAACCAATGTTGGTGCTTGGTCTTGAGGACATGCCCCTCCCACCAGCCCACATGCAAACATGAGTAGCTAGGGAAGAAGCAAGCCCCCATCGCCACACCTCTCTCTCTCTCTCTCTCTCTCTCTCTCTCTCTCTATATATATATATATATATATATATATATATATATATATATATATATGTGTGTGTGTATATATATATATTCACTGAAAAAACCATAGGTTTCACACATGTTATAGTTAGCGGAAATTTTACTGATAAAAAACCAGTGAAATTGCCCCGTTATAGTTAGTGCTGGCAACTATAACTCACGCGACCGCAATCCTCTGCTGATGCTAATACTGTATTTAGACACTTATTTGCCCATGTCTTCTTCCATACATTTTTAGCTATACATATATTACAAATATTTTTTTTTCATAAAGACACATATGTCATCAGCAGAAGATTGCGGTCGCGTGAGTTATAGTTGCCAGCACTAACTATAACGGGGCAATTTCACTGGTTTTTTATCAGTAAAATTTCCGCTAACTATAACATGTGTGAAACCTATGGTTTTTTCAGTGAATTTGCAAGGTTTTTTAAATGCTAATTCCTAACTATAACGTGTGTGAAACCTATGGTTTTTTCAGTGAATTTGTACGTTTTTTTTAAATGCTAAGTTACTTTACGCCATTCGAGGCGTGCGCGCCCACTTAACGCAGTTCGTTCCGTGCACGGTTTTTATCAACTTTAATAAGCCCTGTACATTTGGTGGCCTTCGGCCACCAAAAGCACAGGGGGTGGGGTCAATGTGGATAGTGTTTTTTTTATTTCGATTTTATAATTTCATGTTGCCAAAATTTAGTTTTTTTTACCTAATAATAAGCCCTGTACATTTGGTGGCCTACGGCCACCAAAAGCACAGGGGGTGGGGTAAGTGTGGATAGTGTTTTTTTTATTTTATTTTTTTTACCGTACGCTTACGGTAAGCGTACTCGGCGAAATTGCCGAAAAAAAAATAAAACCGTTTTTGCTCTTGGGGGATGTTTGGGGACTCCCTCAACATGACTATGTGGGAGGGAGTTGTCAAAACAGCCCCGTAACATGTTTTTGGCCATCTTGTTTGATAAACAACACTCAGTGCGAGAGACAAAATGGCGGCCGCCGCTTCCTGGTTTCGGCCGATTCGAATGTTTACTAAGATCTAAGAGCCAATCAGAATCACGCTCGCGCACGCCACCGTACGCTTACGGTAAGCGTACGGTAAGCGTACCGTAAGCGGGCTCAGATATATATATTGATTTAAAGGCTATTTTCTCAGAATCTACTGAACAGATTTACACCAAACCTACAAAAGGCACTTCCTTGACCTAGGGACTACCTCTCTGCCAAATTTCTAGTAATTCTGTTCAGCCGTTCGGGCTGTAGCTCGTTCTAAAGGTCCTATGGAAAAATGCATGGGAAAAACGCGTTTTGGGACCCCCCTTTTATCTCAGCCCCCGCTTGACGTATCCCCCCGAGACTTTCAGGGTAGGAGCGGAGCGTAGCGCCCCACCTATTTTGAGAAATTCGCGAGGATTCATCGACCGGCGCCAAAGTTATTCAAAATAGAATGTTGAGGTTTTCCTATGGAAAAGGGGTCCTAACTATAACTACCTACTGGCGACCGCCAGTAGGTAATGTGTGTATATATATATATATATATGGAAAAATGCATGGGGAAAACGCGTTTTGGGACCCCCCTTTTTTCTCAGCCCCCGCTTGACGAATCCCCCCGAGACTTTCAGGGTAGGAGCGGAGCGTAGCGCCCCATTAGTTTTGAAAATTTCGCGAGGATTCGTCGCCTGGCGCCAAAGTTATTCCAAATAGAATGTTGCGGATTTCCTATGGAAACAGGGTCCTAACTATAACTACCTACTGGCAACCGCCAGTAGGTAATATATATATATATATATATATATATATATATATATATATATATATATATATATATTTTCTTACCTGCAATAAAAGATCCTACAGTAAAAACATCACAATATTACTTCAACAATATTAAGTACTGATTACATTTTTGACACAATACTAATGTAGGACACAGGCCCCATTCCTATCCAAAGTACAGCATGCAAAAGCCCAACCCACTTTATCAAATGTTTACTGAGTGTCCAAGGACGAGATTGATCATGAGGAATTTTCTCCTATTTACTTTGTCTAACACATGTAATAATCACCGAATATGATAAAAAATATTTGAGGAAAGCGTTATTTGCTCTTTGATGTGTATTCTTGTGGGGTGTTCTATTGCTGTTTTTTATATGCATGTTTAAGAAAGAATTTGTCAATCCATCTGGACCTGGGGCTTTATTAGGTTGTAGTTATTTTATCACTCTGTACACTTCCTCTTCAGATATAGATACTTCCAAGGCTTCCCTTTAGTGTCTTCTCAGTTCCACGGTAGAGATAGCAGGAAAAAATCCAGAAGCTTGCACATATTTATTTGTTCTTAAAGTTTGCTGTAGATGACACACAAGACTTCCCTTTTTCCCTTTCCCCCTGTACGGCTTACAGTTTGTCTGCCTTATTAGCTTTCTCATAAAAACTATACTCCAGTCGCAGGGGTGCCCGCTTCAATGTTTCCATAAATAGCAGTTTTATTTGCCCTTCCCCATAACACGTGAAGGGTCTCTCTGTTTGATTTCAACCACTCCAAGGTGTTTTTTTTAATTTCACTTTCATCAAGACCAGTCCACCTTTTCTCTGCTCTTGCAGTTGTGTACCACCTCTGAGTGCTTTGAAGGCATCCCATTGAATAGACTGCGACACCTCCTCATTTCTATTTATTTCAAAATCGTCCACAATCCGCCTTATGATTTTGCGCAAAGCTCCTATCCTTTAGGAGGGCTGTGTCAAATTTCCATGTGCTTTTATTTATGTGGGTGTACCCATGATCCAGGTCCCATTACACTTTAGAGCAGCAGTTCTTAACCTGTAGTCAGGGGACCCCAGGGGTTCCCCGATGTTTAGTCAGGGAGTCCAAGACTGCTTAGAAAATTAATTAATATTAATAGATGAGCACAAATAAAGAAGTAATGGTTAAAATTGAAAATGTTTACATGTTCTGTAAATGTGTTGGAATTTAAATTGGAGGCTTATACATCTATATAATATATAATAAATAAACACGCACACACTTACCTTAAATATACTTATGTTTCGTTGTAAAGGCATATTAGTGGTAAAGTCATATTCCTGGAAAAGGCATGCATGGTAAAGGCATTGCGTGGTAAAGGCATTCCTTGGTAAAGACAGTGGTTTAAAGGCTGTCTTCTGTCTCAGTGCAGTGTCACGTTCATGGTAGTCCACTAGTCTGGCAACTATTGGCCTGTGGGATGACCTGGGGGTGGCCTAGGGCCAAGTGGGGAGAGGACGTGGTCCGCCGGCTAGATTGTCCCTGCGCCCATGTCGATAATATGACACAGGGGCCTCTAATGATAGCACAGGTGCTACATGTGTGCCAGTGCTATCTGTATTACAGAAGGGGCAGCACAAACATTTGCTGCCCCTTCTGTAATACCAAAGTCCCATAGGGTGTAGAAAATGGTTTCAAATGCCTGTTGTGTCCCCAGAGGACTTCTATAATACAACACCAGGAGTTCTGAAAAGTTAGTTCTGCGTAGCAGGTCTATTAGTAACATTTCAACAGATGTCTGTAGCTTGCCAAGGTTGGTTAACTCTAGGAGCCCTGCTATGCAGATGTTGTTTCTGCATGATCAAGACTTAAGGTCATCATTCTTTGCAGCAGTCTTGGACATTTCTTTTTCTATTCACTGCATGGTGTTTTTAATATCTGGGTGCTATCCTTGCGTTCAGAGAGTCTTCGCTCTGCTTCATCGATTCAACCGCTATGTTTGGTTAGGCAATCTTTCATCAGATCCACTAGCTCCATTAAATGGTCAATTTTAGAGCTGATTGCCTATAAACTGGACTTCATGTCTAGGAGCATCGATTTGATATCTGTATCAGGTGCAACTCCGGTGTCCTGGGCTCCCTGCAGGGACAGAAGTCTCGTGTTTGAATCAGCAGGTTTCTTCTGGTCAAACGTGAGTGTGCACTGTCTAGCATCTATTTTCGCCATTTCATATGCAGCACATGTCGTCTCAAGGATAATACACAGATGGAGGGAGCTGGCCAGAATTAGAAGGAGCACTTATCCAACAGTGACAGGACCTCATGGGGCATGTAGAAACTGATCGTCATCACTAATGCAGGACTTCCCCATCGAGGATATCTATCCATAATGTACACCATGGGGTCCTACAAGCTGCACACTCGGTCATGCAATCAGGCCCGGGGCCCAGACTTATATTCCTCCAGTGTCAGCCAGGACATAGCAGCACAATGTATACCCAGTACTATTTAGCCAGAGGAGGGCAAGCATGATATGTGTACTTTCCTGTCGGATACATCATGCAGCAGCCCCTCCCCAGGGGCAGTGCTTACACCCACCCGACACCATCCAACACAGGCGTCGCTGGTCAGGTAACCCTGCTAGTAAAATGCCCCATGTGCCCATGATTGTGGGCAGTTATACCACCAAGAGAGACTAGGCAGTGACTCTTGGCGGTCTTGTAGTGGCTCTGACTTGGCACTCACGTTGCCTCAGTAGAGACCACATACAGTCCTGTAGCAACCAGTCCTACTGGTCTCCACAAGCGTGAGAGGTGGACTAGACACTGCTCCACTGACGAATTCGAGGAGGTAGTGATGCCTTAGAGCAGAGGCTTCAATAAGTTGCAGCACGCCAAGGCTGTCTTCAGTGAGTCAAGCAACAACGCCAAAGTAAGCCTCACATGGGACTCCAACAACTCTCCTGGTGTATCACTTGTCTGAACTGTTGACATCAACCAAAAGTCACACTGAGTGTCAACAGAGTGGACCAACTCTGTGTTATAGACAACTGCAAGAAGATTCTGGACAACCTTGAACCAGGGTTTGTGTCCTGAACCCCTCGGGTTAAATTATGAATGCGAGCAGAGATGTCCTGTTAGAGGCAGCATCATCTGTTTATTTATCCACCGCTGTCCTGCTGAACTACATGGTATCTAGTTTTTGTTTCCACAGGTTGAACTTGTCCTTTCTTTTGGATTTTGGGTGGAATGAAGTATACTGCAGGACACGTCATGCTGATGCCCCACCGTGGCCAGTGCTTACCAATCAGTTAACCCTGCTAATAATAGGGCCAAGGTGCACATGCTTGTGGCCAGTTATACCCCCAAAGTAATGGTGTCCGCGTTGTTATTGGTTTAACATGTGGGCCTAGGGCCCACAATACTACAATATGCTCAAAGGTTACTACAGTTGAGACTTTGTCGGACAATGTAGTGAATGCAAAGTAGTATCCCAGTGTTCTCTCCACTGGACTTCTCTCAAAGGCACCCGTTTCTGGCTTCATGCATGGCCCTGCAGCGTGTATGTGCCCTGGAGGGTGGAACCATTGGTACAGGTTTCTAGGGGGAGGGTGAAATCTTATGCAAAAGGAAGCCTGATGAGCTTTAAGCCAGCAGTGCTTTTCAGCTACCACTCACCACCTGCAGGACTCATGTTTCTGACCAACAAGAGTGCCACAGGCATACAGTGGGGATTTTGGGAGGGGTGGGCAGTATGCCCTGTCCCCCTGGGAGCTTCGGGGTGGTGATAGGGTCCAAGAGCAATGGGAAAGAAGGATTGGCTGTTTTAGCACAGGGGAGAGCCCTAGGGACATAAGGACAGGGACATGTGGTCACCTGGTGCCTTTTTGTCGACAGTAGTGACACACACCGGTTGGCAGGGACTGCGTGCAATTTTTTCCTGGTCTTATTTGAGTAGTTTGAGATGATCTGAGGTAATGGCAGGGGAAAGGAATAGAAAGGTTGTGGAGACACTTTTGACTTTGGTAGAGGCAGGTTGGGTGCATTTATTGCAGCCAGGAAACCTACTAAAAAGCGTGGGTGCCCCTGAGAGTGGGGCCGCAGGGAAGGTCGGGCATGGTAGTCTCGGCAGCGGTACACGCCTGCTCTACCCTCCCGCAGCCCAGGCAGAAACATGGCATGAAAATAACACCTCAGTGGTGGAAATGTGGCAGTTGGCACACAGGTTGGCCCTCCTGGGCTGATGTGCATGGTTGTGGTGGGACAAAAGGGGCTATTTAAGGGTCAGGGGGGCATAGTTAGGGTTTTAGAGAGCCATGCAGCTGAATGGAATGGTGTTCAACCAGTGCGGGAGTCATCTGTTGTGCCCAGCATGGGTGCGGTGCTGCAGGTGTTGGCGACGCCATAGTTCACCTTGTGTGTGTGTGTGTGCTGCTGAGGGAGTGGTGTGTGATGGGGAGTTGTCAGGGCATGAGGCGCAGCAGGGAGCAGCTTTACCTCTGAGTCTTGCATCCTTGGATGGTGTCTACAAGAGCGCAGTGACACCCTCCAGCTGTCAGGTGGCATCCCAGCATAGTGTCAATATCTGCAACACACCCAACCCGCAAACACAGCAATACCAGAATAAAGAACACACAAGACACACTGGTTGTTGGAGAAAACATTGCTGCAGGTTTATTTTGCATAAGAAATATGCCAACATGGTGGGTCAACTTACGGGCGATCCAAGGGCAGGCAGCCCATCTGCCGCCTGCCCACCTGATGAGCCAAATTGCACCATGGCATAACCAATCGGTGCTAACCATTTTGGGGGATTACCCCTTATATCCTGTGGACCACCAGTCCACCCATTTACTCACGCCCCTTGAGGGGGCTGAGTGTATCCAGGCAAGCCCCCAGTTGCTCAGGTTTACAACCGCCCAAAGGACTACGGGGTGCCGTCGTTCCTCCAGGGTCCTGCCGTAAGGACATCCTGGGGCAATTTGGCATTTGCACCCTGGTCCTAAAGAGGGTACCCCTATAAGCCATTCAGCCTCCGGATCTCCCAGTAACTCCACCACAGCTCTGGGTGTGGCACCCGTCATACCCAGGGCCCCCCACCAGGGGAGGTATTCTTACTTACACCCTGTTGATTCTAGGGCATCACCCAGGTCCAACAGAAACAGGTCCATGACCCTTCTAGACAAATGGACCCCATCCACATCAAAACATCCTGTGGTCTTGGCATGCAAGAGTCTGATAAAGCCAGGAACCCCTCTGTTCTGTGAATTATGTGCATGGCGCTGTTTACCTTCCTGCAAGAAATTCCTCAGACCTGGTTACTGGTCCTTCTGGTTGGACGATTCACATTTACCTCTGCAGGTGGTTCCCGGCCCTAGCGGGGAAACCTTGCGATGTAACGCTAAAGAGACCATGCTTAATTCACCAAGCCCTTCATATTTTATATGATTTGATTTAGAGTTGAAACAAGCCCTCATGCCTGGTGAGCTTGCGCATTGCTTATTTACCCTTTCATAGGCAAGTTCGATGGCCTCCACATAACTTGGGAAATACTGTCTCTGTATTAACCACAGCTTTATTTACCCCCTGGGCATGTTCACTGGCCACCCCGGGGTTGCGGCAACTGATCTCTACTGTAACCATTTTTTAGGAAGAGAACCCAATGGTGCCCTTTGCGCCAATAAGGATCTTCTTGTTAGGTGTTGTCGCGTCCCTGGTCTAAGATTTGCGATAAACATGATGGAGTTCGCCTTCAAGGCCATCAGTAGAATTTGTTAACAGTTAATAATTGTGGCCAACACAATACCCCTCTCTGTACCTGCTGACCTCAGTTGTATGGGAGTGTAGCGTCGACCAGGGATATTACCATAGAAATAAAACTCTGCTCTCCTTTTGAACAGGCTTCTGGGTGGTATACTCCATTGTGCACTGTGTACCCTTATGTGCAGTTCCATGTGGGGGTTGACTAAGCCCTTGGTTACCCCCCCTTGCTTGGCAAGTCCCCATTTGGGAGTTCAAACTGATGACCATGTGCAGCATCAAGAGAAATATGGACCCCCTGGAAGGGTCATCGGGCGGGGACAGGGGGGGTCTTGTGACCAATGCTGTGTCGCCATGCTAGTGTCTCCACCAGAGTAGTAGCCCACAACCCTGCACACCATTTTATAGGTTCAACCCAAGGTTGCACCAAATTTGTTCAGAACCCACACTGCCCACGGTGCTACGCAAGATTGTCCTTAGTTTGCTCAGAAGTCGTACTGCACACATTCCCACATGGTGCTTCAGCGCACCTCACCCCTGAAGACTACGCCCTTGTTTTACCCCCGTACTTGCTTTTTTTCAAACTTTAGAGGTTCGCACTGATAATCTTGTACTGCACCAGCAGTGGAAGTTTACCTGCTTCTTCCAAATATGAATTTTCCTGAATAATGGACATGCCAAGTACTCTTAATACATTGTAGCCTTTATATGCGTTTACCCCTTGTTTACCAGAGTGCCGGAAAGGTTAGTCAATGCTGTGGATTTGAGGACACGGAGTAACATAGGAGCAAACTTACCTGCACCTTCTAAATATGACTGTAAATGTGTTCTTGTAATAGTCAGATTGGTGCTCCAAATCCATATTTTTCAACAATCTTGGAGTAACAGCACCTATTTCGGCATGACAAACTAACGCAACCCAACTGGCTGACTGGTGGGTCTAGCGTATGTAGCCCATAACCCAGCTTTTGCTAGAGGTATACCCATGTGTCAAACCAGGCCAATGTTTTTGGCTAGTGAGACCCTGGAGTAAGTCATACACAAATCGCCTGCCCTTTATTTTTCCATCGCCTGCAAGTCCCTCACCGTCTGAAGGCGATCCATAGTAGTTAAGTCACCCTGCTGCCGTCCCCACCCTGGCGTGAGTGGCCCAGTGCAAACTTCTGTTAATGTATCCCAGGAAGCAGCCAAGTGGATGGCAAGAACGGTAGGAAAGTCTGAACAGGATCGAATCCCAATCTGACTGCGGATATTGACTGGATGTTGTGTTGCCATACTGGTGCGCCCCACCTGGGGTGGACCCCATGCTGGTGGCCACGCCTGAGTAGTAGCCCATCCACAGCTTATGCTAACGGTATACCAGGGTGCCAGAAATGTTTGCCAATGCTTTTGGATCTGAGGACATGGAGTACACCTATGAGCAAATGTACCTGCACCCTCTAAATATGAATGTAAAATGTGCTCTGGTAGTTGTCCTTATTTGTGATCCAACCCAGCCTTTTCAGCACTATTGAGGTAACAGCACCCTTTTAGGAATGACCAACTCACGCCCCACCTGGCTGAATAGCGCTTTTTCGTGTGCAGCCCGTAGGCCCTATTTTGGCTAAAGGTATTCCAGGATTATGCTGAATCCTAGCTTACTTCACTGCTGAGTGCATCCTGTACATTCACAGATATTTATTTGCCTTTTCCGTTTCTGGCTGCAAAATTTGCATGACTTTGCAAGCACCAATCCCAGGCGAATAAAAGAAGCATATTTTGTCAGGGGACTTGGCCTTTTCTTCACCCTCAGTGGTGTGCTCTGGACTGCTATGCAAGAGTCAATAAGGCCTCGGCAATCACATATATCAGTTCCTCTTGTGATACACATCCGCTGGGTAGCTAATATGCTCCCTATCCATAGTACCTTCTAGTAATTCAATGATGACAACAGCGAGGCCTTTACTGGGCTGTAACCATGGATGCTTAAACCAGGACTTGGACCTACATCAAAGGTTTGTCCCCGGAATTAATTTCCCTCCACCAGGAACAAAGGCCTGCCTGTTTACTGGTTTGCCTCCTAGACCCTTCTGGTTGGGGGTACGAAGCCTTTTACTCAGCAAGCTTACTGTCTAGCGTTGCCAATGCCATCACACCAACCTATACCCTTTGTAATCACTCTCCATCCTCCTGTGCATTGCTCATTTGGCTAAGCCCTGGGGACCCTGGACTGCTCTTTACTTTAATCCTCCTGTCCTCTGCCGAATGGCAAGCACCACACACTGTTTCCTCAAAGGGGCACCCTGTTAGTAGAAGAGTGTGAAAATGTCTTGCTAGCTTGACCACAACAGGCCATTAAGCGTTTGTAACCAACCTCACCAAGCTATGCACCTGCCCAGCTAATGATGCTTCTAAACGAGAGGCCTTCGGGAATGCATGTCACTGTTAACAATATGAGTGGTGGAGAAACATTACGTCGGAATCTAACATGTGGGGTTTTATGTTCTGGTGCAGTCCCCATTTATGTGAATCCACTGGAACACCTCTACCTAATGTGTGTGACCTAGGTACCTGGTCCAGCTCACTTGGCACACCTGCTTGTGAGTCAATACCAGCCCAACTGGCTGTCCTTCTTCTGGCAGAGTCTACCGCTAAGGGTCGGCGAAGTATGTCTCTACCATTGAAATAAAGTGGGTGTACCTGCCCTGCCGAAATCACCCCCAAGACTGTTTGTTGCTCCTGTCCCCGCTATTATACATGACGGCACAACCACCGATGAGACTGACTTACGTGATGGATACCCTTATGCCCTCCTTGACTAAATTGTGTGGTCCTAAGCAATTGTCTGAATTTTTTAACTTGTACCTTCATTTGACATGAGGGCATCTTGGCATCCTTGTGGTCATGATATCCACTGTATAACATTCTCCTGTGTTCAAATGTTGAGGTAATATGTTGTTCAACGTAGTCATAAAAGTGGGTAAATTTAATACCCTGCTAAACTGGTGGAGTGCTGCGTAAGGGTTCCCTAAGCCCCAGCTCCATACCCCCATAGCACCCCCTGGTATTTAACAGAATTGACACCGCCCGGGGTTGCGATGTTCCACTAGCCACTAGACTCATATCCGAGTACTATCAGGGACCCAATGCTTTCGTTTTTCTCAAGCAAGGAATGGCCACACATGCAGCGCTCAATTTTTCCCGAATATTATTTATTAGCACTGACAAGTTGGCATAACTAAATGATTCCTTCATGTCCTGTATGGGTCCTAATTGACACTTAAAGACATGCCTACTTTCTTGATGTAGGTGATGCATATATCCGCTGGTGGCTACTAACATTACTTAGCCTGCCTATACTACGCTCAGAACAGAGTGCACTTGCTCTGTAATCCTCTGTATTCTTGTCTGGCCTTCCTTCTGCCCTGATATACCTAAGACAATGCTTCAATTCTGAAATGAAGGGACTGTGCAAGAGCTGTAATGAGTCTTTGCATATACGAGTCACCCAACAGGCAAGTTGGCCCTGACGAACCTTGTGTTCTGGTACCAGATTTGGAAGGCGCCTTGCCTTCACTCACCACCCCCTGGGGCAAACCCAATGCCTGTGCACTTGCTGCAATGTAGCGATGCCCTATGTAGTATTGAGCGCTTGGTCAAATTCACTTGCCAACTTCAACTACTTAAACCTACACCATGGCAATAGTACATCTACCAAATATGCCCCTGAGCACCCGGCTGCTCACTTTCCCACCTAGAATGCCTACACACTGGCGCACGCAGGAGGTCTGATTCCGCGTAGCGCCATGGGGTGAATAGTTACGCATACTCCTTAAATAAATGATAGTGCCTCAAAAGGTTGGCTTCCTATAAGACATAGAATGCTTTCTAGTATCACCAGTGCTGTACTTGAGCCGCTCTCGCCTAACAAAGCTAACAACTGCACCCACCGAAACAAACTGCTCAAAGCGCACAGCACCAACAGTGCCACCCCGTGCCTATTTAAGTTCAAGGATCTCAGTATGTCATAATTAAAAGATACGGACTACAATAATACACACTATTTCACAGAAATGTTTAACATTTGAGAAACTAAGCAGTGCTGCTGAGAATGGATGCATCTATTTTATATGAGCTTGCCAGCCTTACACTGTAAAACATTACCCTAGCACACATTATGTACTGTCATCCCCGAAACTAAACTATGCCAGTGTGGTGTGTTACTAAACCTTAAGGAAGGCTAGAGAAACATCTGCCCTTTTGTTAGCCCAGAAACTAGATATCCTGGTATTTGTGAGGCATTACAAGTAAACTGAAATGTCATGAACAGTAGGCGGATACCAACTGTACAGCAATCTGCCCAAATAATATCAAAATCAGAACACCCTGGCTGCACGAAGGTTAATGCTTTGGAAAATGCTGTGGCTTTGCCTATGGGTCATTAGTTTTTATGGATGCTGGCTAAATTCTAGCACAGCAGGTGAAGATGGAGGAGGTATTAACTAAATAGTTGATTTAAACAAACTCTACTAGCTAAACTTAGTAATGTTTTACACTCCCATCAATGCCCTTTCGGAGTGAATACATACACATACCATGCTAGTATCTTATCCTTGAGTCAATTTGCAACTTGAATATATGTAACTCTAACCACTAGTCTCTGTCTTAAAGTTTTGTGTTTACTATCATTCTTCTGTGCATTAGAGCTTTTGTGCTTGTACCTTAGATGTAACTCCTGTACTCTGAAGTCTATGTAATGTAACTGGTCCTTTTGAAAAGCGAACTGCAAGAGCCATGTCCACCAAAGGGCCCCGCACTCACCGCTAATTGGTGACCAGTGACTTTTACTTTGCAAAGCTATTTATCACATGGTTTGAAACCGCCCAGGCAGGCAGAACATACATATCAGTTTAATCAAAGAGGGACTAGGTCTCAGGGAATCGGACATAATCTATTTTGTTTTATTTGTTGATGTCTGGTCTTTCTGAGGTTAGAATCACTTATGCACGTTATCACAGGAGCTGAGGGGCCGATCACTTACTTAAGCCCACCAGTGTCGAGGAAGACTGTAGAGAATAGCAGAACTTGTGAGCATCAGTCACAGGCTACAAACTTAGGCCTCGGAGTCTGCATAGAAGCCGTAGAAACGGTTCCGCGACACTCACAGAGCACGTCTGAATCTGTAGGTCTTGGGCAAGAAAAAAGAAGCCAGCCCCACAGGCGTGGAAGAATAGCTCGGATACAGCTCCACCGCAGCTGGCAGCAACCCAAAGGCAGAGAATGGAGGCAGCAAGCACAGACTCCATGGCCACGAGAAGTAGCAGGTGGCAGGCACAGCCCCACGGGGGCCACATGTCCCTTAAACCAGGGAGGGCCCGCACTCTCGTGTGACCCTCCCCCCTAGTGCCGGTTCACTGAACGGGGGGCCGCGGAATCGTGAAATCTCCCATTTCCCCCATAGCGCCAGGTTGTCAGACGAGGCTCAGCCTCGAGAGTCTAGCCCGACCCATCTACCCCCATCCAAAGACAAAACTTGTGTCTTTGCAGCCCGCTCTGGGGCGGCTATGGACCCAGTACAGTCGAGGCAAGCACGGGACGGCCTTTAGCGACCGCCTTTGAAAAGCGAACTTCATATTGATCCAGCACAAAGGACAACATTTACGTATTCTCCTTATGTCACAGATTCTTATTCACAAAGGTTCATTCATACATTCATTCATTGGTGGGACCTATAACACCAACACGCTTCTCATCCACACAATCTCACTCGAATCTGTACACAGGAGAAGGGGCTGCTGGACAAGTGGGTACCTTCTAACCTATCAGGACTAATTGTTCTACTATTTTATATATACATTCTATATACAGTCTTCAGAATCCTGATTTTATCATCAAGGCACTCCACTGTTTGGTCAATGGACCAACTAGTTGGGCTGGTTGATGGTGAATTAGAACCAGCTAAAACACAATTAAAGTCTAGAAAACGTTTGATATCTTCAGTGATTAATTTAAGAACCACAAACTAATTTCTTGTTATTTCAGTTTTGTTTATCTAAATAATCAATCCCTTTAACCATGCATTTATATACTACAGCTCATAATTTGAAATTTTGATTTATTAATGAGTAAATAAACATTTAGAAATATCTTTAAGCATGAATTTAGGAAAAAATGCAGTAGATCATTTACCAATGAACAGGTGACGAATAGCTTCAGGTCGACCACCCAAGAATAACCTAAAGACAAACATAGCCGCAACTCCAACTGCAACTTTCGAACTCCTTCTGAACCCACTAACTCCAACTTCAACCAACTCTAACTCCAAACCCCACTGCAACTGCGACTTCCGAAAACCCCAACTCCGAACTGAGCTCTAAACTCCGAAAAACATAACTTTTTTCGTAATGACAGATGAGGGGTTATTGTGCCTTACTTCATACAAAATATGGCAACTTTAGGGGCAGACCAAATGTTCTGATTGGACAGTTCGGGGTTAGCAATAGTTCATTGCACTCTTCCCAGTGAAAACCGGTTCTGCAAAGTGACTTGGCACAAGAGTTCGCAAGTTGTCACTGTCCTTCCAATTCTCATGCGGGGAACAGTAGATGTATGTTTTCAAGGCAAAAGGGTCTTATTGACAGGTTCATTCTTTGTCTCTTCTCTGGTTCACATTTGATCATCTTCTGGCTTGCGGTCAAGTCCCCAACACATCGATCTTGGGAAGGAACACGATGTCAAGAGTTCATGTCACCTCGTGATCTCAAGAACCATCTGGGCATGCGCAGAAATCATCGCGCGCACAGGGTGGCATATGCTTCAGAGAATGTCATCTTGAGTACTGCGGCCTAGTAGGCCCGAACGTTAACTAAGCGAAAATAGACATAGCAGCAATTAATATGTAGAAATTAAGGTTCTAATGTTCAAACCCATACTAATCCCAATATATATTAGTATTTTCCTAGCTGCAGCAACATTTAAAGCGATAATACTTACCATACAATAACTTTTAAACCACAATACAATCACAAAGCAATATAAATCATGCAATTTTACTATCTCACCACAATCTAAGGTTAGTTTGCGTACCATTGTTAATTATTTAATTTTGCCATGCAATAAGCAATTTAGTCCCACGTCAAGGTGCAAATATTGATTAGTACCACTTCCACTGCAAACATGTTATGTAAATTAATTTTAGAATGATTACATAATTAATTTCATGCAAATTAGAGGAGGTATACAAAATTTTGTTTTACCTGCTCCATCTATATCAATGGCTATATGAGGCTCACTGTGGAGATGGTGGTTGTAGGTGATAGGGAAGTGCCTGGTACAAGTGGCGATGTGTGGCATTTTGACTTTGAGAATAAGTTGGTGTTGGATTATGAGGATGATGATGATGATGTTGAAGAAGAAGAAATTGTGGATGATTTGACACTGGAACAGGAGTGGTGAACAGAGCCTAATGGTTTGCATCATGGGTGTGGTGACGTTATTCAGGGAGAGAGATTTGGTGCCTTACAGGAGACCATAGTTGAGTGCAGTAACAGGAGAAGGGTGACCATTCAGACAGAGGTGAGGTTAGCATCAGGAAGGAAGTGAGGTAGAAGTGCAGTCCATAGGTGTAGAGGCATAGGAATTGGTGGACAATGGGGCTTCGTCTGTCTCAGGATAAGTATGTCCAAGATCAAGGAATCAATACGGAGGCACCGGGGAGCAGTGGTGGCTCCTCTGCAGTGGCAGAAGAGCGTCGCCCCACTGCCTAGTGCAGAGCCAGCAAACAAATAATTTGTTTTCGTTTGCCGGCTCTGAGCCAACTTGTGCATGGAGGGGCAGGCATGGGAGGAAGGCATGGGAGGAGGAGTGCTTGTGCGCTCCCAAAGCCCGCATATGTGTTTGGTCGCCCATCTCAGGCATTCAGGAGCCAGACTGGAGAAACCCCACAGACTCCATGACCTGAGGGGAGCATCTTTCCTGCCCACTCAGGCCAATCCCCGCGCTGTACTGCAGCATGGAGATTGGATGGGAGTCTGTCCCAGGGGCTCCTGGGACCAGGAAGAAGCCAGCAGGAGCGACGCGGGAGGCAGCTTGCGGCATCCGGTACGTTTTTGTATTTATTATTATTAACATGTCCCCCTGCGCTCCCCCACCCGCCTCACCACCCTTTGTTAATGGCGGTCGCCACTGCTGGGGAGTGATGGGGTGCAGGTGGCAGGGGAGGCCTCGGACTAAAGAAAGGGGACAAGGATGTGACGGGGAAGAAGGAGAGCAAGGAAATTAAGCACAAGAAACTCCTGTATATGGGGATTACTAAACCGTTGGGGTCTCACTTAATGCTATCAATGAAAGAGTTTATTTGAAAAGGGGACTACATTGAGGTTTTTAAACTGTTGCATAGGGAAGTGAGGGCGAATGAGTGATCCAAGAAAGAGGAATATGAGCTGTCTCTGCGTTCAAGTGTGCCTGTCAATATAGAGGATTGGACTTTGGCCTTTTTGATTCATGAAAGTGTGCATTGCGAGAAATTCCCTGAATGTTGTGTGGCTTTTTTCAAGCAAAATACCGTGGTGCAGAAGGCACAAATCAATTTTGGTAGTTGGGCTTGGGTTCTTTATGATGAGGAGTCTAGGCCTGGTTGTCAGAGGATGCGGATGGCGTTTGGGGACAATTGGATAACAAATTGATTTTACAAATTATGATGCTGGAGAGACCAGCTACTTCCACATTTACGGCTAGTGGGTGGCTGGTGAAATCCAAGCCCTTTCAAGGGCGTCCCACACAGCCAGGGAGGCTGCAGGTTGGGGGCAGGCAGGATTCACCAAACTTGTTGGTCCTACAACATGGAACAATGTTTGCAGGCGTATTGCTAATAACGACATGAGTGTTCGAAGTGCAGGAGGAGGCACACGGTCATCTACTGTAGGCATCAGGGGAATAGCTTTGGGCATCTGGGAAGAACCGGGAGTCAGTGGCAGTGTAGTCAGGACAGAGGTAGAAGTAGAGGAGAACAGAATCCTCTGGTAAAAGGCGCTCACTCCATAAGCTGCATGGGCTCAGGCATTGGTTGACACTTTTGGGTAGTACTTCGAAAGAACAAGAATTGTTGTTGCAAGGGTTTAAACATGGTTTCTGGTTGTGTTATGAAGGTCCAAGGGAACAGAGATTGGCAGTAAATTTGAAAATAGTCAAAGGTCATGCAGATTTGATTTGGAGAAAGCTGTTGAAGGAAGTGGGTGAGAGGCGCATAGAAGGACCTTTTGAGAATTGGCCTTTCAAAGTCTGAGGGTCTCTCTGATTGGTGTGGTCCCGAAGAAGGAACTGGGGGAATTTAGGCTGATTCAGTTTTGTCCTGGCCGGAGGGTATGTCAGTCAGTGATTTCATCCCAGAGTTATACAGTAGAGTTCACTATGCCTCTGTTAACATGGCCATTAGGTTGGTGAATCGGTCAGGGCGAGGCTCCTTGATGACAAAATATAATGTGATATCGGCCTTTTGTTGGTTCCACTTCAAACTTCTGATTTCAAGTTATTTCTTTGTCAAGAAAGCACTACCTATGGGTTGTTCTATTTCTTGTTTTTTGTATGAAGGTTTCAGTTCTTTTCTGCAGTGGTTGTTCAGATATTCTGTGGGGAAGAAGATTATGATGAATTCCCTGGATGATTTCTTTGTGGTGCATGCTCCAGTGATGGAGGAGAGTGCAGAAAGCTTTGCAGAAGCTTCAGTAGTTGATGAGGGATGTAGGGTTCCCGTTGACCCAAGAGGCAACTGTTGGCCGAGTAGAAGTGATTACCTTTTTTGGAATTGAATTGAGCTCTAGATGCATGGAGGTGCAACTTCCCAAGGACCAAAAGGTTGCTCCATCTGTTGAACAGGATGATGCTGAAGTCCAAGGAACAGGTGAAGACCTTTTAGATAATACTGGGGCACCTAGAATTTGCTTGCACGGCTTCTACAAGGGCAGGTAGGACATTTTGCATCCATTTGTTTTTGGCCCTGACGGGAGCGTTCTTGCCACACCACAGAGTACATTTAACATTGGAGAAAAGGAGCATCTCAGGATTTGGCTGACATTTTTCCGTGATTTCAACGGCGTTCCCATGGCTGGTTTGGGGGAGCAGGTGGAAGGGTCCCTGAAACTTTTCTCCGAATCGGACGAGGGGCTCGGTCTCGACAATTTTTTGGCAAGGGAAGTGGTGAGCAGAGATGTGGCCAGAAGTATGGAAGTCAGGGGGTCAGAGTATTGCTTTTACGGAGTTCTTTCCATTGGTGGTCGCAGTTTGTTTGTGGGGACACCTTTTTGCAAACAGGACAGTTATGTTTAACATGGACAATTCCGCAGTGGTGAATTTCATCAATAAGCAATTTGTGAGAGACCCAAACATTTTCTGTTGCTGTCACCATAGCGGGTAAGTTAACAGGTTAGCCTATTTTGGTAAGTTGTTTTGGGGTTATGAACCATCAGTGGGGGAAATGGGAAGGAGAATTTTGGCAGCAAGGGAGTGGGGAACTGGGAGCCAGGTACGGCGTCCAGAAAGACTCTGTATCTTGAAAGGGACAATCGTAGTGATTCCACAGGTTTTCAGAAACGGGCATGAGAGTTTGAGGTTTCCAGTGATCTTGATGTGTTTGTTTTTCGGTACTTTCAGGGTGACAGAGGTGGTGGGGACAAAGCTCAAGGATGGTGTTTGATGGGAATACGTCCGAGTGTGTGCCCAGTCAGTGCAAGTGTGGATGTCCAGGTCAATGACAGATCAATCGGGGAGGGAAACGTGTGTCTCATTCAGTGCTTTCTCATATTCTCAGATCTGTCCATGGACATAGTGGGTGATGTTGGTGAGGCAGAGTGAGAGCCACAAGGAGGTTTTCAGGCATGCAGATGGCAGGAAATATGTACCATCGCAGGTGCCGGGTATTTAACATTGGTCATTTTTGGGGTTTCCCTGCTTAGGAGTTTGGGACACATTCTTTTCATATCTGGATGTGGCAGAGTGGAGAGGGTGGTCAGGAGTGGAGATTTAGCGTGTGAGGAGGTCGAGATCGGATTGCTACCAGAGGTATTTGAGGTTGATGTGGATGCTGGGGGAGCATAATTTTGTTTTAAATATATTTTTCTTTGTTTTTAGAATTTTAAAACAAAAACACACAATAACATAGCACTTGTAATATATATCAATATTATGACCATTGCAGCCTGTTACTGTACATGAACACTGAGTAATTGTCTCTTTCTGGGGGAGCATTATTCATTATTTTGTTTTTCCCTAGATTGTGTTGTGGGCCCCAGGAGAGAATACATAGAAGTTTGGATATTTGGGCATTCTTTTGTAAAATGAACAGCACGACATGTGGAGACTAGGAAATGTGGAAGGCAGCTGGGATTTCATGATACAGAAGCTCAGCTGAAGTGGTTTGGGAAAGGAGGAATGAGGTGGTATGAATTGCTGACCAAGCTTAAATCCTTAGTGAAGGAGTGCCCATGCCCAGACATGCTGGTGCTCCATTTAGGAGAGAAAAATGATAGGATTGGCGTTCTTGAGTGCATAAAAAGAGGACCTGATGGAGACAAACTATTTGTGGTCAGGTGCGACCATTGTTTTGACTGAGTTTTTACCACACAGAGCTCAGTGTGGGGTAGTGAAGCCTGAGGTGATTGACAGAGCAAGAAGAAAAGCGAACAAGGAATTGCAAACAGTTTGTAAGGTGGAAGGCATAGTGACCTCAAGTTTGAAAGTGAGCAATTTTTTAGGGATGATGGTGTTCACCTGTCAGTGTTTGGCACATAATTGTATCTAAGAGAGCTTGAGAGCTTTTTTGGCAGAATTGTTGCACTTTAAGGTAGATTTGAGTATAGCTCAGTGAAGTAGACAGGTGGTGGGAACAGAAAAACGCCAGGGGGTTTTCTGGTTGCAGTTGGTTCAAATAGTTTTAACATATTGACAGAAAAAGGTGTTCATTTTAAGACCCTGCACAGGATGCAGGGGGAGGATGGGTTTGTAAGCAACAGTGGTGAACCAGAGTGGTTGGATGTGTGAAGTTTCATTGAGGAAATTGGTGATGGTAATTTTGGGATAATTTATGGGAGGGAGTAGGAGGATGGATAGTTATTATTATGTATAGTGAGGACGGGGTTTTAATTAGTATGTAAGGCTTAGTCTCTAAGTTATTGGTACATGATTTGTGGCCTGTCTCATTAAAGCTGCCTTTTTTACACTATAACGATTTCCAGCGTGTTTCTTGCATGTGCCTTCCCGCATGATAGGGTTTTTGGGGAGATGGGCAGCATGCCCTGCCCCCTCGAGAGCTTTGGACGGGTTGTAGGGTCAAAGAGCAAGGGGAAAGCAGAATTGACTGGTTTAGCACATGGGAGGGCCTTAGGGACATATGGAGAGGAACATGTGGCCACCTGGAGCCATTTTGTCACCAGTAGTGACACACACCAGTTAGCAGGGACAGTGTGCAAGTTTTGTCTGCCCTCCCTCCCACCCTAGGAGCTTTGCAGGTAGGCATGTTTGGGTTTTAGCTGTGGTATCATGTTTGGTGAGTCAAGGGATTTTTTCTGGTACCTACGTGAATTAGTTTTTTGTAATACATTAAAGGGAGCTGGCCAAGCTACCCTCTGCCAGGCCAGTCTCTTTGTTTTTTTAAAAATAGTAATGAGAGGGGGGCTGCGCCGACCCTCTCCCGGGCCGAATTTGGCCCCGGGGACTCCATCCCCTTGGGCCCGGCCTCTGTTGTGGGTGGCCTGGTCCCACCCAGGGCAGTTTTGGAGACCATAGGTGGAGCCTCAAGGCCCCTGTGTTCCATGCCGGCTCCCCGCCTCCTGTGGGAGCCGGCATTGCTTTTACACATAGGGAGCTGCTAACATGCAGCTCCATCTATGTAAAAGCAATTGTGCTCCGCTTTGAGCAAGCGACAGCAAAATGCTCTCATTTGCGCAAAGCAGAGCACAGTTTGCTATGGCTTGGAGGGAGCGGCAAAGCTCCCGCCAAGCCATATCAAACAGCTATGTGCCACCGGTGGGCGGTCCCCAGAGCCATGTATGGCTCCAGGAGGGGGGCCACACAGCCCCGTCCTTTCTTTTAATTTGCCATGGGGAGGTGGTGGTACCCTGGACTGTGGAGGGCCACGCGGCCCCTGCGTTCAATTTGTCAAACGCCCCAGGAGGTGGCAGTCCCTGGGGCTGCCGGGAGCTATGCGGCCCACTACATCAATTACATTTAAATCCCTGGGGAGGCGGCAGACCCCATGGCTGCAAGGCGGTCTGAGCGGCCCCTCAGGGAGTTGGTGGTCCCCGGGGCTGGGTGGGGGTCCGCGGTGCCCCAAATACAAAAAATTAAAGCCCTGGTAGGTGGCATCCCCAGGGCTGGAGGGCATCTGAGAGGCCACTCCATTTAATAATTAAAGTTGTCCCGGGGAGGTGGTGGTCCCCGGGGCGCAGAAGTGCTGTACAGGCACCCCCTGCATAATTTAAATCAAAAATCCCGGGGAGGGGTGGTCCCTGAAGTTTGATTAAACCCTATGAAGGAGGCCCCATGACCCCCTCATTTATTTTCCATATGCCCTCAGGATTTGGTCTAACCAGGGGCTTCCTTTAAAAGAAGCGCGGGAGACCGTGCTGTTTTTTTCTATCAATTTTGCCGCGGATCCATCCGTGAATTTGCAGCAAAATTGAATTTTCTTTTCTATTCATAACGAGCTCCCTGTGGGGATCACCCTACACAATCTGGGGGGTCAGGGTATTCCTCCCTGTACCCTTTTCTTTATTTTTTACTTTTTTTGTGGGACTCAACTGCAAGAGAAGTCCCAAGATGGCTGCCAACAATTACTGGTTGAAGTGCTTGCAGCCAATCAAATTTCAGTAGAATATGCAAGCCCACTGCAAGGACTCGAGTCGCCAAATATCTACATATTTTAACCTTAAATAACTCTGAAACTACTGAACGGATTCACACCAAATCATAAAAACACGCTTTCTGGACCAACATCTAGCTATCTGCCAAATTTGGTGAAATTCCATTCAGCGGTTCAGGCTGTTGTCGTGTTCAAAAAATGAAAATCCCTATAGACATAACAAGGGGAAAACACGTTTTGGGACCCCCTTTTTTCTCCGCCCCCGCTTGACCGCTCACCCCCAAACTTTCAACACAGCATCCGAACCAATCAGGGTAAGTGTTTGGAAAATTTCATGAAGATTAGTCAAGCAGCGCCAAAGTTATGGTGAAAAAAACCTCTTTCGCCAGTAGGTAATAGATATATATATATATATATATATCAAAATAAAGAATCCTCTTGTCAAAAAGGAAGGTCGACGCCTTGTCTGCTGCGCATAAATCTTTAATCAGCTCAAAATGTTATACGCGTTTCGCCTGCAAAGCAGGCTTGTTCACCAACGTTTGAGATAAAGTTTTCAGTCTTTTTGAAGTAAACAGTGATCACGTGACAATTTAGAACTACTGAAGCATAGAAAGTGTTAACAGACTCGTAGTTTCGGGACATATGCGATTAGAACGTGCGCTCACGGTTACAATTACAAACAATTGATACAGTGTGAATACAGTGTCATGCTCTACACTTAACCATCTATTTATACGTTGCATTTCACAATATTACAGAATTACAAAAAAGGGGGTTAGAACCGTTACCATTATAGAAATATAAAAAAGGAAATAAATTCAAAAGGATTCAAAAAGATTACCACCCCAGCGGGTACGTGCCACAGTCCCAGTGGACAGAATTTCTATAATTGCGGTTCTACGTGTATAGCCCCAGTGGGCAAACTCGACACTGTAGTAGACCTATGTGCAAATTGCTCAAATCAATTTCCGAATTGTATTTAGTCTGTGTAAAGTGCTTGTGCTAGTTAAAATAAGTTCTAAGACTTATAAGTGTGATAATTAAAATACAGGTAGGGAGGTGCGTCCGAGGTGGGATCATAAATGTGTGTGAAAGTCCTCCTCAATATTAAGACCTTCAGGAATTTTGGAGTTGAGGCGAATGATGTAACTGGATTCTAATTGCCTCAATTTTTTCACTCGATCACCTCCTCTTGCGCTCACTGGGACTGCATCAATTACGTAGTATTCAAGGCCCTTAATGTCCCTTTTATGGTATGTGTCAAAGTGCCTAGCCACGGGGTAGGTTTTATCCCCATTTTTAATGGCCCTAAGGTGCTGGAGAATACGCTTGTGTACAGGGAGGATTGTGCTGCCCACGTACCGCAAGCCACATGGGCAAAGCAGCACGTAGACAGCATACTCAGTTTTACAGGAGTAATACCCCTTGATTTTACTTTCATGGGATGATAGACCTCCCATGAAAGCCGAAGTATTTTTGCCATGGATACAGGCCTTACATTTCATGCACTTGACAAATCCTTCCTTTCTCTTAAGCCAAATATTGGACGTCTGCCCCTTAGACATTGGCAGCATGTTAGATACCAATGATTGTTTTAATGATTTGGCTTTCCTGAAGGTTATCGGAGGTTTACGTCCTACTTGCTTTCCAAGCACTGGATCATTGGCAATGATATGCCAATGTCTATGCAGTATCTTACGTAGGCTGCCCTCCTGTGCATTGTAGTTGGTAATTAATCTACACTGATCCTCATTAGTAGTAGATTGGGTGCCTGCATTTTGACCCCTGTCAAAGAGTATTGCCTCCCTAGATGTCTTCTGTGTTTTCCAAATAGCTGTTTTCACCCAGGATTGAGGATATCCTCTGGCTGCAAAGCGTCCCTTGAGACAACCCAGTTCTAAGTGAAAGTCTTGGACATTACTGCAATTCCTCATTGCCCTAAGGCACTCACCATAGGGGATGCTTCCCACTAGATTATTTGGATGGAAGCTTGTGGCATGTAATACGGTGTTTCCATCTGTCGCCTTACGATATAGTTTGGTCTCCAGTTTGCCGTCAACAATGTAGACTGTTACATCTAAGAAATTAACATTGGACTCACTGATCAGGAGCCAGAGGATATCCTCAATCCTGGGTGAAAACAGCTATTTGGAAAACACAGAAGACATCTAGGGAGGCAATACTCTTTGACAGGGGTCAAAATGCAGGCACCCAATCTACTACTAATGAGGATCAGTGTAGATTAATTACCAACTACAATGCACAGGAGGGCAGCCTACGTAAGATACTGCATAGACATTGGCATATCATTGCCAATGATCCAGTGCTTGGAAAGCAAGTAGGACGTAAACCTCTGATAACCTTCAGGAAAGCCAAATCATTAAAACAATCATTGGTATCTAACATGCTGCCAATGTCTAAGGGGCAGACGTCCAATATTTGGCTTAAGAGAAAGGAAGGATTTGTCAAGTGCATGAAATGTAAGGCCTGTATCCATGGCAAAAATACTTCGGCTATCATGGGAGGTCTATCATCCCATGAAAGTAAAATCAAGGGGTATTACTCCTGTAAAACTGAGTATGCTGTCTACGTGCTGCGTTGCCCATGTGGCTTGCGGTACGTGGGCAGCACAATCCTCCCTGTACACAAGCGTATTCTCCAGCACCTTAGGGCCATTAAAAATGGGGATAAAACCTACCCCGTGGCTAGGCACTTTGACACATACCATAAAAGGGACATTAAGGGCCTTGAATACTACGTAATTGATGCAGTCCCAGTGAGCGCAAGAGGAGGTGATCGAGTGAAAAAATTGAGGCAATTAGAATCCAGTTACATCATTCGCCTCAACTCCAAAATTCCTGAAGGTCTTAATATTGAGGAGGATTTTCACACACATTTATGATCCCACCTCGGACGCACCTCCCTACCTGTCTTTTAATTATCACACTTATAAGTCTTAGAACTTATTTTAACTAGCACAAGCACTTTACACAGACTAAATACAATTCGGAAATTGATTTGAGCAATTTGCACATAGGTCTACTACAGTGTCGAGTTTGCCCACTGGGGCTATACACGTAGAACCGCAATTATAGAAATTCTGTCCACTGGGACTGTGGCACGTACCCGCTGGGGTGGTAATCTTTTTGAATCCTTTTGAATTTATTTCCTTTTTTATATTTCTATAATGGTAACGGTTCTAACCCCCTTTTTTGTAATTCTGTAATATTGTGAAATGCAACGTATAAATAGATGGTTAAGTGTAGAGCATGACACTGTATTCACACTGTATCAATTGTTTGCAATTGTAACCGTGAGCGCACGTTCTAATCGCATATGTCCCGAAACTACGAGTCTGTTAACACTTTCTATGCTTCAGTAGTTCTAAATTGTCACGTGATCACTGTTTACTTCAAAAAGGCTGAAAACTTTATCTCAAACGTTGGTGAACAAGCCTGCTTTGCAGGCGAAACGCGTATAACGTTTTGTGCTGATTAAAGATTTATGCGCAGCAGACAAGGCGTCGACCTTCCTTTTTGACAAGAGGATTCTTTATTTTGATATTTCCGGGCCGTGCTTTGGAGGCCCGTACGTCGACGCGCCCTCCGGTTTGGAGGTGGTGAGCATTCTGGAGCAACTTGGAGGAGTAATATATATATATATATATATATATATATATATATATATATATATATATTCACTTAAAAAACCATAGGTTTCACACAAGTTATAGTTAGCTGTACATTTCACTCGTAAAAAACCAATGAAATTCCACGTTATAGTTAGATCAGGTAACTTGCGCGCCCACAATAAACTGCTGATGACGTCACATATTACATCACTTTTGACATGGTCAGTGACATCACTCATGACATCAATGATGACATCTGAAATGACACATTGTGCATTGCGGTCGCGCAAGTTATAGTTACCTATGGTTTTTTAAGTGAATTTGCAAGGTTTTTTAAATGCTAATTCCTAACTATAACGTGTGTGTGAAACCTATGCTAAGTTATGTATTTATTTTTAATTTTTGCGCGCACGGTGCGCTTCGCGCGCCGTGCGCGCGCTGTGGGCACTCGGTGCGCTTCGCGCACCGAGCGCCCACGTTGCGCATTTCGTACCGTGCACACCTCGCCATTTTTTACAAAATATCAATTGTTTTTTTCTCCCTTGGGGGTCCTTAGATTTATATATTAAATGTGATTGTTAATTCTTTTTTATTTTTTTATTTTTTTTTACCGTACGCGTACGGTAAGCTTACCATACGCGCACTCCGCGATTTTTTTTTTAAATTATTAAATTAATTTTTCATACTTTTTGGTCCTTCGTGAACCCCCTGACGAACGCTAGGGGGTCTGCAACTCTCTTCGTTGCCCCCTTTTCATGTTATCAACCTTTGTTTTTCAGTGCGAGAGACAGAAAATGGCGGCCGATACTTTCTGATTTCGACCGATTCGAATGTTTACAGTCATGTAACCACCAATCAGAATTGAGCTCGCGCACGGCACCGTACGCGTACGGTAAGCTTACCGTAAGCGCACGGAGCGCGCCCATAGATATATATATTGATTTAAATGCTATTTTCTCAGGACCTACTGAACAGATTTACACCAGACCTGCAAAAGGCACATCCCTGACCTGAGGACTACCTCTCTGCCCAATTTCAAGTAATTCTGTTCAGCCGTTCGGGCTGTAGCTCGGACTAAAGGTCCTATGGGAAAATGCATGGGGAAAACGCGTTTTGGGACCCCCCTTTTGTCTCAGCCCCCGCTTGACGAATCCCCCCGAGACTTTCAGGGTAGGAGCGGAGCGTAGCGCCCCATTAGTTTTGAAAAATTCGCGAGGATTCGTCAACCGGCGCCAAAGTTATTCCAAATAGAATGTTGCGGATTTCCTATGGAAACACGGTCCTAACTATAACTATCTACTGGCGACCGCCAGTAGATAATATATATATATATATATTGTATTCTTGACTATAAATGTCGTAAACTGATCAATACTTTATACACATGTTGCAATCCAACCACGATTGTCATCTTTGAATGTAATTTTGTCTTTGACATACAGAGAGAATATTTGTCAATTGGATGCATTCGAAATGTACCGTTATACTGCTTCACCACACTCATGAATACAGAATATTTTTCTTCAATACAACAAAACTTTCTTGACAACAGTGGACTTAACATTTTGTTATTTATGCAAATTTCACGAACACTGTTTCACACAACCTCTACTCGCATATTATGAATTAAAAAAATGTGTGGAGATTTCAAATTATATTGTCTGGCAACCAAACCTGTAAAAATTAATACATTTTAAAACCTTTTTTTCTATGTTCTTTGAATGTTGGGTTGTGTGTGACGCTGATCTATGTGTCATTAAGAACTCCATGATAATGTTCAATGATCATGTGATCAAGACCACGGCTGTGGTTGAAATGCATAATTTTTGCTGCCTGAAATAAATACATTGAATATGGCAGATCGGTGTGGCTCAAGGATCTTCATTTACTTTTGGACAGATTCTGTTTGTAGAATATTACAGCAGCAGCGTTCGCCTCCGAGCCCCAACCCGTCTGGAAAGGCAACCATTGTTGAGCCGACTGATCTTCATTTAGATTTTCCTCACGGGGACGCCCGCCGACTGACTCCCGACCCGGAAGTCAAGAATCCAGCTGGATTCCGGAAGGCATTCTGTCACGCTGACAAGAGACGCAGGTTCGCAGCTGTTCACATGAGTGTGCGGTCCCCAGTAACTCCGGTCTATCTCGGGATACGTTGGAAGCAGGAGACACTCTGCTGCAACATCTCCGTTTGTCGGGCTCAGCCAGGGTATGCAGGAGCTACATGGTCTGGGACTACCGGCCACCCCCCTCCTTACTACACAAATTGCATTACTTAATTCAGCAGGTCAACACATGGGTCTTTGGAAGGCAGGGGTCAAGGGACCCCTGGCCGTATTTATTAAAATATGAAAATAAAATGAAAATTTTTTAAAATAAACATTTTGACAATTTTAGAATGCACATTTCAGAACATTAGATTACATCCATTTTTGACATTGTAAGATGGGCTAACCTTAACAAATATCTAGTACAGCGTGTTTCCTAACCGAATCTAAACATCCTGAAAATTAAGCACTCTAATAATTAAGTCGGACGGCAAGGTCGCTAACCGGTGTCAGATCCCTTACAGCTACGCTCTCACGTTCGAGATGCGCATGCGCAACCCAGGGCACGTTTCACCCCGTGCGCTCTGAACTCCATTAAACCATAACAGGAGGGCCCACACTTGCGCACCTTGATGACGTCATAGTGTCTGTGAGGGGTGGCTACCAGCCTGAGGAAAGCGTGGACTCCCTCCCCCGCACCCTTCTAAGTAATGGATATCATATCCTGCCCCTGAAGTTCTGGGAGAGACCAATGGCCCCTCCCGATGGGCGGCCCCTTTCGTGAATGGGCCCGCCCCCCCCCCTAAGGACCTTAAAATGCTGCTCACCGATTATGACCTTACCGCCAGACCCACATAATAAATACGACATTGCTATTCTAAAAGGGAAAAAGGGGACTAAGGAAAAAGTTACTTAAAACCACAGGAACACACGAAAACATCTACATTTGTACATTTCCTGTAAAACGGGAAAAAAGGCCTAAGGAGAGAATTAGTTAAAAAACCACAGCAAAGCACACCACATTTACATCTGCACATTCTCCTGTAGCCGGGAAACCAGGCCTAAGGAGAGAATAAGTTAACACCCAGCGAAGCACCAAGCATATATACCTGCCTATCCCACCTGTGAGCGGGGGAACGCCCGAGGCAGCAATCGTGCCATTCTTATGATCAAGCGACAACATTAAACAGTATACCTACCATTGTCATCACCCAATTCGCTAACCAAGGGGATGGAGGGTGGGGAAAATAAAGAGCCCCACGGTGGGGCGAGGAGCGAGCCTGGGGAGCGCGGGCACAAAGAGGCCGCCTCCCGTGCCCCCCAGGCTCTTAACCCCTTCGTGATCGCGGCCCCGCCCCCCCGGCCCGGAAGCACACAACTACTTCCGGGGCAAGGGGGGGGCGGGAACAGCCACCATGAAGGGGACGGGATATGGGAGGGGCCGGGCCCCGCCATGCCTGCGTGGGGGCCGATTGGCCCCCCCTTTTCTCATGGTCTGGGACTACCGGCCACCCCCCTCCTTACTACACAAATTGCATTACTTAATTCAGCAGGTCAACACATGGGTCTTTGGAAGGCAGGGGTCAAGGGACCCCTGGCCGTATTTATTAAAATATGAAAATAAAATGAAAATTTTTTAAAAAAACATTTTGACAATTTTAGAATGCACATTTCAGAACATTAGATTACATCCATTTTTGACATTGTAAGATGGGCTAACCTTAACAAATATCTAGTACAGCGTGTTTCCTAACCGAATCTAAACATCCTGAAAATTAAGCACTCTAATAATTAAGTCGGACGGCAGGTCGCTAACCGGTGTCAGATCCCCTACAGCTACGCTCTCACGTTCGAGATGCGCATGCGCAACCCAGGGCACGTTTCACCCCGTGCGCTCTGAACTCCATTAAACCATAACAGGAGGGCCCACACTTGCGCACCTTGATGACGTCATAGTGTCTGTGAGGGGTGGCTACCAGCCTGAGGAAAGCGTGGACTCCCTCCCCCGCACCCTTCTAAGTAATGGATATCATATCCTGCCCCTGAAGTTCTGGGAGAGACCAATGGCCCCTCCCGATGGGCGGCCCCTTTCGTGAATGGGCCCGCCCCCCCCTAAGGACCTTAAAATGCTGCTCACCGATTATGACCTTACCGCCACAGGCCAGCATAGTTGACCGACTATCTGGCCCCCCCCGCACACCTACCTATAGAAAGGTCATAACCTACCTCCAAAGTCCTCAACCCACGCCAGGATATTCCTTATAAAAAGAGCATTCCCTGCCTCAGTTAAATGGACCCCGTCCCGCAGGTAAAAGTGCTCCCCCCAGATGCACCCATGAGGTATGGTCTGTAAGACCGGGGTTCTAAATAACCTGTCCAGCTTGTTGTTAATCCTCTTTACTGAGTGATTCAGGGTGCTAACAGAGTCCCCGCCCCTCCATTGCATTCTTGGTATCAATTGTGACCATACAATCACAGACCCCGGTAACCGCTTTGCCACCCACCCTGCTGCTGCTATAATCTCTTCCAGGAGGACCCTCCTACCCAGGCCTGCCAGATCATTCCCCCCTAGATGAAGGATCACCGCCGAGGGAGGTGCAGTATGTCGTCTTAGTAAATCCGACATATAATCCCTGAACTGACTAAGGCGAAGCCCCCCCCTGCCGTGGAAGGAGACCGTGCACCCCCCACTCTCCGCCCTCCGTCTACCCAAACCTGCAAGAAAAATTGTGTTAGCGCGCTTCACAAATGAATGTCCTACTAGCCAAACTACCCTTGTCTTCTTCTTGTCCTCTGGGCAATTCCTTGATGTTGCTGAGTTGATGAGATGATCCATAGGAAGTTTCCGTCCTGCGTCGCAGGCCCGTGAAACTGTAAATAACCAGACAAAAAAGGACAAGTGTCAAGACTCAAAATGGCAACTGTTCTCACAACATGTGCAACCGCACGTAACCTTTGTACTTATTAGAGGACCATCTCCCAATCCTTTGCACACTGGTTGAGTTCAACCCCCTGGCAGTTGCTTCTGTGGCCGCCCCTATCCGAAAGGAGTGCGTCCCAAACTCTTTGTGGTTAAAACCAGCCCTGGCCATACTCATGGCCAGCACCCTCTGGAACTGAAACTTAGTCAAAGGTGTTCCGTCCCCATGCAGCAGCAGTGGCCCCCTACATTCCTGCGCCCGCTGTCTCAAGAGCTCCTCCACTAGTGCCACCGAGCAGCAGACATTGCTCCGTGCCCGGTGTAACGCCAAGGTTTGGCCCCTGGCTTCTTGATCAGTCTTTGATTTCCTGATGGTAATCCACATTGTGTCACCCCTCATGCTGACATCATGTAGCTGAAGGCCGCCTACCCTATCACATTTGTTGGCCGCCACCAGTTCGCTTACCCTGAATGCCCCATAAAAGGCTAATGAAAATGCCGCTTTAAACAGACATACCTCGGCCGCGGAGCTACATGTATCCGGCAGTGCGAGGAGCACTGCCGACAAGCGCTCAAAACCTATCGGCTTCCTAGTATCTGTGGCCGGTGCCTGCATGCGCCGCCATCCCTTCAATGCCCTCTGCGCTAAGAAACTGTTCGTGGGATCCCTCACCCCTTTAGCACGTGCAAAAAAGGAGATTGCAGCCTTGTGCCTGCCGGCTGTTGCTGCCGTGCGCCCTTCCTTGTGTAACGCGCTCATGTAGTTATTAAAGCTAGCCTCCACAAACCACCCGCTCTCCCAGCCCTGGCCCAGAAAGTGACAGTAAGACCTGAACGCCCCTTCATAAGCTTTTCTTGTCTTGGGTGCTATGATGGCTGCCACGAGGTCATGTAGTTGGGGGCACCAATCTGCCAGAGAGTCGACGGGAAAGGGGCCGGGGTGGTCTCTGCGTCCGGCAGGTGATCCCTGAACACCTGCATCTTAAAGCGAGAAAGAGCATCAGCTGCATTGTTCAACACCCCTGGGACATGTTTTGCCCTGAAAAGTATGTTTAATGTCATGCAACACAGCACAATCTCCTTCATCAGGCGCAATATGAATGGACACCTTGCAGCTTGTTGGTTGATACATTCCACCACTGACATGTTGTCTGACCAGAAGATTACTGATCGGTTGGCCAGATCCTGAGGCCACACTTTCAGTGCCACCCAGATTGGGAAGAGCTCGAGGAAACCAATGTTCATCGTCAGCCCGCTCTCTTCCCACCAGGCGGGCCACTTCTGTGCCACCCATTTCCTACCAAGGATTGCCCCAAAACCTACACTTCCTGCAGCATCAGTCCATAAACCCAAGTCCTCCGAGGACAACGTGGGTGCACCCCACAGCACTCTGCCATTGAAATCCTCCAGGAATGCAATCCATATCCGCATATCCTGGCGAACCTCTGCAGATAGCCGTGTCCGGTGATGCTTCTCCCGAAGACCCTTCATGGCCTGTGCAATCGAGCGTGAAAAAGGGCGCGCCATGGGTATTACTCTCAATGCAAAGTTTAACTGACCCACTGTCTGCTGTAACATTTGTAGAGTAACCTTCTTAGCCTGTATGCATGATCCTAGGGTATTTTTGAATCTTTGTATCTTCTCCATTGGTAATCTAAAGCAACCCTCCACTGAATCCAGTTCAATTCCTAAGAATTCCAAGCATGCCACTGGCCCGACCGTCTTTCCCTGCGCCAGGGGTACCCCGAAAGAGCGCATGAGCGCGCAAAATTCCTGCAATGCTGACGCACACTCCCGTGACCCCGCCGGACCCAGGAAAAGAAAGTCATCCAGATAATGCATGACATACTGGTGCCCTGTAGATTGCCTCAGGGCCCATTCCAAGAAAGAGCTGAACTGTTCGAAATATGCACCTGAAATGGAACAGCCCATGGGCATACACTTATCCATGTAGTACTTCCCTTCAAAGGAGAAACCTAAGAGGCGCTGATCCTCCAGGTGAACAGGTAGTAGTCTAAAGGCTGACTCAATATCTGATTTGGCCATCAGTGCACCCGCGCCTAAGTCCCTCAGCATGTCCGCCGCCTGATCAAAAGATGCATATTTAACGCTGCAGATTGATTCATCAATAGCATCATTCAAGGATAGGCCCCTAGGTGCAGATAAGTTGTGGATAAGCCTATACTCGCCCTTCTCCTTTTTTGGAACTATGCCCAACGGGGAGCATACAAAATTCTTAGTAGGAATGACATGAAAAGGACCCGCTACCCTACCCAAGCGCAACTCCTTTTCTATTTTGCTAGCCACCAGCGTGGGATTGGAGAGCACTGACAGCTGGTTCCTGCACTGCGGTGTCCCGACATAACCCCCAGCTGGAATTCGGAAACCATGAGTGAACCCCTCTTGCAATAATCTCGCAGACGTGTGGTTGGGGTACCTGTTAAGCCAAGGGATCATAGCCGACAAAAGAATGGGCGAATGTGCTATAATGGGATGGATCTTGTTACTCTGGTTTCTTCCTTCCCCTATTCCCAGGCCCACTGCCCTTGTTCCTGCATGTCGCTTCTGGGTGGGAAGGATGGCCGCATATGTTGCACGCGTGCCTGAACTTACAAGTGCCCGGTGCCCTGTTGCATGTCTGTTTGTTGAAGTCCCAACACACCCCTTTTGCACTTCCACCGCTTCTAGCCTTTTGGTTTGTCTCCCCGCCCTGCGCTGGCCGAAAGGGCTGCTGAAATGGCTGTTGTGGCCTGGGAGAATAACTTTTGTTCCAGGCAGAGCTAGTGTCCGCCCCCTGCCCCGTCTCAAATTGAGAATGCCAAGAAATAGAATCTACCTTGTCCCATGCCAAAGACTTGTTGAACTCCCTAGCTTTTCTGAAGGCTATATCGTACTCTTTCCAGACATCCCCCGCATGATTATCATGGTACATTGTGATCCTACTCTGATAGCAGCTCATGACTGATTGCATTCCTGGAAAACGTTCCCCAATTACTGCACTGTACACAGCAAAGGCCCTCACCCAATTGAGGATGGTTTCTTCAACCCTAAATTTGTACAATTTTGATCTCCATTCACTAGGCAACATCATATCTTTCTGTGATTTCGCATATTCCCATTCCCTGCTGTCTATCAACAATGAAAAGATATTAACGTATTTATCCGCCCAAATCAACTCTTTTACACTTTGTGACACATGTTGCGCCAGGCACTCCCCTCTGGAGGGCATCGCGCCCTCGCCCAACAGTGGCAGGGCAACCTCCTTACCATTGTCGTTGGATGACGCCACCTCCACGGTCTTGGCTGGGCCCCCGGTGTTCGCTGGACCTGTTTGGGGAGAAACCGGTGCGAGTGGCGGGCTGCCCTGACCACTAGCCAACAATATCTGCGCAACTAATGTTCGTTGTTCTGCCGTGAGGTTCGTGATGTCCGGCAACGCGCCCCTACCTAACCAGGGGAGAACGACTGCTACCTGGGCTGCTAAATCTGCTGGCATTGGACCAGACGCGGGCAGGAGGGGAGGGACCCCACTCGGTACCGAGCCCCCCACGGGAACCGGGGTGGGCGGTGGCGCCAATGGTGCTAAAGGTGCTGCCATCGGGATGGCCGGCGCTACTGGCACAGCCACTGGTAGCTGGGGCACCGGTGCCGGGATGCCCAAGGGTGCCTGAGGTGGCGGGACAGGTGCCTGAGGTGGAGGGACAGGTGCCGCCGGCGGTACCATGAGAGTTGGACCCTGTGGACGACCCCCCACCTTCTTAGATCTCGCCCGCTTGGGCGGTGTCGCAAATTCGCCCCTTGGTTTGGGCGGCACTATAGCTCGCTTAGGTCTTCCCGATGGGCCGGCCTGCGCTCCTACCTTCTCTCCCAATTCCGCTACCGTCCTACCCAGTTTGTCAACTTTCCCCAGGCGTTTCTCCATTGCCGACATTCTGCGCATCATTTTCTGAAACATCCAACCCACGCTAGCATTCGCGTGCCCCCTTCTTGCAGACATACTTATGAGCACACCGTGCTCCGTACCTGACCCAATTGAACAGGCGCCCACTCTGGAATACAGACCTAGCTCCTAGTCCTGTTGACCTGTAACAGAAAATGCGTTAAATTTCACACTGTGGCAGCCTGAAGTAAGTTGAGCACTACCCCCCGTAAAAACAAAATTAAACAATTTCACGTGTGCCTTGAGGCCAGACCAACCACCCCTGTAAGACACACCATCCGATCATATACCCAATTGAATTGTAATTGGGTCACTTCCTTATGGAAACAAAAAGGCAAAAAACGACACTAAACTGCTGTGCTATGCGCACACCTCAGATCATGTACCTCTGCAAGTTATTGTAAATAGGTGCTCAAAATTGTAACAGAGCCCCTTATCTAGCACCAGTCGTCTAACAAGAAGATCATTCACCTGTTAAACAATACACACGTCGGACAATATACCTGCTAGATTGTACCAGGAGTAACGTGTAACCACCCTAGCCCTTTGTTAAGTCAAAAACAAACGTTCCTTCATGAAAAACCTTCTTGGTCACCCATCCGCCCCCTGCCCTAGCTGTCCCTGCTTAACTTCGTTTTACACACAACCACGCTCGTAAAAGAAACGAAGGAAACCGTTCACCTTTGCCGCCCGGCTTTTCCTGTACGTTCGCTGAGGCGCTCTGCAGCCCCCCCCCGCCCGCCCCACAAAATACCTCGTGTCCTGATGGAAACAACGCGGACGTCCCCGCAGTGCGCAAGCGGCTTCCAGACAAGCCCGGGAAACTTCCTGCACTCGAGGTCTACGAGATCACCGCAGTCCTCCGCAGCTGGTGTATGCCCGCTTGACCACGAAAGTCCCCCGATCCCCTTCAGCCACACGTCGGATCCGGGTACACACCTGAAACAACAAAAAGGAGAAAATAAAGAGCCCCACGGTGGGGCGAGGAGCGAGCCTGGGGAGCGCGGGCACAAAGAGGCCGCCTCCCGCGCCCCCCAGGCTCTTAACCCCTTCGTGATCGCGGCCCCGCCCCCCCGGCCCAGAAGCACACAACTACTTCCGGGGCAAGGGGGGGGCGGGAACAGCCACCACGAAGGGGACGGGATATGGGAGGGGCCGGGCCCCGCCATGCCTGCGTGGGGGCCGATTGGCCCCCCCTTTTCTTTCAGCTCAACACGCACGATCGCAGGATAAAGAGGGAGCTTGCCTTAATTTAAAAGAATGGCAGATGAGTTCTTGAAAGGCTGGAAGGCCTCTGCCATGCTCATTTTCAAGAGAACAACGACTCGGAACGAATCCTCACGGACTGTAGTGTCACAAGTGAACTTGATTGGGATCAAACAAAGAGGCAATATGCTTGAGAGAATAAGACGAAAAGAAATAAGCAGATGGTGGGAAGCCACCTCTCTGCAAAACTACATTGTGGTAAATTGCATACCAAGAGGACTAAGAAACTTTATAATACCAACTTTAGCTATCCCAAAACAACAAGTTTTAAAAGATTGGACTGAGAATACTAACGCTTGCTCCAAAAGAATGCTCCAGATTTTGATTGCGAAAGCCTGGGACGAACACAAGGACTTTTTTTATATTCTCCCCAAATGAAGACGGATCTTGATGTGGGGGCAACCATTGCCTGTGTTCTGGTTCTGGAAATTGTCATTCTTTTTATGATCCAGCGTTTTTGTCTTGCCCGCAGATTCGGATTTGTATTAGTTCCAATGTACTTCTACAACCTCGTTTTGAGGTGTCTGTATGTTCAGTTATTTTTGGCTTTGTAATAAACCCACTAAATTAGAAATCAGAGTCTGTGATTCTTCAGAGTCATGGTTCTTTAAAGTTGGTAAGTTTGTTTAAAAAGTTATTTCTCCCCTCTACACTTCTCAGCAGGCAACAAAGATTCATTGACCAAGGGTTCCAGAGTAAATTGGTAGAAAGGAACCCATCCCCATCAGTTGGGAGTGGTTGTCTTTGCAGTGAGGGGAGAATGTGATGGAAAGTTAGTCATAGAGCCCCAAAGAGCCCATAGGATGAAAGCCCAGAGGATCGAGAACGGAAAACGACGGAGTTTGGCGGAGGCCGCTGGAGAGTGACCGTGTGGCGGGAACAGTGGTTCACAGTGGAGTGAGTATGAACAGGGATGTGTGTTAGATTGCGGTGATGTTTTGATTGTGTGATGTCTTGCGGAGTCAGGATGAGAGTCGAGTGCTTGTGGTTTCGGGCAGAATGCGCACGATCCATATCATTTTTTTGGTTTTGTGTCAGGCTCGACGAGTAGCCTAAGATCCCGGAATAAGTTTGTGGTGTAGAGGACACCACTGTTGTAATTGTCTGATCAGGGTTTGTGGGAGTCGTGGAGCGCTATCGACAACCCACTCATGATAGCGAAATGTGTGTGAGAAAGCTTGATAGAGTTGCGTGGAAAGCTAGTGCACAAGGGCGGACCACAGCGATTCGAGTGGCTGACGTAGGTCGTGAGTCACTGTTTGTGAATGATCTTGCGCGACTGAATCCTATCGATTCATTTATGATGGTCCGGCCGTTCATGGGCAGATGGTCTGAGGTGACTGTCCGGTCGTCTCGCGGACAGACAGTTGCCGGTGGTGAGAAAGGCAATTACTTGTGAGACTGTCCGATCATTTAGTGGACAGACAGTCAGAGATGTGACTGTCCTGGCAATTGGTGGCCAGACAGTTCCTTGTTTCTATTAATGAAGTGCATGAATGCGTAAGGAAGAGACTTTGAAAGAGGGCAAACTGCTGTGTAAGGAGAAAGAAGTGATGTCGGAGTGCACTGCACTGCGATAGGTTGGTTGGTGTAAAGCTGCACTGGGATTGGTGGATTGTTATCAGGAAGTAGAAACGAATTCATCTTGTGGGCAAAAGAATTTGATTCAATCATGCGATGCTTTAGGGTATTACGAGATCTTTGTAGAGTGGTAACTCAAGTAGGTAAGGAAGTACCCAGTGGCGGCTGGTGACCTTTGAAAGTGGTGAGGGATTAAAATTATTGCCGTAGTGCATTATGGCGAGCGTGCCTGAACTTAAGGGGGGTTTGGTGGATTCTTCCCCCCCCCGAGAACATTTTGAAATAAATAGTGGACAAATGGTGCATTTTCAAGCAAACTTGAGGAAGCAGGAAGGTTAATAAAGCAATATGATTTAAATATTTATCATTTAAGAAATTGCCAATTTTTATGAGTTATAGAGGACAATCTTTGCGTATTTTACCAGCAAAGTGTTATAAAAAATGCGCGCCAGACACGAATCAGACAGAGTAGATGATGCGAGAACAGCCCAGAACCGGGATTTTGACTTTTGCTACGCTCCACTCACCCCTTGCTCAATGAGAGAGACACCATTTGTCAAAGAAGGTCACATTTGCACCCTTCCCACTGGTTACCTGGAAGGCTTCAGATACATAGCACTCTGGTCAACAGCCTCAGGTAATTAATACTCACTACCCACTACCGAAAGACCACTCACAGCTGCCAGTAGGGCAAGACATACATGAGCTATACCAGCAGACTTACTCCTGAAAACCCTATCTACGTCCAGTATTGTAAACCCATCACAGCCAATATTAAAAAACACAGACAGGTCCATTTTAAAATTATTATTACTCTAGCAGACAACATTTGGCCTATGAGAGGGGGTGGGGGGTATCACAAATTCAAAACACCAGACTGACCCTGTTCAATAATCTACATTATTCTACCGAGTACCGACATATTCATTATATCTCACGTGTGCCATCAAGTGATGTTTCATGTCATTTCACTGCCACGTGAATGTGATACCTAGACTGGGCAGTCTTACTTTCACAGATGCAGCATCTTGTGTGGTGTATCCTCTGTACTGTCAGATCATGTCTACCCCTGGTCAAGTACCTGCCTGCTCTGTACTGTAAGAGTATGTCTACCAGTCCAGTACCCACCTCCTGGACAGTGAAGCACCTCTGGAATCTGAAGAGTGACACAAACTGCTGCTTATACATATCGGCAGGATTGCCAACTTAGATAAATGACCCCCTTTTTGGTGCTGAACAAGCAATTCGATCATCAAGCAAGGTATTATTTACTTGAGAGTGACTAAGCTTTGTGGAAGAATAAATACGCAGACATGGATTGCAAACAGGCCTGAATACCAGAACACGTGCGTTTATCGGTCTATGAATTCCTACATTCCATTAAGAACACTGGCCCGAACATAGTTCAGCGAGAAGTGACTCAAAACTTGGCCTCCGAGTGTCAGGGCGGCAATCTATCATACACTAACTACCATTAATGAGGGCATGAATATTGCCCTGAGGGTGCACAATGAAGGATTAATGCCTTCTGTTCCTAGCAGGTGTGTTTCCACCTATAAATCAAAACTCGGATGAGTGATACAAAATATTACTGTCAAATGAGCCCCAGCACTCACGCTACTGAGCAGCAATAGAAGATGGCACGTGGCTAGCTTCAGAATACAGCAGTTTCAGTTGTAGGGGTGCAGGCATAATGAAGAGGTCTGTGCGGAGACATGACAGCTTTCAAAACGGTGGGGTCACATACAATTGACACACCTGTACTTACTATACAGGGACATATCGATAGATGTTTCACTTAGTAATTCACAAAGCCTTAAATCAATAAGACCAGACCCCTGAGAACAGTGTATTTGAAAATGTTTTCTCGAATTCCATGTATGTATAGCATAACAGTGAGATATTCGCTGTGGTTGCAGATTGGTTGGCTAGTGTGAAGCATAGTTCATTCGGAAACAGTGTGCTATCTTGATAGTTCAGTGGGACTAGGTAGCCAGAATATCGGACCTCTGAATGGGTGAGATCCAGGCAGTTTAAAGCAGCAGTTTCAAATATTGAGGTAAGAGTTGGTTGCTGAGTAGAAGTGTCCAGCTGTTACTGTAGCTGAGTGAAAAGTGATTTCCACTCATGAGGTGCGCAATTGTCACTAAAATAACTGAATATACAAGTTGGCAGGTATGTAGTTACATTACACAGGGATACATTCAAAGTGTATATGAGGCAGGAGAGGGTAAGTGATTTGCCCAGAATCACAGGATGTGGAACAGACGCTGAAACCTGAACCTTGTTTACAAGCTCTAAAGTTGGCAGCTCAGCGCCTTACACCAAAATTACATCGCAAACAGAAGGAGGGAACCAAACCCCCTCCCTCAGTAACTTCCCAGGCTCCAGACCTACCTCCCCGAAAACTCACCTGCAGCAGATCACACGGCGCGCTCACTCTACACAGCAGGGGTGAAAATAACTCGCCTGAGTCTGGCATCCAGTGTTTATGTGGCTCAGGCTGCTCCCCCCCCCCACACCATTACCCGTAATGTCAGAAGTACCTTATCCAGTGGTGGTGTCAGCCGGGGGCAGCCCCAGAACACCCTCCACTCACCCCCACCAACCAGATGGTCATAAATTGGAAAACGGAGTGATAAGGGGAAGAGAGGGGGCTGAGCCTACAAAAAAAGCTTTCCTTTATGAAAAAACATAATTCAGGAACAAACGTTAAGATGTAATTATAGATGCAATGTATACATTATGAAGGCACATCTTTTAACATGCCGCCCCAGACTCTCTCACATGCACTTATTGACAGGAGTGAGGTGAGCCCTGTTCATCATTTCTGAAAGAGAAAGCGGGGATATGTTCGGCTGCTGCTGCGGGGGGGATGGGAACAAGAGAAGCTGAAAAACGGACACAAAACGCTTTACATTGGTGGCAATACTTGCGGGGGGGGCTGTGCGTTTGGCACCAATACTCGCGGGCCGGGGGGTGTTTGCGGCGGGGGGGGGGGGTTGGGTTTAAAATTAAAAGTAAAATAAAAACAAAACTTCTTACCTGACCGGGTCGTACCGCGCCGCCGCCTCTGCTCTTGGGCCAGGGTCCCTCCCGCATTCTCAACAAGAACAGGCATGATGCAGCTCCCTCCCTCCTGTAAGCCAACTACAACGCTGCAATGGCAGCGTTGTGATTGGTGAAGAGTCCCGGGCGGCGCCCAGCTGGGCACCAGTAGGGACGCCATTTTCCTTATGTAGGCTGCATGCAGCCTACATAGAGAAAATGTACAGTGAGCATGACTGCTTTGGTCGGCCTTAGGGCCGACCAAGCAGTCCGGGCACACAGAATGGTGGAAGCCACTCCTCCCTGACCCGCCCACCTGCCCGCCCACAACCAGGCACAACCGCCCCCAACCAGGCTGCTACCAATGCCATCTGCTTTCTCGCAATGCGAGAAACAGAAAATAAAATGGTATTCTAAATACCATTTTATTTTCCGCTTCTTGCACTGCGAGAAAGCAGTGGGGCGGCGCTCCGACGCCCAAATGGAGCGGCCGCCACTGGAAGTACCACCCGAGGATACTCCAGCTCATTACATGGCCAAAAGTGTAGGACTGCATACCATAGTTTGGCTCCAAACTTGGCATAAGATTACAGAAAAGGCGGGAGATTTCGCTTTTTCACGTTATGGCTCATATAGGTTAGAGGTGTTATATCAGCTAAGGGCAGTGATGACTTTATTACGACCTCCACCCAGACCAACACAGTTTGAGGCTTTAGATGCATGGATGAGAGCAGCACAGGCAAAGAAGAGGGAGCGAAGTCAAGGAAGGATAAAAAAGGCGATGAAATCATATCAAGATGCACAGTTGAAGAGCTGGAGAGTAGACACTCTTGAAGGGGAGAGACTGTTTCCCTTGCTAGTGAAAACAGGAGATGTTTGGAAGAGGAAGGAAGAGGATGACAGTGACACCGATGACAGTCTGATAGATAGGTTGCTAGCAGAGCGTCTGCTTTCATACAATCCAAATTCGGAGGAGGATAGGCGAGCGCCTATGGAGGGAATAGGAGAACCACAGGCGAGTTCTAATGCAAGAGTAGTTGGAAAGATTTCAACAGGGATTGAAGGAATAGGGATGCAAGCATCAAGGAGTGCAGAGATGAGTGGAGTGCACGTTGCTACATGATTACTGGATGCCCTTACGGTACCGGTCACCATTGGTCCCATAGTGTCAGTGTATGACCCAAGTCAGGCAGAAAATAGGTGGCAAATACAGTCAGCAGTAGGAGAGGGTACCAGTTCTGGAGGGAATGCTGTGGTGAGCGAAGGGGGTCTCTTTCTGAGACCCGTAGAAAGTAGTACCTTATTGCCAGCCACTGCGAACTCTTCTAGATGGCACATTGAACCTAGAGCGGTAAGATCAGTGTCGTTAGTAGATTCACGTTCTGACTTGAGGATGTGGGAAGTCCCAGTTAGAGGTCCCATGGGAAGGACGACAGGAGGAGTTGATCAGGGAGCGTCTGGGAGTCAAAATGTACAATGGAATATGGCTGAAGGGAGCCACTGTGGAAATTAGAGCTGTGGGAGCGGAGAGCTGAGAAGTACATTGAGTCAGGGAACGAACAAAGCTGCTATAAGGGCTAAGGAGCTGAACGTAGTGAGGTTAAAGGCGGAAGCAGATGATATGATAAGTGGAAATTTGCCTCTGGAAAGGATAGAACTTTATGAACAAGATTAGCTGTTGTTTGTGGCAAAGGATGTGACCCGAAAGGCAAGAAAAGCTCATGAGAAGTTGACAGAATTAGCACAGGGGGTATGATGTGGATTTGTCCAAAACGAAAATGTTACAGGGAGGACATAAGTTAAATTACAGTGATCAAGAATTGGAAGAGAAAAGAGTCATAGGATTGAAGACCCACATTCGAGAATTGATTGTAGGGATACGTGCATGGAGTATGCCTGACAAATGGGAGGAAAGGTGGTCCAAGAAAAGGAGTGTCAAAAAGGCATAGGAGATACGCTGCCTTCAGGAGGGGGGACAGCAGGAGTGGAGGCTTACCCGTTGCAAGAGGTACCGAGTGGGGGGTATGTGCATGTGCCTTGGAGCAGAGGTGATTTGGCAGCATTTTCAAATGATTTTCCTCTGCTGAGGGAAAAGCCCGTTGAGTGGTACAAGCAAGTTGATCGCTTTGTCAAGATTTGGGAAGTATTGTGGATTGACCTGAATACCTTGTTTGACATTGTAGTACCCAGTGATTTGTGGTCTGCTTGTAAAATTGCTGTTGAATGGCCAACTTCAGAACCTGCATGAGACCCCATAACGCATGGTCCTTCACCCATAGTTATGAAAAAGCTTGAGCAGGTAATTACATGGTTACAGTCCAAAATCACACCACAAGATATTGATTGGGTTAAAATAGATGAAACGACCTAATAGCCCAAGGAATCAGCTCACGCTTATTACGAAAGACTCTTGCAAGCCTTTAAGCAGTACAGTGGATTGAGCACTCTAGATTCAAAGGACATGGGACAGTTCAATTCCAAATTTATTTTAGGACCAAGGCCAGAGATTAACTTCATGATCCAACACCATTTGATCTGTTGGCAGAACAAATCTGTGTATGAGATTCTGCGATAGGCCAGATATCGCAGTGATGAAGTAGACTTGATGCATAGGAAGCTCAAGGATAAGCTGATGCTGGTCCAGATGAGGAATGCGGAGAGGGTGGACCAACCACATTCAGATGGAGGAACACTAGGATGAAGGCAGGGAAACAATCACTCGGTAGCTCAGAATGCATCAGGTCAGGGAAGAGCAAAGCCCGCAGACCCCAAATTGGGTGTAGACTTCGGGACCCTAAAGAGGACCACTGCATGTCATTATTGTCACAAGATCAGGCATTGGAAGTACGAGTGCAGGTCAAATCCAGCTAATCAGATCCCAGATGAGGAAGTGGCACAGGTATCTGAGACTGTAAATACAGTAGCAAGACTCAGATCTGTGAACGGAGAGGGTTTGAGTCCACAAGTGCAAGTTCCCCAACCTCCAAGAATACCTCAAGGAAATCGGACATACCAGCAGATGCCATTCATCGAGACATTTGATGTAATAGATTCAAACCCGTTGCAATGACGGGACCCGAGGGGGGAGGAAGACTGTACCCTTGGAGCAGTCTTAGAGGTAGAACAAAGTAGAACAAAGAGGACCGTACGTAGAGGCAGATGTTGATGTCATCCCATCACCTTTCTGATTGATACTGGTGCTTCCAATTCTACTGTAATATCTGCAGCAGTCCCAAACCGACCCCTCTTGGGACAATCGATCCACGTTCTAGGAGTTGCAAATAAGAGAATAACCAATCAACTGATGGATGAGATACCTGTGAGAATATGAACCACCAATTTGTGGTGTGCGATTCAAGTCCAGTCTGTTTGTTGGGTCGTGATCTTTTGTGTAAATTGAATTGTGCCATCTATTGCACACCCAAGGGTATGGAGTTGCAGACTAATGATGATGACGTCGGATTCAAACTGGCAAATTAGAGTCTCTATCTAGAGATGTATCCCGTATTGACAGTTGAGGAATTACAGCTTGACCTGAGAGACTTAGTTTCTCTGGATGTATGGGACTTCACGGGGAAAGAGATAGGATTGATCAAAGTGGTTGAGGCAGTTAAGATCCAGATCAAGCCAAACGCTAAGTTCCCAAGAAAGCCTCCGTACAATCTGACGCCGGAAACAGTGGAAGGAATCAAGCCCGTAATTGAGTCTATGATTGAACAGGGAATACTGAAGGACATAATGGGGAGCCATTGCAATTCACCTATAATGGGACTGCATAAACTGAGTGGGAAGATCAGGATCATACAGGACCTGCGAAAGGTCAGCACAATTATAGTTCCATGTTGGCCTGTGGTACTGAATCCATCAGTGATTTTATTTCAAATTCCATGCGAAGCTGAGTGGTTTACCGTGATTGACTTATGTCAGGCTATCTTTTCGACACCCTTACACGTGAAAAAGCAATTTTTTTTTGCTTTCCGTCTGAAAAATCTTCTGTTAAAATGGTGTTGTATCCTACAAGGGTATTCAGAGAGTCCATCGTTCTTTAATCAGATCTTGAAAAAGAACCTTGAGAGTCTGGTACTGCCACAGAATTCAGTCCTTGTGCAGTACATTGATGACCTTTTGATTGCATCCGAAACGGAAGACACTTGCAGAATTGATACTGTTGCCTTCTTAAATCACTTGGCAGAGAATGGACACAATGTGTCCCTGAGCAAGTCACAGTACTGTTTGACTCAGGTTCAGTATTTGGGCCATCGTCTTGAGAAAGGCAAGAGGAAGGTGTCACCAGACTGGTTTGAGGCGATCATGAACATGACTGCGCCTACAACACAAAAGGAAGTCAGGATGTTTTTGGGAATGGCTGGGTACTGTCGTCAGTGGATTCCCAACTTCTCATTGTAAGTGAAACCTCTGCAAAAGCTGACACATAAAGATGTGAATGATCTGGTACCATGGGATTATGACTGTTTGGCTGCCTTTCTGGAGCTGAGAGAAAGATTTTGTCGCACTCCGGCTCTAGGAATGCCTGATTACAACAAGTCCTTCTCACTATTTTGCTGTGAGTGAGAGGGTTGCACACTATCAGTGGTTACCGAGACTCATGGAGGTGTCCGTAGACCAGTTTCCTACTTCTTAGCTACCTTAGATCCGGTAGCTTCAGCATTACCCAGATGTCTCAAATCCGTTGCTGCAACAGGTGTCAGCATTGAAAGGTGTGAAAGTATTGTGATGGGTCATCCTCTTACTGTTTATGTTCCACACTCAGTTGAGCTTCTGATAACGAGAACCAAGACACAACATTTGACAAATAACAGATTCACATGCTATGAGCAAGTCATACTTGCCTCAGAGAATGTGACTCTGAAAAGATGTTCTGTACTGGATCATGCCACTTTCGATGCCTCTTCCAATTGTTGATGGTGAAGATTGTGAGGACCATGACTGTCTCGATGTGACTGAACTTTGCACCAAACCGAGACCTGACATTGTCGATGAACCTCTGCCTGAATCTAATGAAATCTTTTTTGTAGATGGTTTATGCTTAAGGGACAATGTGGGTCATCTGAGAACAGCGTTTGCTGTATGTACCATTTCTGGAGTTGTGGAAGCTGCTTGTTCACAGGGAGTATACTCTGCACAAGTGGCTGAGATCATTGCCTTGACACATGCATGCCTGGTTGCTGATCAAATCCGAGTCACTTTCTACACCGATAGCCAGTACGGATTTGGTGTGGTTCATGACTTCAGGCAGCTATGGTCACAGAGGGGGATCCTAACGTCATCAGGATCTCCCATCAGAAATGGGGAATATTTAAGACGACTGTTGGAACCGTCCAAAAGAGATTGCTGTGGTGAAATGTGGTGCTCATGGTAAGGGAACGACTTTGTGATGCTCGGCAATAGGTATGCTGATGAGGTTGCACGTTTCTGTGCTGAACAAGGATGCATTTTCACTAGGGAGTACACGGGGGAGAGCACAGAAAGAACCAAGCTTACCATGATGTTAGCCATAGCGGACACGTGGGATGAGGTCAAGCATCTGCAGGGAGAAGTGTCAGGACAGGAAGAAGCTGGCTGGATCAAAGCAGGTTGTGAGAAAAGAGATGATGATATTTGGGTTTCAGCTGATGGTCGAGCAGTGTTACCAGATGATTTACTGAGCCCTATGGCAAGGCAGATTCATGGAGCAGTTCACAAAGGAAGGATTTTCATGGTGCGAGTGATCAGACGGCATGGTTTGATTCACGGTTCCGTGCCTTTGCTGAAGCAGTGTGTCACAGATGTGTTACGTGTCAGCAAATGAATGCTGGAAAGAAGACTGTGGTTGCATTGAGTCACATTGGGAGATCGGGGAGACTCTTTAACAGGATCCAACTCGATTTCATCGAGATGCCCAGGTGTAATGGATTGAGGTACATTCTGGTTGTGGTGTGTGTTTTCTCACGGTGGGTAGAAGCTTATCCAACACGAAGGTGTGATAGTCTCACAGTAGCGAAGTTGTTGCTTAGAGAGCTTATTCCTCGATTCGGGTTTCCAGCCTCATTGGAGTCGGATAGAGGAACACACTTCCATGGCGAGATTATGAAGCTGCTTTGTGCTGCATTACAAGTTTATCAGAGACTTCATTGTACCTACAGGCCTGAGGCATCTGGCATAGTGGAACAATTCGATGGAACTCTCAAGATGCGAATGGCAAAGGTGTGGTCATCCACGTCACTGAAATGGCCTGATGCATTGCCCCTTGTGTTGATGAGCATTCGTAGTATCCCTGATAGGAGGACAGGTCTCTCGCCCCATGAGATCCTGATGGGGAGGGCGATGCGCTTGCCAGCAGTGCCATCTACAGCCTTGATAAACATCACAGATGATTTGATCCTTGATTATTGTAAGGGTCTGGCTGACGTGTTCCGCTCTGTGTCTTCCCAGGTTGAAGCTGTGACTGCACCGACCTCAAAGGATCTGTGCCACGACTTGTGCCCAGGTGACTGGGTGCTCGTTCGCAAGCACGTGAGGAAGATCTGTCTTGATGCTCGCTGGAGAGGTCCATGTCAGGTGATTCTGGTAACAAATACTCCTGTGAAGTACAGAGGCTTGCCGAACTGGATTCATGCCCCCCATACCCGCAGAGTTTCAAAAACCTCGGAAGAAACAGCTCTTCTCCCAGAAGAAAATCCAGCTGTGGTTGCAAGGCCACAGGAGGGGACAAGCCTAGCTGTGAGGGCTGCTGGCAAAGCTGGTTGCCCACCAAAGTAAGCTGAGGGGGGTCACGCTACACAAGGCCCAGGTATTGACTCTGAGGGAGATGGTAACATTGTGAGTGGTACTCAGCTGAAAGAACTGGTGTGCAAAGTGGTCAGGTGCAGCAAAGAAGAGCAGAACTTGCAAGTGTATCGTGGCCTGTGAGACAGAGGAGGCTAAATTGTAGGCTGGCATCTGAAAGCGATCTTGCTGCAGTGTCTGAAATGTCAGAGCTGAGTGAAGCAGAACAAGCACAAGAAAGCCAGAGGAGGCCAAGAAAAGCAAGAGTGCCCTGTTAGTGGTACGCTGCCCCGGAGTGGTCTTTTTTAATCACAGATGGCAGGATCAGTGGGGACTGGGAGACTGAGGTCTTCACGATTGGTCAGCATCACCCCAGAACTGAAAATTGATATTGAGCTAGTAGTCCCTGGACTGGAAATCGAGGGGGTGCTGACAGTGACTGTGCTGAGACCTCCAATATTGAGCCGAGTGCGAGTTTCGATTCTGGGAGATTTGTCCTTTCCAACTTTTGGATATCATCCACCAGCACAGGAAATTGCAGCCGTCCGTTTGGAGATTCTACAACACGTCAATATTAAAATTGGTTCTGAGCTTATACGAGACTGTTGATTGAACTGTGAATTGTAAATAGAGTTCACTTTAAAAAGAAGATAACCTAGGCCCGAGTGGAAGAAGAACAAATTTAGGGACTTCGCGTAGAAGAAGAAAGAGGGCTAAGGAAGTCTTTTGTTCACAGATGTGGCAACTCGAGTTTAAATGTGTAACAGTTATAGGCTGCTTATAGTGATTTGCACATTCAAATGTGCTCATGTAACATGATAATTTAGAAATGCTTAAGGAAAACTGTTTATTTATATGTATTCTCGTAGGGTTTATGTGCTTCATTCTTATGTTGGCCAATTTCTGTAGGCATGAAATGTATTCTCCCTGACAGCTCTCGTAGTGGGGTAAAGAGAATAATTTCATGTGTATGTTGGAATTGTTCTGTTCTCACGTTTCTGTTGCAGGTGGAGAAAGTCGTCTTTGTTAGTTAGAATAATGTATTTTGTTTGAGGAGTTAGGCTCAGGGAGGAGAAGATACTTTTATGCAAGACTGCTGATAATTGGGAGCCGTTGTTCTTTCTCACTGAAGGAGGGCTGGGAATCAAGGTCATCGAGCCAGGAGCTGGGAGCATCGAAACTAAATGGAAAATCACCTATGAGAAGTGCCCAGCGGGATGAGGTGATTGAGATGCAAGTAGTGGACCTGTTTTACGTTTTGCGTTTTGAGTTAGGGACAGTGCTCCAGGGGTTGAGTCAGGAAAGGAGGTAAGGAGATCTATGGAAAGGGAAGGAGCATCTTAGAATGAGCTCTGTAGCTTTGGCTACTTGACCCATACGACGTGAGTGCACTTCTTAGGAAGTCTTCAAGAGCTGACACCTTTTCCAGATCTTGCCTGGGGAATGCTAAGTAGGGCTGTCACGGTAGTAGTAGTGTAGGGATAGACTAATGCTTTTCATATATTCTCCCCAAATGAAGACGGATCTTGTTGTGGGGGCAACCATTGCCTGTGTTCTGGAAATTGTCATTCTTTTTATGATCGTGCATTTTTGTCTTGCCCGCAGATTCGGATTTGTATTAGTTCCAATGTACTTCTACAACCTCGTTTTGAGGTGTCTGTATGTTCAGTTATTTAGGGCTTTGTAATAAACCCACTAAATTAGAAATTGGAGTCTGTGATTCTTCAGAGTCATGGTTCTTTAAAGTTGGTAAGTTTATTTAATAAGTTATTTCTCCCCTCTACACTTCTCAGCAGGCAACAAAGATTCATTGACCAAGGTTGCAGAGTAAATTGGTAGAAAGGAACCCAGCCCCATCAGCACCAAGCTTGGGGATTTACAGCGTTAATATATATGTTATGTAACATTTTTGGTAAACAGCGTTTTTTGATAAATTCATAAATTTTCTCTCTTTATTGTTCTTCCATAGGAACTATGTGAGATGGGGTAGTTGAATCAATCAATCAACTCACCAACGTAACGGTTACTTGCACCGGATTGGAAAGATGTTCCAGGGAACAGCCACCGCTCCTTAGCCACTATAGTCTGCAAGGGGTATTCTAATTTGTGCTCCGTATGTGTAAAAATATAAGAGATACTAGAGCTTGTAGTCTTTGATACATTATGTCCTATGAGGTTTTGCTATTCACTCTGGGCTGCGAGATCTCTCCGCACAAGACTGAAGGATTGGAGTACTACACCTGTATTGTCTAGTCTTGACTATAAATGTCGTTAACCGATCAATACTTTATACGCATGTTATAATCCAACCATGATTGTCATCTTTGAATGTAATTTTGTCTTTGACATACAGAGAGAAAATGTGTCAATTGGATGCATTTGAAATGTCCTATTATACTACTTCACCACATTTATAAATACACAATGTTTTTCTTCAATACAACAAAACTTTATTGACAGCGGACTTAACATTTTGTTAATTATGTAAATTTCACGAACACTGTTTCACACAACATCTACTCACATATTATGAATTGAATAAATATGTGGAGATTTTAAATTATTTTGCCAGGCAACCAAACCTGTTAAAAACAAATCCCTATTTTTAAACCTTTTTTGTCTATGTTCATTAAATGTTCCGTTGTGTGTGACACTGATCTATGTGCCTTTAAGAACTCCATGATCATGCGATCAAGACCACAGCTGTGGTCGAAGCGCTTCATTTTTGCTGCCTGAAATAAATACCTTGAATACTGCAGATCGGTGTGGCTTGTGGATCTTCATTTACTTTTGGACAGATTCTAGTATATATATATATTCACCAAAACCCCTCCATGTAGGAAGAAGAGGAGGCCACTCTGGGAATCTGTCAGCTTGGCATAATGCATTTGGCATACTCTGCCTTCCTCAGATGCCGCTGCTTCCAGGTTGAGATCCCAACCCCGCCTTTAATATATTCACTGAAAAAACCATAGGTTTCAGGGGTGTTATAGTTAGCTGGACATTTAACTCGTACAAAACCATTGAAAAGCCTCCGTTATAGTTAGTTCTACTAACTATAACTCGCGCGCCCGCAATCCACTGCTGATGACGTCACATATTACATCTACTGGATGATGTCATTAGTGATGTCATCAGTGATGTCATTTGAGATGTCATCAGTGATGTCATCAGTGATGTCACTGACCATGTCATGAATGATGTAATATGTGACATCATCACCAGTGGATTGCGGGCGCGCGAGTTATAGTTAGTAGAACTAACTATAACGGAGGAATTTCAATGGTTTTGTGCGAGTGAAATGTCTAGCTAACTATAACACCCCTGAAACCTATGGTTTTTTCAGTGAATTTCTAAGGTTTTTTAAATGCTAATTCTTAACTATAACATGTCTGAAACCTATGGTTGTTTCAGTGAATTTCAAAGGTTTTTTAAATGCTAATTCCTAACTATAACATGTCTGAAACCTATGGTTTTTTAAGTGAATTTCATAGGTTTTTTAAATGCTAATTGCTAACTATAACATGCCTGAAACCTATGGTTTTTTCAGTGAATTTCAAAGATTTCTTAAATGACAATTTTTAAATGTAATAATAGTTAAATTTATTTTTTAGATACTGATTTTCTACATTTTTTAACTATTTATTTTTATATATTTTATTTTTTAAATTACATTATGTATTTTTAATATAAATGGGGAAAAAAATATTGAAACTGTTTTTTTTTGTCTTATATTTATTTATAAATATATTTATATTATTTTCTTTGTTTTTTTTTTCAATTTTCTTTGGGGAGTCGCGCACCCAAAGCGTACCTTTCTCGATCGCTGCGCGGAACCTAGCCGCCATTTTAGGACTGTTGTGTAGGATCCGCGTAGGATGTGCGATGGGTGCGTATTTTCATGCGCAATCGCTATGCGACCGGTACGCGACTCCAGGCGCATACGCGACACATACGTATTACTTTACGCAACGCTCGCGCACTTGCGCGTGACGTCATATACGTGTTGGAAGCGTTAGGAGTCGCGCACCCAGCACGTGCACACCAGGGGTCGCGCTGAGCGCCGTGCTGGGTGGGCGACTCCCAATTTGCCCATAATAAAAAAAAATTGCACCTATCACTAATTTCTATTCTCCCCGGGGACCCCATCCCCCGGGGAGCTGCTAACATGCAGCTCCCCGTGTGGAAAAGCAATATGGTTTGCATTTTGAAAGAGAGAGCAGATTTCCCTGCTCTCTCTTTCAAAATCCAAACCAAGTTTGCTATGACAGGGCGGGAGCCTCGGCAAACAGCAGTGTCCCGGGGGTGGGCACCCCGAGACACTGCAGGAGCCGGCCTTGGGGGGTGGCGGTCCCCAGGGTCATCGACGGCTCCAGGAGGGGGGCCACGTGGCCCCCCCTCCTACAATATGTGTGGTGGTCACTGGGGCTTGGGGGGGCCTTTGAACCCCCCACCCATTTATTTTGTAGCCCCCGGGGGTGGCGGTCCCCGGGGCTGGGGGGCCCCTCTGGGCCCCCCATCAAATTTAATATTTTTGCCCCCGGGATTTGGCCCCCCCGCCCTTCGTTTTTTGGGGTTTTTTTTACGGCAGGATCCGCGCACCCTGCGCGCATTTTGTCGTTTAAAAAAAATAATAATAATTGGGGGGCCCTGGGGGTATTAGCGACTGTGCCTTAGCCGCGAGGACGAACCGCCGCGTAAATGCAGATCCTGGGCATCGGGAAGACTTGATGCTTTGTAAAGGAACGGAGAAACTCAAACGTGTATGACTACAGTAATAGCAGTACACTCGACATCCATTTCATCAAACCCACTGGGGATTTTATTGCAATTTATATAGAATATGCAGCAACACCCATTGTGGATTTATTTTAAGTAGAGACTACAAATACCAGAAGGCAATGAAGCCTACGCCCACTGGGGCTGGAGCACACGCCCACAAGGGCTGGACTCAGTTAATAAATCACAGGTGTTTTCTACATTAGTTTGCTGTTCTTTCTTGCTGGGTGGCTTGTGAACAAGGATGTAAATCTGAAACGCGTAAAGCCTGAAACCTGCTATTTGGTGATGAAATGGTTTGCGGATGTCTCTGCTGTCTTCACCGCAAGAGGTATTTCCCCGGGAGGGCGTCCTCACTCAGGGCAACCTTTTGTTTGGATATATATATATATATTATCTACTGGCGGTCGCCAGTAGATAGTTATTGTTAGGAACCGTGTTTCCATAGGAAATCTCAAAATTCTATTTTGAATAACTTTGGCGCCGGTTGACGAATCCTCGCGAAATTTTCAAAACTAATGGGGCGCTCAGCTCCTACCCTGAAAGTCTCAGGGTGATTCGTCAAGCGGGGGCCGAGAAAAAAGGGGGGTCCCAAAACGCGTTTTCCCCATGCATTTTCCCATAGGACCTTTAGTCGAAGGTACAGCCCGAACGGCTGAACAGAATTACTTGAAATTTGGCAAAGAGGTAGTCCTCAGGTCAGGGATGTGCCTTTTGCATATATGGAATCAATCTGTTCAGTAGTTCCTGAGAAAATTGCAGTTAAAGTACATAAATATCTATAGCCACGCACCCTAACGTGCGCGAGCGTAATTCTGATTGGTGGTTACATGTCAGTCAACGTTCGAATCGGTCGAAATCAGGAAGTGTCGGCCGCCATTTTGTTTGTTTTGAGTGCGAGAGTGAAAAAGGAAGGTGGCGAACGTGAAAAGGGGGCAGGGTAGAGAGTTCCTGACCCCCTAGCCTTTGTCAGGGGGTCCCTGAAGGACCCCGAAGGCAGAAAAAAACATTTTAATAGTTTTTTTAAAAAATCGCGGGGTGCGCGCACCGTGCACGCACGGTGAAAAACCATAAAAAAACAACAACAAAATTTAATACGTAGTTAATTGTAAAATAAATATATAAAAAATATAATAATAAATACATAACTTAGCATTTAAAAAAAACGTACAAATTCACTGAAAAAACATAGGTTTCACACACGTTATAGTTAGGAATTAGCATTTAAAAAACCTTGCAAATTCACTTAAAAAACCATAGGTTTCACACATGTTATAGTTAGGTGGACATTTCACTCGTAAAAAACCAATGAAATTCCCCCGTTATAGTTAGTTCAGATAACTATAACTCGCGCGACCGCCACTCTATCAAAAGAATGATGTCATGAGTGATGTCATGAGTGATGCCACTGACCATGTCATGAGTGATGTAATATGTGACGTCATGAGCAGTGGATTGCGGGCGCACGAGTTATAGTTATCTGAACTAACTATAACGGGGGAATTTCATTGGTTTTTTACGAGTGAAATGTCCACCTAACTATAACATGTGTGAAACCTATGGTTTTTTTAAGTGAATATATATATAAATAAAAATCATACCCTTTCAGGCTTAGAGTGACAAATAAATTATGCAAAATAGAAGCAGAGAACTCTGGGTAGTTCTCAAGTTTAGGTAAAAAGCTTACCCAGAGTGCTCTGCTATATATATATACATATATATATATATATATATATATATATATATATATATATATATTACCTACTGGCGGTCGCCAGTAGGTAGTTATAGTTAGGACCCTGTTTCCATAGGAAATCCGCAACATTCTATTTGGAATAACTTTGGCGCCGGTCGACGAATCCTCGCCAAATTTTCAAAATAGGTGGGGCGCTCCGCTCCGCTCCTACCCTGAAAGTCTCGGGGGGATTCGTCAAGCGGGTGCTGAGAAAAAAGGGGGGTCCCAAAACGCATTTTTCCCATGCATTTTTCCATAGGACCTTTAGACACAGCTACAGCCCGAACGGCTGAACAGAGTTACTTGAAATTTGGCAGAGAGGTAGTCCTCGGGTCAAGGAAGTGCCTTTTGTAGGTCTGGTGTAAATCTGTTCAGTAGTTCCTGATAAAATAGCATTTAAATCAATATATATATCTGTGGCAGCTTACGGTGCGCTTACCGTGCGCTTACGGTAAGCTTACCGTACGCGTACGGTGACGTGCGCGAGCGCGATACTGATTGGCTGTTAGATCTTAGTAAACATTCGAATCGGTCGAAACCAGGAAGCGGCGGCCGCCATTTTCTCTCTCACACTCTGAGGGGGGGAGGAAAAACAAAGGGAAAAAACATATAAAGGAGCTGTTTAGACTGCTCCTAACCACCTAGCCTTGATGAAGGTGTCCCCAAAGAACCCCCAAGGCCCAAAAGTCAATATTTAATTTTTTCGAAAAATCGGCGATTACGCTTACCGTACGCGTACGGTAAAAAATATTTAAAAAAAAAAAATTAACAATACTCTCCCCACCCCGTGTGCAAAAGGTGCCCGAAGGGCACGATTTGTGCAGGGCATATGCAAAAAATGAAAATGTAAATGTTTAAAAAAAAAAATTAACCATACTCTCCCCACCCCGTGTGCAAATGGTGGCCGAAGGGCACCGATTGTGCATGGCATATTTATGCAATGAAAATGTAAAAGTTTACCTTGCACAACGAAGCGCGTAATATGCCCTCCATGTGCCATCCAGCGTAACGTGGGCACGCGGTGCGCGTAGCGCACCGCGTGCCCACCGTGCGTGCACGGCACTAACTGCGTAAAGTAGGCGCGTGGTGCGCACCGCGTGCTCACTGTGCGCGCACGGTGCGCGAAGCGCACCGTGCGCGCACGGAACGAACTGCGTTAAGTGGGCACGCACGCCGCGAATGGCGTAAAGTAACTTAGCATTTAAAAAAACGTACAAATTCACTGAAAAAACCATAGGTTTCACACACGTTATAGTTAGGAATTAGCATTTAAAAAACCTTGCAAATTCACTGAAAAAACCATAGGTTTCACACATGTTATAGTTAGCTGGACATTTTACTGATAAAAAACCTATGAAATTCCCCCGTTATAGTTAGTGCAGGCAACTATAACTCACGCGACCACAATCCTCTGCTGATGACATATGTGTCTTTATGGGAAAAAAATATTTGTAATATATGTATAGCTCAAATTTAATGGAAGAAGACATGGGCAAATAAGTGTCTAAATACAGTATTAGCATCAGCAGAGGATTGCGGTCGCGTGAGTTATAGTTGCCTGCACTAACTATAACGGGGGAATTTCATAGGTTTTTTATCAGTAAAATGTCCAGCTAACTATAACATGTGTGAAACCTATGGTTTTTCAGTGAATTATATATATATATATATCCATACGTAATGTATACATTTGTTAAGCAGACTGAAAGAGTATCTATATATTTAAAACCCATAGTTTTAATACATATTTGTACAAAGAAATACACATATCTAGATGCATACATATAATCAAATGGTGTACATCCCAACAACTTGCTCACTTGTAAGTCAGGTGTACCCAGTGCCTAAACTTTTGACTGTGTCTTTACCTACTGTGGTGCGTGCTTTATAAATATTTGATGTTGCAGCCACTTTTTATGAGTGCTAAGATGCCTACTTGGCAAACAGTGTGGTCTACATGACTCCCACTAACATAACGTAAATAACAAAATCATGTTAAAAATATCGTACTGGTTTCCTTGTAGTGCACATGTTCTGCGGAGTCTGTAACTCTCCTATAGCCATGTACAGAACGGGTGCGCTGCTAAAACAGAGCATAAACAGATTCAAGGCACTCACAGCATTGAGTACTACAGGGAAAAATAAATGAAAAGCATGAACACAGGTCTGTGCCTTGACAGCCGGCCACAGCGGCAAGCCTTTTGCATAAATCGACAGTACTTTTATGCTCAGAGGAAAACAAGAGGGGATCAAAGATGTGCTGACTCAACTAAATGGGGCAGCGGGCTGAGCTGTCACACTCACTATTAAGCAATATTTTTCGGGCCTACTATTTGGTAAGAGCAAGAAGAAACTCAGTAGTAAGTTTGTGATGCTCTGCTTAATACTATCTAAAAAACATATTGCCATTAAATGGCTAAGTCCCCAGCCCCATCTATTCCAGGAATGGTGAAGGGATTTACTAAAGTGGGTAAGAGAGAAGGAAGTGCGTATGAGGAAGGTATGACAGGATGAGAAATTGGCAGAGGACCTGTGGCCAGATGTGTGACCATTCCGTTTTGTAGGTGGCAAACTGTGATTTTTTTGCGACTCGCAAAACGGAATGTACTAATGTGTATCAGACACATTTAGCGATGACCTGCCTCGTCAATATTCATCAGGCAGGTCATGATCTGCGACCCATTGAGAAGGGGCAACAAATATAGAAATGGTAGCCTGCTGGGGAGGGCAGACCAACCATACTTGTGTTTGTTTTTTAGGTCTCGCTGAGCTCAGCGCATGCGCTGGCTCGGAGAGACATTTTGGAGGTGAGTTTTCAAAGTGCTGCTGGCTGGCCTAGCGCTTGCGTTCACGCGAGCTGTGCACGTGCGAACCGCTAGCCTTCAGCAGCACTTTGAATACTCGTGCTTTAGCGCGTCGTCACGATCACTTTTGCTTTCAGAGCGATTGCGATGACTTTCACTTTTACGGCCACGCGGCGTTACTTTTACTGCCGCGCGGCCAATGCTTGTTTTCCTTTGCCCGTGGTTTAGGGAGTAGTTGCTGCGTGGAAGCTATCCCCCGTCTGGTTTGTGTGGGTACGGCATTAAGAGAACAACTGGCTTTGCGCTGGTCTCGCTCTGGAGCATTGGAGAATTTGTAGCACGGACATCATCTTGTGCAGGCGCTGTAGCGAACAGCCCTTGACGACTCTGCTTCTGTGTATCCCACTTCAGCAGAATGCAACTTTGTTTACTTCGTGAGAGGGGTCGTTTCACAAAAGAGATTAGTTTTAAAGACAAACGTGCCTCCTAATAAAAAGCTGTGATCGAGACTCTCAGCTGCTTACTGCATGCTGGCTTAAAAAAAAAAAAATCAAGCGATGCAGCATGCTTTGTTGCTCACTAGTTTTTTTTTCTTTCGCACGTCCAATACATGCCTTCCTCAGAGCATATCTATCAAGAACTGCCCTTACTGCCATAGGTATTTTTCCATATTGATGTGTACACTCCCAGTTTAATATCCAACACCTTTTTATACAGTCAGTGCATTAAATAAGAACCATTACACCAACTTTTTTATTGCTTTTAAACACAGTGAATTATCGTAGTACATAACAACCAGCCCTGTATCAGGTGTGCAGTTCTTACTCAGCCGGCTCTCAGTTGAACATCTCTTTAAGCTTTAAGGTCACGTGCTTTATGAACCCTCACTCTTCCGTTTGTTAAAATTATCTTCACCTATCCATCTACTGAGTGAAATGCACTTTAGCTACAATATACGGCTATGTTTGCCTTTCATTGCATATGTCACCAGCCCCAGCTGCACAAGGCCATTCACTACAGCATCTGTGTAGTACAGCTCTAAAGAAACCCAGCAGTGTCATAACACAAGGGAGAAATTCTTAATTCCCCAGCCAAGAAGGTAAATCGTTGTTTTGCTATGAAAATAAAGTAGATTCTGGCTAGCACCAATTTGAGGTAAGGGTCTATTTCAGGAGCACTCAGAGCAGTTCGAAACGAAAAGTTTATGCGCTAACTTTTGTGAAGACGTATAATGATTGCACTGCGTCAACCAGTTAATCCAGCCAAATCACAAACTAAACAACCATTGGCATAGCCAATAGGTCTCGCCTTTGGGACCTTATAAGTGTTTAGCCATGCAACAGTTGATGTTGTTGCACCAAGGATATTGTGCTGCATAACTAAATACTTATAAGGTCCCAAAGGCGAGACCTATTGGCTATGCCAATGCTTGTTAAATAAAGCAACTTCTTTTTTTCAAATGCAGTCCATTTTCCTTAAAGGAAAATGGGATGTGTTTAAAAGAAAAAAAGAAAAGTTTTCTTCTCATTTTTCAGGGCTGGCAGTGGTCTGTGGGACCACTGCCTGCTCTTAAAAAATATTTTCGCTGCCAAACACAAAAGGGAAGGGGTCTCCTGGGGACCCCTTCCCGTTTGCGATCTGGCTTAGCACCAACTTGAAGTTGGTGGTAACTGTGATTGTTTTGCGACTGCAACAATCCTACTTCTTGCTGCAACTTGCTATTAGGAAGGGACGCCCTTGGCAGGCTCCTTCCTCAGAGCAACTTGCACACCCTTTTTTGTGAATCTGTAATAAGTTAATGATTCGCAAAATAGGGTTTCCATATGCTACAACCCTATTTAGAGGTCGCAAACGACCCGATTTTGCGCTTGGCACAGCTAAAAACGGTCGTACATCTGGTCCCTGATCTTTTGGGGAGCCATGATAAAGACCTTAACCGACCCTCCCGATGTGTCAGACCCCATGAAGGGCCCGGCCCACTGGACAAAAGAGTAGGCTGGGAGCCTGGAGCCCATGCGGAGGGAGGATAGAGTGGCACCTATGGGTGACGGAATGCCTGAATGTATCACATGGGGACGATATGAAAGTAAATGACTCAAAAATACTTGGCATTTCCCTCTTGTTAAACTTCTTTAACCCCTTCGATGTTCATGACGGAACGGTTCCGTCATGAGCATCGGTTGGGCTGTGCTCATGACGGAACCGTACCGTCATGAGCACAGCCCCCGGGGGAAGTGCTGGCGCTCCCCCCCTGGGGCATCGATCGTGCCCCTACAGAGGGGGATGGCAGCGGAAGAGCTTCCGCTGACATTCCCGAGCCCCCCCTCGCTTCCTGATGACGTCAGCGCGCACAGCGCGCGCCGACGTAATCAGGAAGTGTTGGACGCGCTGGAATTCATTTCTTCCAGCGCGTCCAACGGATCAGGTAGATGTTTGGCGGGGGGGGGGGGCGGAATTGCGAGGCCTTGAGGCATCGGGGGAGAGGAAAGAGTATTTCCTCTCCCCTGATGTCTCAATGCTGGGCATTCCTGCTCCACGATCGCGCACAGCGTCGCGATCGTGGAGCAGGGATGCCCCACTAAACACCAGGGATGTTCTTTTCTTTATTTGGGAAGCGACCCCTTGGGCAAGGGTCGCTTCCTAGGCGGCCAAATTATTTAGAAGACTTTTCTGCCCCCCCTGGGGGCAGATCGGTCGTCTTTCTGCCCCCACTAGACACCAGGGATGTGTTTTTCATAATTTAGGAAGCGACCCCTTGGGCAAGGGTCGCTTCCTTGGCTGGCAAAATATTTTGAAGACTTGTCTGCCCCCTCTGGGGGCAGATCGGTCGTCTTTCTGCCCGTTTCTGCCCCCAGGGGGGGCAGAAAAGCCCACTAGACACCAGGGATGTGTTTTTCATAATTTAGGAAGCGACCCCTTGGGCAAGGGTTGCTTCCTTGGCTGGCAAAATATTTCGAAGACTTGTCTAACCCCCCTGGGGGCAGATCGGTCGTCTTTCTGCCCGTTTCTGCCCCCAGGGGGGACAGAAAAGCCCACTAGACACCAGGGATGTGTTTTTCCTAATTTAGGAAGCGACCCCTTGGGCAAGGGTCGCTTCCTTGGCTGCCAAATTAATTTGAAGACTTTTCTGCCCCCCCTGGGGGCAGATCGGTCGTCTTTCTGCCCCAGGGGGGGCAGAAAAGCCCACTAGACACCAGGGATGTCGTTTTCCTAATTTAGGAAGCGACCCCTTGGGCAAGGGTCGCTTCCTTTGGGGCATAAATAATGGGAAGACTTTTCTGCCCCCCCTGGGGGCAGATCGGTCGTCTTTCTGTCCGTTTCTGCTCCCAGGGGGGGCAGAAAAGCCCACTAGACACCAGGGATGTATTTTTCTGCATGAGGAAGTGACCCCTTGGCAAAAACTGTTTGCATTTGTGCTCGATGTGTATTTTGTTGTCTTGTGAGTAATTTGTTTTTTTTTTCTTCTTTCTAGTTGGATATCGTTAGTTTTTGCTGTGTCACTGCAGAGTAGGTTCTGGTGAGTGTAGCTGTAATTGAATTCTATTGTTTTTGAGTACATTGATCATTGTGATAAAGGTACACATTTCTTTACTTACTTGGTTTGCACATTGTTGGTTGTTGTTGACTTGTTTGTGCAGTCTTCAATCTTAGTAAGTATAATGGCTAGCCGCAGGATTACTGCTCAGCAGGTTGTTGGTTTGCTGTTTGAGTCTTCCTCTGATATTGGTTCAGAGACTGACTCTGCATCTGAGGGAGAGGAGGCAGGGGACGATTCTGGCAGTGAGTTGTCTCTCCGTATGGAGTCATCGGATGATGAAGATACTCTTAGTGCGGATGAAGTGCCTGTGTTAGAGGAGGAGACTGATGTGCCGATCGTGCGGCAAGAGGCATCTGGGCTGCAGCCTGGGGCTGCAAGGCTTCCCGTTGGTGTAGTGCGGCAAGAGGCATCTGGGCTGCAGGCTGGGGCTGCAAGGCTTCCCTTTGAAAGTGATGACCTCTGGGTTGCCCCTGGCATGGTGCAGCCGGCATTGCCAGAGTTTACTGGTGTTCCAGGGTCTAGAGTGAATACTGAAAACTTTTTGCCGGTAAATGTTTTTCAGTTGTTTATGGACGATGTGTTTTTGGCAGAGATTGTTGAGCAGACTAATTTGTATGCTGAACAGTTTTTGAGGGACAACAGTGCCAGACTAAGGCCCTACTCTAGAGCTACCCGGTGGACTTCCACAAATGTTGAAGAGATGAAGAAGTTCTTGGGTTTAACTTTTTTGATGGGCTTGCTAAGGAAGCCATCAATGTCTTCATATTGGTCTAGCAGTCCCTTGATGGCAACGTCTATTTTTCCGGTAGTCATGAGTCGTGACAGGTATTTGCTTATGCTTTGGATGATGCACTTTGTTGATAATGGTTTAGCGTTGCCACGAGATCACCCTGATTGTGACCGTCTTTTTAAGATTAGGCCTGTCCTTGATCACTTTGTTGATCGATTTTCTGAGATTTATGCCCCTGGGAAAGAAATTGCTGTGGATGAGTCTTTGGTGTTGTTCAAGGGCCGCTTGGTTTTTAGGCAATACATTCCTAGTAAGAGGGCACGCTATGGAATAAAGCTGTATATGCTGTGTGACAGTAGGACTGGATATGTGTCTAATTTCAGGGTGTACACCGGTAAGGAATCTAGGATTAACCTCCCTGGTTGTCCGTCCACTTTTGGAGTGACTGAGAAACTTGTTTGGGAACTTGGTAGAGGATTTTTCAACCAAGGCCACCATTTATATGTAGATAACTTCTACACTGGTGTGCGGTTGTTCAGGGAATTGGCCAAAGTGGACACTTTTGCTTGTGGCACAATCCGCTCTAACCGTAAAGGTTTCCCGAAAGAACTTGTTTGTCAAAAGCTTGTGCGGGGACAGTGCAGTGCGTTGCGTTGCCAGGAGCTTCTTGCTGTGAAGTTTTCAGACAGGAGAGATGTCTACATGCTGACTACCATCCATGATGAAAGCACTGCACCTGTGACTGTTTGGGGTCAGGTCGCTGAAGCGCGCAAACCTGTGTGCATTTTAGACTATAATAGGCACATGGGTGGTGTTGACAGAGTAGATCAGAGGTTGGAACCTTACACTGCTCTTCGTAAAGCTTACATTTGGTACAAGAAGTTGGCTATCCATCTTTTCCACTTGGCAATGTTTAATGCTTTTGTTGTGTTCCAGGATTCTTGCCCTGAGTCAAAGATGACTTTTGCTAAGTTTGTCACGCAAGCCATACCTCCCTGGAAGCCACCGGGTGTCTAGTTTTCAGAAATGCGTGGGTTTGGTAGGTTTCCCTAGATGGCCGCCGAGCACCGGGTCAAAAACCAAAGTGACCCCCCTTGCAAAACCAGGTGGTTTTGCGATAGGCCATTTTGATGTCACCTCACTACGTTTTGGGCCCTTGCCTGCCGCGGGTACTTGGGCCTCCCACACAAGTGAGGCACCATTTTTACCGGGAGACCTGGGGGAACGCTGGGTGGTGGTAAATTTGTGTGAGCCCGGTGATGCCACAACTTTCCCACCCCAAAATGTGTGAAAAAAGTGTTTTTTTCAGCTAAAATTGAGGTTTGCAGGGGATTCTGGGTAAGGAAACGTTGGGGGATCCACGCAAGCCATACCTCCCTGGAAGCCGCCGGGTGTCTAGTTTTCAGAAATGCATGGGTTTGGTAGGTTTCCCTAGATGGCCGCAGAGCACCGGGCCAAAAACCAAAGTGACCCCCCTTGCAAAACCAGGTGGTTTTGCCATAGGCCATTTTGATGTCGCCTCACTACGTTTTGGGCCCTTGCCTGCCGCGGGTACTTGGGCCTCCCACACAAGTGAGGCACCATTTTTACCGGGAGACCTGGGGGAACGCTGGGTGGTGGTAAATTTGTGTGAGGCCTGTGATGCCACAACTTTCCCACCCCAAAATGTGTGAAAAAAGTGTTTTTTCTGCTAAAATTGAGGTTTGCAGGGGATTCTGGGTAAGGAAACGTTGGGGGATCCACACAAGCCATACCTCCCTGAAAGCCGCCGGGTGTCTAGTTTTCAGAAATGTGTGGGTTTGGTAGGTTTCCCTAGATGGCAGCAGAGCACCGGGCCAAAAACCAAAGTGACCCCCTTTGCGATAGGCCATTTTGATGTCGCCTCACTACGTTTTGGGCCCTTGCCTGCCGCGGGTACTTGGGCCTCCCACACAAGTGAGGCACCATTTTTACCGGGAGACCTGGGGGAACGCTGGGTGGTGGTAAATTTGTGTGAGCCCGGTGATGCCACAACTTTCCCACCCCAAAATGTGTGAAAAAAGTGTTTTTTTCAGCTAAAATTGAGGTTTGCAGGGGATTCTGGGTAAGGAAACGTTGGGGGATCCACGCAAGCCATACCTCCCTGGAAGCCGCCGGGTGTCTAGTTTTCAGAAATGCATGGGTTTGGTAGGTTTCCCTAGATGGCCGCAGAGCACCGGGCCAAAAACCAAAGTGACCCCCCTTGCAAAACCAGGTGGTTTTGTCATAGGCCATTTTGATGTCGCCTCACTACGTTTTGGGCCCTTGCCTGCCGCGGGTACTTGGGCCTCCCACACAAGTGAGGCACCATTTTTACCGGGAGACCTGGGGGAACGCTGGGTGGTGGTAAATTTGTGTGAGGCCTGTGATGCCACAACTTTCCCACCCCAAAATGTGTGAAAAAAGTGTTTTTTCTGCTAAAATTGAGGTTTGCAGGGGATTCTGGGTAAGGAAACGTTGGGGGATCCACACAAGCCATACCTCCCTGAAAGCCGCCGGGTGTCTAGTTTTCAGAAATGTGTGGGTTTGGTAGGTTTCCCTAGATGGCCGCAGAGCACCGGGCCAAAAACCAAAGTGACCCCCTTTGCGATAGGCCATTTTGACGTCGCCTCACTACGTTTTGGGCCCTTGCCTGCCGCAGGTACTTGGGCCTCCCACACAAGTGAGGCACCATTTTTACCGGGAGACCTGGGGGAACGCTGGGTGGTGGTAAATTTGTGTGAGCCCGGTGATGCCACAACTTTCCCACCCCAAAATTTGTGAAAAAAGTGATTTTTCAGCTAAAATTGAGGTTTGCAGTTGATTCTGGGTAAGGAAACGTTGGGGGATCCACGCAAGCCATACCTCCCTGGAAGCCGCCGGGTGTCTAGTTTTTAGAAATGCGTGGGTTTGGTAGGTTTCCCTAGATGGCCGCCGAGCACCGGGCCAAAAACCCAAGTGACCCCCCTTGCAAAACCAGGTGGTTTTGCGATAGGCCATTTTGATGTCACCTCACTACGTTTTGGGCCCTTGCCTGCCGCGGGTACTTGGGCCTCCCACACAAGTGAGGCACCATTTTTACCGGGAGACCTGGGGGAACATCGGGTGGTGGTAAATTTGTGTGAGCCTGATGATGCCACAACTTTCCCACCCCAAAATGTGTGAAAAAAGTGTTTTTTTCGGCTAAAATTGAGGTTTGCAGGGGATTCTGGGTAAGGAAACGTTGGGGGATCCACGCAAGCCATACCTCCCTGGAAGCCGCCGGGTGTCTAGTTTTCAGAAATGCGTGGGTTTGGTAGGTTTCCCTAGATGGCCGCCGAGCACCGGGCCAAAAACCCAAGTGACCCCCCTTGCAAAACCAGGTGGTTTTGCGATAGGCCATTTTGATGTCGCCTCACTACGTTTTGGGCCCTTGCCTGCCGCGGGTACTTGGGCCTCCCACACAAGTGAGGCACCATTTTTACCGGGAGACCTGGGGGAACACTGGTTGATGGTAAATTTGTGTGAGCCCAGTGATGCCACAACTTTTCAACCCCAAAATGTGTGAAAAAAGCGATTTTTTCAGCAAAAATTGAGGTTTGCAGGGGATTCTGGGTAAGGAAACGTTGGGGGATCCACGCAATCCATACCTCCCTGGAAGCCGCCGGGTGTCTAGTTTTCAGAAATGCGTGGGTTTGGTAGGTTTCCCTAGGTGCCGGCAGAGTTAGGGTTCAAAAACTACAGCTAGTCACTTTGCCAAAAAAGGGTCATTTTTCACTGCAAAATTGAGGTGTGATCACGTTGCGTTTTACGCCGTTTCCTGTGGCGGGCACTATGCCGACCCGCACAAGTGAGGTACCATTTTTCTCGTAGGACTTTGGGGAACGCGGGGTGGGTGGAAATTTGTGGATCCACGCAGATTCCAGACCTTTCCATCGCAGAAATGTGGGGAAAATGTGTTTTTTTGTCAATTTTTTTATGTTTGCAAGGGATTCTGGGTAACAGACCATGGTGGGAGGCAGTCAAGTCACCCCATCCTGGATTCCCCTGGGTGTCTAGTTTTCAAAAATGTATAGGTTTGCTAGGTTTCCCTAGGTGCCGGCAGGGCTAGGGTTCAAAAACTACAGCTCGTCACTGTGCCAAAAAAGGGTCATTTTTCACTGCAAAATTGAGGTGTGACCACGTTGCGTTTTGCGCCGTTTCCTGTCGCGGGCACTAGGCCGACCCGCACAAGTGAGATACCATTTTTCTTGTAGGACTTTGGGGAACGTGGGGTGGGTGGAAATTTGTGGATCCACACAGATTCCAGAACTTTCCAACACAGAAATGTGGGGAAAATGTGTTTTTTTTGTCAATTTTTTACGTTTGCAAGGGATTCTGTTTGACAGACCATGGTGGAAGGCAGTCAGGTCACCCCATCCTGGATTCCCCTGGGTTTCTAGTTTTCAAAAATGTATAGGTTTGCTAGGTTTCCCTAGGTGCCGGCAGAGCTAGGGTTCAAAAACTACAGCTAGTCACTTTGCCAAAAAAGGGTCATTTTTCACTGCAAAATTGAGGTGTGACCACGTTGCGTTTTGCGCCGTTTCCTGTCGCGGGCACTATGCCGACCCGCACAAGTGAGGTACCATTTTTCTCGTAGGACTTTGGGGAACGCGGGGTGGGTGGAAATTTGTGGATCCACGCAGATTCCAGAACTTTCCATCACAGAAATGTGGAGAAAATGTGTTTTTGTCAATGTTTTACGTTTGCAAGGGATTCTGGGTAACAGACCATGGTGGGATGCACTCAAGTCACCCCATCCTGGATTCCCCTGGGTGTCTAGTTTTCAAAAATGTATAGGTTTGCTAGGTTTCCCTAGGTGCCGGCAGGGCTAGGGTTCAAAAACTACAGCTAGACTCTTCGCAAAAAAAGTGTAAATTTTCAGTGTGAAAATGTGGTGTGTTCACCTTAGGTTTTGAGCCACTTCCTGTCGTGGGCACTATGCCTACCCACACAAGTGAGGTACCATTTTTATCGGGAGACTTAGGGTAGTTCAGATTTGTAAAGCAACTGTTATTACCTATTGATTTTTGATGCATTTCTCCCTTCCAAATGAAAGACATTGTGTAAAAAAAAATGTCATTTTGAAAAATGACCAATAATTGTCATGCAAGTATGAGTATTCCCAATTTCGAAAATGTCCAAATATGCACTGTTTCTAAACTCTGTAATTTGTTCCTATTTCAGAAATACATAGGTGTCTTTCATACCGATTTGTCCATGTATACATTTTCCCACAATAATTGCTATATACCCGGAACAAAAAAAAAAAACATTACAAAATGCTGCTCAGTTTTTTACTCTGGGTTCGTTGGGATCTTGGTGAACCTACAAGTCCTATATATCCCCACAACCAGGAAGGTCCACCGGATGTAACGTTACATTGCTTTCAAAGAGATGTCATAATTCGAAGAAGTTACAGGTGAAAACGTTGACTCAAAAGGCTGCTTTTTTCAACAAATTTTAAATTTTTCCTATATTTACCTGTTAGTTTCTATAAAGAAACCTTGATGGATCTACACAAATGACCCCTTGCTGAATTCAGAATTTTGTCTACTTTTCAAAACTGTATAGCTTTCCAGGATCCATTATTTCTTTTCTACCCATTTTTACCATTATCTGGAAGGAGGTTCAAAGCACAAAAAATAGCAAAAATAGGGTATGTCCCAGAAAAATGTCAAAACTGTGTAAAACATTTTGGATTTCTGACAAAAATCTGTCATTCCCTAAAAGCTGGAAAAATTTTGATTTCAGCCTCACAAACCCTTTTTTGATATCATTTGCAGAGAAAAACCCAGACGCTTTCATTTGCAGCCACTTTTCCCCATTTTTCACAAAAAAACCAAACTGTTGCTGTATTTTGACTAATTTCTGGGAACCCTCTAGGAGAATCCACAAACCCTGGGTACCTTTAGAATCCCCATGATATTGGAAGAAAAGGACGCAAATTTGGCGTGGATACCTAATGTGGTCAAAAAGTTACAGGGGCCTAAGCGCGCACTACCCCAAATAGCCCAAAAAAGGCTTAGCACAGGAGGGGAAAAGGCCTAGCAGCGAAGGGGTTAATAAGCCCTCACACCGCAACAAACTCTGCAGACGCCGCGCAGTCAGGAATGATTGTTATCAAGCTGAGTGTACCACGTGATCAATCAATTCTGAACCTGGCGGGCCGGTGATTTAATTGGCTGTTCTCAGGTTAACGTCATGATGCACAGTGTTCTGCTTCATATTTAGCGTGAACTCGGACTGAAGCAACTGGAGCGCCGGTATGAAAACAGGTCAGTATGTAAAGCTCTCTCACTGAAATCTGTACTCCATCCTGTACGTTTTGGGGCTGCTGCCTAGTCGGCTCCCGCATTGATTAGCAAGCATTTACAATGCAATGGTCTCGGCATTGTCAAAGTTAGAGCTATTGGTATTGCTCATGACATTGGCGTTCGAGCCCAGACCTAAAAAGCAATTGCACATTTTCAAACTCCTCAAGGTGGCTTTAGAAGCCTCTGTTAGGTTGCGCCTTCCAGATAGCAAAGCTGTCAGTTTACAAAACCATATTGTGGGTTTAACAATAGCTCACAGGGGCTTACAGCTCTCCAACTATTTGCTATTGGTTGCCTTTGTCACTCTCATTTGCTTCTTATTCAATATTCAATGGCTTTTCTTGTCACAACTTGTCCATATTGTGTTTGTCTCTCCCTTGAATCATTTGTGCACATATAATTATACATACATACATACATAGATAGGCATAATTAACCATTTTAAGTAAGCATGTATTGCCTCTAATAATCACTGCGTTCCAGTGAAAGCGAATTAGACATTATTTTGTCAGTGCCTGTTTTGTTCTCGTGTTAACCCCCTCCCCTGCCCCTTGGGTTAGACGGCTGTTAGGTGCTTGGTCCTTCCACAGCAGAGCTATCCCTGCGGTTGCACAGATCTTACAGCCTCAGACAGCAGGGCAATCCCTCTTGTTACACTGGTCTTAATCACGTGGGCATCAGACAGCTGATTGGTCACTATCATAAGACAGATCTTAGGTACTCACCCACCCCTGGTGCTATTATACTGAGCTGGTGAAACAGGCAGAGGGTGCAACACCCTCGAAATGTAAAGTGCTGCCCCTTAAACATGTGACATTTCATATGCATTGTAAATGCTGAATGATGCATCGGTTCTATGTGTGTGAATAAAGTTACCTCTATTTTCAGGGTTGTCACTTGTCAGCAGAGTTTGTGCTAAGTTTTCTCTTTTGACCTTGAAGGCGTTAAAAACAGAGACCGCGGCGCTGCCCTGCAACCTGCCGAGGAATCAGGTTTGGAAACTGCAAGGTCCCGAAGAGAAGCACACCAGGGCTGCAATGCACTGAGCTGAGGGTACCGAGTGACGTCATTCCAGTACAGCGCCGCACGTCCAGTGGTACAGTGAACTGCACCACGACTACAGCTCCCAGAATGCACTGTGGCTGGTCATAATACTGTAAATGCCCAGAAACATTTTAATGTCAACTTTGAGGGGGCCTCAGTAGTAGGTTTTCAAAGAACGTAGTTAACTGAGGATTTCGACATAGATAATTACATTATATTTTCGGTATCAGCCATTCATTCTACTAAAGGTCATGAAAAGGGGGTGGTAGGTTTATGCCTGATTTAAATCCTGCATGAAACAGATGAAACGGAGACAAACGCGCGTCACACTCTCTTCACTTTGCCTTTAGCTCCTTCTGTTCATTTTATGTCTCACGGTGGCACCTTGATGGAATATCTTTTATTGAACGTCTACTTGTCAAAATAACCCCCTCCCCCCAACTCGTAGAGGCAGCATTTTAAGTAAGCATGTATTGCCTCTACGGACCCGGACACGGGAAGCACCGAGGGAGCCGAGAGCAGGGGGAGAGGACGAGCCCACCACAGTTGAGACACTGATGGCGGGTTGGCTGCGCACGTTGTGGGCTCCTTATTTTCATACAAGCTTAATTAAATTTTTCAACCTGCATCTGCTTGTCAAGTATTCTTTCTTCAAATGAAGCGGATGTTACCACTAAAAGAACTCTACAATGCGAACACTAATCTCAGTGGGCCAGCTGTGAAACTAGTTTTTCGCCGGCGCATGGACGTCCACGGAGGCCAGCGCCCGGGCTGCAGGAAGCGGATATGTGGTTGTCCCTGCCATTCACCTAAGGTACACAGCTCTGCCTCTCCTCAAAACACACGAGTTGCACCCCAAATGTTACCGCGACCCCCCGTCTTTCTTCCTAGCCACCACCCTGTCCTCTTACCACCACTTTTGCCCCAGAGCAGATCGCAGTTCGACTCACCATGGTGGCGCTCCACGAGCAGAAAGGAAAGCGTTCTGCGCCGATAGCTCTCAGCCGACTTCAATGCGCAGGCGCTGAATGAGTGTTATCCGGAAGATCAGGGAACGACTAACCCGATGTCGTGAGTGGAGTAGCCATCTTGGAATGGTGCATTCGTACCGTAATGTAATACTGAATATGGCACACAGCAAGGCTATAGACAAAGTTCAGTCTCTTTTACCATTTGAAAGTACTTTCCGAGTTTCGGGAAATATTTCGTCCATTTCAAGCTAAAAAGTGATGCGATTCAACAATATCATATTCATTTCTTATGATCCGTTTATTTCATTATTAATGTTTATTTCATGTTTGTAAATGGTACTGAACAGAACAGATGCGTTCATAAATGCACGTTTTGTTTTCAGTAGAGAACACAACCTGCTTGAGCGAGGCGGCCGGCCGAGGTGGCGGAGCTGAACGCTGCGGGTGGCTCCTGTAACTCGAGCTCGCGGCTTCACACGTGGTGCGGGCCCCGGCTGCGAGTGCAGGGGGAGAGACTCGCACCTTGGTGACCCTCGGAGCGGCTGTGGTGAGAAGTATGCCGTGTTTCTGCACGAAGACTTTGAACGGGGCCGAAGATCATGAAACCAGGAGTTGAATCCAAGGAACGAACAACATAAGGGGCCTCTGACGGTAATTACAGGAATCGAAGCTGCCATATATCTTTAACCAAGGGGGAGGAGACCAGGGGGAGCCGACAGCAGGGTGAGAGGACGCCATTAACGCCACCGCCTTTCTCCGAGGCGAAGAAGAAATGCCTCGGAGAAAGGCAGCGGCGATTCCGGATTTGGGGGCGTGTTTTTCTGTTCTCTCCGCTTGCCATTGGCTGGAGGAGATAATTAGAAAAGTTGAAAAAAACACACCCCCAAATCCGAAAAGGACGGGGCCTGTTCGGAGTGACGGACCTCTTCTCCAATGGCTGTCCAGCATTCAAGAGGCCAGCCAATGGAGAACAGGGGAGAAGAGGGGCGGGTTCAAGCCCCTCTTCTCCAAGTCATTATCTCTCGCGAGCGAGACTGCGCAAGCGCAGCCTTCGCTAGCCGAGACCTAAAAAGAAGCCGTTCACACATCGGATGCAGTATTACTTTGAGCTCCTTTCCTGAAAAGCTTTCTTCCTGTTCAGAATGCCTCTCTTCGAGAGAAGGGTCGGTCGGTTTTAGGCTTTGTCTCCTACCCTTGCTTAGTTGCTTTCCATTCCATGACACCAAATCCTGTTAAAAGTTTGGCAAAAAATGATGGCCGTGACCAAGAGGTGCGTATTCTGCTTGGTCGCCCGTTCCAAAACAGAACATGCTAGATGCCGGCAAAATGTCTTTGACTAAACAATAAGCACAACTGCACTTCAATACAAGCCAAAAGGGTGATTGATAGTGGTGATTTAAAAATTAACAATTAAAATAGTGGAAGCATTAGCAAAGACCATAACCCTGCCGTTTAAATCAAGGTTGTTTTTTCATTGATTCGAAAGTTTGTACATGTGAGCATCTTTGTGTGTGTGGGGGGGGGTGAATGTTTGTGTGAATGTATTTATGGGTATGAATAGTGGAGAAAGTTAATGGATGGATGGTGTAATGGATAGTTGAGTGATTGCCAAAGTAATGAGGTATGCATGTGTGCGAGTGCATGGATGCATGAAAGGATGGGTGAATGCATGAATGAATGGATAAGTGAGTTTGAATGAGTTCTGCTTAGATAGACTAGTGGATGAAGAGTGAATGGATGACTGCACAATGGTGAATGGACTTTCATAGTTTGTGGCAGAGGAAGCTGAAAAATTGGTAGAACATACAAACCAGACCAAATGTATAACTAAAAGAACAGAGTAGGCTATTCAGAGAATGTAGAGCTGACCCCCAACTCACTTTGGACCCATCTTCATCCCTCTGTCACATGAAATATTGCCCTACCAAGCATTAGGGGTTCGGCTAATGCATTTTAGTGCTGCTGTCTGCATAACTACACCAACATGCTAATGTCGAACATGATAATAGCTCCTCTATGTGCAACATGATGCTGTATCTCTGTGGGGTTATGTCAACTCAGTAGCCAGCACTTGATGTGTTGCCCCAGGCAGTTATTACAAGCCTGGCCTTTGGTAAGGAGGGGTGTCTCGTTGCCAAGGCAATCGACCTGGGCCCAGTTAAGTAGTTTACTTTCACTGAAGCCAGTAAGAGTTGTGTACATTGCCTATCGCTGGGTCATAAAATGATTTGACCGCATGTTCATACAAACTGTAGCCTCTTGGCAAAGTGCATAGATCAGTTGTCACACGTGCAGTTGTAATTACAGTATACAAGTTGTCGAAAAACTAGTAGCACATAATTTGGGGAAAGGAATTGCGTATTTAGAGGGCTGATGGGAGAAAGAGAGAGAGAACAGTGAGGGGGGTGATGCAAGCAAAGTGATGCATGCAAAAGGGGAGAGTAAAAAGACAGTGTTAAAGAGGAAGAACATTATGTGTAAGATCTCCATACAGAGGTTTTCAGAAAGATGATGGGAGACAATTGTGTGAGAGAGATAGATTGCAGGTTAATGGGTGCTTTAAGCGGATTCTTTTCAGGCACTCTGAAGACTAACATGTCTTCCAAACTTAACAATATTTAATTCAAATTCTAATATTCTCAGAATTAGAACATTTTCAATTCTATTTATTCACAACAAGATACTTTTTTATTTATAGATCTGGTAACACTGCTAACAAGCATTTGCAACACCAATTTGTCTGGCCTATTTTAGCCATACTTTTATTGTGTGATATATCTGGATGAAGTAACCGATAATTCACAGAGAGGCACTCAAATATGTGTCATTGTTTTCATTTATTTAAGAGAAAGTGCCACTCGAAGTGTCACACATTTAACATTAGAATGTGACTCATACCGTATGGTTCCAACTGGAACCATATAAATGTCATACATAAGCAGTCTGGAAACTTTAGCCAACCCACTTAAAGTCATGGGTATCATCAGCAACCTTGTGGTTGATATAAAAGCCACCTGTAAACATGCTTCCTTAGTGCGCACCCCACAAGGTCGCTGTTCTGCTCAGATCCATGTTCACTGGGAGGCAAGACAGTACCACCTCTTTCCATAAGGGGCGGAGTTAATCAGAGCGTCCAATAAGCAGCCGGCGTCAAGCTCACGAGCCGACTATTTTCATAGAGAGGAAGGAATCTTCAAAGAGCGACAGCGTCAAACCCGAGTGGGCGCGTACCTTCTGCGGCTGAGGGACAGACGTTCCCCCCTCCCGGGGTCCGGAGTAGTTCCCAGAAATTGTGCACGACCGGAGCCATGGAGTCTGAAGCCGTAGAAGGGGTGGGCGCAGGCCCCGTGGAGCCCACGGTGAGAGCTTACTTAGAGCGGGGCAAACGAACACATCGAAAACGTCGAGTCAGTTACATGGAGGACTGGGCAAAAAGTGAGGCAGGTGCTAGAAGATCCAGGAAGTTCAAGAGGGCACACTAGTGCGTGTCGGGACAGGACTAGTAGGAAAAGTAGTGTTGGGGCGGACCTTGTACACGAGGGTAGAGGGCACACGACGGTGGTGGTGAGGCGTGTGGCGTTGTGGCTGGGACTAGGAGCAACAAAAACTGTCGGTCTGAAGCGGCACTGGCGAGGGGTAAGCGGAAAATAGCAGCCAATATCGACAGGACACACAAGATGGGAAAGGGGAGTGGTATTGGAAGCGGAACAGAGCAGTTTGGGGACTCCATGCCAAATATTAGAATAGCTAGTTTGAGAGTAATCTGCGGATTAAGTATGAAACTTTTTGTGTGTGTGACATGGCCAGCAAAAACAATCTGGACCTTCCTAACATATTTATTTTGAGGGTTTTATATAGCGCGAACAAGACCCTTGCGAGTATCAGAGCGCTTTACAAGTCAAATCTAGAAAACAAGATGTAGCAAACAAAGATATAGGTGAAACAGCTATACATAGCTTATACATGTACACATCAGCTATCGTGAAAGACAAAATGACAGCTATTGAGCACAAAGACATAGATAGTTATAATATACAGTAAAGCTAGCAAAAGGCCAGAGTTCACATGAATTTAGCCATGAGGATCGCTTTCACTTCTTTTTCGAAGGAGGCAGAGGACGGGTTCGTTCTTGTTTTTAATGGTACCATGGATAGCTCAGAGAGAGCCTCGAGAATCTCTCCTATCATACAGAAGGTCGGCATCGGTGGTTCTAGGAATTTTAGGGTCCTGGGCAGAAAGGGAATGTGCTAGGCGGCTGCCGCTTAATTTGTATACAACGTGAGCCATTCAGGGATGTTGCATCTCTATAGATGACTTCTGCTTTAGGCAGAACCTCCCTGAGCTGTAACCTCTTCCTGCCTGTCAACCAGCTACAGGCAGGGTTGTATCTGGATCAAAAGTAGGCCCGGGTACCCTAAAAAACTAAAGTGTAGAGCTTGAAGGGGTATGCATCTAGTTATTGTTCTCCCTTGCCAGGGTTGGATTGGGATTAAAGATCGGCCCGGGTACGCTAAAAAGAAGTGGCCCACATTTGCATATTGCCTTTCCGCAAAGCACTGCTTCGACAAATTTTTATTAAAAAGGGGGGAGAGGTTACAAAAAAATGCACGGATAGTTTACACTGGTGAAACGCACCTGAAAACAAGTGAGGCCACTTTTTGCTCAGGCCCCCTCCGTGCTCAATATGCATATATTAATGAGCCTGCCCAGCGAGAGAAAGGGAGTGACACCTCTACCATTGATTGGGAGGTAATGAACCCCCCCTCTGCCTCCAGAAAGGCCACTCAGGCACCCACTGAGCCTCTGGCAGCATCGAATAATGCAGAAACCGCCCACATCGGCCCACCAGTCTGCTCAAAATGAAGCCCACAGCTGTAATTCTGATACCGGCCCGTCGGTCATTGCCCGAGTGCCCACGTTACCAATCCGATGCTGTCCCCTGCGTGCCAATGAGGATGGTTATGAGGCCACTTGTCCTTTGCAGTGGAAAACCTCTTCCACATTCATTCAATAGCTAAGAAGTGTACCGGGACAAGTAAGAATATAAAAGGAAAAATCCTTGTATTGAATCCAGTTTTTTATTATTTTACAGCTTTTGGCATTTGTATAGACAGTACAACAATTTTACTCTTCCTTCTTCAGAAATTACAGCAGCATGGTGCCTCAGTAGAGGTTCTATCATGTGACATTGTGGACCCTTGAAACAAAAGGCTTAACCCCCAATGCAACTCTTTCATGTTCACAGCATTAACATTAATCCAGTGCATAAATATATTAATACTTTACATTTCTGGGCCCTCCTCGCTGGCCCTGCTAAGTAAATAGTTTCTTAGAGGTTGCCATATATCCCTAGGCCGTGACAAGGGGGTTACAATTTGGCATATAGTTCACTGTTAGTGTCACAGTATGTCAGGCTTTTAAGCCACTGCGCTACTATTAGAGTGCCCCTCCGGCCCCAGTGTATGGCCAGTTCCCACTTTGCCATAAAGAGAACTATTCCTACGTACCTGCGCTGCGCTCTAGGCATATCCACGGTATACCCCAGTAGTGCTAACAATGGGGACATCTCAATCTGTAAGTTGGTCATCTGTTGTAACGCGTTAAAGATTTGTCCCCAGTATTCTGCTATCCCACTGTATGTTCATGTCATGTGGATAAAGTCCGCCGCAGGTGTTTGGCATTTAGGGCATTCTGTTGTACGAGACGGATCTATGCGAGCCATCTTTACCCGCATCATTGTAAATCCTGAGTAGGCATTTGTAGTGTATTCCGTTGTGTCTGTGATTGCAGGACACTGTGCGTGTGTATTTGCAACACTTCTGACATACCTTGTAAGTTAGAGGGTGCCCAAAGTCTGTTTCTCATGTAGTTCTCACTTTGGCATCATGGGTGGGCATTAATTCCAACCCTGAGCTAAATAATTTCCAAACTAGCCTGTTTCCCTCATTATCTGTGATAATCAGTTTAAGCGGCGTGAATGTGTTAGGTTCCAGCGGATAGGTAGTTATGCATGACCGTGGTGCGTTCTGAAGTCAAGCCAGCACAAACTGATCTAAATATGGGGCACCTACTGATCGGGTGTCCTCGGTGTGTGAATATATTTGGCCCCTAGGGAAGGCATCTCCAAACGTGCACACACCATACCTCTGCAGTGTGCACTTAACTAGGGGTTCTGACATAATAGGTAATCATGGGTTGTCAATCAAGGGGAGTTGGGAGGCGTATAATGCTGTGCCTCCCGTGATCCGTAGCAGTTTCCTCCAGGCCCAGCAAGTAGTGGATAGTGTTTGAATGTCAATTTGATCTTTTGGCATCCCCGTGGGTAACATCGCCCGCAGTGGAATAGGGGCTGCTAAGTTTGCCTCTGGTTTGGCGTAAGGGATCCGATCGTCAGGGTGATACCAATGCCATGCATAGCTGCACTGTGCCGCTAGGTAGTAGAGCTGCACATTCGGGACTCAAAACTCCCCTTTTTAGGTCTCGCCTGACCCAGCGCATGCGCTGGTCTGGCGAGAATTATTGAGAGGGCTCCAAAAAGTGCTACCAGGCCAGCCTAGAGCTACAGTGCATGTGCGTGGGCGCGCACGCCGCGCTTTACCGCGATTACTTTCACTTTTGCGGCCGCTTTGATGTTTGATCGCGATGGCGATCACTTTCGCGACCGCACGGCCGCTTGGCATAGCCAATAGGTCTCGCTTTTGGGACCTTATAAGTATTTAGTTATGCAACTGTTGCATGGCTAAACACTTATAAGGTCCCAAAGGCGAGACCTATTGGCTATGCCAATGCTTGTGTTTACATGAAACCAACAAAAGTTTGAAGGCCATTGCAGTAGACCGAATTTATCTCACACTACACCCCTCGGACATGAGATACTTTACGTTATCACGAGGCTTTCAATAACACCAGGAAACCGAGCGCGTCATTCCGGCTGGTTCGGATGCATCTGTAAATCTCAGCTCTGTCCGAAACTTTTAGACAGTTCCAGCACTCTGACACCTGCAAAATGGCTCCAACATCATATAGTTGGCAAAGAGTTTGTGTATATCTGCAGAGCCTTATCGTCATACAACCACACCTCACAGAGCCGACAGAACAGAGGTGCTCTCACTAGGGTTACCGCAGGTGCTGGATCACCTCCCAAATCTTGGGGCAGGTCTGAAAGAGAACGGAAAACAATAAGTGCTTTCAATTCGTTTTCATTTCTTGTTGTATTATCTGTGTGTTCCAACAATTTTAGTGAGCTAATGCCCCGTGCCAGCACCTCATTCAGAAAATTGTACCAGCACCACTACGATAAAGCATTTTAGAGCAGCACCTCACGGCCTTAAGTGCAACAGATGATGATACTCCAGTTAGTACCAACTAACAGCTTAATCTGGGCAGAGGACAATGGCTCCACTGCGTGAGCTGAAATAAAGTGCAGTTGATCGGTACACCCAAAAAACCCTTAACAGGAATAGATGCAGGATATCCACATCACTGGACGAATAAGAACCGTCGATAACAAAACATTAAATAGTGCTTTATTCACCGACCAATTAAAGTTACTGCTCACACCCATGACTCGGGCTTAGTGGTAAATATAAGAATCGTGATACCAGCACAAATTGCACCCCCAATCCCCCCCCCCCCCCCCACACTCCTCCGCATGAAGTGAAAGTCTTTCTGTTGAGGGCGACCAGTCAGGCTACTCTTAACTTTCAAGCCTTTTTATGATTGAATGACAGAGATCTTGTATATTAATTTTGGACTGTGTTTGACTATGTATTGTGAGGAATCATACATACACATATATAATTAGTTTACTGCTTGTCAGCTTGCAGTCCTATCACTTGGTAGATGTTCTACATTTTTATGATGAACTTCTCGCTACTTATTTCATATTCTGACTGTGTGTCTGATGCACGTTTTCAAAAGTCTAGAAGTCTTCACTTAACCCTTATATAAAGTGCCCCTGTGCACTGGGAGGAAAAAGTGGCTGACCCTATAAACAGGGACGCTGGAATTATGCAGCATGGGAGGACCAAGTTATGTGGCAAAGTAGACTAAATTATGTGGCAAGAAAAGCTGAATGATGCAGCATTATACAGCACAGTTTGTGATACTACTTTTTTTTCTGTGGTTTTTTTAGCAGAGTTTTATATAGCGCGAACTTGACCCAAATCCAATCAGGTATCCGAGCGCTTTACATAGCACCAGTTACGTTACATGAGGACACACATTCATTCACTTAATTATTTTATCATTTTTACACGCGAAAACCATCTGAGCAAATGTTTTATCTCAGTACATGTTTGCCACATAAATACAGCAATAACCAACAGAAATGTGACCAATCAAAAATTGTGAAAGCCCTTCCGCTGTGTGGCAACATGCTTTGCTGAGTTTTTAGTAACTTTTGATCCGTTTGAGGTAGAACAGTATTTTTTGGGGGTAAAATCTGCAGATTATGTACAAATGATGTATCATGTGGCAAATGCAGCAAGTCCATAAATATGTCGAAACTGCCGCGACCGGAAGATCACATAATTCCATTGGCCCTGTCTATAAACAGAAAAACGTGAAAATGTGTTTGGGAATTACAGGTTGCTAGGGTTTGTGCTCGACTTTGGTGATACTTGGGGAACGCATGCCACGCAGGACCCCCTACGGGTCTATCATAATATTCAAGGGTTTGCAAATGTGTTACAGTGCAGGATTGCGGAATTTCCAGACAAGTTTAGGTTTGTTATCTTAAACGCTGACATATTCAGTTGCCATGGCTAAGGAAGGAAAGGGTGTTAAATCTTGGCGCAGAGCATGGGTGAATTCCTACCGGCCAGTTTGAGCGGTCTTGAATTGTGGTGTTTGTCGGATTTGTCTAGCAGGTGGCTTGTAGCACTTTGAGCCTTTGTATACCTTCGTTCCACCAAAACACTGATCAATCAGTTCAGCCTGTATGGCAATTTCTCACTTTCAGTGGCAAATTCTTCTGCATTTATTGTGAGATCTTTCTCCTGCTAACATTTTTAGGTCTCGCCTGGCGTAGGCTGCGCACATTCGCAGTCTCGCTGGCGAGATTTAATGATATGAGGAATTGTCTGTAAAGAGCATTAAGCCCCGCCCCTCTTTTCCATTGGCTGGCGTCACTGTTTATGCTAAACCAGATCTGTGACTGGGGGTGAATGTTTTGCCAATGTGCAACATTCCGTCCATCATCTTGTGTGTTTTGCTGTTCGCCCTAGTGGGAAGGGTATGCCCAGACATGGGTCCCGTGCTCACTACGCCACTGGAGTCAAGCTATTCTGGCTGAAGAGGGGTGAAACCCCGAAACCGGTCCTAGGATGCTTGATTCTGGTCCAGGGAAGACATGGCTTGGCAGTTCGGGCTGGACTGTTCCCATGAGGCACAGGGTCAAGACTGATTTGCATATGGCCATGTCTGAACTGGGGCGGTGTGGTGAGAAAAATAACAATGGATTTAACCCAGATCTGTGACTGGGGGTAAATGTTTTGCCAATGTGCAACATTCCGTCCATCATCTTTTGTGTTTTGCTGTTCGCCCTCAGTGGGAACGGTATGCCCAGACGTGGGTCCCGTGCTCACTACACCACTGGAGTCAAGCTATCCTGGCTGAAGAGGGGTGAAACCCCGAAACCGGTCCTAGGATGCTTGATTCCGGTCCAGGGAAGACATGGCTTGGCAGTTCGGGCTGGACTGTTCCCATGAGGCACAGGGTCAAGACTGATTTGCATATGGCCATGTCTGAACTGGGGTGGTGTGGTGAGCAAAATAACGATAGATTAAACCCAGATCTGTGACTGGGGGTGAATGTTTTGCCAATATGCAACATTCCGTCCATCATCTTGTGTGTTTTGCTATGCTAAACGGTGGTCAGCCATTGGAAAAGAGCTGTTGATGATGTATTTGCTCGGCTTTCTGAGCCGTCCCATTTGGACGGGCTCATCTGCCTTCCTTTTGTCATGAAAGTTTTCTTATCTTTATGGGGCCATGTGTTTCAAACAGATGGCCCCATAAAAGACAAGAAAGCTTTCACGAGGAACGAAAGTGAAAGCGGACCGTGCTAGTTCTGAATTGTTTCCTGGTAGCCGTTGCGGATATGGTCGCACGAAGGGGGCTGGCATGCGAGCACCAAAACGATACTTCACCCTTGCTGGTCTTGATCTGACCTGTGCAGAACCTGAAAGGCAGGATGGCTGTCTGGGGCATGAAAAGAAGCCGCATACTTATCAAAGATAAACAGCGCTAACAAGCGTGGAAAGCGCTCGACAAGGCACCGCCGTCTATCCTTTCACAGACTAATTAGAGGGTAACACTGGCTTTGGTTTACACTCACAGTTGTGTTGGATGTGGGGGGGAATCCACGCTACCACAGCCTCAGAGGTGCAGTCAGCTGTCAAGGGCATTTAGGAGATTTCTGGGCACCCTCTCACAAAGCTACTATCACACAAGACACAACACATGCAGTTGCAGGCTGGCATAGGGGCAACCAGCCAAGCATTACTGTCTCGAGCGCACAGATTACCCCTTCCACCGGCAAAGTTGGCTGCAGCGGTGTGTCAAGAAGTCAGAAGATAACAGTGAGTTGTTTGTTGCTGCCCAGTTCTGCATATGAACTGCAGTCAAGCACGTCACAATTTGCATTTAGTTATTCATTTTATGTAGCAAAGTTTGCTACATGGGTGGTGGTTTCTCCCTTTGCCAAGGTACAGTGCAATACAATAAGGGAAATAGTTGTGGGCGGGAGGGTATTGCGAGGGGTGTCAAATGGCACAATGGTGTACTGAAAGAGGTGAAGTCTGTGGGTCTTCGGCGAGTGTTCAAGCAACCTGCCAAGTACGCGGGACAAGTTATTGTGGGCTGTGTTTTTAAAGAGATGGTCTTGGATTTTTTACGGGAATGGCTGGGTGGAAGGGGTAACAGGAAGAACAAGCATTTGCAATGCAATAGGTCTCGCATTTACGCAAGTTTAAGCTATTGCCATTGTCATTTACAATGCCAATAGCTTAAACTCGCGTAAATGCGAGACCTATTGCATTGCAAATGCTTGTTTGTATAGGAGCACCGAAGTGTCCCATCCTTTTCGCGGCTGCCTTCCGCCCCAGACCAGTCTCATCAGTTGCGTGCGTAATCCGGCAAAAAACTGATTAGTGATGGGGACAGAGATATTGTTAAAAAGATAGAGCAGCTGGGGTAGAACACATTTTTTTATTATGGCTATATGTCCTGCCATTGACAGCGGCAGCGGATCCGCCGATCTATTTTAGTGTCCAATTTATCTATTACTGGGCCATAGTTTAACCTTAGTATTTGGTGTCTGTCCCTATCCACTATGCAGGATGATCCATAAATAATGAGTCGCACCATGTCAACAGATTTCCCTCGCATTCACGGTCCTTCACCTCGTTAGAGGGAAAACCACCGACTTCTGCCAGTTAATATATAGCCCTGATAATTCGCTGAACCGCGTTTTTTATGTATTAAAGGAGGTAGGTTTTTAGCATGATGCCTGACATAGAGTATGAAGTCATCCGCATATAATGTCACCAAAACTGGGCCCGACTTAAACTGCAGCCCTCTATGTAGATGCTTTTCCAGAAGCTGCTTCACTAGGGGGTCCATTGCTACAATAAAGAGGAGCGGTGACAATGGGCAACCCTCCCTAGTGCCTCTCTTTATAGTGAAAGAGCAGGTGATCGTGCCATTAACTCTGATGCGTGCAGTGGGCTGGGTGTAGAGTAGGGTGATCAGTGATATAAACTCCATCGGGCATCCCAATTTACGCAGCATCCCCCAAAGAAAGGGCCACTCAAGAGAATCAAAGGCATTTTCCATGTCTAGCAGTGTCGCCACTGCTGGCATTGCAGGTGCTATTCTGTGCAAGATCGCAAAAAAGGTATGGAGATTCAGTGCAGTGGATCTGTGTGGGACAAACCTCAATTGTGCTGGTGATTTTATTTGCCCGAGTAATAGCGCAAGCCTGGTCACTACCATTTTTGCCAGTATTTTAGTGTCAAAATTTAACAATGACAGTGGCCTGTAGGACCCGCATTTTAATGGATCCTTACCATGCTTAAGGACTAATGCAATTTCAGCCTCCCGAAGCGTATGGGGGAGGACTCTCTCCTGTAATGCTTCTGCATACACGTCCAATAAGCGTGGAGCCAATAACTCTTTTAAGCCTTATAGAAAGCTCCAGTGAACCCATCTGATCCTGGGGCCTTGTTTCCAGCCATGGCTTCTGTTGCTTGTTTGAGCTCCTCTACCGTGAAGGGCCCACTTAAAAACTGTTGCTGGGCCGATACAAGCCATACCATTGCTATTTCTTCCAGGTAGTTTGTGATTCCCTCACTGTTTCCCAAGTACCTTGTAGTGTACATGTCAGTGTAGTTTCTTAGCAGTTCTTGGTTAATGCCAGGTGTGTCAGCTTTGTATTCATCCTTTGGCCCTTGCAGCCTGGGAATGTAAGACTGTCCGCGCGGTGGCTGTAGCAGTCGCACTAATGTGCGGCCTGTCCTTTAGCCCTCCCCGTACCTCCTAGCAGTGGCATATTTCCCCAGAAAATGGTCTTCTCTTTCTACTGATTCCTGATATTCCGCCAGGGGGTCAATGTTCGCCACAATAGCCAATAATCTAGTCTAGTCCATGTGTTGTACCGAGCCGTATGGTGAGTGTAACCTAGGTCTGTTGGATGCAGCTGGAGCCATGCATCCTGCAGTGTGTACTGATCGCACATTTCTGCCAAAACTGTGCTGGACTGTAATTTAGTGACTGGGCTCTTCGCAGTGCTGTCTAGCCACGGATCCAGCAATATGTTCAGGTCTCCCCCCAGTTGGATAACGTCCATGTCTATTAATGTGATATGTGTCTGAAAATTGCGAAATAATTCAGGATTGTCAATATTGGGTGCATATACATTAACCAGCAATATACTGTGTCCCAATAGCTGTCCTTCTGGATCTGACACTGTACTTAAATGCCGAAAGGGCAACGTTTTACGTTTCAGAATAGCCAGGGCTTTAAATGGGATGAAACAACTGGAGGGGTCTCATAAAGGGGTGTGGCCCATGTAATTAGGGGCGTGGCTTAAACGCGTAAGCTAAAAATCTGTGTTTAGCATAGTGTGCCGCCCGACTTGTATTTTGCTGTTTCTGTCATTGCATCCACATATGTGATACAACAAGTAACATCATACCTACAATCAGGACTATTGACTTTGTCAATGTTAGTTGCATAGGATAAATAAGCAGCAACTATGGCTTGTATATAATATTGAAAAATCTTCCACTTAAAGCCCTGGTGACACCACAGCAATGTTGCTGCTCATGAGTTCCAAAAAGAGAAGGGAAATCCAAAGAGAAAATAACTCTTTAAAGGATTTCCCTTCCCCTAGGCAGTATTTGCCACTGTTGCACTGCAAGTAACGAAATATCCTGTCTTTTAGCTAGATCCCTCCCGCCCCCATTGCCGAGCTGCTGTCCGCTTAGCACATCCCCAAAACATTAACCCAAACTGTTGAAATACCTGCCAATGCCAACCATGGTGCACAATTATCAGTAAAGTGAACATCACTGGGGGTGTGGCAACACCACATCAGCCCCCGTATCTTGAAGCATAAGTTATTACGTTGTTTTACCGCAGCGGCACTTATGTGCATCCTTCCAAACGCCCCACCTTTAATCAGTTACAAGCTCCGAAGTGGAATATCATGTTCTTGTTATGCAGGCACATAGGCCCTTCACACCCCGCTTTATCCGCTAGCCAGTAGAGCACTCAAATTAATTTCTGGTTGCCACCCCCTCCTAGTGACCCACGTCAGCTTTGTTGCTGAACCTCTGCAAAAGTTAAGCAAAAACATTGAACCTCCGTGGGACTGTCACACATGCGCACTTTCCAGTTGACATCCACCCGTAGCCTGGCAGGGTAAATCATTCCTTACCATATTCCAAGGTTGCGCGGCATAGCTTTCACCTCTGCCTATTTTCGTCGTGCTTCCTGCACTAGTACAGTAAAATCAGGGAATAAGGATACTGCAGATCCCTGCCAAGTTAATGGGCCCTTTTCCCTCGCCAGTCTCACTACAGCGTCCTGATGTCTGATGTTAAGCAGTCTTGCAATTATTGGCCGGGGCAGGAGGCCCAGATTTGGCCGCGGCCCCATTGCCCGATGTGCATGCTCAACGATGAATGTGGATGTACAGTATTTTGTGCCAAACAGTTCTGTCAGCAGCTTCTCTACAAACTGGTCCAGGCGTCCGCTGTTTTTTGGATTCAGGCACTCCAAGGATGCGCATGGTGTTTTTCCTGCCAGGTCTTCACTCTTCATAGCCAGTGTTTTGACTTGTTTCTCGAGTTTTTCATCCCATATCGCTGTTTGCGCTGTCCCATCCTCTCAGTCTGACACTCTGCTCTCTGCCACGTCTAGTCTTCTCTCGTGGCTCTCAAGATGCTCATGCATGTTGTGCAGTCTTTGATCAAGCGCGTCAAACCTGCCATTCAGCGGTCTGAAGCCACTCCACAGTTCTGTCAGGAGTGCTTCAGCGCTAGCTTGCTCCATTTCCGCACCCAGCCCAGTGGAGTCTTCAATCTCCTCAACACCAGGCGGCATACCTTTCTCCTTGATGGCGTCAAAGGGCAGTTTTCGCTGTTTTAGATCTTTGCGAGCCTTGCTCTCCTCTCACTTAGACATTCGGGCCCCCACGCCCATCTAGCCAGGCACACCTAATTCAGCAGAGTTGTTACCTACTGTCTTGGGGGCCTCCGTCGTTGCCCAGCTATGGAATCGCAGTTAAGAGCCCACTGCACCACCCCCGCTTTAACGAGTATTGGCCGGTAGTAGCCAGAGCCAGAGCCAGGCCGGGCTCTGGTTTCTTGCCTCCTCTGGCCCAGCTGCAAGTGCATCTTCCCCGCACTCTCCTATCTGCATTCCAGACTCACACTTGTTTACAATTCAAGTCACGCGGACCCCCGCTATCAGCGTCTTTTTAAACTTTTTACTGTGCAAAGCTTTTTAAATTGAAATTGTTGTATATCGCGCTACATAGAAAATTGTAATTACACCAGGAAACGTACCTGTGCTCGTTGCTCGCTTCCCCTGCACCTCTCCACCCCTCGGCCTTACCCAATCGGCCGGCAGGAGGAGGAGCTGAGGCGGGGCTTAGCCTTTAAAGAACACTGTAGCGCGGGAGCGGGCAGACTTGCTGTTGCTGCCGCGCGGACCCCCGCTATCAGCGTCTTTTTAAACTTTTTACTGTGCAAATTTTTTTAAATTGAAATTGTTGTATATCGCGCTACATAGAAAATTGTAATTACACCAGGAAACGTACCTGTGCTCGTTGCTCGCTTCCCCTGCACCTCTCCACCCCTCGGCCTTACCCAATCGGCAGGAGGAGGAGCTGAGGCGGGGCTTAGCCTTTAAAGAACACTGTAGCGCGGGAGCGGGCAGACTTGCTGTTGCTGCCGCGCGGACCCCCGCTATCAGCGTCTTTTTAAACTTTTTACTGTGCAAAGCTTTTTAAATTGAAATTGTTGTATATCGCGCTACTTAGAATATTGTAATTACACCAGGAAACGTACCTGTGCTCGTTTCCCCTGCACCTCTCCACCCCTCGGCCTTACCCAATTGGCCGGCAGGAGGAGGAGCTGAGGCGGGGCTTAGCCTTTAAATGAACACTGTAGCGCGGGAGCGCAGCGGACGCGCGCAGCGGGCGCGCCGTCGGTGCGCCAAAGGCGCGCCAAAGGCAAACCCGTCTGCGCCTGTCCGCGCCCAGACGGGCCCAGGGGCCACAATCAATATCACTACCATTAAATACTCATCCGCAGAACTCAGATCATTAGCTGACACCTTCTTCCCTCTTAACCCTACTGCTCACAAAAAAATAACCGAAAATAACATCTCTAAAATACCTAGCGACTTCGCCACTCTACCCCCTCCCATTTTTCCCTCCCCAAAACCCCTTGCAGCTATAAAAAAACAGATATTCTTCTGGTCACCGAAACCTGGCTTACCGAGGACTCTGCCCCTGACATCTTGGCAGCTCTCCCCGCGGATTACTACATCTTGCACGCCAACCGGTTCTCAGGAAAGAGCGGTGGTGGGGTGGCTGCCATCATTAACAAAAACTTCAAGGTTACTAACCTTACCCCCCTTGTCCTCCAGGATGTTGAGAACCTTGTTCTCAAACTCGATACCAATGATGGTTCCTTTGTCTTTGTGCTGTTGTATCGCCCTCCCCAGGCTATGCCTACTTTTCCCGCATTACTTAGCGAACAAATGGCTAACCTTGTTACCAACTACGCCAACGTTCTACTCATAGGAGATCTGAATTACTGGTTTCAGGACGCCCGGGGCGGTCCTCATGCCAAAGAACTTTCAGAGCTGCTCTTAAACTTAAACATGAATCAACATGTACTAGCTCCCATCCATGAAAAGGGACACATCCTGGACCAAATTTGGTCGTCCAATGTCATTTTATCAGTGCCTATAATTTCACCATGCATCTGGTCCGACCATCACCTACTCAAATTCACGGCTTCCATAACCATTAGGCCCAAAACCTCCCCAGTCTTAGGAGGAGTGACTAGGAAATGGAGGACACTCAACGAATCAGACTTCGTTAACACGCTAGCCAGCTCTGCCGCCGTTTTCAACCCCGATGTCCATATTATGGAAAAAACATCTCTAACAGGTTACTGCTGGCCTCCAATACTCATGCCCCCCTCACCAAATTCTCTCGCGCCCGTCATTCGGACGCTCATAAATGGTTTTCAGCGGAACTAAACAAACTAAAACTTATGCTCCGCCAAAAAGAGAGGAAATGGAGGTCCGGATACTCCCCAGCAGACAAATTACTGTTTATACAGGCTCGTAAAGAATATAAAAAAGCAATACTAGAGACAAAGGCAGCTTACTTCTCAGCTAGAATTCTCAATGCGCAGAATAAATCAAAAGAAATTTTCATGATTGTAAATGACTTATGTAACTCTGAGAGAACACTCCCCAGTCAGTCTCCGACTCAAGAGCTATGTGATTCCCTGAACTCTTATTTTCAGGAAAAAATCTCCATCATCAAAGCCAGCATCTCTACTAGTCTCTCTACAGTACCCGTAGCTAGCTGTCCCGCTAACTCTGCAACTTTATCCCATTTCCCGGTCATCTGCCAGCGGTTATTTGAGGACTTAATAACCCGTGTTAAATCTGGGTCCCCGAACGACTGCTGTCCCCCTCAAGTTATGAGTCTTGCTTTCTCTAACTTCTCCCAGCATGTGCTGCCCTTCCTTAATCAATGCCTAGCGCAAGGCTCGGTTCCTACTGCCTTTAAGACCGCTATAGTGGTGCCTCTGCTGAAGAAGCCTGGGGCGGACCCTTTACAGCTATCGAACTATCATCCTATCTCTCTCCTCCCTTTCCTGGCAAAAATATTGGAGACTCATGTGGCAGGCAGCCTCTCTTGTTTCATTGAGCAATCAGAATATCTTGAGCCCGCCAAGCTGGTTTCCGACCTGCTCATTCTACGGAATCGGTGATCCTTGCAGCATTTGATACACTCAGAGCCAACTCCGATAAGAATATCCCTCAGGCCCTGGTGCTTCTAGATCTGTCGGCCGCGTTTGACACGGTCGACCATAAGAGTCTGTTGGACCGTGTCACGCTAGCCGGCATACAGGGCCCTGCATTCAACTGGATAAAATCCTTCCTCGAAAACAGGACTCAGGCGGTTCGCCTCGGTCTCTTCACAGCCCCTAAGCTAGCCACCTCCTGCAGGGTGCCACAGGGCTCGTCCCTGTCTCCACTTCTATTCAACTTATATCTCAAACCACTGATCCACTCATTAAAAAATAGAAAGGTTACCACTTTCAACTATGCTGATGATCTTCAGCTAGTGTTCACCTTGGACTCAGCCGACTCAGCTGCTGAATTCCAAGCCACCATGATTCATATCCAACGGTGGATGGATCTCAACCACCTTAAACTTAACCCAGGCAAGACTGAATTGGTTCTGCCTGGGAATAGTGAAAATCTTTGGGGCCAGCACTACTGGCCTGTCGATCTAGGACCCCCTCCCCCCAATCCCTCATCCACCGTGAAGAGCTTAGGGGATACCATTGACGCCGACCTGTCTCTTAAAGGACAGGTCGGCGCGGTGGTCTCCTCTTGTTTCTTTCAATTGCGGAAAATTCGCAAGATCGCCCATTTACTCTCTCACTCCGCACTTATTCAAGTTGTCATTGCCTTGGTCCTTTCACGTCTTGACTTTTCCAATTCCATTTACCTTGGCCTGCCCCTGTTCCTACTGAACCGTCTCCAATTAGTGCAGAACCAGGCCGCAAGACTTATCTTTAAACAGCCTAACTGGCATTTTGCCAGTCCCTGGCTATTCAAACTTCACTGGCTCCCTATGGTCCAACGTATTGCATTCAAGACTGGTTGTCTGATATTCAAAGCATTATATTGCAGAAGTCCTAAATTCGTTAGCTGCATGATCTCTAAATATATTCCCCGTCGTTACCTGCGTTCTGCCCATCTGCATCTACTGAAGCTCCCCCTCTTCAAGCTTAAACGTCAGGGGGGCCGTATGTTTTCCCACCTTGCCCCTAAGTTCTGGAACTCCATACCCTTAGCTATCAGGAGCTGTGATAACCTGCTAGGCTTTAGGAAGGCTCTTAAGACCTGGCTATTTATGCAAGCTTATGCATAGGTCCTCCCGCGGCTAACGGCACTCAAGTTTAGCGCCATGAAACCTTTTTGGTGTACGTGCGCTTTATAAGTTCTTTATAACATAACATAACCTATCGGCCCATAACCCTGGGGCTTCCTCAGGGCATTGTGTCTTTTTTCCTATTGCGTAGTCTATGATTTCAGTTTCTGTAGTTATCCAGAACTAGCTGGTAGAAACATCACACTCCAAGGTCAGTGACTGATTGAGACCTCTCTGTTCAAAACTAAAGGGCCTCTCCTTGACCTTGGAGTGTGATGGTTTCTGAGCTATGGTTATTCATTGATTCCTTGTTGCTGAACTAGCACTGCCTTCAGTGCTACCTTGAATCCTGAGCCTTAGTTATTCCTTGTTTCCTGAACCAGTACTGTTTAGTGCACCCTTGAAGTGTCTAGCCTGTGTTTCCCATATCCCAGTCCCTGCTTTGCTTCCCATTACCTTTGTTCCAGTTCCTAGTTTTCTGTCTTACTATGCCTACTGTGTTGCTTCTAGCTCCCTTATATGTTTGTTACCTGTTTTCTGCCAAGTGTGCCCTTTCTTTTCCCGTACCTTGATTCCTTGATTTCTGAGCTAGAGCCAATTCCTTGTTCCTCGAGCCAGCACTGCCTTCATTCAGTGCTACCTTGATTCCTGAACCAGTACGATTTAGTGGACCCTTGTAGTCTCTCTCTCCTGTATTTACCTTTTACCGGTCTGTGCCTTTTTTCTATTTACCTTTCGTTCCAGTTTCTACCTTGCTGTCTACCTGTTCCTGTAGTCCTAGCTTTCAGGATCCTTGTGGGTTTTCTTTCTTACCTTTTGCCAAGTGTGCCCTTTGTTTTCCCTTCTTTCTTGTTAAGCTCTCCTCCTTGCAGCTCCTTGTCTAATGTGGCTGTGTATTTAGTTCTGCACCCTTGCTGTTACCGCCTTGCATGTTCCTGTATGATCGCCAGGATCCATGGGCACAACTGACAGCCTAGGTGGTGTTTCTTGTCTATTGACAGTATTGTCTTTGATTTATAACATCACTATAAATATCAGCTCCACAGACCCTGCCTTTGCATGTATATCCTATATGTGGGAATTTGCCGTCAGCATCTGTAAAAACAATTGTGAGTGAGGTACAGCTTTAGGGTACTTGGTTATAACCAGAAACAGCGGTTCCTGTGGAAACATTTGGAGACAATGCACAATATTGCAGTGCTCAATAGCAATAGGAGTAGGGGTAGGAAGGATGTCAAAAAGAGATGTGAGACCAAATACAGCGTGATACTAGTAAGTTCAGAATGTTTATATGCATACATATTTACACTAGTATTCAATATAGGTGTGTGGTGTCCCCAAGTGAATATGGAACTCATAACACTGTGCGTGAAATTTAGCAACATAGAAAACAGGTTTCCATAATGCCAAAGTCGACTATTGGTTTAGTACAAGATGAACACAGCCATCTGATCTAATAATTGAGACCGGTAAATGGTTCGCTTTCAATACTGTAGACTGCGTTCCAACCCTGTTAGCTGTGAGGGGTCTCTTCAGGACCAATCAATGCAGGGACATCTGAGGGATGATTAGACTGTCAAAGAGATAATAGGGCTCTCCAGGGAAGTGAAGGTAGAGGAAAGGGTACTCGCATGGGATCCCAGCCGAAAACCCAGTGAGGGGAGGGCCGTCTTCAAAAAGGGCTAATCTGTTTCTTGTTTCAGATATGGCAATCTGTGTAGACAATGTTCTTTGGAACACGAGGGAAACACCGCCGATGTGTGTCGTATCGTAGATGCGGCACAATGGCAGCAAGAATGATTCCAGGGACGCGTGCAGCCGCTACGCATCAGTAAAGAAGAACGCGTGAGCCCGTCTCCTTTGGTGAATCTGGTAGAGGCACAAACGGTGCCTTAGTCCTCTCTCCAGTCTTACTCAACTGACAAGTTGGACAGGTTCTACAGAACCTCTCTCTGTCTCTGCACATCCCTGGCCAGTAGAACAGAGGACCGAAACTACCCTGGGTTTTCTAATTCCCAGGTGTCCTGCTAAGGGCACGTCATGGGCCAGTGGCAACAGGAAGTTCCACGCACAAATGGAACCACTATCCTCTTGCTAGTCCCTGGCTCAGGATTTACCTGTTCACTATAAAGAAGACCATCCTCCCAGCCAACAGTGTTGTTCGACCACTCTTTGACTGGCCTGCTCCTGGGCTTCCTTCTGAAGTCCCACAATTGTATGGCACGCCTCCTGTGCCTTGTGGAAATCTTCCCGGGTAAGTCCCAAGCACCTAACCAACCCTGTAGCTCCTGATGCGACTCAGACTCCAGTAACTGGTCTACTTCAGGAGCCTCATCCTTCCCATTATCTGGAGCCCACTTTGAGACTGATATGCAACTTGTGCTGTGGTTAACACAGCTGAAGATGTCCAATCCATAAAGGCTTTTGGTTCAGGCACCAGGCCAGGGGCAATCAAATAATTGCCCAAGAAACACCCAGCTCCTTGTTTTTCTTTTACTCTGACATTAATCATGGCCGCCTTGCCACTGAGCTAATCACACAGAAGGGTGCCCCTGGAATGATAAGTTGGCAGGGGACGCAGGGGAAAGCAATGAGAAACTCACGAACAACAAAACCTCACTGCCAAACAGCTATTTAAATAGTGCTACTCGTCACTGAGACCTATGAACAAACATTTAGAAAAACCTGTCTCCCCACAGAGGCAAGACAAACAAGTAAGAAATATAACTATACATAGTGAAGCAAAATCAACAACTATGTCGAAAAAATTCTTTATATCAAATTTATTTATAATAGATCACATAATACATGTTAATAACGAAGAATGACAATTGAAAAATGAAACCAGCACCTCCGGTAAAAGAAGACACATACCACTCACCTACACCAGTACATACTCATTCATATCCTCCTATTCTAAAATACACTCAAATCACCACACGCAAAATGAAATAATTATATCTGGTGTGCATTTAGCCCCTCAACAAGATTGGTAGAAATGGAGAGCCACAATTTCCTGAGTCACTGGGTAGTGGTATACAAAATCAATTATTTTCATCAGTGACTTAAAACATTTTGATATAATAAAGTCACACAAAAGTTGAATGTTAAGTATGAACAATCTTGGAGGGAGGCAGAAGAACACAAGAACTCCAACGCCGACGCGCGTTTCGGTTTCGGTGTGTGACCCAAATGTTGGGACAGGTTTTTCTAAATGTTAGTTCATAGGTATCAGTGACGAATAGCACTATTTAAATAAGCTGTTTGGCAGTGGGGTTTTGTTGTTCGTGAGTTTCTCATTGCCTTGCCACTGAGCCCAATCTTAACTCTGGCAATTGGATACTCATTGCCTTCTCCACTGATTACCAAACCTGTATCCTTGGTTCCAGGGTGTACCTCTTCAAGCTCAAGGTGCCTCCTAGTTCGGAAGGCTCCAGTATCCCTCAGTGCAGGCACTTTTCTCCCAAGGATACTAAGTTCCTGTTCAAATCCCATTGTGTTAGGATGAATGTGCTTCAGAGCATCTGGGTCCCTTTCCTAAATGCCCATAGCTACTGGTCTAAGCACAGCCGGTCTCTCTCAGGTAGCTATCCCCACGTGTAATATACTTGCTTTAACAGGTGTCGCTGGGTCAAGCTCTTTCTCTTGACAATGTCTCACCTGGTGGCACTTGAAGTAAGGCACCAACTTGGACTTCGAAGGATTTCCTTACCTTCCCATCTGCTTCTTTCCGGATATACTATTACCATTACCATCTTTCCTGGGCCTCCTTGGGTCCCATGAGAATTACCCTGGACCTTACCCTCCAGCTTAGAACGAGTCAGTGGACAGTTCTTCTCCCCCGCTGGCTTGGAACTATGCTGCTCTGGCCCTTTGTGAACCCTGTTAGCTAACCACTTCTCACTTAGCCCTGCAAGTTTTGTTGGATCCCTTTCCGTCAGATATTGCTTCAGAGGAGTAGAGCCCTCCCCTTTGAATTGCTCAGTCACTATCAGCTGGTTAAGGGCCTTAAATTCCTTGGCCTCTATCCCTCTTACCCTCTCGTTGCAATCACACAATACACCATGAATCCAAGTCTCAAACGGAACACCATCTGCTCTCTTGAAGTCACAGAATCTCTGCAGGAATTGAGCTGGCTTCAATCCAAACCTCTTAATCAGAGGTTCCTTCATTTGCTCATAGACCATCTGGTCTGCCACAGGTATTCTCTCAATAATGGCTGTCCCTTCTAGTGACGCCCCATTAAGGCAGCTGCCATAGGCACTTCAATTAAGACCTGCACCTTACAGGTGACTTTAAAGCTCACAAATTGTTCCCAAATATCCTGACCTTCCACATACAGATCTTTTGGAACCATGGCCCCTACCTGGCCTGTATTGAATGTAAAGCCACTTATCTGAGATGGAGTTGTCAGCTATGTTACCTGTAGGCTGTGCGCTTGCGCGTGAGCGCAGCCTTTCAACTCCGAGCGCACAGACTCTCGCAGGGAGCGCGCCCATCGTTCCCAGACATAATAGAGAATAAACGGAGGTGTGAAAACTCCCCTAATCTCTTTCAGTGGCAGGCATACAAGGAGGCCCAGCAAATGCATCTGTGACAAAAGGGGCTGTTTCTTTCATTTAAGTTTGGAGTGTTTTATGAGACGAGCAACAGGCAGTGTGAAATAAACATGTGCGATTGTGTTTCACATGGCAAAGAAAGGGTGAGTGTATAGAATTACTGCCAGAGCTGCTGACTTTGGCACTGGGAAAACATGTTCCAGTCTGAATGTCAGGTAAAGCGCTCCAATACTTTTTGGCCGTGTTTGCTACATAAAACGACAAAAAAAAAAAACCTTTAAGGATTTTTCTCAGTTCCTTTTAAAAACTCACTTTTAATAAATCCTTCAGCACACAATCTGAGGTACTAAGGTCATGGCCAGAAGAATTATGCTGCAAAGTAGCACCAAATAATGCGGCAGGTTTGACTAAATTATGCGGCAAGAAAAGGCAAATTACACGGCATAATGCAGTACATTTTTTTTATTTTAGTACTTCATTGTTTTGCCATTTTTACACATGATAAAACTATGTATGCACAGACTTCACCTCATTACTACCAGTTTAACAACCAAATGCAGAAATAATCTACTGAAAGGTGACCAGCTAACATTTGCTAAGCGCCTTCCACTGCATGCAAACACATATGGCCACATTTTCAGTAACCTTTGATCCGTTTGCCCTAGAAGCAATGATTTTTTTTGTCAAAATCTGTAAGTGATGCAGCAAATGATAAATTTTGTGGCAAGTACGGCAAATCCATAATTATGAGAAAAAAGCCACTGCCACAAAATCAAATAATTCTAGTGGCCCTGACTAAGATGAAACGATTCCACATTTTAATTTTTATACTGTTAAAACTACACACCATATTCTTACATGATTTGTGCTTCATGATTGACATGCCACATATTTTCAAGGCTTGGGTTGTGCATGGGCTCTTAAGAGCTAGAGCCAACCCTTGGCTCAGCTGTCCCAGTTAATTTGTTGGCTCGTCCACCTGTACCTTGCACCATAGTCAGAGCCACAGGAATTATGCAGCTGGAGAGGACCAAATTATTCATCAGAGTTGAATTAGGCGGCAAGAAAATGCAAATTATGCAGTGCAATGTGGCATATTTCGTGATCGTATTACTATATTATTTTGGCATTTTCACACATGCTAACACTGTCTGGGCAAATGTTGCACCTCGTTAGTCCCAATTTAACACCCACAGACAACAATTAGCAACAGAAAGGTGACCAGTTAACCTTTGCAAAGGATCTTCCACTTCGCAGCAATAAAGGTAGGCACTGATTTAATACCTTTCGATCCATTCAAGCTGCAAACAATTTTATGAATTTAAAATCTGCAGCTCATACAGTAAGTAGATGATGGATTATGTGGCACATTTGGCAAATCCATAGTTATGTGGAAAAATGCCACGACCTTGCATAATTCCAGCGGCCCTGACCTTAGTACAAGGGTGTGAGGGTTCTGTCAAGTATAGGTTTTGTACTGGAAGGGGATCCTTCTAGTAGCAAAAATATCCTTCATGACTTGTCCCATTATATGTGTGCAGTACAGTGCAACACACATGCAAAGTTTGAAGAATATGGAGACTTAACATTTGCTCCACTGCTATGTCTGCCTCAAGGAGACATAATAGTTTTGCTCTCATCCGTGTCCAACCACTGGCAATCACTTGGGGTAGCATTCCAACCCATCGTTCTTTTGCCAACCATGCCAACTTAGTTTGGAACCAGCCATATGCAAATCAGTCTTGACCCTGCTCCAATAGGAGTAGTCCAGCCAAACTGCCAGACCAAGTTCTCCCTGAACCAGAACACAAGCAGCCAAGGACTGCCCTGATTTTGCTAAGAATTTTCTGAAGTGTCCCCCTGAGTTTAGCTCTGTGTGATCTCTTCCTCTGGGAGAGTCGTTCAAACAGAGAATGAAACCGGTCCCAGGCAGGCACTGGTGAAACTAAAAATAAAGGAAACAGTGGGGCAGAGGCCAAACATTCATTCAATGCCTTGTGCAGGAGCTTGACATACAGTAGAAAAGAGGAGAAGGAGACATGGTGGAAGCTGATGGATGAGGTGAAAAGGCAGCAGAAAGGAAGAAAAACAGAAAGATGAGATTAAATTGAGGTGGATAGAATGAGATTAGAAGGAGGAGGGCACCTGTTGAGGCAAGATATTAAGGAGGGAAAGAATGGAGGGGCAAGATTGCAATATGAAGTAGAGAGACTAAAGGAAGAGGAGAGACGGCGTTAGAAAAATGAACAAGGAGATAGTAAAGACAGAATGGAAAGTAAGATAGGAGAGTAGAGAAAAGGAGAAAAGATAAGTATGGGTATTAGAAGGAAAGAAAAAGTGCTGCATAAGAAAAGAGAAAAATAATAGAAATATGGAGAGGAAAGAAGGTTTTGGAGAGAGAGAGAAGAGATGCGAGTGTAGAGCGAAAAGGAGGCATATATGGAGAGGATAAGCTATGGAAGCAAGATAGAAAAAGGGACATGTGAATAAGCAAGATATGGACGGAAAAGAAAGTGGAGTTCAATGTAGAAAGGAAAGAAAACAGGGAGAGAAAGGAAAAGAGAAGAAAAGGATGATAAAACAACCAAAAAGGGATAGGTAGACCAAGAGGTGAACAGAAGGAGGTCCGAGACAAGAAAGCGAATGAGGTGTGTGAGAGAGAAGCATATTCAAGATATAGATTTTATAGAGTAAGGTTGGCATGAGAGCAAACGGAGATTAGAAGGAGTCTGTGGGAGAGAGAAGAGGAGGACGTAAATTGAAGAGAGGGGACAGGGTGAGGGAGAAGTACAGCTGAACAGAAATAGAGAAAGAAAACATGGGAAGCTAAGGAGGAGCAAGGAGAGAAGCAAAAACAAAAAAAGGAGGAAGGAGATAAGGACAAGAGAGAGAGGTTGAGTGGTAGTGGATAGCATTAAGGAAAGGTGCAAGGGGGAGATAAGAGTGACATGGAGATATCAAATAGAGAGGAATTGTAGGTAGACCAATTAGGGCAAACAATGCTTTGGCATCCATGGTCAGGGGTGCAAGAAGCCCACTGTGCCCCTTTAGTACCAACCCAGAGGTAAGGGGAGCATTTTTTTCTTGTTTGCATTAGGGACCATGGCACCTTAAGACGCTAATTTTGGTAGCTTGCATTCCGCACATGCTTGCTTATTAAGTTGTTGCTTGTCTTCAGCACACGCAGCCTTAGCTACAGTGCACAGAACAACTCTGTTGCCGCACTTAGAGGAAAGAAATTTGAGGGAACATTGGTTGTCAGTGGTGCCATCCTAAGTTTCTCTCTTTTAAAGGCTATCCTTTCCCATTCCAACTCTTTTTCCTTTTCCTTTTGTTTCTCCTCCCTTTCCTTCGGTTTCTACTCCCGCTCATAATTTCTCTTCCCGGGCCCATTCCTCCTGTTTCTCCGCCTTCTCTCCTGTTGTTCCCCGTGAGCTAGCTGTCTTTCTCATCAGCCGTAGCTTTTTGAATTGCCCACTGCAAGCTCAGGGTCTCTGCTAGACTCAACCCACTCAAGGGATTTATTCCTGAAAGTGGAGGCAGTGGTAACCTAGAAATTCGAGTTGATGTACGCACCTGAGGTATTCTAGAAACTAGGATGGTGGGTGTCTTGGTGAAACTCTTGAAAATACATTAGGAGGCATACTTGGTATGTGTGCCTCCTAATTTGTGCTAAGGGACCATAGAGCCTAAGTCTTCAGGGCTCTCTTCTTGGGTTTTTACCATGGTTCCGTCAACTACATCCTCATCCCTTTCACCCAGTATATCAAACTGATCCCTAATGAAATTAGCAAGGACCTTTCTGTCCCTACTTCTGTTTATTCTCCACCCTCTGCTCCTACATCTGATTTGTGGACAAGGTGCTGAGAGCAATTCCCAAACCTTTGTTTTCCATTGTCAATGCGTGTTACCTTTGTGCATAAAAGAAAAAAATGGGTGTTATTGCACTACTGGCACAAATTGGAAATGAGCAATGCCAATTCTGTCTTCAGGCTGCTAAACGTTAGGCACCCCACTACTTGCCATCAACTGTCAGAACCCCTTTCAGAGGGCCACAGGGCACGCTGGGGTTACAGGGCCCAACTGTGGGGGTTGAGGCCGTTTACTCCTGATGTCCTGGAGATCGACCTACTATGGATCCTAAGAGCAACTGGGCCGAGTACACCTTCTGCTCTTGACTCTCTGTTGCAACTATGAACACGCAGTCCAAGGCTCTCTCAGAGGGGAGTTGTGAATACAGGATAGTGAGCACAACTCATAACCCAAAGAGCGCACAGCAATGTCAATAAAACAGTGTTGAGACAAATACTAATTCTTATACAAAAAAGAAATGCTTTATTTCTAACACTACTCATTGAAAGCAATATTACGTCAGATAGAGGCAATAATACATTTACCCTTGAGATCAGGGCTCAAGTGTTTTGCTAGCAATCCCTGGCCTACCTGCTCTTCGTAATGTGGTAGAGGGTATTCCCCATATACTGGTGGCCGCATCCAGGGAATGCTTACTGGTGGGCCTAAACTCAAAATTCCACTGCGATTCCTAGCAAAGTAGTCAAAAGTGTCTTGGCGCTGCAGAGCCCGTAGCAGCAAGTCCCCCTCAATCCGATAGGCCTGTAACACTTCTTAACCACTGCAGCAGCGAGGAAGCTTGCAGTGTCTTAGCGAGTGACCCTACCACAGACCCTCACTATGGTTTGGTCCTTCGGATAGTCTGGTGCGTGTGGGAGGTGGAACAGCACCCTGCATGCAGGCTCCTCACATGAACTTTGGTATCGGTAGCCCCTCATGGCATATAGGTTTGATGTAACACTACCACCCAAGGTCCCACCCCTCACCACACTATAGTCTGAGTGACTGCGGCCTCTCCTTGAATATTGTGGGGTCGTCGCTAGGCTCCGCAGAGGCTTCGGTCCTTGTATAATTTCATGGCCGCCCTTCCTGGCATGCAGGGTTGCAGCAACTGGCACCGCACAGGCTTCACTCGCCCCTGATGGTACACCGTTCACGTCCATCTTCGCGGTTGCCCTCACCTGGCACACGGAGGTCATCGACTGGAATCTGCACACGAGCAATGACTAATAGGTGCACACACTTTGCTTGCACACACATTCACCATGCTCGTGCTAAACAAACACTTCACCCTTCATTTATTGTACTTCTCACAAGTAGACATACAAGCATTCACCGCGTAAACACTGCACAGCAGTACATCTCTCATGTTATATACTCCTCGCAGGTATACATACACCCAATACATGCATTCAGCATGCACATACTGCGCAGCACTGCTTTATACCTGCACTGTACACTTCTCAGGCCCTTATACAACCAACGCATAGTCAACCCTCCTGCATTGTGCAGCACTTTACATCCAACTGATGTAGGCCAAGGGGTGAGTTTAAGCACACAGTAGTGGAACTAGAAAAAAGGTGAGTGAGCTGGTATTAAAAAGGACCTGGACAGGTTAACAAGATTTAAAAGCATTTTTATTGCTCATTCACTTTGTGAGCAATAAAGATGCCTTTAAATCTTTCTATCTTGTCACATTTTCTCTGCTTTCAGAGGCAAAGGTCAAGTGTCAGTTTGTCTTCCTACTCACCAGAAAGCACGAGTAGGACCTAAAAATAGCTAGTCATTATTGAGTTTGACTCCTAAATGCGAGCAGCGAGTGGATTTTTCGAGCCCTGCTACTGATCACTACACAGTGTGCTGCCATCACCATGCTTGTACTGCTTAACTCCTGGTGAAGGCAGTAGCCTTCCACCACTAAGAGGTCAGCGCTTTGGGCACCCCTCCCAGTCCAACAAGACTGCAATCCATGAGAAAGGATTATGCCATGGCGCACATGGCATTATATGTGTGTGCTTGTGACAACAGAAGATCAGCACTAGGGATCCAGACAACAGTACAGTTGAGCAGTCAGGGCAGGCGTACCAGTCTATTACAATGCAGAGGACTTTTCCGTCCCAACAGCGTTAAAGCATGTGTACATTAGTTTCCAAGTGTAGTGAATAACCTTTTAACCACGCTGATACCATCCATTCCAGGTCACACCAATGGATCTGCCAAAGTCTGAACCAGTTATTGTGATTATTGGCGGTGGGATTTCGGGGATCGGTGCTGCAGAGCGTCTCTACAGGCACGGTTTAAGAAATGTGAAGATCTTGGAAGCAAATGACCGGCCTGGTGGCAGGATCTGGAGTACACTGTTTGGTGAGGCAATTTATTCTATCTATCCATAATCATCAGGTTTGTGCAAAAAGGAAATGAAAGGATATAACGAAAGAAAAAAAACTTTTCAAAGGAAAACATTTTTTTCGACCTCATAGTAGGAACTAGCAAAGACCATTTCATTTATAATTTCAAAGTTCATCATGCAGTAAAGTTAAAGATATGAACAATGCAAACTACAAGAGAACATCAAAAACTTTAAAGTAACCCAGTGATTTTTTTTATAACACACTTTATTAATTTCCCCAAGACGTAGCACCTCATGCGATTCTTGTTACATAAAGCATTCTCTCTCCTGTGGTGATCAGTGCTTGGACAGCTGACCTATGCCTCTAGCATTGATCTCAGCAAAAGCAGCCGCAGCCTAAACGCTCTGGTCCTCTGAACGGTTTACCTTTCGCTCTCTCTGATGTCAGAGCGCAAGGCATGCTGCGCCTAAAAGATGACAGGAAAAGCGTATTGGGCTGCCTGTAAAGCTTTCCCCTCTCACCTCAAGAATTAAAAAACACAGAAAAAGCTTCTGATATGACTGACCAACAGAAACATTTTCTGGCTTCTGTGTCAGGACGAGATGTCATCCTCCACACTGATAAGCTACCAGGTGGCTGGTAAGGTTCCAGATTTACATGTATACTCATATGATCGCACAGAAGTGCACGCTCTCCATACTGCTGTATAGGCTAACCTGGAGTTCAAAGGTGGAAAGTTGGATAAGGTGTAGGCAGGCAGAATATATAGAGAAGCTGAAGATGTGCACTGTTCCTGTAAGGAGCCAGCAGCTTTCATATCCTAGCATGCCTCTGACTGGCAGTTTTTGACAGTCTCCATTCCTTTTTGCCTACTTGTGCTGAGTGGATCTCTGAACACTTAATGGGTTTTGCCGCCCAGTTTTTTGAGGATTTACCCCCCGACTTTCAAGTTTGTTTGCCAAAGTTGTACATTTGTCTGTAGATTTAACTCTGTATTTTCATTTTATGACACTGCTTACAGTATTAGGGAGGCATACCTTCTGCTGAAGAAGAAGGTAGCCTGTGACCCCCATGATCTGTGGCTGTACTCTGTTGGGCCCGTTGTGTAAGCTAGCTTGTCTTTGGGGGTGGGGGGCGGGGGGGGGGGAGGAGTACTGTAGTAACCATTAAGGGTACTTTTTGCATCCCTTAATGTCAGAAGTGTTGGGGTGAAGCTGTTATGACTGTTTAACTAGGTCAAGCTGTTATATCCTTGGCTTTGACAGTAAGCCGGATGTAAAAGATCAGTTTTGTCATAATCAAGGTTGCCGTGCTGTGATGCGTGGATTTCACCATAAGAGGCTGCTGCAAGCCTTCTCCCCAAATTTGTCAAAGGCCTTGTTGCTGTTTGTGTCACCACTTTGCTCCTTCTTACCAATTGTATTTGAAGAGATCAGCGTTTCCTCATTCACACTGGCCTCACCAGTCTGGGCCTCAACCTCTTCCACAGGGACTAGTATTTCCTGAACAGAGTTTGAAGGCATGGGAGCTCCTAATATTTTAGTTTTTCCTCAACTTGCGTGAGAAGAGAGTAGAATGGGAGCCAAAAGAAACACTGAGGCATTTGCCTTTGATAGTTGAGTCATCATCTTCTTTCGTCTGTGTATCCTCGGTGACCTAAAGCATTGTCCTATTTTATAGCGATAGTTACTCATAAACGCTACAGCCATCGACATTTTAAGAAAAAAGTATGCACTCATTTGAAGGGCTTGTTATTTAGGACCAAGTTACATCTTCCAAAACCAACCAGTTTTAATCACAAGAACCATATACAGTGAAATGTTTTAGAGTTGCATCTCTCCTAGTAACACCAATGCCATTTTGACTGCTGTTAAACAATCTAGCATAGTTTTAAAGTGCTATATAAAATGCCAAAGCTCATTTCTAACTGTTTGCCTAGACTTGTCACACACATGGAGACAGTACCCACAAACACCACATTGTTTATATGTACTTAAGTTATTTTTTCCCCCAACATCTGTATTATTAGACACTGGGAACCACCTCAACAAAATTGCTTTTATTTAATACTTTATTATTAGAAATTGCCAAATGTGATTTAATGCTAATGTCCTATAAATATCATTCGCTCCCTTTCCCTTGCTAACATTTGTGTTTATTCTGTGGAGTCGCTAATAATAAGAGTTCCATCTGCTCTCCTTGACCCCTTAACTTTCCTGTCCAGTTAAATTGATACACAAGCCTTTTCAACATTGATCGACTTTTCTTTCCTCTGGCCAATTCACTGAGACTGCTCTTCTTCCAGTTTCTATGTTCTTCACGATCTTAACAAACTCTCTTCTTAGTCTTACTGGGTTTTCTGCATCTTTTGATACTTTCGGTCACTCTGCTAATTTGTCCTTCGATTAATTTGGGTTCTGGTCTTTCATGTTTCTCTTCCTGTTTTACTGTCATTCGTTTTCAGAATCCTGTAAAAGTTATATCTCTATTGCTGCATTGACGTTTGGTGTACCACACGGGCTGGTCCTGTCCTCTGCTCTCTAATTTGTATCTCTATACTGTCCCACTCGCATCCCTCAAATCCACTTTTGGTTTCATGCACTTTTCTCTTTACACTTTTTTTTTCATTACCAACATTCACTGACCCCAGCAATGCTAGACTCTTTTTGTTTGTTATTGATGCTTGGATGGCTTCCTACAACTAAACATACAAAGGTGATGGGAGGAAGGCTTGCAAATGGTTTAACCACTTGCGATTGCTCAGGGTAGCATGCTAACCAATTGGTTTTTGTTTTTGCCCACCATGCCCCATTAGACTAGCTTCAGGTACGTGCAAATCAGCGTTGGTACTACTCCACTATGAACTGTGCAGCACTAAAGACCTTACCAGATCCTTTCCGTACCAGAACACAAAAACCCAAGACAAGTTTTGGCTCATTTGGGCCACTTCAATCAGGTGCAGCTTGATTACGGTTGCACATTGTCGATGGGACCTACATCTCGACAATCACATGGCCACTTGGAACGTAACATCAAGCACATAAAAGGAGATAGAGAAATGCTTGTTAATAGTCTAACAATTGCCAATGTCTCAGAGTAGCATTCCAAACCATCCCATCGCTGTTTGCGTGTTTTGAGTCACAATGGAATTGAGGGTGAGGTAGCCTGAAGTTTATTTTGCCTGTTGCAGCAAAGCCGCCTTATTGTATTTTAGATGCTTAACAAATAAAATTAAGATTGGATGTTGTTACTACATAGACACTAGTTTGTGCTTTATCTACCACAGACGTTCTCTAAATTGTTTTTGTGCACCTTTAACAATGCACCAGACCTACAAAGTGCATAGAAGAATAAAATACCTCAAAACTGTTGTTTTAACAAAAATTATTTTTTAAAAATGTACTTTTTCTAAAGCATTGGGACCATAAGTATGGCCATGGAGGGGGCGGGGGTGGGGAGGGGGGGCAACATCAGTACTCTGCCAGGGAATGCTTGCAGTGCAGCCACCCAGGCTGTGACAGAAGGAGCACTGGGTCCCAGCCTCCCAGGTCCCTGCCTCCCACATGCCCTGCTGTCAGCAGGGTCATGGGCTGGAGTCCCGTCCTCATTGTTTGTCAGAAAGACCTCCAGCCAGAGGTTGCCTCCTCACCCGCATCTCTCTCTATCCCTCGAGTGCTGCGGCCTCCGTCCTGGCCCTTAGCTCCATGACTGAGCGCCAGCAAGTATGCGGCGGGCCCTCCCCCGACCGCAAATGGAAAATAATTTCCTGCTTCACCAGTGCCATTGCTAAGTCTAGAAATTGGTCCCTCACCTTGCGTCACTCATTCTGTGGTTAACCACCCAAAGGCAGATCTCCAGGTTACCATTATCCCTCCTGTTCAGTGTACGCTCCACGTCGGTGGCTGCTGAGTGCCAGAAACGCCTGACCACAGGACAGTTCCAAACCATGTGTAAGAAACCATTGTCCCCTAGATCACTTCTGCCTCATAATATTTATTTGGTGGGGAGTCAGGTAAGTGGTGTGTATGTAATTTAATTGTGTGTATTTGAAACAGGTATTTCGCCAAACCTTTTGAAACTGTTCCAAGGCCATCCTCCACTCCTTGCCTTGTCGCCTCCTACCTAGCACCGCCTCCCACCATTAGCGCCTGCAAGGAAGTTCTTCTGAGACATTTCCACCACTGACTTATAAAGCCATGAGATCATACTGCTCCCATGACCAAAGGTCATGCATTCCTGCAGAAACATATGGGTCCGGGGCTCCGTCTGACTCCCAGCCAGAGTTCCCTCATGGCCGCCTCTGTTGCCCCGTATGTGAGGAACTGATTCCCAGTTAGGTCCCTCCTCCTTCACTAGTGAGTCCAGTGTGCGTAGCATACCCTGCACGTAACACTCCCCACAGTTTCCATGCCCGCCTCTAGCCACTGTTACAGTCTCACTGCCAGGGCCTTACAACATCTCACTGCAAAGGTCAGGAGTCTCGAATGGTGAGGGCCCCCTTCGGAATCCACCCCAGTAACCAAGCCACAAGGGCACACCTGATCCAGGGCTCGGCAAATTTCCCCAGGTCCCGCACATCCTGCCAGCCAGCCATCTCGCCAACCACTGTAACTCTGCCGACAGAAAGTACTTTTCCATGTCGGGGCACCGGGACCTCCACTTTTAGTAGGCCAAGGTAATGGCAAGGGACACCCAGTTCCATCCATTATTGAAGATTAATTCCCGGATCACGGTGCTGAGGGGCCTGAAACCAACTCCAGGGGATCAAAATCGGGAGGTTGATGAAATAATATAAAACCTGTGGGAGGATCGCCATCTTAGTAAGGGCTACCCTTGCCATAACTGGGAGTTTAAGGGCCTGCCAGAATTTCACAATTCCTCTGAGTCCCCAGAGAACAGATCCCAGGTTCGCTTCCCTGGTGTCGTCCTCGTGAAACACCCGCATTCCGAGGTATTTGAACTGGGTCCGCCCCTATTGAAACTGGTGTAACATCACGAAACGTGGCGAGTTTGTCCAAACCCAGGAACAAAGGAAATGCATATGTCTTCTCCCAGTTGGTCATAAGTCCTAAAGCTTCAGCCAAGTCTTCCAGTAGGACATGCACCGCTATATTCCCAAGCCAGGGTGTCGGAGGTAAATCAGCATGTCATCGGCGTTCTGGGACACTGCATGCACTTTATTATGCAGTGGTATCCCCCAAGGCATACCCTCAATCCTCATTATACTAGCAAAGAGTTCCTCTGCAAAAGCAAATAGCATCAAGGAGAAGGGGCATCCCTACTGCATACCCCGGTGCACCCCAAAGGACTCCGAGATGCCACCTCCCACTCGGTCAGGAGCCCAGGTATCCGCATATAGGAGGGCGACCTAGCTGCACGAACGCAGGTCCAGATTCATCTACCTCATCACTTCCTGCAGGTTTGTCCAGCCCAGTGTGTCAAAGGCCTTTATGTTTGTCTACCGAAAGGACCAAGGCTGCCCAAGCGTACTCCTCCAACATCTCTCCCATGAGTTGGAAGAGTCTACGGATATTGACCACGATTTGTGGTGTGGGATAAAGCCGTTCTGATCACTGTGCACAAGTGCGAGCAGATGATGATACAACTGGCCCTGTAAGTATTTTACTCCATGTTAGAAATGGGGGTCTCCAGTTGGCAATGGCAGGCGCCAATGTCCAAATAGGGCCCCTTCTTCCTAAGTCAGGGCAAGCGGGCTACCCCCTTTGACAACCCCTGCTCAACCCCGTGGTAACGTAGCACGAGCAGTTAGGCCTATCTCAGAGGCAGTGTGTGAAGCATTTAGGACCACGTACAATAAGGCAGCAGCGACACCACAAAAGGACACAACTCAGGTAGGTATAGAAAAATAATGTCTTTATCTAACAGTTTAACTCGAAATTCTCAAAGCGTTTCAACAACTACAATTTACGTCAACCCGTAGGGACTCCCAAAAGTAGTTACGTATTCACTGGAACTTGACACTGACTAAGTTCAAGGGCGGGGCCTACACGACCCGTTGTGCACCAGATACCTGTCGGTGAAAGGGGACACAGCACGCAGCTTCTCGAAGAAGCGAAGATGATGACAGGTGGACTCCCAGCGACCACAAGTCCGGGCTGTAGAGGTCTGTAGCGTGCACCCACAATGATTTGGACTCTCGGGGACAGGCGTGCTCTCAGCGGCAGCAGAATGCGGCTGCGGTGGCCCGGCTGGTGGTGGCGATGACTCTCGTCATGCAGCTCCGTGGTGGGCTCACAGCGGCAGCAGCTCTCTTAGCTGCGGCGGCCCACGAGACGATAGCAACAATCCTCAACAAGGGTGAACAAGGTGCGGGCACCTAGCGGCAGCAGCTCTCTGTTAGTTGTGGCGGCCCACAGGACAAATCACGATGATGCCAAAGTTGACAAGGATGCGGGCACTCAGCAGCAGCAGCTCTTTCTTAGTTGCGGTGGCCCACAGGACAACTCACGATGGTGCAAAGTGGCAAAGGGTGCGGGCACTCAGCGGCAGCAGCTCTCTCTTAGCTGCGGCGGCCCACAGGACGACTCACGTTGGTGCAAACGTTGTCAAGGGTGCGGGCACTCAGTGGCAGCATCCCTCTCTCTTAGCTGCAGCGGCCCACACGGACCCAGTGAAAGGTTCAAGGGTTCAGGTTCAGACGGGCTCTCAGCGGCGGCAGCTCTCTTAGCTGCAGCAGCCCATACGGATCCAGCGAAGGGTTCAAGGGGTCAGATTCAGGCGGGCTCTCAGCGGCGGCAGCTCTCTCTTAGCCGCAGCAGCCCACACGGATCCAGCGACAAGGTTTAAGGATTCAGATTGATGCGGGCTCTCAGCGGCGGTAGCTCTCTCTTAGATGCGGCGGCCCACAGAATGAACCACGAGGATGCAAACGTTGACAAGGGTGTGGGCACTCAGCGGCGGCAGCTCTCTCTCTCTCTCTCTTAGCTGCAGCGGCCCACACGGATCCAGCGACAGGTTCAAGGGTTCAGATTGAGGCGAGCTCTCAGCTGCGGCAGCCCTCTCATAGCTGCAGCGGCCCATATGGATCCAGTGAAAAGGTTTAAGGGTTCAGATTGAGGCGGGTTCTCAGCGACGGCAGCTCTCTCTTAGCTGCAGCAGCCCACACGGATCCAGTGACAAGGTTTAAGGGTTCAGATTGAGGTGGGCTCTCAGCGGCGGCAGCTCTCTGTTAGCTGCAGCGGCCCACACAGGGTCAGCGAAAGTTTCAATTGTGCCCAGTCTGTGGTCCTCACAGTTGAACTAGAGGCTCCGGATTACTCGACGAAGGCCTCACCTGCGAGCAGAATTCCTCGCACAGGAATTCCGACGGCTGACGGGGTGAAGTCTAATGTCCCTGAGACTTCTGCAGGAGGCGCTCTTGATTCAGGCCCTCTGGTAGTTTCTTCGGCAAGCTTGGTGAAAGTTTCAAAGTCCTTTCCTCTGTTCACTCGGACAGAGTTTCGTCTTGACATCCAGAAGGAACACACACGGACAAAGTTCCAGCGCAGCATTTTATACCTAAAAAGTCTTTGTTCTCTAAGGTCGCAAATCACTGACTCCAGTCAGAACCAGTTCGGTGGGGTCGGGGAGCACTTGGTTTACGAGGTGAAATCCTGCCCTTTCGGAATGAGGGGGTCTGCTATCAGACGCCCAGTGGGAGGTGGATCTATCATTCACCTTGCCAGGCAAAGCCCTTCTCGGATCAAAGAGTCACCCCTTCCCAGGCTCTGAATACCGATCTCTCTCTCTCTCCAGCCAGGTCTGACCCAGCTGCACCTGCTGCTCCAAAATCAGAAGGCCAATACACATACTCGCAAAGCCTACAGTAAAGCTTAGGCAAGAAACTATTGCGTTTTCAGAAGAGGCATTTCTAAACATGGGATATATAAACGGTCCTTTCTAAAAGGCGTCTCTCAATGTCCCGAGCACAAACATATCAAATTCGAAGTTCCTATCCGGTTCCTGGGGCCAGATAGGATGATAGAGAGTAATCCTCAACCTGCCCAGTCTGGCCTATGAGAACGGATCGATTCCCAGTAGCGACAGTGAAATTCAGGGTAACTCACTATTGGACATGCTAAACAGATCTAGGCATTATGGTTATCCTAAGTCATACAGTCATTTATATACAGGGAGCATTCGCGCTGTGGCACTGATTAGCAGTGGCACGGCACCCAGAGCATCTACATTCAGCCATCATACAAAAATAGGGAGAGGGGAAGGGAGACCCACGCTAATGATGCCAAGTCTAACACTCAATATCTAATAATCAATGTTTAGCATCAATAACAGCCTATACACCCCTACTTTCTCATGGCTCCCCTACTACCCTGGTTTGGTCACTGACAAAGCATACCAAGATGTGGCCGGCAGGCGCCTCTCCTCTAGCTCATGGGCATAGAGTGCAGTAAGCCTGGGTGTCAGATATCCGACGTAGTTGCAGTAAAATTCCTCTGGCAAACCATCCTGGTTCGCCAGGGGTCTTGTCATACGATTTAATACTTCCCCCAGTAAAAACTGTGCGTTTGCTGAACAACATAAATGTTGGGATGGTGCGAGTCTGATTCCCGGCACCCCCTCAGTAGATGTTGACCTATAGTTCTGCTAACTCGCAGTGTACCATTTGCACCCCTAACCTTGCAGGGTACCAAATGTTTGTGCAACCTCAGAACATGACAACCCTGACTCACCAAGGAATCGTGGTAACAGATCTAGAACGTTTTTATTCTAATTCTCATGCATACCCAAGGAAATATGCAAGAAATACACAACCTGTAGTTTCAATATTTATTTAGCAGTGAGAATCTTGAGTAAAATCTGTTTGCTGCAATTACTAATAGAATGAAACATATTACCATAATTAGCAATATGAGAACAGTGGAAAGAATAATTCGACCATTGTGCTAAAACAATAAATATATGCTGGCATATATGTAGTGCAATGTAGTATACTGTAGTGTGCTCGCCTACTTAACGCTCCCTAACCTACCTTTGCCTAGGGTAGGTGATCTGCCAAGAATCTTTGCCGGGTGGTCTAACTCCCCATTACCTCTGGGCTAGTGACCTCAGACTATCCATCTAGGTGCAAAACGGGACATCCCTCGTGGAGGTGATAGGAATCAGCTGAGCTGGAATTCAGGTGTGCCGCTTGAAGTGTCAGCAGAATGCTCCTATAATTTAAACGAGGTAGTGAATTTATATATATAATAAACAGTCCCTATATTGTCACGCCAAGGTCTTTGTCAGGCCACAATTGTTTGGCAGGGAAACAAAGATATCAAAACCAATCCATGGAGGGTGTTTCAGCAACAGTGAATGGTACTGTATCTAACTTATCTATGTCTAACATCAGGTATGTTGCATCCTTCCTTGCCATTATATTTTGCTGTTTTCTGAGATGTATGGTAAAAACAAATTTGTGGCATTAAGGTGTCACCATGGTACATGACCTCTAAGAAGTGTCTTAAGAGTCCAGCTCAGTAACATGATAGCCCTAAGCTGTGATTGCCCATGTTGTAAAGTAGACTTGCCACCCTGTATGTTATTTATTACAGACAAGACAATGTTTCTTTTTTTTTTTTTTCCAAAAACCTTTATTATTCCATCAAATTGTACACTGCTATTCAGCCAACAACCCGGAGGCAGGCAGCTAGGTTGCGCGGCGGCTCTCCGCCCAAGCATTTGAGGTCGTACATTTGAGCAGCATTCCAATAGTATACGATACACATTATACAACCAAACTAACAGTGAGCGAGAGTCGAAAGAGAGCGAATAATGACTAAACGAAATGTCACAACTGTCGCCATTCTGCATCCACATTGCGCCATATCTGCTCAGACACCAGGCAGTCCTCCGCGTAGAGCAAACCCCATACTCCAGAGCACTTATATCAGGCGGCCCCACAGCGTGCATCTCACCGCAGTCACCCTCCAGCCACGCCATCCCGCCAGACCCACAACCCGCCTCCTCAGTCATCTTCCAACACTGTGGTCCTCGCCAGCCAGTCCACCAGCGGCTGCCATATATCTACGGGCCTCGAGCGCTGTGGCAACTGGTCCCAGTAGGAAGTTAGTTGCTCCCTACAGTACACCGCCGCTCCTATCCAGGCCGCCACTTTCGGCGGAGCCGTTTTCTTCCAGTGTATCGCTATTTGGCACTTGGCAAGTAATAGCAAAAGGGCCACAAGCCTGCGCGAGGCCTTAGGCACATTTCTCACGAAACCCAAGAGGGCCACAAGTGGGTCCAGTTCCATCTCCGCTCCTGCGATCTGTCCTATGGTGTTGGGGACTGCAACCCAGAATCCGCGTATGGGGCCACACACCCAAACTAGATGATAGAACGTGGCCTCCCTCTCGCCACATCTCCAACAGTTCGCATCGGCCCGCAGACCCATTTTACACAGTTGTATGGGCGTACGGTAGGTCCGATGTAGGTAGTTGAAGTGTACCAACCGCAGTCTATAATTAGGTGATAGGTTTTCAATTTGGGAACAGCAGTACTCCCACTGTTTCTCTGTAATAGATATACCCTCTTCACCCTCCCACAAGGACCTGGAGTCCACGTGCGCAACCGGTGTTGCGCTTTGAGTAGACCTATAGATACGCGTAATCAATTTACGCGAGGAGGAATTCGAGAGTATGTCCTCCAAAGCCGCAAGTGTCGGCGGGGCATCTGGAAACATAGGGTACCTGCCTTTGCAGGCAGACCGCAGTTGATAGTATAGAAGAAGCTCCGAGGCCGTCGGTTCAGGCGCTGTCACCATAGCCTGCACTGTGAGGAAGGTATCGTCCGGGTACAAGTCTCCCGCCACCCTCAGGCCACAAGCCTGCGCCCGTCGCACCACCGCCGCGTCTGTCAATGGACCTAACAGTGGATTAGCCGCAAGGGGCATACTCGGCGCATATAAATCCCCAACGCCTGCACGCTTAGCAATGTTCGACCAGGCCCAGCGCACCATTTCAACAGTATCAATGCCCTCCTGGGAGCGTTTGCATCTCTGATACACCGCCGCTCGAAGGGGACAGGGGGCCGCAACGTCCATCTCTATTGCCGCGTGGGGTTGGTAGGGAATCGGGTGATGCCAGTAGTGCAGGCACTGAGCCTGTGCACTATACGCATACAGCTCCATGTCCGGGGCCGCAAGGCCACCCTGGCGGAAGGGGAGCGTGAGTAGGTTCCATGCCACTCTGGGCTGCTTACCCGCCCAGACAAGTTCAATCAAGGCTGAGCGGAGCCGGCGGAAGAAAGCCTTCGTAAGTGGCACAGGGATGTTCACGAACAAGTAGAGAAATTTAGGCACGACCACCATCTTTGCAGTAGCTATGCGGCCCGTCATAGACAGCGGCAGCGCTTTCCATCTCTTCACCTTACTCTCCAGCCACTCCACGGCCACCCCAAAGTTGGCCAGCCATATATCCTGTACCGAGCGGCTCAACTGTATGCCCAAATACTTGACCTCATCCGTGACCCAGTCAATCGGAAATTCCGTGTGGCATTTGCTCGTACCATCCGTTAGTGGGAACATAGCCGACTTTGACCAGTTTATATCTATGCCTGTGAGGCCACTGTAGCGGGTCACCTCTCGCATCAGCGGGTCAAAATTCTCCGACGGATTCATCATATAGATGGTGATGTCGTCGGCATACATAGATACTAGTAAGCCCCTCGACGTGAATCCGATACAGCGCTGAGTGTGATGTTGTCGCAAACGGGCTGCCAGCGGCTCCGTCGCTATGGCAAAGAGCAATGGCGACAACGGGCAACCCTGCCGAGTCCCTCGCGTTATGGAGATCGGGGCAGACGTCTGGCCATTTATCCTTACCCTAGCCGTCGGATCATTATAGAGTATGCCGATACGCCTGGCAAAGGATGGGCTGAACCCCATGCGAGTAAATAACGTCCTTAGGAATTTCCACTCTAAGGAGTCGAATGCCTTAGTGGCGTCCAGCAATGCAGCCGCGGCCTGCACCTTGGGGTCCAAATAATGCAGAAGCCCAAACAAAACTCTCAAATTGTGGGAAGTTGACCTCCCCATTACAAATCCCGACTGATCGGACAGCGCTATCTGTGGCAGCATATATTTCAAACGGTCGGCGAGTAGTGTAGCGTAGATTTTGGCATCGAGGTTGATTAGCGAGAGTGGGCGATATGAGTCCGGGCTGACTGGGTCCTTACTAGGTTTAAGTAGCGTGATAATTAGGGCCTCTCGCATCGATTGGGGGAGGATGCCCTTCTCCACTGCCTCCTCAAACACTCTGTGCAATCTCGGGACAAGTAGGTCGGCATATTCCTTATAGAAGGCCGCAGTCAGCCCGTCAGGGCCCGGTGCTTTGCTGAGGGGCATAGCCGCTATCACCGCTCGAATATCATCCTGCGTGAACGGCAAGTCCATATATTGTCGGGCATTGTTACTAAACCACGCTAGGGCTATGGTGTCTAGATAATCGCTGAGAACCGTGTCCTCAGGTGTCACCTTAGAGGTGTACAGGTCCCTATAGTAATCCGTCATCACTGCCAGTATAGCCGGAGGCTCTCGCACCATGCCGCCCCCTGCCCCATGTAGCTCCAGGATATGCTCCGACCCTCGCGGCGCACGCAGCATGTTCGCTAGCGTGCGTCCGGCACGATCACCCTCCCCATACCTCCTGGCTTGAGAATCTTTAGACAAGAACGCAACCTCCCTGTCTGCCTCCACCTGATACATGGTGAGTTTCGTCCTGAAGTCAGCACTCGCCCCGCCAGAGGGGGTCTCTAGCAGCACAGCCTCAAGCTGCGCGAGTTCAGTTTCTAACCTGCTCAAGGTATCTCTTATGGTTCTCAGTACTCCCGTTTTTAGTGCCATGCAGTGCCCTCTCGTCACTGCCTTACAAGCCTCCCAGAGCGTGCCAGGCGAATCCACAGAGCCCTCGTTAAGTTCGAAGTATTCTTCCAGTCGTCCCCGCAAAGAATGCTGAAAGACTTGGTCACGCAGCGCCCGGGAGGGGAACCTACAGCTAAACGGCTGGATGTACTGTAGCGGCGTGGATAGCGTCAGGCATACCGGGGCATGGTCAGATAAAGACCGCGGCAAGTGGGTCACCTCTAACACCGACAAGTGTAAGTCTCTGGACAGTAGCCAGAAGTCCAGTCTGGACCAGGCCGCTCTGTGAGCTGTAATGCATGTACCCGCGCGGACCTCCAGGAGTCCACCAGCCCTGTATCTTGCATAATATAGCCAAGCGCCTCCGACGCCCTGGGGTGATGTTCTATAGTTGTGCCCTGCCTATCTATAGTATCCAACAGTACCACATTGTAGTCACCCCCCCCACAATATCGCTGCCGGTCCGCAGGCCCGCACCCTGTGCCATAAGTCCTCGTAGAACTCTGGGTTGTCGTCATTTGGGCCATATACATTCACCAGGAGCACTCTTGCGCCGCACAACGACCCCACTAGTAGAATATATCTGCCCCCTGTGTCTCTGATTTCCTCATGTGTCCTCCAGTGAAGACCCTTTCTAAGTAATATCGCCACCCCTCTGGAGTAGTTGGAATAAGGTGCATGAATTACCTCACCCCATCTGTTATGTCTGAGCAACTGCGCAGCATTAGCTGTCAAATGCGTCTCCTGCAGGAGGCAGATGTCGGCGCCTTTTCTGAGTAGGAAGGCCTGCACCAATCGCGCTTTGCGTCTATCATTCATACCTCTTACATTCCAAGTAATGCATGTTATGTTCTTCACAGCGACAGGCATAGGAAAAGATCTCGTTCAAACAGCAGACATGTTCCTTGCTCCCAGTCGCCCGGCCATTCCGCGCCTAGATGCAAAGCATACCCTACTAGCCCATCGGGCCACAATATGCGGGGACGTCCAGAGCTCAGCAAACTGAAAGCCTGCCGACAAGGCAGCGAACAGTGTACGGCATGCGTTGCAGCAACATATCTCGCCTCTCTCGACTCAACACCGTAAAACACACCAACCCCAACATACCCCCCCAAACTTAAGTCAGCCCAAGCCCCACCCGCTCCAACCCCCCAATTAGGTTGTGCAATGCCCCCCCAGGTTACCCTCCCAACTAATAGAGCTGTAACTACAGCCAGTGGTCGTAACCAATGTGTGGGAATCATCCCTTGAGGTACGCAGGTTGGCCAACACCTACCCCCGTACTTTTGACAGGGTGATCGAGCTATGACCTGGCATGGCAGCTCGAGGACCTCCTTCGCCAGAACCCAGCAATCTGCCACAGTGCCCTCCCAGCGTCTCAATCCAATCCTCCCATCTACCAAACAGTCAATAGTAGCCGAACCGGCCAGCGCAGGCAAAACAGAGCAGCATAACTGAAAGCCACACAGGGTAACTTATTCAACATCACTCAGCCTGTCCCCTTGTACCGATCCCACTGGAGGTGCCTGATTCTTCTGATCTTTCGCTAGTTGTTTCGCATATAGCAGAGCCGCCTTCGCGTCCAAAAAGAAAGATGGTTTTCCGGGGCCTTGTACCCGGAGTTTCGCAGGGTATATTAGGGAGTATTTCGTTCCCGTTTGCTGGAATAGTTTCTTTGCTGGCATAAATTCTCTTCGAGCGGCCTGCACCTGCATAGTATAATCAGGGTATATTGCGATGTGGTTGCCTTTATATTGCACATCTTTCATGTCTCTTGCCATTCGCAATATCATGTCTCGGTCCCTATAATTTAACACGCGCGCAATGATAGGCCTAGGTGGCGTGCCTGGTTTAGGCCTGGGCCCCAGTGTGCTGTGCGCCCTCTCGACAAGGAACATCGGCGATAGACCCGACCCAAACAGGTCTTTCATCATCTGTTCAACATATAGTTCCATGTTTGTGATGTCTGTCGTTTCCGCCACTCCCGTGACGCGAACGTTGTTGCGCCTTGAGCACGCTTCTAAGTCCTCGTTTTTAGGTCTCGCCTGACCCAGCGCATGCGCTGGTCTGGCGAGACTTATTGAGAGGGCTCCAAAAAGTGCTACCAGGCCAGCCTAGAGCTACAGTGCATGTGCGCGGGCGCGCGCCGCACTTTACCGCGATTACTTTCACTTTCACGGCCACTTTGATGTTTGATCGTGATCGCGTTGGCGATCACTTTCACTTTCGCGGCCGCTTTGCATAGCCAATAGGTCTCACTTTTGGAACCTTATAAGTATTTAGTTATGCAACTGTTGCATGGCTAAACACTTATAAGGTCCCAAAGGCGAGACCTATTGGCTATGCCAATGCTTGTTTTTGTTGTATGAGCGCCAGGACTTTGTACATGCCCCGCAGTTTTGTGGCGAGGTCCGTCTGGCTTTCCTCCGTGTCAGCCACTCGCGTTTCAAGCGTCTCCACTCTTCCTTCTTGTTTGTCCACACGAGATGTGATACTGTCCATGCGCGCCGCCAGTGCGTCCATTTTGCCATCTATGCCCTGCAGGCTTACTTTTAGTTCTTGAAACATGGATTTGATGTCCGCGTCCTGGGAGCCACTCTGATCGCCTCGGGCGGCCTCTGCGTCGCGGTGTTCCTGGTCCGACGTTTTCTGCTTGGTCTTGTCGAATGTAATTTTCGGCTGCCGCGTATCCGGCTTGCCCTTGGCCACCACCCAGCGCGTGTCGCAGGCGAGGGCAGACGGTCCACAAGCTCCCCTCCCGATACAGGCCTCCCCTGACTTGATTCTCGCAGCGGGAAGGGCAGACGTCCCAGGGGGCTATGTCTCAGAGTCGCGATATGGTCGTAACGTGGCAAACTGAACGGGGGCACACACAGCGCGAGCCCTCCAGCCCCGGGCCGGTTGTTGTACAGTGGATCCTCGCACCGCACACTCCGCCGCCAGCAGCCGCGTCCTCGGTCTCAATTCGGGGGGGGGGGAGCATACACTCCACAATCCGGGGTCAGAGCCAGCTGGCCTCTGGCCCCGCCAGCAGTCCGGTCGCCGCAGCAGGGGCCGCCGATCCACAGCGTGCGTTGTCCAGCACCGATCCAGGGCCAGAAAGGAGCCCCCCAGCCAACCACGGCGCACCGATCGACACCTTGAGGCTCTCAATGGTAGGTAGTCGCCACGTAGCCGGCGCCGATTAAAATGGCCGCCTCGCAGCCGCCACCTCCAGGGCCGCCGAAGTCTCCGAAGTCCCGAGGTGAGTTCAGGCGATTGATGGGCACGGGGTGGCCTCCCCCCCCCCTGTTGGTCAGGACCGGAGCCCCCCGGCCCTCGCCCCAGCAACTCCGCTTACCGCCAGCTCCGGCGTTCGTCTCTCGACCTCGTGGCGTCCCACAGCCAGTCCACGATTCCTCCCCTCGTCACACCTCAGTATTCGATGCCGCGGACCATCTCGCCGGTTCGCTGGCCCCGCGACACCTCGATGGCAGCCGCAGGGGAATGCGCTGAACCATCCGATGTTCTGCAAGCCGGAGCGATCAAGCGGCCGCCGCCCCACTGCACGTTCCGCACTCGGGCCACGCCGTACTCCAGTCCCCGGCGCTCGCTCGAGCTCCAGGCCGCGGCGGCAATTCGATCCCTCCGGGCTTCGTACCGCAGCAGCTGCAACAACGGGACCGGATGGTCCGGCGAGCGGGGCAGATATACCCAGCACACTTCCAGGGTCAGGAGGTCCGAGCCCAGACGCCAGTAAAGCCGATAAATGACGGATTTATGTGCTCGATCGACGGAGCTGCGGTTTTAGGCAGCCATTCTGCTCTGCAGCCAAGCCACGCCCCCACAGACAAGACAATGTTACTCCGAGTATATTCAAGTAGAAAAGGTGGTCATACTATTATCGACTACTGCCAAAACCCTTTTGAAATTTGCCCTGTCAATTTCGTGCAGCCTCTCAACAACCTCCTGCTGAGAAATCTTCCAAAGTTTATTGTATTTTACTTACAAGAAGCGCTTTAGATGTGGTTTTCGAGGACCTAAGAGAAAGTCCTGTATTCCCATGTCATCAGAGAGAAGGGACAAGTGTTGTTTCACCTGAGACAATGTGGAGGTTTTTAGCTAAGCAAGGCACAACTTCCTAATACTGTAAGTGTTGACTGCATGTAACGTGGGCCGGGCCTGCTGATCTTAAACCCTTTCATATCATCCATGAAACGGGCTTGACATCCGTTAGTGTCTAAGGGCCACACTAAACTTCCGGCATGATTGGTACCCGATAAACTGTGCCATTGCGAAGCATGATGTCCATTGTTTCCTTCATGTAATACTTGAACTGCTGCGAGTCAGCAAAACGTGTATATGTGAGAATCTTTGGTGTATTTATATCCTTTATGCTAGCCAGGCCAAGACCTATTTGTTGCACCATCTTGTTCAGGAAAATCATTTTGTATGGTATAAGGCATGCTCTAAACAAAGCCTTGTTTCCCTGAACCTGCTATTCCTTAGACCCCTAAATCAATTTCACACATACCGTGCCCCTTCAAACGTCAAACCCTTGTGTCGACAACTGGGAAAGAAAAGATGCAGAATATATTAGCTTGGTATCTGTGAGCATATTTTTCTTTAATAGTGCTGGTGTGAGCCTAAAATAGTAGGACCCTGGGTCTGTTGAATCGTGATCTGAAAAATATGCAAACTTCTGTGCAAACGTGTTGGAGCTACCCAATGGTGGTATAGGCAGTGTTCCCATTGTGTATATTTAAAAACTGCATGTGGAGTACATGCTTTATGCGGGAAAAGATTACCATAATGTTGAAAATAGTACATTTCATCTTAATTAGCACTACCAATATACAGTTCATCATTATAGACAGTTGAATGCTCTAGATCAGGTGTCCCCAACCAGTTGAATTCGAACTACCAGCAACTCCCAGACACCTTCAGAGTAGCTCACAGCCTTGAATTCCTTTTTACATAAGAACAAGGCCATATTTTATTTTTAAAGTTAAGGAAAGGCTGTGTTCATTTTACATTATTATCTTCAAGCTGCAGATAGCAGGGTCTGATAATGAGCAGTGCTCAGTCGGTTTTATGACACAGGTTGGGTCACAGAGGTAAACAACTGAAGCACTAAGGTATTTAACTCTTGAATAAAAGTCCTTGTCAACTTAATATTAGCGCTGTGAATAAAATGATATATTCGAGGCATGTGAGCACTTTGTTTTCGTTAGATGAAGTCTTTCCAGTCACGTGTAGAAGTGGACCTCAGCTAGGCCTACCAGTGCAAGGGGTTCGCCCTTCTCTGCACAGAGTCCTCAGACCAATAGGAAGAAGTTGGCACAGAAACTGGAATAGAAAATACAAAGTTTAATAAACCTCATGAGGTGGAACTACATTCACACAGCACCCTTCGGTATTGAGTGAAGTAGCACACTGAACAGAAAGAGCATGGTCCTTTTATACCCACACAAGGGCTGAAAAAAGGCGGTACAAGTACACATGAGAAGAGTTATGCACATAGATGGTCATACAGAAACTGCACAGTTGACAAGTAGGAGGAGTTAACAGTTTGCCAATGCTAGTAAACACATCTTGACAGTTACATACTACTAACAGCTGTAAACTCAACTGGGCAAGTGCGAAGGTAGAAGAAACTAAATATAGTTTGTTTCTAGGCAGCTTACAAGAGCAGTTAACACTAAAGGAGGACAAAGCACATGGTGAGCACATGGCAAACAAAATGGCTGCCAGAAATACAAAATGGATTCCAGAAAATGGACAAGATAGCCTCTAAATACCAGATGGATTCCGCTAATGCTAATCCAATCGCAGCCAATTTACAACAGACGACCCTTTTAGCATTAGCTGAAGACATCTGTTCCTCTGGGGTAATCTAAATATGCATCCCGTACATCTATTAGCATTATTTCGGCCACTTCTTTATTCAACATTTGTTGGGCCTTTGTCTCTGCAATATTCCTTTTGACAGGTAAACAGACAGAAATGCAAATGGAGCAAAGCATTGGACCACATTGGATACATACACAGCATGTAAAAAGTATCGTAATAATTATTACACAGGTTAGTTAGTAACTTCAGCCCCAAGCAGAAACGAGAGTCCAAAACCATCCAGCCAAAGTCCAAGTACCAGTCTCTGGATGAATTTCTGCAGCAATCTTATGCAGCTTTGATATTGCGTCATATACTGAAGGTGAGTGATCCGGTATGAATACGCAGCAGCTGCTACCGATGATGCGACATGCACCACCTCGATCAGCCAGAACCACATCTAGGACCATTCGGTTCTGGAGATCTACAATCCTTGCAATTTGCAGCTCCTCCGTAATGTTCCCAAGTGCCATAGCTGCTTGATTGGTAACAGCTTCCACAACTCTAGTTAATCGTCTTACTTTCCTACTGTTTAATGCAGCACCCACAAAGGAGAACAAACCTAAATTAAAATCGACGTATTGTTGCAGAGTGGTATCAGTTTGGTCTACTTCGTCAGTACTTATTGTCCTCTTGTATCTATTTCTAGAGATATCGTTAAATAATTTAAGGTGTCCCGGTGATATGATGCAGGTGCCAGAAACACAGGGGGCAATAGAAAGGACACATAGCACACGCCTGACCACCCAGCAGGTAGTTGATAATATCCGTGGCTACCACAGATAAAATAAGTATTGTGTGAGGCTATGAAAGTGCTATTGTTTATACCTTCAATAGACAGAATTACAGTACATTCGCTTTTCCCCACTGGAATTCTTCCAATACTGCTTACACATAAATCTGCTTTAGCTCTGGTAACAGAAATCACAAATTGTTTATTACTGGTAAAAGTTCTCATATTTGTGAAGATATATGGCGTTGAAATATTGTCCGGTTGATACTCTTCCCATTCCCATTTGGTCCCTTTGGCTTGAGGATAACCATCTTTATCTTGGTAGCATACTTTATTAAGGCGAAAAAGAAGCCCGCCTACTGTGCGTCTTTCAGATGCAAACAAAAGCGCATACCAAGCTTGACAAGAACCATTATGAGAAAAGGGAAGAGGAATAAAAGGTGTTTCTCCTTTCTTTTGATGTGCAGGTATCATCCCACACACCCAACAGTTGGTAGTATTTGTGGCATTATGAGTATGATGCAACATCTGGATAAAGGTATTATTTAAGTAGGATTGTCGATCCTTCTGCTTATGGTAGGGAAGCGTAAAGTAGTGGTGTTCAACTGATACTGGAGTAGTGGCGATCAAAAGTTCTCGAGCAGGAACCACTTTCTCAACGAACCAGGTTATTACTGCTACAGCCACCATAGCAACAACAAACCCTATAGCACAAATGATCTTTCTCTTAGCAACAGTTGATCTCATTGTGGACATGATCAGCTTATTGTTGAAAACAATCGTTGGAGCTCTTATCCCTGGGCAGCCGTTGATTTCCTCACCGAGGGTCAAGACGGGTGTCGCTACACTATCCAAGACTGATCCTCCCCCCTTGCCACATCGGCATTCCGTTTCACTAACCCAGGGAGGTTGCTCAACCAGTCTATTTCAGCAATGCCGGCTCTTTCCGTTGTCTCAGTTGGTATCGAGATACTCCAGGAATTGTGTGGTCCGGGAAGACTTCCTCAGGTTCGTCAGGTGATATGGCTTGGCCTTTCTCTGTATCCAGGATGTCTCGATGGTCGATTAAAGCAACAGGATCCACCAAGGTAGACGGCACTTTCTTGCAGTGGGTGGAGTGCACCCAGTTCCTTCTGTTCGTCACTCGGACCGCAGTTCTCGTTGAAAGGAGCACCTGCTCCGGGCCGCGCCACCTCGGTTCCAAGCTGCTCGACCTCTGGAATGATCGGATCATCACCTGGTCTCCAGGTCGAAGTCCATGGCCTTCACCTGCAGACCTATCAGGAAGAGCTTCTCGAACCTGTTGATGAATAGAAACCAAACTGTCAGTCAATTGTGATAGGTAGTCACTCATCAACACACATGGTACATCATGTATAGGGCGTGGTTTAGGAATTCCCCAAATGTTCATAGGCCTTCCAAACACCACCTCATATGGTGTAAGACCAGATCGCGAATGTGGCACTGATCTAATGGACAACAGTGCCAAAGGTGATGCGTCTGGCCAATTCAAGGATGTGGAAGCCAGTATTTTCGCCAGTTTTAATTTAAGTGTGGCGTTATACCTTTCCACTAACCCTGCTGATTGTGGATGGAAAGCAGCGTGGAACTTCTGCTTTATCCCCAACCCCTTCAGGACATATTCGACAACTTGCCCAATAAAATGGGGTCCGTTATCACTCCATAAAAGTTTACAAACACCAAATCTAGGGAAAAATTCCTTCAAAAGCACCTTTGCTGTAGTGAGAGCTGTATTGTCCTTCGTAGGGTATGCCTCTATCCATTTACTAAAGGCACATACCACTACCAAAACATACTTTAAGTTATTACAGCGCTCAAGCTGCATGTAATCCATTTGCAAAACTTCAAAAGGTGCGGTTGGCGTAGCAAACCCTCCTGTAGGAGTTCGTGTCCCTTTACCAGGATTATGCTGAAGACAAATCAGACAAGACTGCACCATCTTTTTAGCTGTGCCGGCAATTTCTGGATGCTCCCAAACTTGCGTGAGCAATTTCGTTATCGAGGAGGCTCCAACATGTGCCGGGCCATGTGCCATATGAATCATAGGTTGTAAATAGGCTGTCGGCAATCTCCACTTGCTCATCTCTTTATTCCTCCAACAGCCCTCATCATCCAATGTTCCCTCCTTAGACCATTGCTCAATTTCTTCTGCAGAAGCAGATCTCTGCACATCTAGCACTTCCTGGCTGGTATCATGCCAACGTTCAGCCTGTGACTTCACAACGTACATAGACGTGGTGCTTCGCTGCATGGCAGTTTCACTGGATGTTTGGTCTGCAAAAGCATTGCCTTGTCCTATCTTATCAATTACTTTCTTATGTGCGCTACATTTAACAATTGCTATTCTCTTCGGGTATGTTAAAGCAGTCAAGAGATTATGTACTAATTCTCCATGAATTATTTACACCCCGTGGGATGTAAGAAAGCCCCTCTCCTTCCAGAGTAGCCCAAAATCATGAGCCACTCCGAACGCATAGCGGCTATCTGTATAAATGTTCACAGATAAGTCAATACTAAGTTCACACGCTAGTGTCAAAGCTAATAGCTCAGCTGCTTGAGCTGACTTCTGTGGAATACGAGCTGTCTCAACTACCAGCTGAAGTGTTGTAATTGCATATGCAGCCGACGTTGTACCATCTGGTAACTTCAAACAGGACCCATCAACCCATAGTTCTCCATCAACACTTGAAAGGGGCGTGTCTTGCAAATCGACACGACCCTTTGTCTGTTCCTCACTAAGGAATATACAATCATGAGACTCCTGTGACTGAGACTGAGTCAGTGGGTATGGCAACAAAGTGGCTGGGTTTAGTATCGCACATCTCTTTAGTGTAATGTGAGGGGCCAACAATGTCAATTTGTATCCTGTCAGACGAGCACTAGTTAAATGCTGCGTCTCCGTCTGATTTAAAAGGGCATCAACCGCATGGGGTACTAGCACCAACAGCTTATGTGACAAAACTATCCCTTCACTCGGACGTATTGACACAGCTGTTGCTGCAACTGAACGGAAGCATCCAGGTAACGCACGAGCAACAGGATCAAGTACTGCTGAAAAATATGCACAGGGACGTTGTTTGTTACCGTGTGTCTGCACTAAAACTGACAATGCACATCCATCTTTCTCATGTACATATAGTGTAAAAGGCTCCGTATAATCTGGAGTACCTAACACTGGTGCTGAACAAAGGGCTTGTCGTAACTGTCGGAAAGCAGTCTCACATTCATTTGTCCATGGGAGGGGCATTGGAGTATCTTTAGTCAAAAGTACTAGCAAGGGTTTAACATTATGCGAAAATCCTAATATCCATTGCCTACAAAAAGAAGTAAGACCAATGAATGCACGGACATCTTTCTGAGTACGGGGCACTGGTGTGTCTAAAATAGCTTGAATGCGATCTGGGGTGAGTGCACGGCCCTCCTTAGACAGAAGGTGACCTAAGTAGTTTACCTTCGGTCTACAATATTGCAATTTCTTTCGTGACACTTTGTGATGATGGGAAGCAAGAAAAGATAGCAAGGACAAAGTACATTTTTCACACTGTTCAGGGGTATCGGCTGCCAACAAGATGTCATCGACCTATTGTATGAGCGCCACACCTTCAGGCAAAACAAAAGAATCAAGTTTGTCTTTTTAATGCTTGACTGTAAATACTAGGACTCTCAGTGTAGCCTTGAGGAACTCTACAAAATCTATACGATCGATTATTCAAAGTAAAACCGAACAAATATCGCCTATCAGGATGAATAGGGATCGAAAAGAAAGCATTCTTCAAGTCTATCACAGAGAATGTAGTTGCTGTCGGAGGAACCAAAGTAAGAAGTGTCGTTATGTCAGAAACCACGGGGTATTCTTATTAACTTCTCGCAAATCAATAATGAATCGGTAAATCCTAGTGTTAGTATCCTTTTTCAGAATAGGAAGAAACATTGTAAGGAACTTCCTCAACAACCCCCACTTCAATGAGATCATGGACAATACGTATGAGTGCTTCTTCACCTTCCTGTGAAATTTTGTATTGAGGCAAACGTGGCAGCACAGCGCCCTCCTTGACACTAATGTGTACCGGTGGAATAACCATTTGCCCTACATTGGTGTCTGAAGTAGCCCACAAAGTACTAGGGAGTGAAGCTAATGCAATATCCTCTTTAACAAGACAAGCTCTCTCCATCACAGGATGGTTGTCATTCAAGATAACACGTACACCTTCTGGAGAACATCGTATCGTAGCCCTGAAATACTTGAGCATCTCAAGACCTACAATATTGTCTGGTGTATTTGGGGAAAGCAAAATGGACACGGAGCAGTACATTTATCCACATGGAATGCAAGTGGTTGTGACAATGGGCTAAGGGAAGGGGTTCCATCGAAACCTATCGATGTAATGGTTAAGCCAGACAGGGGAGCCCTTGGAATCAATTGTTTAGACAAGGCGCTACGAGTAGCTCCTGTATCAACCAGAAATTGATCAGTAGAACCCAAAACATTCGCTGTGACATAGGGACCCCTCTGATCTACTGGAACTTCAACTGATTCCTTACCCCATCCTAGGCAATGCTATGCATAAGTAGAATCTTGAGAATCAGACGGACATTTGATATTGGTTCCTTCTATCAAAAGTGTTAAACCCATTCTGCCCACGTATATTAGCATCAAACCTAGCACGATCACCTGTGCTTCCTCTAGGCCCTGAATATCCTGAACGATTTCTTATTTGTCCCCGACCACGTGGACACTGCTGAGCACACAGTGCTGGACAATCGGAAGCCCAATGCCCAAATTTCTTACAGTACACGCACTGGTCAGCAGACAAATTCGAACGAGTATAAGAAGGGAAAGACGAACCATAAGATCCACGTCCACCTCTATCACTACCTCTAAAAGGCGGACCATAAGCTTGAGCCAACATAACCTGCGTTTTTAATTCTTTAGTCTTCTTATCCTTATTACCCTTTGCTTCTAATTCCTGGCGTTCATAATACTGAGCCATAGTCAAGAGAGAAACCGGGGAAGAGGTAGTCCATGAACTCTCACTGGCTTTTAGGCGACTCGCTATTCCTGGTAACAGGTTTGCAACATATTTATCGACAAACAGATGTCTGCCTGTGTCATCTGTCAATGACTGACCACTAAAATCGTGGAATGCTTCTTCAAAGCGTGTAAAGAAATCAGAGACCGATTCATCTGCCTTTTGCTTACAAGATGCTAAAACAGTCCAATCTATCTTTTTAGGGGGAATAATCGTTTTTAACTTAACTAATATAGCTGCGGGAAGATCTAGAATTAACTGACATGGCTTCTGTGCGGGTTCCTTTTCTACATCCATTTGTTCTAAGTCTTTCCATAACGCCCCAAAAGCTGCACGATCATCAATTTTACGAACAGTTCTCCACATATCAGGCGGTAATATCAATCCGAAAAATAAATCAATATCAGGCAAAGTCATAGTACAAGAGCTAATAGCACCCTCAACTTCCTCATAAAAAGCGGCTGGATTTTTCCACGGATCAGGCAATGCAGTTTTAAGTGCCATGACATTCGTCCTATTCCAAGGAGTGTAAACCCAATTATAAATAAAATAACCCTTTGCATCGATAGAGGCCTTATCATCACTTGTACCCTGTCCTTTAGGAGGAACATACAAAGGTGCGGCCTCCCGCATAGGTTTTGCATGAACTATCATAGTCTTATCTGTTCCGGAGATAGAAGCTTGTGCCATGCTGGTCTGAGATGTCTGTGCAGCTACGTCTGCAGCCTTTTTCTCCTCTCACAAACGGACTGCATCAACATGCTGTTTAACCAAACGCCTGATTGTATCATTCACCTGGGGGAAAACAAAAAGACCATCACGCATTTGCTTACAATTAACTGCTACATCGTCGGGCTCTAACTCCTCAGAATATTTCCTAAACAGCTCAAGGACCTCTGCGGCAAACACCTCAGTAAAATACAGCTGCTCCCTTTCCTGCCACCCTTTCATACTATCTAGAAGTTCAGAGGCGGGGGCAATGCTACGAACTGCTTTACGAGCAGCAGACCTAAGCTGGGTCGAACGCGCAGCGGTCAACATAGAACGAGTTTCTCGTGTCTTGTGTTCCTCCGAACTAGAGTCCTCGTCTGACTCATGAGGGGCAGAAGGAACAGTACACGGAGGTGGAGGACGATCTAATAATAAGGAATCATCTTGTGGTTTATTAAGTATAGGATAAAGGGGCCGCCGAACAGCGTATTGGCCCGTTACCTGTAAATTGAGCTCCCTATCGTCTCTCTCTTTTAACTCTTTTATTTCTTTGTTCTTCAGCTCTAATGCTTTCACATAAATGTTCTTTCGCTGTTCTTTTTCAATCAAGACTTGCTCACGCTTCATTCGTTCACGCACTTCTTTCTCCCACATTCGTACACAATCAAACATATCTTGCCTAGTCTTTCGCTTACACAGACATTGTTCCACATACTCAATCTTTCGTAAATCAAATGACCCATACATAGGCCAACACAACTCAGGATCCTTACGAGTGTATTTATTCCATAATGTGCTGTACATTATAGAAGAAAGACCATGCTTAATATACATATCCCTATTAGGTGTCCCCTCCGGGGGGGGCCGGTTGTGCTTCATCGAGTCTCAAATTGGTACCACTACAAAAGCAACACATCCTACGAAGTGTGCTAAACACAGGCATGCCAAAAATAGTGCAGAATATGCAGTATTATAATCAAAGTAGCACCTAAGGTACCTTTAGTACGATGTGCCGTTCAAATCCATTCAAATAGAGAAAATTCTCCTCATTACCTGCCTATATAGATTGCAATCCATATATAAATCTCATAACAAACCAAGATGGCCAACACAAATTCCGAAATCCAAAAGCCACAGTAAGTGTTACTAAACTACCTTACCAATCCCAGGCATCAAAACCAACAGCAAGCGTCGCAGAAGGACACTTACCAATCACTTGGTGTCCAGGTTCCAACTGCCAAGTTCTAAAATCGACCAAATGGGTCACTGCATGGCGAAGCAACAGAAGAGATCCCAGTCGAGGACCGGCACCACCTGGAAGGTCAGATCAGAAAGAAAGGAAAAACGCCGTGGTTGCCAAGACTCGGGTCTCATCGGGCAGCGATCACGTTCAGAGCGAGATTCCAATTCTTCGTTGCGACCAATCCTTTGGGCATCCGAGTCGCCGATGAGCCCCACTGGTTGGGCGCCAATTTGTAGAAGTGGACCTCAGCTAGGCCTACCAGTGCAAGGGATTCGCCCTTCTCTGCACAGAGTCCTCAGACCAATAGGAAGAAGTTGGCACAGAAACTGGAATAGAAAATACAAAGTTTAATAAACCTCATGAGGTGGAACTACATTCACACAGCACCCTTCGGTATTGAGTGAAGTAGCACACTGAACAGAAAGAGCATGGTCCTTTTATACCCACACAGGGGCTGAAAAAAGGCGGTACAAGTACACATGAGAAGAGTTATGCACATAGATGGTCATACAGAAACTGCACAGTCGACAAGTAGGAGGAGTTAACAGTTTGCCAATGCTAGTAAACACATCCTGACAGTTACATACTACTAACAGCTGTAAACTCAACTGGGCATGTGCGAAGGTAGAAGATACTAAATATAGTTTGTTTCTAGGCAGATTACAAGAGCAGTTAACACTAAAGGAGGACAAAGCACATGGTGAGCACATGGCAAACAAAATGGCTGCCAGAAATACAAAATGGATTCCAGAAAATGGACAAGATAGCCTCTAAATACCAGATGGATTCCGCTAATGCTAATCCAATCGCAGCCAATTTACAACACACGAAGTAGGTGATTCCTCCTTTCCGTGATAGTGCACATGGGCATCAACTCCATTGTTAGATTGTTTTTTTTTTCCGCCATCGGGTTCGGACGTGAATTGCTGGGCTCCGGTTCGACACCGTTCTTGGGTTCCCCTCAGTGCGCAATCCACTACCCTCAATGGTAATGTTTCTCGATTGCGTATGCCTCCCTTCGAGTATCGAATCTATTCCATAATTTCCATCGTAAAATCTCGTGCAAGGCCTTTGAGCCTAGCCGTGTCGACCGAATTCGCAGTAGATGGAACAGACTGCATTCCAATTCAGCCCCGGGTGCCATTCCAAGTTCCCCCGCACCGATCTTCACGTCATGTGCAATTTGTTTTTATCACCTGAACACAACGAAGGCAACTGCGAAGCCTGCCGATCCTTCCGATCGAAAAAGATGCTCCGTGACCGTCTGGCACAACGTCACAAGATGTATCAACAGAAGGACTCCGCTCCAGACCTGTTCGGAGAAGATGTCGACCAGGAGATCCTCGAAGCACATGGAGCCGAGGCAGAGGAGGAAAAACAAATTGATGTGTCCGAGGAAGACTCCGACAGCGAGGAAGACATCACACCCGGTCAGCGTACTTTGAGTAAAGATACTCCTCTGCCCCAAAACGTTCCCTTTAAAAAGGCTCCATTCCCTCCTCCGCCTTCGGTCCTAGGTCGGCACCGAGATAGTTTCCAACGCCCCGCCTCCGGGCTCGGCACTGAAACAACTAGTAAAGCCTTCTGGCTCGGGACCAAGTCGACCTTCTTTGGGGCGCGAACACAAGACTTCGGCACCGAAACATAAGCCCACTGATCTTTCAAAACTTCGGCTCCAAAATCATCGGAGCCGAAATCCTCTGCTTTAAAATCCTCGGCTCCGAAAATGTTGACACCGAAATCTTTGACGTCGAAAATTATAGCTCCAAAGGAAAAGTCAGTTTCTCCTCCATCCAAGGAGCTTAGTTTGGACGTTCCGCCTGCTAACACAGACCCCAAACAAAAGGAACTGGCGATTAACTCAATAACAGGACACCTTCTGCAAAACTGCCATAGAAAAGAACAAGCATTGGCTTAGCCAATAGGTCTCACCTTCGGGACCTTATAAGTGTTTAGCTATGCAACAGTTAATGTTGTTGCTGTAAAACGAAATACTTATAAGGTCCCAAAGGCGAGGCCTATTGGCTATGCCAATGCTTGTTTTATGTGGGAAGGTTCTCCAACTTAATTTTGTTTTTGTGGGAAATTTCATTGTGGGGGGATTCAAGAGACGACCACGAGTGAAAATGAAATCATTTTGCCTCGTCGTCGTCTGTTGAAATCCCACCCCACCTGCACCCACTGCTCTTACCTGCAAGGGTCGCGGCTGAATTTCACCCAAAGCTGCCTTTGCAAAACCTTTCCACTGGACTTATACTTTTGAACAACCGTACTCTGTCTAGCAGTAAGACTAGGCCAGATGTTAAGGGATGGTTTGTAGCAAGCTTGGGCCGACTTAGAACAGCGCAGTCTCAGGAGGGCTGAAAGGCAGTGAACTGGAGGGACGCCAGAAGAGAAGGAAAGCGAGAGAAAGAAACGTATGATATAGTGAGTGGAGAGAGAGAAAGAGAGAGGAGAGAATGGATGGAGACAAGGAGAATTAAACATGAGAGTGGGGGGATTCCCCCTGCAAGTAAGAGGGGGTAGTGACAACGTATGAGCAGAGAACAGAAGAATGACGTGAAAAGAGAAAGGGCGGAGAGATTGGGTAAGAGAAGAAAGGAAGTGGAGAATGGAAAGATAAGATGTGAAGTGAAGGAGAGATTATGAATGTATGGGGACATGGGTAGAAAAGAATGAGGAGAGAGAATATGTATAAAGAGAAAGTATAAGAACAAGAAGGGACAGGGCGTAGAGACGGATGGGAGAGGAGGGAAGAGAGGAGATAGAGGGAAAGAGGGGAGTAAGATCAAAAATAAAAAGAGGTGAAATACGGACAGGAAGAGGAGAACATGAAGGATAACGAGGAAGATGGGAAAGAGAAGGTGCGAAGGAAAAGGGAGGAGGGAATGGAAATGAATTTACAGATGTTGTGAAAAGAGGGAAAGTGAGGAGATAAACTGAAGAAAATTCCGCAGAGACATCATATAGACGCCCGGGGAATACAAACTACTGCCGATCTTGCCAATAAGCATTAATAATGTGAATCAAATTGTTTACAGGAGAAGAACGACTGAAAGAGAGAAGACGGTGGGTGGGTGGGGGGTGTAGGAGAAAGGGCCTGGAGCGCGGCATGATGATTACAAACAAGATTGTCACTTAATGCCCTAATGAATTGATCTCTGTGCTTCACCCCCGCTCCCTACCCATACTTACAGCCCCCCACTTATCGGCAGCGCTGATGGAAGCCTCAACGGTGCAAGTGCCACCCCCAGGGCCAATCACCGTGGTTGCAGCCGTGTGCCCGGGCTGTGGTAATGGCACTGCACCTGGCACCTTCCAGAGAAGCCCAGTGAGTGAAACCTGCATGCAGGTGGCACTGAGGGGCATAGGAAAGACATGCATGTTGGACTGGGGCAGAGAGAGCCTTGTGCGGAGGCCGGTGCCGGGGCGGGCACCTGCTTTTGCGTCGGCTGGCAGAAGATTAGTAGCCATGCTGGGCACGTCACTAAGAGGGGCATGCATCACCTTGTGGACTGAGCCTATTCTCCCCCCCCCCCCCCCCGCCCCCAGGAGGTGGGAGGAGCGAGGGAAGTGTGTGAGAGAAGAACAGTCAGTGGCAGTTCAGAAGAGCTCTGTCGGCAGAACCCCCCCACCCCCAAAGGAACATGTGTTGTAGAACTGGCTGCTACGTAAAGGTGTCTGGGACTGCTATGGTACACGAGGTGAAGTAGACATTTGTAAACAAACCACTTAAATAAAATAGTTAGAAGTGAGAAAACACTGTGAAAGCCGTACAAGTTATCTGCGATACACCGAGTGGAGCATAAGGACTGCTACAGACACGCTGCTCTGAAAGAGTTAAATCATCTCCTCACATACCGTATTGCCACCAACGAGGCTAAGCGTGGTGGCTATTGTCATGACAAACAGCCCTGATAAAACGTGTAAAAGGCAGCATAGTCATTGAAATGAAAAACAATATTCCAAGTTATTGATGTGAGGACGTGAAAATAACGGAGCTTGATTAGCAGACATGAACACCCGCCCTCCCCAGCAAAGCAGTCCCATGCCTGCCCCCCTTGAGTAGTCCCTTTCGCACCAGCTTGTTGCAGGACACCAAACTGGATTGCAAATAGAGTCTAAGACCTCAGGAAGCAAAACTCTTGCGCAAACACAACTCTCCACGGAACAGATCCGAATAGAAACTTGAGGGCTGTAAATTATATATATATATATATATAATGAAGCGAGACCGCTAAAGTGAAAGCGGATCGTGCTGCATGCAAATGTGCCCTGGGGGAACTGTATGTCAGCAAAAAGACAGAAGTGGATGCCTGCTTGTTCCCTGGGCGGACTGCAGGGTGCACGCTGGTTCGGAGCAATGAGCGAAGCTGCATTTTCGTTGCTATAGCAATAAAATGGCGTGGGACTGTCCTCAGCCGAATCGATTCCAAAAGGTACTCACAATAGCGATTGCAGCGCATGCGCTGCTTTCGCTAGGCGAGACCTAAAAACAGAAGTTGAGGAATCTTACCATATCCCTCTAAAGAGAAACAATATGGAGACTAATACTTCTCCTCCACCTCCGTCCCCTTCCTCACTTCCTCCACCTATTGACCCTAACCTTCTTATAACACCCACAAATTCCCCTCAGCCACAATCTCCACTTCAGCAGGATGTTGGGGATCTAGATGATGACACACATGGGGATGTACCACAAGATTATGCTCCAGACCCCTGGGTAGATTGTATCACGGATCCTAATAATGACAATGATCCAGATCTAAACCCATCTAGGCTTTCTCCTCCAGATGATAATGTGGGGTTTACAGAATTGCTTAATAGAGCTGCACAGTATCATGGGGTGCAACTCCATAAGGAGCCTCTTGAGGAAGATTTCCTATTTGAGACAGTAAGTGCATCACAAAAAACTACACATACACTACCAATGCTCAAGGGTATGTTAAAACATGCAGATGAGGTGTTCAAAGATCCAGTGTATGCTAGGATACTCACACCTAGAGTGGACAAAAAATACAAGGCGGCTCTGCAGACCCAATTTTTATGTCTCGCCTAGGAAGCACGCATGCGCTGCACTAGAAGATGACCTTTAGAAATTGGTCAGCTCTTTTCAAGCACTCGTGCTTTTGCTGGCATCCACCTTGCGGTAGCAAGCAGCAGCGCGTGCGGCCACGCTAGTTGAAAACAGATGGCCCGTGCGCCGCTGCTCGCTCCCGCAAGGTGGATGCCAGCACAAGCACGAGTGCTTGAAAAGAGCTGTTTGAATTTGCCTGCTCGCGGTCGCTTTTTCATTAGACACAGATTGAGTCTCTCCATAGTTGAAACGTGAATTAGCCCCAATACACTGTTCAATGGAGCCATAAGGGAAGCTAAAAATATACAAGATTCCTTGATTCTTTTTTTGTTAATGTCAAAGCAACTATGAATCAAAATGAGCGTATTCTCTTTGTTTGTTCCTACCTTTTTCACTGGGGCTTCGTAGTTTCCCCAGTCAGTTCAAGATCAAAATATCGTTACTCACAAAGAAAGCGCAATAGTATCCTTAATCACAGAGAGAGCGCACTCATATCCGTAATAACAAAGAGAGCGCATCTTTAACCACAGAGAGACTGCACATGGTCTCTCACCTCTGAGGCCCGTCCGGGCTTCCTCTTCTCCAATGCCGTCCTCTTTATTCCGGCAGCAATTATTTTGAAGAGCTCAGGGCTCAAGTTGAAGACAGCCAGAGATTAATAAGAAGCATCGCCACCTGGGCGGGCCCTGCTTTATAGCAGTACCCCACTCAAAATGGCAGACTCACCGACAAGTCCAGGGTACTGGGGAGTTGAAGTTCTCCCCAACCAGAAAGTGTGCATCGTGTGCGCCACACTCGTCACAAACTGCAGCACATGTAAGGGAGGAGATAAACGCAGTCCCCAGGAGAATTATGCGGACACCAAACTGATTCCTCCTCCTCACAACCAAGTCGAAAGCACAGCAGAAAGGAACATATACCACTGGTGAGAGGGTGCCAGAGCAGGATCATCGGTGAGCCCTGACAATCTGCCTTCATTCAAACTTCTATCAAGTCCTGAAGAAGGGGGGGGTAAACCAACAGAACCACTGAAACGCTGCATCGATGGCTTGAATTTTTCCATTACATCTTTTATTTTACAAAAATTAGGCACATCTACAAAGATACAGAGAGCAGGAGGACTTTGAAATCAGTAACCTTCAATACTGATACTTCAAAAGACTATTAAAAAGAAATACATTTTTATGATTTTCAATTTATGGGTTGAAGGCGATTTTAATGCATTTTTAAATGGTCAATGAATGTGAAGAAAAATAAATGTCATTTATTTTTCTAAATAATTGTGTTAGAGTTCTTTACATTGCAATGTACAGCAGTGCAATTTACGTGTGAGATATTCCACAAAGTGGGTAAATAAGTAAGTTCCAATATGAAGATAACAAATCTTGTTCATCTCTGAACAAAGGGGAGTTTGTTCTTTGACTGGTAAAAGATTCCCTGTCCCTTTTGGATTAAGGGGTTACTCTTTAGATTGATTTCATTCAAAAGCTACCCCTGTCTGGCGCTAGGCATGGGGAGGTGCCCGATCTTTTACTGTGCCTTGGGATACTTACTTTATTTTTGGCTATTTACGAAGAGGATATTTAGATTTGGTGCTGGTATATGCTGGCAAAGTTTTCTTGCTGCAGGGCAAATGAAGGTTGGCCATTCTTGTTCATGTAGCATATCGAAAGCTGGTCATTCCTTTTGCTTTTTATTTGGAGACTGGCTGTACATTCTGCTGGGCATGTGGAAACTGCCTTTACAAGTTGAACGTATTCTAAACCACAGGAGAGACGCGTAGTCCCAGTAGACACCTAGGTCCGCGCGGCAGAAGCGGGTTGTGTCTGAAAAGGCTTGATCCTTTGTGCTGGTACAACTTTTCCGGGTTCAGCGCAAGCTTTGTACGTAATTCACGAGCTTCAATGCACTGGGTGTCGTTCAGGAAAAATTCATTTTGACAAAATATAAGAAACGATATGTGATAGGGCTTTAAGTGGGATGAAAAAACTAGGGGGGGGGTCTCTCAAAGGGGCGTGGCCAATGTAATTAAGGGCGTGGCTTAAATACATGTAAACTAAAAATCTGTGCTTAGCGTAGTGTGCCGCCCAACCTGTATTTTGCTGTTTCTGTCATTGCATCCAGATATATGATACAACAAGTAACATCATACCTACTAGAAGTCAGGACTATTGGCTTTGTCAATGGTTGTTAGTTGCATAAGATAAATAAGCAGCAACTATGTATATATTTATATTAAGCTTCCACTTCAAGCGCTGGTGACACCATGACAATGTTGCTGCTCCTGAGTTTCAAAAAGAGAAGGGCACCCCACCCCCCTGCCAAGAACCATGCAACAAAAAAAGCATTGGCATAGCCAATAGGTCTCGCTTTTGGGACCTTATAAGTGTTTAGCCGTGCAACAGTTGATGTTGTTGCACCAAGGATATTGTGCTGGATAACTAAACACTTATATGGTCTCAAAGGCGAGACCTATTGGCTATGCCAATGCTTATAATTAGAGGGCAGGTTCCACTGGATTCGTTAGTGGTTTCAAATGTTTGGAAACGGGCAAATTCTCAGTCAACGGGAGACGCTCCGCCTCCCGACAAGGAATCTAAATTAAAAGATGCCTCAGGCAAAAGGGTAGCAGCATAAGTAGCCAATCATTGACGCATAGCTAACACGCAAGCACTCTTGGCAAGATATGACAGAGCTAATTATGATGAGCTAGAGCAACTGATGCAATATCTGCGTGATGAACATAAATCCAAGGTTCATGACCTCATTCAGGAAGGGAAACTTATTTCCAATACATCAATCAGGTGTGCTCTAGATGCAGCAGACACTGCCTCACATGCTATTAACACCAGCATTCTTCACAGACGCCACACGTGGCTTAGAGTGTCAGGTTTTAAACCAGAAGTCTAAACATCCATTTTAAATGCACCTTTTGATAAGGAGCATTTATTTGGTCCTACGGTGGACACTTCATTAGAGAAAATGAAGAAGGACACTGAAGTAGCCAAATCTATGGGAGCGCTACAAACACCATCCAATTGTGGATCATTTTGCCGATCCTTTAATAGGGGAGGCTCAAAGTCCATTTCTACTGAAGGGTCCTCTACCTCATTTAGAGGAAATAGTCAGTCACCTTCTACCAGAGGATATTTTCTAGGTGGATTTCTTGGAAACAATGGCAAAGGAAGAGGGAAAGGTAATACACCCCGTACTTCCCCAAACACAAACAAGCAGTGACTTGTTTCCCCTTTGCCCCGATCATCCCACAACGGCCGGGGGACATCTCTCTCAATTTTTCCCAGTCTGGAATTCAATCACATCAGACAACTGGGTTTTACAAATTATCTTATCTGGTTACTGCCTGGAGCTTACAAGCAACCCTCCAAACATTCCACCACAAACACACAAGTTGTCTCCAGAACATTTACACCTATTCAAACAAGAGGTACAATCTCTTCTGGAAAAGGGAGCTATAGAACCCGTCCCACTACAGTATCAGGGCACAGAGGTGTACTCTCTTTATTTTCTAATTCCCAAAAAGGACAGTTCTCTGAGGCCTATATTAGACCTCCGAGAATTAAACCTCTACATTCAATCAGATCACTTCCATATGGTCACTCTCCAACAGGTACTTCCTGTTACAACAAGGTGACTTTATTTCCGCTCTGGACTTAAAGGACGCATACTTTCATATTCCAATCACTCCGCTCATCGCAAATACCTCAGGTTTGTATTAGCGGGGCAACATTATCAATTCAAGGTAGTTCCATTCGGAGAAACGACTGCTCCCAGAGTATTTACCAAATGCCTAGCAGTAGTCGCTGCGCATCTGCGAAGACAACATGTTTACTTCTTCCCATATTTAGACGACTGGCTTATTAAAGCCAGCACTCTCTGTCAAAGTGTCTACAGCGCACTCAAACAACAATACGCTTACTGCACAACCTCGGATTTACAGTCAATCTTGCAAAATCACATCTTCAGCCCTCCAATACACAAGCATATCGATGAGGCCACTCTAGATACTCAAAAAGCTCTAGTCTATCCCTATCCAACCAGAATTCACAATATTCAGGCTCTCATTTCCAAATTTCAACCCAATCACTCATTACCAGCTCGGGTATTCATGCAACCACTAGGAATGATGGCATCTTGCATCATGATAGTTCCGTATGCAAGACTGCAAATGCGTCCCCTTCAAGAATGCTTAGCACGTCCGTGGAATCAGTCTCACGGTTTATTAACAGATCTGGTGTTGGTAGACGGCCACACTCATTGCTCCCTACAGTGGTGGAATCCACACAACCTTGCAAACGGGTACGTCTATACGCTTACATCTCGCTGCAATAGCTGCTTATCTTCAAAACAGACAACAACTGTCCCTTTTCAGAGTGCCCGCTATTAAAGCTTTCATGGAAGGACTCAAAATAATTATTCCTCTAAGACTTCCACCGGCCCCAGCTTGGAATCTTAATATTGTCCTTACCACCATTCGAGCCTTTATATAAATGTGAACTACAGTTTCTCACATGGAAACTAGCTTTCCTCATTGCTATCACATCACTCAGGAGAGTGAGTAAGCTTCAGGCATTAACCATAGAAGAACCATTTTTACAAGTACACCTAAATAAAGTAGTTCTTTGTACTAATCCTAAATGCTTACCTAAAGAAGTTTCTGCCTTCCACATCAACCAATCTGTTGAGTTTCCTGTGTTCTTTCCTCAACCAGATTCTGGGGCAGAACGTGCTCTACACACTTTAGATGTAAAAAGAGCATTGATGTATTACATAAAAAGACAAAACCTTTTCGTAACACTAAACAACTCTTTGTGGCTTTTGCTCCACCACACAAAGGCAAATCCATTTCTAAATCAGGTATTGCATGATGGATAGTTAAATGTATTCTGATATGTTATGCTAAAGCTAAGTGAACTTTACCAATTCCCCCTAAAGCACGTTCTACTCGCAAACTGGGGGCTTCTATGGCTCTCTTAGGAAATATTCCTATAGATATCATCTGTAAAGCTGCAGCATGGTCTACACCACACACATTCACAAAACACTATGTGTAGATGTGTTAGCCAGACAACAAGCTAATGTGGGCCTGGCAGTTTTACGTACACTATTTCAAACTACTGCAACAGCTACAGGTTAGCCACCGCTTTGGGAGATTACTGCTGTGTGTCTATGCATAGCATGTGATCTACAGCTCACATGCCTCGAACGAAAAATGCTACTTACCCAGTATGCATCTGTTCTTGGCATGTAGAGCTGTAGAGTCACATGCGCCCACCCACCTCCCCGGTTACCTGTATCTGTTCCAGTACTATCTTACTTAGATAACTACACATGGACATCTCTATTCTCCTCTTACTTACTCCATTCTCACCTTCTGCTGGAAAACAATCTAACAATGGATTTGATGCCCATGCGCACTTTCACCGAAAGGAGGAGTCGCCTACCTTGTGACTGGAAAGACTTCTTTGAACAAAAACAAAGTGCAAACGTCCAGGCCCAACACCAGATGGCGATCTATGCATAGCATGTGACTCTACAGCTCTAAATGCCAAGAACAGATGCATACTGGGTAAGTAGTATTTTCCTTCTGAATGCTTTTAAATGAAAGAAAATTGTAATGGAAAGTTGTCTTAATGATTAAATTAACTCTTAATTTCCATATGATCCCATTTGTAACTGTTGCATTTACAAACAGCAGGCCCCTTACTCCCAGTGGCCAGTAGACACTATGCCATAAGTGTAACTGAAAAATACAGCAATTTTTTTAAAGGAGAGAAATATAAAGTGCAGACAACTGTTCTATATTATGGACCTTTTTTCTGCACTTTAAATTTCTCCAATTAAATCAAACAAATCGTATGTTTGTGATATACATGTAACAGTGCCACATATGGCGAAAGGTATGTCCTGTGCTGCAAGTACATACCATACAGGCTCTTAGTCACCTGTACAAATATATCCCACTCATAAGCACACTTGTTCATACATCTCGAAAGACTGCGCTCTCACTGACACACATGGCAGCCCTTTCATAGTGCCCTTACTCATAGTATTTTGTTCAAACCATATTATCTGGCTCTATGGACATTAAGTTTAAAGTCAATGAAGCTGGGTGTGGGGGTGTCTGGTAACAATGTGCAAGTTGTTTAGCCTTCAGTAACTCTCAATGATTTTCATGGTCAGAAGTAGCTCTCACTACAGAAAATGTTGGAGATCTTCTAGCATCTCATGCACTGTATTAATGTCATCATCAGAGATAGAACTAGGGGTGATAAAGTCCTTCAATGATAATTTGAACAAATATGGAATTTGTAAAACTACAGTAGGCCCAAATATGTTGTACGGTACCCTATCCCAAACAATTTCATCGGGAACAGCAACAGCAACAGCAACAGCAGAAATGTTCACCAGGGAAAGGTCTCTTCGCACTTTGTGTGATGAAGAATGAGGTGATAAAACCAAGTTCAACAGCAGAGCGTTCGAGGTAATGTCTATTCAGAATCGGGGGGAAAAGACATTCACAAAACCAGTCCAAAGTAACAGGAAAAGTAACTAAATCAGAATACAAAGATATAGCCATGGAGAAACAAAGTACGTCTTCTTCAGCCAAAACTAAAGTACATGCAGTCTGCCCCGGAGGGGTGGAAGAGGAGCTGGAGGTGAATCCGATGTATCCTAAGAGAATTCATCGTAGTTGAAATAAAGAGAGGTTGTTCAATGTATTTTTGGCAGCTCTGGAACTTACGTTGTACTTGCAGTTTGCTCGGACCGTGGTACAATTATGTAGACACCATCCGTTTTGGGTTGCAGAACTGAAATCTGTGTTTCCATACAAGTTGTTTTGAATGGTAGTTGTGGATGTAGCAGGTAGGAGAGACCCTTCATTGCTAACTATCCCCAACCGGGGAGGAAACACTTAGTCTGTGATAAAAGCTTCCAACTGGATTTTCTGTATGGTAGTGAGAAGATACAGGTAACTATCCAAGAGCCTGTGCGGTCTACTTTGTAGAACCGACCACATGATATGGCTTGATGAAATCTATTGACAAAATTCTCTTGTTTTACCCTTCCCACTACCCCAAAAATATGATTGGAGAATCTGGGAATTCGTACCACCTCAGCTAGCGCTTTCTCCGGTCGTTCCCCTTTCCCAAACCCGCAAACCTGATACTATTTTTTTAGTAGTATTTTCTTGTTGCAAAAAAGGCATCAACAAGAAAAAACTAACAACATGTGGCTTGCTGCTCCTACTACACATGTGCCCCGAGTGACAATCACATTGACCATTACTTTTTACAGAATTACAATTTTATGTAAAGTATGTTATCCGTCGTCCCCTCCAACCGTTCTAGCTTGCTCCCTTGTTCTCAGATAGTTCATGAGTGGTTCCCAGATGTCTTTGGGTCCAGAGGGGGCTGGCAGCTCCTCTGTACAGTTCCAGGTTCTCCTTGCAGTATACCAAGTCCTTTATCCATTGTTCGGGCAGTGGGGCCGCCCTGCTCCAGTTCATCGCCACCCTCCTCTTTGTCAGCAGCAATGCAATTTTTGTAAATTTACCAATTGCGCCTTTGAAATGTGGCATAAGACACAGAAGACAAACTTGTGGGCTACAATGTAGGTTGGCGGCAGATATGATCTGAAGCCGGTGTACCAACTCCACCCAGAACTCGGACACCCGCCCACATTCCCATGCTAGGTGCATGATGTCTGCTCCCTGAGCCCCACCTCTCTTGCCTGCATCGTTTTCCCTGAGACCATATTTGTACAATCTAACTGGTGTGTGGTACACTTGGTGGAGGTATTTGAAGTGGATAATACGCAAGTTGCCGTTCGAGGTTAGAACGCCTGTGAGTTGGCAACAGTACTCCTATTCTTTCTGTGTGAGCTGGGTTTGAAGCCTCTCATTCCAGCGTGCTAGGCTTCTAGCTTTGACAGTGATACTTTCGTCACTGGCCGCTCTGTATAGTTTGGCGACTAATTTATGCAGCGTGGGACTGACTAGAAGCGTCTGCAATTTTTGTAATGTCGGCGTCTAATCAGGAAAGGTGTGGTGGTGTGCCTGCAAAGCCATCTTGAGTCTGTGAAATGTGAACATGGATAGTGACATCTTGTTTTGTATGTATTGTAGCTCCTCTGAGGTGAGAAATCTACTGTTGGGGTATAAATCTTGCATTTTTTTCTATACCTGCTAGTCTCAGAGTGTGCATTGCCCCTGCCTCACGCGTTACCAATAGTGCTGCGTGATGCACCAAAGGGAGCAAAGGGCCGTATAGTGGAAGCTTTGCTGCCGATCGCCCTATAACTTGCCAAGCTGCAATTCTGGTGTCTATGGTGTTAATTTCCGCTTTGGGAATTCCCCGTTGGGCGTGCAGTAGTATACAGCATAAAGGGATTGGGTGGGCATCGCCATCTTCCACAGCTACGCGAGGAATGAACTCTTAGGGACTGACTGTACCAGTAGTGTTCGTATTGCGCTTGCGCACAGAGGTAATTAATATAAATGCATATCTGGTACATTGAAGCCACCTTTGTTGTAATCCTATATGAGGGTATCCCATCCCACCCGGGGTTGCTTCCCCCCCCACACTAGTTTCACCAGTAACGAGCGCATATTCTCAAACAACTGAGAGGTCAATTTATGGGTATGTTGTTAATAAGTATAGGAATCGAGGCAGGATAATCATCTTAATAAGGGCTATTCGGTCAGCCATTGATAACGGCATCCCCGTCCATCTAGATACTTGGTGTTCTAGCGTGGTGTATGCTTTGCCGTAGTTTTCCCTCACAACTATCTCTGGGTCGAGATGGATCCATATGCCTAAGTACTTAACAGGATCAGTGGACCACATAAGGGGAAATTCCAAAGCATGCAGAGTGGTACTCGCGGTCAGCGACACTACAATCGATTTATTCCAATTTATGCTAAGCCCCGAAAAGTGGCTGAATCTAATGTACTCACGTAGAATTGACGCAAGGTATGTCTGCGGCTCCCTGGCGAACAGCACAACTTCGTCGGCATATAGCGATATACTTACAGTTATAATACGGTTCAGTGGTATTATTTGATAGGGCTAGTTGCGCCAGTAACACTGGTATTAAATCGAGAAATATCTTGATCTCGGTGCTGCAAGGTAGGAAGAACCTCAAGTCTCCCCAAATCAGTGATCCAGGTCACTTCAATACATAAATGCAAAATCCCCAGCACAAGAATAGGGATCCCTGAATTTTACTGTAGATGGGTGTGGTTGCTATATGTCTACCCAACAGCACGTGTCCGGATAGATGGTTGACGTCTGATCCTATAAGGGTCTGCAGAGGGACAAGGCAGGGGTGCCCTTTCTCATTGCTCCTTTTTTCGTTGATGCTGGAGCCGCTGGCCGGCATTATCAGGGAGCGCCACAGTGGCGGCTCTGTGGATTGTACATCGGCCTGTAAGTATATCGATTAAAATGTAATACAATTGTCTGAGTGCAAAGTGTGAGCACAAATTCGACACCAGTATATGAATTCTTGTTCCCCTTTCTTTTTGTATTATTTCCTCAGGTCTTCAAACAGCAGACACGTGTTTCGTCGCTAACATGGGAAATCGTCCCGCGACTTTATCAAGGCTGTGTGGATAAAATGAGAAACATGTTGTCACCTAGTGACTTGCTTAATTATGCAAAGTTGTTCATTTGCAACATCACCCTGTGGTTGGTGATACAACATGTGCATAGTTACAGACATGCACAAGGTCTGTACACACGTGATGAAAATGAAATGTCCGAAATGAAAAAAAGGGATTAAGAATCAAATCCCAAAGACCACAAGTAGAAATGGTATGAGAGAAGTGAATCACACGTGGGGAGAAAAATCACACGCTGGTGTGAGTTATATGTCACCCAAAGTTCTGGCTTGACGTCAAAATCTATATTGACATGATTAGAGTTAGAGCAGTGCTGTGATAGATTATACACATTAGGACACCGAGATGCCTTTGCATGATAGTCAGTTCTTTTAATCTTGTTACTAAAGATGACGCATCCATAGAGATATACTTTACACACAAATGTATTTTTTATCATGTCAATATAGATTTTGACGTCCAGCCAGAACTTTGGATGACATATAACTCACACCAGCGGACCTCTAGGATAACAGAACCCCTCTGTGGGTCGAAAGTGACCTTTCCCTTTGCCATCATGATTGTAGCAGGTATTTTAAGGCAGATTAAGGTATGGACCCAATATTGATACTATCTTGTCTTTCTCACAATAGGGATAGATTAACGAAGAAGAAAGGAAGATATAGACGGACATGTTTCATCTTTTTGGATCTATACTTCCACTAAGCACCACCGTTTCTAAGCCATCACGCCCCACCAACTCACTGGTGACATAACATGTTTCTCATTTTATCCACACAGCCTTGATAAAGTCGCGAGATAATTTCCCATGTTAGCGACGAAACACGTGTCTGCTGTTTGAAGACCTGAGGAAATAATACAAAAAGAAAGGAGAACAAGAATTCATATACTGGTGTCGAATTTGTGGTCACACTTTGCACTCAGACAATTGTATTACATTTTAATCAATATACTTACAGGCCGATGTACAAACCACAGAGCCGCCACTGTGGCGCTGCCTGATAATGCCGGCCAGCGGCCCCAGCATCAACGAAAAAAGGAGCAATGAGAAAGGGCACCCCTGCCTTGTCCCTCTGCAGACCCTTATAGGATCAGACGTCCAACCATCTATCCGGACACGTGCTGTTGGGTAGACATATAGCAACCGCACCCATCTACAGTAAAATTCAGGGATCCCTATTCTTTGCAAGATACGAAACATATAGCTCCACTCAATAGAATCGAATGCTTTGGCCGCATCCAGCATAACTGCCGCAGATTGGAGGTCGGGGTTCAGGAGGTGAAACATGGCAAAGATCGTGCGCAGGTTATACATGGACCTATCTGGAAGGAACCCAGATTGGTCCGGCAGGACCAACTTCGGCATTAGAGGTTGGAGTCTGGTGGCCAGTATTTTTGCCAAAATCTTTGCATCAAGGTTAATCAGTGACAATGGGCAGTACGATTCGCAACGGGATCGTGTGTTGTTCTTTTTTAAGAGTGTGATTATCAACGGCTCTCTAAGCGTTGGCGGCAGCTTGCCCGATTCATAGGCCTCCTCATACATGTCTATCAAGTGAGAAATCAGCTCATCCGCAAACTCTTTATAGAATTCGCTCATGAGACAATCAGGCCCTGGCGCTTTTTTTGGGAGGGACCGAATTGCTTTGCGTATTTCGATCGCCTCAATCGGCTGACATAAAGATTCCCGTTGCCCGTTGGACAGCCAGGCAAGTGCAATGTCAGCCAAGTATTCATCCAATTCACTGGGGTCTGTTCTTCCCTTTGAGATATACAGGTCGATATAACAACTCTGAAACTGTGCAACGATTGCCTGCGGAGAATAGTAATCCCTCTTGGAGTCGTCTGTGATTTTTGTTATAGCGTGATGGTCAGTTCTCATCTTAATCTTGGAAGCTAGGTTGTGACCCGGTCTACCCGCTTCACCGTATGCATGAGCCACGTGTCTCTTAGACAGATAGCGCACCTTTCCCGACGCCAACTCGTTATATTCTAGGATTAGGAGTTTAATTTGGGCTAGAGTGTCCACGCGTGGAGAGACCTCATGATCCCGCTCAAGCAGCTTCAGCGCCGTCTCAACTCTCGAGAGCCGCCCCCGAATATATTTCAGTATGCCCGCAGTGGTGCTGATGCAGGTGCCCCTGATAGTAGCCTTAAAGGCTTCCCAGAGTGTAGCTGCCTCACTCACCGACCCCCTTATTTTTACTAAGGTATTGGGCTATGGCCTCCCTAATCGTGACTACGTACAGTGCCTTTGATCTGATTCTCCATGTGAATTGGCGGGGGACACACACCGGGATGTGTAAAGTGAGTCGGACAGGGTTGTGATTGGATAGAGTTGTGGGTAGCGTGTCAATGACAGACACCATGCGTTCGCACCTTCACTCAGCAGTCAGTTATCCAACCTCGACCAGCTTCCGTGTGTGGTGGATGTGTGTGTGCCCTCCGGCTTATCAGTGTTGCGGAGCCTCCACGTATCTACGAGCCCCAGTTCAGCCATCCCGCCTTTGATAATGCAGGCTGCTTTGGGAGAGTGTCCACTCTGTTTACTTGATTTGTCTCTGCTGGGGTCTAAATGTGTGTTCAGGTCACCTCCTCATATGATTTTTGCTTCTGGACACTCGCGTAACACATTCAGAACGCCTATGAAAAACCTGGATCGTGAGTATTCGGCCCATACACATTCACTAAAGTAATGAACAACCCTGCTAGTTTTCCATGAACTATGGCGTACCTTCCACCATCGTCCTTGATGGATTCAATCATTGTGAACGGGAGACCTTTCTTTATGAGTATAATTACCCCCTTGTGTATGATAATTACGAGGAAGCTAGATGGTACCCAGCCCATTGCGAGCCCACCCTGCTTTCAGTTTGTCTTGTCGGATGCGTTTCCAGGAGGAAAGCTACCTTAATATAATGTCTGTCCTGGTAGGCCAGTATTTGTCTGATTTTTGGGGGTAAATTCAGCCCGCGGACGTTCCATGTCATTCAGGAAATCGGCTTTTTATTCCCCCTTTCATTCCAGCTATCTGGTGTGACAGATATTACATCCATAAGTGGAGGCAAAATGCAAGAGAAAGATCGGGTCCTTTGAATTCCAGCAACCCACACAAAACATCCCCGTAGTTCTCCCCCACCCCCTGCCCAACCCTCCCAGAGCAGCATCCCAATTATGCTGAAGACAGAATCCCCAAATACCCCAAACCCCAAATAGTAAACAGTACTTATCAGTACAGATGGGGGTCACCCACTGGAGGGCCGTTAGGAGCCCGAACACCCTCCTCAACAGAGGTGGCCAGATGTGGAAAGCACCAGACAACCCCAGCTGCTTCAGTTGTGTGCCAGCGATGTGGGCCATTTACACGCAAATGAGTCCTGCTTGCTGAGGGCTCCAAGGGCACTCCCTGTCGCATATATGTTGTCAGTCCGAGTCCTCAGCTGCTTTCAATCGTTGAGTATGTTTTGTTTTTGTGACTTTTTTCAGGAATTCCTGCACCGCCTTGGGGGACTTGTATATCTTGTGCTGCTCATCATACTCGATCCTTAGCCTGGCTGAAGGTATAACATCGCATAGCTTATTTCCGCCTTCTGCAGTTGTTTATTTACCGCCTGATACTCTCTTCTCGCTGCTTGCACTGTGGCAGTGAAATCTGGGTAGAATGTGACTTGGAAACCTTGGTGTTGTAATTCCGCCTTTTCACGGGCCAGCCGGAGTATCATGTCTCGGTCGCGCTAGTTCAATAGCTTGTAGATGACTGGATGCAGAGGAGTACCCGCGGGTGGTCTCGTCACCAGCGTCCTGTGGGCATACTCAACCACCAGGACAGATGAGAAGCTTTTCCAGCCAAACCTCTCAGTGTGCATCTGCTCCACGTACAGCTCCATCTTGCCTGTATTTCTGGACTCCAGTATGCCCACTATGTGCATATTGCTGCGACGAAAACGCACCTCCAAATCTTCATTTTTGGCTTGGATGACACTGATGAGCTTCTCCATTTCAGAACACTTGCTCGTCGTGGCCTGCATGTCATCTTCCACCGGGGACAATCGTTGTTCCGCTTCCAAGATTCTGGAGATTGTCTAGTTTGGCTGACACGAAGTCTGATTGAGAGTATCTATCTTAGCGTCGATGGAGAGCAGGCTTTGTTGCATGGCTTCCAAAGTCACCGCAAGCTGTGGAAATCCTTGGCTGGCAGGATCTTGCTCAGAGTCCCCCTGGTCCCCTTGTGTTGAGCGCTGTGTTTTTTTGGCCTCAAAAGTGAGCCTAGGCTGCCCTTTATTTGGTTTTCCCATTGTGTCCAATATAATCACCTACACAGCCAAGATTGGCAGCAAGCGTCGGCTAGACAGGGCACGATGTCTGGCTGCGCACAGTTCCAGGCCTGGTGTCTCCACCAGCTCGATATGGGATATCCGGAGAGTGGCGCAGGGTATTTATTGAAGCGGGGCACTGAGCTTGCACACTGGGCCGGCAGTGTCTCGCAGCACGCTCTCTAGGCCCAGCCCCGTTCAAGCACATAAGCTGCTCACTTGTCGGTTATCACCCCTTGGCCTGGGTCATGCCATGTAGAAGTTCCTGTGTCGCCCGCGAATCTCCCTGCGGGGGGAAGGAATGCAGCAATATCGCTGATATCTCCTGCCGTGTTGGGCTGAGCCTTCCATGAGCTGGCAAGATGGCACCTCCGCTCGCTGGCCGACAGTGGTGTTGTCAGGTCTCTCCCCACCCGTAGTGTGGTTCTCTTTGTCAGCAGCTGCCCAATCACGGCGTGTGTCCCCACCGCGGCCGCTCCAGCTGCCCCGTTGTCACGTTGGTGGACCGCGGCCCCGTGAGGCCCAGCCCCGTCAGGCAGCTCAAGGCGATGCAGCGACACGGGCCTCAATCGATCACCCAGGTCTGCGGCCTGCGCCTAGGGGCAGGCAGCCATTATCACGCTTCCCGTCAGCCAGCTGCACCTCCAGGCAGCCCCCGCAGGATCGGCTTGTCTATTTCACGCTCACCTCCCAGCGCTCAGATCTGCATCAGGCACGTTAGCTCGGGCCCGGCCGGCCCGCCGCACTCGCCGTGTTTTCACAGCCACACCGCAGCGGCCGTAGATATTTCAGGGCAGTTCGGCAGGGTCAGGGTTCTGTGGCATGCATTCGGCTCTGTTCAAAGTGATGACTATGTTGGATGGACGGATATTGCATGGATTCTAAACGCCTGGCCGGCGGAGCTTCACTAATGTGCGGCCATCTTGTTTCAGTCTCTAGCACCCCCCAAGCCCGATGATACTTGGAGTGGAAGAAAGGTTCTCATCCCGCCGTTGCTAGATAGTCTGTATTCAATTCCCATCCTGTCTCTGGGCATTTGGGGCATCTGCGAAGTGAGTCTCTGGGTCCTTCATGGTTTGTTCTAGTTCCTGTAGCGATCTCCTAATGTCCCTCAGGATTTCCCCCCACTTTAGCATTACATAATCCTCGTGTAGTAACTTTGAAGGCCTCCCAGACACAAGCTAGGGTTGGGACTGTATCTATGTTTCTGGGAAAAAAGTCACAACTTTCCTGCCCTATCTCCTCCTGAAAGCTATCCTCTAGCAAGGCAGTGGGCTGTAGCCTCCATGATTGGTACGGGGCAGTGTTACCTGGAGGGCACAATTTCAACCGCACCGGGGAGTGATCCGAGTATGTCCGTGCAAGGTGTTGTGCTTCCCACAGCCATGTGCCCAACTCCCTCAAGAGTATCCAATAATTGATACAAAACCAACTGGAGTGTACACTAGGATAAAAGGTGCCCTCCCACTGCAGAGGGTCCTACAAGCATGAAATAATTGATGATCAACCATAATATCTGCCAAGTGCTTTCCTGCTTTGGTGCACAGGCCCAACGTGCCATGTGAGCGATCCATCTTTGGGTTCAGGGCAACATTAATCCCCCACCCCATTAAATGTGTGGAACCAATGTCTAGTGTGAGTCCCCACAACTTGTCGAAGAAGACAGCGTCGTCTACATGGGGACATTGCAGTTCATTAGCGTGACAGTGTTTATCTATGCGTCCCCACATCATGCAGTAGCACCCCAGTGGGTCTGGTAGGATCCGGCTGGACAGTATTGAACACTTGGCATAACCAAAATGGCAGTTCCCCTGGCATATGTGGATTATGAAGCAAAGCACCTGTGGGCTGCCCACTTCCCAGCAAATGTGGGTGATGTCTTGGGATCAAGGTGGGTTTCCTGCAACATTGCTATTTGGATATAATGCCAAGGTAGCCAAGTATGTGCCTACGCTTGCGAGGGTCCTGTAGCCCATGCACATTCCATGGCAGAAGGGTATAGGTTGGGCTGGCGTCAGACTTGGGCGCACTCATATGTCCACTTGGTTGATGACAGTCACGTTAGATTTATGTGTATCTGATGTTTGAGGGCAGTGGTGCATTGGCGTATCTGTGACCAACTGTGTGCTGTACTGCTGTAACCAAGAACAAAACCCCCTCACCTCCCTCCACCCACACACATGGCCCAAACCCGTAGGCGAATGCTTGGCTCCCATAGAGCCCGACAATAAAAAAAACAAAAGGAAGCTTGTTCAGAAAAAGTTGCGGTGCTAGGAGAAAAGTAAATTTGACTATGGAAGGGGAGGGAAGAGGAAGAGATACTGTGAGGGACAACATAGAATAGAAACCAGCACAGAAAAAGGAAGTCCAAAAGAGTAAGAACTCAAACCATAACATTGTTCATGGAATTCCCGCTGGGGGATATACGTCGGAGAGCCAGACAGTTCACCTCATTTATGCGAGGGTGCCCGGGAGTAGGATGGAGGTAAGCAACAGATCTGGTTTCAGCTATGCGTTAGATGGAATAAAGGGTCGAGGATTAAAGGAGACAAGGTGTAACATTATTAGTAGTTCTACTAGGTGAAGGCCCGCTGGTGGCAAAGGATCGCTAAGCGACGGGGAACCAAGAGCGGGATGATACAAAAACAAAAGAGTGGGTGTCAAGGGAAAGTACGCGCAACCTGCAAAATTTCACACAATTAATAATTTTGATCCACAGTTAACCAGTACGGTGCTTACAACTTGAGGATAGGCACCCTAATCCTCAAAACAACAATCAAAGATTGATTCAAATATTTTCTCTTGTTGAAGCACACGTAAATTAATCTCCACGTTTCCTGTTACAGTCACAAAACTAGAAACACATTTATGTGGGCTTCTCTTCTTCTTTTATTTTCATTAGTATCTCCAAACTTCTTTGTTCATAACATTCTTCCACTCCCAACGCGTTTCGTCGATAGGGATTAACCCATACGACTTCCTCAGGGCTGGAAGCAATAAATAATATAAATTGGAGTATTGAAACACAGTTGTTTCAAATCCAATAGCCCACATTACTACCAAGTGCAAAGGAAAAACATGCTGTGTGACTTCACACTACTATTTTAATCACATAGTTACATTTAATCACTATGACCAATCGGTTGTCAACTCAGATCCACCTCCACCATTATAACAGTGAAAGCCAAGCAATTCCGTGATGGCACCATTCTCCAAACAGTGAACCACACCCTATATTCATGCCTCCAAAATAAATCAAGTCTGTACCTTAATCTTGTATAACTGTCTCCTGCATATCAACAAAATACAGAAGACACACCTAGTAAAACACACTGCGGAGCACAAGAGGCAAGAATGGCGAGGATAAACCGAACTTTATAATAAAGAGCACATACCTTAGTGCACTTCTAAGCAATATTAGCCGTGCTTCCTTCCTAATGGTCCTTTGTCAGTCATCCACATTCACCTATAATTTAAATTAAGTTCTCAGAAACTTGCACTCAGAGATATTGTGTCTATCAATCCAAAGACTGAATTGAAATCTCACCTTCTTTCAATGAACAATCTTCGTGGCCATTAACGAAGTTATTTATTGCAGCCTTAGTTAGGCTTAAACATCCAAGTCTCTGAAGTAAGGAGACCTGTAAATAACAGTACTCGTAAGTAAATTTGTAAACATCCTAATCGTTATCACCACTGCAAGCCACCCCTCTATGGTATATTATACCCCTCTCGTAGTACTTACTTTCTAATCAGGCAAGTTCCCGAATACAGGAACACTCCTCGCGTTTGCTCGCGTCGCGTTTCCCGATGCCAATTAACAAGCCAGCGACATAAACGAGGTGACTCCCTCACCGAATGAAAGCGCCATTTTGGATAAGTGTAATATCCACAGTCAAGCGCCATTATTCAATGGTTTCAATTATATGGATGAAACCAATAATGTATACCAAAACCATGGTAATTGTTAAAAAAACTTGTAAATTAACCGGATAATTCCGAGTTAATTCGTATCGCGTTAGCCACTATTACAACATCATTAAAAAGCGCCATTTTCAATAAGTTTAATTTCCACAAACTAGCGCCATTATGAATTGGTTTCAAACACATAAGTGAAACCTAACGTGGTACCCTATTCAACTTATGTGCATGTGATTAACATACTGCATTATATACAAGAACCCACACTTGAAGATATACCTAATTCACAATTAAAGTAAAACCTCGCCAGCCCTGCACAATTGAATAATTTGTGCTTTACGTCATTATAGCAGCCCCTTACATTAAAGGAATTGTAAAGTGAGCTAATTTCAGATATAGGGAAATAACCCAAATCAATCCTGTCTACAATAACAAATTGTGTAACATCTCCCCATTCCTCAACTACTTGATTAAAACATATACATCCTACTTCTATTTCCATTTAATTCTCTCCTTATACAGTATCCCATGAAAACATGTACCCATGTATAATTTGCTCAGAACTACTTGCCCCATACAGCTAGAAAACCGCTACAAACTCCAGGAAAAAATCGCACTCCAACAAGCCAACACCACATGTGTTTATCAAAGTTTTCATTTTTGACATTTACACTTACTGATCCATCCATTCTTAACTCACTCACCCAGGAAATACTGTAGCTCACGGTCATAATTAAGACCATCCTCCACAGCCCTCAAGCGCATGATCCATCTTGCCTCATGCCTCCGCAGTGCGAGTTCTCTATTCCCTCCACGCGCTTCCCTCTTCACATGCTCTATACCACAAAATTGAAATGATTTATGTAAACTTTGCGAAGTACAATTCTGTATATGTTCAGCAATTGGATATCTTTGATCATTGTTCTTTACAGCTCGCCAATGTTCAGCAATCCTGTCTTTAAGTGCCCTTATTGTGCTTCCCACATATATTTTCTTACACATGCAATTAATTACATATACAACATATTTGGTACTGCAATTAATGTTGGTCACTATATCATATATTCGTTTACCATTGTACTGAAATTGTTTAGTTTTATCTTTCGCATGTTTACACATCCCACAGTGGCCACATTTGAAAAAACCCTTACTCATTTGGGTAAGCCACTGTTCCTTCTCAACCTCCCTTGGGTAACTTGGGCTCAGGATTGTACCCAAAGTTCTCCCTCTTCTATATGTGATTTGTGGTTTGTCTGACAGAAATTCCCGTAGGGTCTTATCTGCTTTCAGGATATGCCAGTGCTTGTGCATACTCCTATAGAGAATTGAGCTTATTGGATTAAAATCCGTAATCATTCTAATCCAATTCGACTTGTCTTTTACTTTTTTAGGTTTCAAGATGGATGCGCGTTTTATCTTGAGAGCCCTATGTGTAGCCACCTCTAGGTCTCTTTTATCATAGCCCCTTTGGGTAAACCTCCTTTCCATGTCCTTTATACATTCCCTGAATTGGTTGTCCTCACTACAATTGCGCCGTGCCCTTAGCATTTCTCCATAAGGAATTGCCTTGATCTGATGTTTGGGATGCGCACTGCCTGCATGTAAAATAGCGTTACAGGATGTAGGCTTACGATACATCCTACTACAGATTTTATCATTGTCTATAAACAATTCCACATCTAAAAATACCAAATTAGTAGAACTCACACAAGAAGTAAATTTGATATTCATAGTATTGCTATTAAGATAGTCAATGAATCCTCTTAGTTTTTCTTCCGTTCCCGTCCATATTAAAAGACAATCATCTATATATCGTCCCCAATATAAGATGTCATCATTCCAATGTGTGCCTGCTGGGCCCCAAATAACTGATTCCTCCAACCAGCCCATGAATAGGTTCGCAAAGGCAGGTGAAAATCTTGAACCCATAGCGACCCCCTGGGTTTGCCTAAACCATTCCCCATTAAATAGAAAAAAATTATTCGACAATATAAGATCAGTCATTGCTAACAGCATTTGAGTATGTTCCCATTGGCTAGCTGGTTTTTTCATGAGGAAGTGTTCGATAGATTTCAGACCCAGATCGTTGGGTATACTAGTGTAAAGTGATACAACATCCAACGATACCAGTTTCATTCCTGATTCCCAAGTAATATCACTTAATATGTTTAGGATATGCTTCGTGTCCCTAATATATGATGGCAGATTCACTACCATCGGCTGTAGGAACATGTCGACATACTGTGAGATTCGTTCTGTTGGCCCACCTATCCCTGCCACAATGGGCCTCCCTGGTGGAAAAGGGAGGTCCTTGTGAATCTTAGGCAGAGTATATAGACAGGGATAACGTGGACGATTCACTTTTAAGTATAACAATTCATCTTCATCCAAAAGGCCTTTATAATGCCAATCCTGTAACAATCCATTTATTCTAGTAATCAGAGAGAACATGGGATTGTAAGGAACTTTTTGGTAGTTTTCCACTTTATCTAATTGGGAGTAAACTTCATGGTCATAGTCCGTTTTGTTCATTATGACTATATTACCCCCCTTATCCGCCTTTCTGATAATTAACTTAGGGTCTTCTACTAGTATCTTGAGTGCCTGACGTTCATTTGTTGTCAAGTTTTCACCCCGATGTCTAAAAGAATGACCCAATTTACGTACTCCATTTTCAATGTCATTAGAAACCAAGGTATCAAAAATTTCCACATTGTTCCCACTAATTAGATTCGGGGACCACCTTGACTTCTCCTTCAGACCACTCGTCAATGATAAATCTGGTCTTACATCCAAATCCTCCAAAACTTTCCCAATAGTGACCGGATCATCTTCCAATTCAGTTATAGAGAGTAGAGTCACTGTATCTTGTATATCCCTAATCGTTAATGTATTGGACGCTGGATCACAAATCTGCGACATACAATCTTTATTTGACACAGGATTCAAAGCAAAATGTTTTTTCAATTTTAATTTTCGGACAAACCTAAATAAGTCTATCTTTGTGTCACAAATGTCTCCTTTATAAAAAGGGCAGTAACTCAACCCTTTCTTCAGTAACGTAATCATCTCACTTGTCAGTATTCTATCCGAAAGATTAATGACCTCTACCTCTCCAATTCCTGAACTGCTCAATCCTTCTTGTTCCAGGAACGTGTCTTCATGCCTACTTTGTCCTCTACCCTTCCTCCTTCCTTTACCCCTCCTTGTTTTCTTGTATTGTCTACTCTTTTGACTTGCTCCCTGTTCCCTCTTTTGATACGATTCACCTCCTGTAGAAAGGAGGAGTTTCCCAAAGGGCCTGGTTGTCTCTCTATACCACTTGGTCCACCCTCCACATCACTGCCACTAGTTGGAATTGTGCTTAGAGATGTATTGCTTGAACTTGTGGAGGGCATCTCCACTAATTTTTTATTTTTGTCTATTACAATCAAATGATCATATTTTTTTTTGGAGAATGTAAAAACCCTCCCATTATTATAATCAACTTCATCCCTTTTAAGCTTACGTGCTTTCCTTTGTTTTACATCATTTTGGTGATTTACTAGAACTTCCTTTAAAATTTCATAGTTTTTTGCTGCTACCTCAGGCTTATTAAGAGATGCGATTTCCTCCTCTAATTGAGCAATCTCTAGCTGTAGACTTTTCACTTTCCTTTCAGCATTTTCAATCAGGATTTCCATTAACTTAACCGAGCTAGATGTTAGCTCTTTCTCCCATAATCCCAGAAGATCCTCGTCCAAATCATCATAGGTTGGGATGATTTGGGAACGGAGACCCCTCGGGATCCTGTTCAATTTCAGGTACTGTTTGAGTGTAGTGCCATCCCACCATTTTGACATCTCTGAACGCTTCAATCTTTCTAGTCTCATAAATTTACTTCTCAATCCTTCATTTTTTGGGTCATTAGTTACTCTTATTGCTTCTGTTACCGTATTTCCTTTGCATAAGTTATCAAACAGTTCTGCAGCCTGTCTGTCTCTGTCTAAATTATCGCTCATCATAACAGTTTAAAGTGTTTGCGGTGCAGCTACCCTTAATTGATACAAAAACAAAAGAGTGGGTGTCAAGGGAAAGTACGCGCAACCTGCAAAATTTCACACAATTAATAATTTTGATCCACAGTTAACCAGTACGGTGCTTACAACTTGAGGATAGGCACCCTAATCCTCAAAACAACAATCAAAGATTGATTCAAATATTTTCTCTTGTTGAAGCACACGCAAATTAATCTCCACGTTTCCTGTTACAGTCACAAAACTAGAAACACATTTATGTGGGCTTCTCTTCTTCTTTTATTTTCATTAGTATCTCCAAACTTCTTTGTTCATAACATTCTTCCACTCCCAACGCGTTTCGTCGATAGGGATTAACCCATACGACTTCCTCAGGGCTGGAAGCAATAAATAATATAAATTGGAGTATTGAAACACAGTTGTTTCAAATCCAATAGCCCACATTACTACCAAGTGCAAAGGAAAAACATGCTGTGTGACTTCACACTACTATTTTAATCACATAGTTACATTTAATCACTATGACCAATCGGTTGTCAACTCAGATCCACCTCCACCATTATAACAGTGAAAGCCAAGCAATTCCGTGATGGCACCATTCTCCAAACAGTGAACCACACCCTATATTCATGCCTCCAAAATAAATCAAGTCTGTACCTTAATCTTGTATAACTGTCTCCTGCATATCAACAAAATACAGAAGACACACCTAGTAAAACACACTGCGGAGCACAAGAGGCAAGAATGGCGAGGATAAACCGAACTTTATAATAAAGAGCACATACCTTAGTGCACTTCTAAGCAATATTAGCCGTGCTTCCTTCCTAATGGTCCTTTGTCAGTCATCCACATTCACCTATAATTTAAATTAAGTTCTCAGAAACTTGCACTCAGAGATATTGTGTCTATCAATCCAAAGACTGAATTGAAATCTCACCTTCTTTCAATGAACAATCTTCGTGGCCATTAACGAAGTTATTTATTGCAGCCTTAGTTAGGCTTAAACATCCAAGTCTCTGAAGTAAGGAGACCTGTAAATAACAGTACTCGTAAGTAAATTTGTAAACATCCTAATCGTTATCACCACTGCAAGCCACCCCTCTATGGTATATTATACCCCTCTCGTAGTACTTACTTTCTAATCAGGCAAGTTCCCGAATACAGGAACACTCCTCGCGTTTGCTCGCGTCGCGTTTCCCGATGCCAATTAACAAGCCAGCGACATAAACGAGGTGACTCCCTCACCGAATGAAAGCGCCATTTTGGATAAGTGTAATATCCACAGTCAAGCGCCATTATTCAATGGTTTCAATTATATGGATGAAACCAATAATGTATACCAAAACCATGGTAATTGTTAAAAAAACTTGTAAATTAACCGGATAATTCCGAGTTAATTCGTATCGCGTTAGCCACTATTACAACATCATTAAAAAGCGCCATTTTCAATAAGTTTAATTTCCACAAACGAGCGCCATTATGAATTGGTTTCAAACACATAAGTGAAACCTAACGTGGTACCCTATTCAACTTATGTGCATGTGATTAACATACTGCATTATATACAAGAACCCACACTTGAAGATATACCTAATTCACAATTAAAGTAAAACCTCGCCAGCCCTGCACAATTGAATAATTTGTGCTTTACGTCATTATAGCAGCCCCTTACATTAAAGGAATTGTAAAGTGAGCTAATTTCAGATATAGGGAAATAACCCAAATCAATCCTGTCTACAATAACAAATTGTGTAACATCTCCCCATTCCTCAACTACTTGATTAAAACATATACATCCTACTTCTATTTCCATTTAATTCTCTCCTTATACAGTATCCCATGAAAACATGTACCCATGTATAATTTGCTCAGAACTACTTGCCCCATACAGCTAGAAAACCGCTACAAACTCCAGGAAAAAATCGCACTCCAACAAGCCAACACCACATGTGTTTATCAAAGTTTTCATTTTTGACATTTACACTTACTGATCCATCCATTCTTAACTCACTCACCCAGGAAATACTGTAGCTCACGGTCATAATTAAGACCATCCTCCACAGCCCTCAAGCGCATGATCCATCTTGCCTCATGCCTCCGCAGTGCGAGTTCTCTATTCCCTCCACGCGCTTCCCTCTTCACATGCTCTATACCACAAAATTGAAATGATTTATGTAAACTTTGCGAAGTACAATTCTGTATATGTTCAGCAATTGGATATCTTTGATCATTGTTCTTTACAGCTCGCCAATGTTCAGCAATCCTGTCTTTAAGTGCCCTTATTGTGCTTCCCACATATATTTTCTTACACATGCAATTAATTACATATACAACATATTTGGTACTGCAATTAATGTTGGTCACTATATCATATATTCGTTTACCATTGTACTGAAATTGTTTAGTTTTATCTTTCGCATGTTTACACATCCCACAGTGGCCACATTTGAAAAAACCCTTACTCATTTGGGTAAGCCACTGTTCCTTCTCAACCTCCCTTGGGTAACTTGGGCTCAGGATTGTACCCAAAGTTCTCCCTCTTCTATATGTGATTTGTGGTTTGTCTGACAGAAATTCCCGTAGGGTCTTATCTGCTTTCAGGATATGCCAGTGCTTGTGCATACTCCTATAGAGAATTGAGCTTATTGGATTAAAATCCGTAATCATTCTAATCCAATTCGACTTGTCTTTTACTTTTTTAGGTTTCAAGATGGATGCGCGTTTTATCTTGAGAGCCCTATGTGTAGCCACCTCTAGGTCTCTTTTATCATAGCCCCTTTGGGTAAACCTCCTTTCCATGTCCTTTATACATTCCCTGAATTGGTTGTCCTCACTACAATTGCGCCGTGCCCTTAGCATTTCTCCATAAGGAATTGCCTTGATCTGATGTTTGGGATGCGCACTGCCTGCATGTAAAATAGCGTTACAGGATGTAGGCTTACGATACATCCTACTACAGATTTTATCATTGTCTATAAACAATTCCACATCTAAAAATACCAAATTAGTAGAACTCACACAAGAAGTAAATTTGATATTCATAGTATTGCTATTAAGATAGTCAATGAATCCTCTTAGTTTTTCTTCCGTTCCCGTCCATATTAAAAGACAATCATCTATATATCGTCCCCAATATAAGATGTCATCATTCCAATGTGTGCCTGCTGGGCCCCAAATAACTGATTCCTCCAACCAGCCCATGAATAGGTTCGCAAAGGCAGGTGAAAATCTTGAACCCATAGCGACCCCCTGGGTTTGCCTAAACCATTCCCCATTAAATAGAAAAAAATTATTCGACAATATAAGATCAGTCATTGCTAACAGCATTTGAGTATGTTCCCATTGGCTAGCTGTTTTTTTCATGAGGAAGTGTTCGATAGATTTCAGACCCAGATCGTTGGGTATACTAGTGTAAAGTGATACAACATCCAACGATACCAGTTTCATTCCTGATTCCCAAGTAATATCACTTAATATGTTTAGGATATGCTTCGTGTCCCTAATATATGATGGCAGATTCACTACCATCGGCTGTAGGAACATGTCGACATACTGTGAGATTCGTTCTGTTGGCCCACCTATCCCTGCCACAATGGGCCTCCCTGGTGGAAAAGGGAGGTCCTTGTGAATCTTAGGCAGAGTATATAGACAGGGATAACGTGGACGATTCACTTTTAAGTATAACAATTCATCTTCATCCAAAAGGCCTTTATAATGCCAATCCTGTAACAATCCATTTATTCTAGTAATCAGAGAGAACATGGGATTGTAAGGAACTTTTTGGTAGTTTTCCACTTTATCTAATTGGGAGTAAACTTCATGGTCATAGTCCGTTTTGTTCATTATGACTATATTACCCCCCTTATCCGCCTTTCTGATAATTAACTTAGGGTCTTCTACTAGTATCTTGAGTGCCTGACGTTCATTTGTTGTCAAGTTTTCACCCCGATGTCTAAAAGAATGACCCAATTTACGTACTCCATTTTCAATGTCATTAGAAACCAAGGTATCAAAAATTTCCACATTGTTCCCACTAATTAGATTCGGGGACCACCTTGCCATCACGGAATTGCTTGGCTTTCACTGTTATAATGGTGGAGGTGGATCTGAGTTGACAACCGATTGGTCATAGTGATTAAATGTAACTATGTGATTAAAATAGTAGTGTGAAGTCACACAGCATGTTTTTCCTTTGCACTTGGTAGTAATGTGGGCTATTGGATTTGAAACAACTGTGTTTCAATACTCCAATTTATATTATTTATTGCTTCCAGCCCTGAGGAAGTCGTATGGGTTAATCCCTATCGACGAAACGCGTTGGGAGTGGAAGAATGTTATGAACAAAGAAGTTTGGAGATACTAATGAAAATAAAAGAAGAAGAGAAGCCCACATAAATGTGTTTCTAGTTTTGTGACTGTAACAGGAAACGTGGAGATTAATTTGCGTGTGCTTCAACAAGAGAAAATATTTGAATCAATCTTTGATTGTTGTTTTGAGGATTAGGGTGCCTATCCTCAAGTTGTAAGCACCGTACTGGTTAACTGTGGATCAAAATTATTAATTGTGTGAAATTTTGCAGGTTGCGCGTACTTTCCCTTGACACCCACTCTTTTGTTTTTGTATCAATTAAGGGTAGCTGCACCGCAAACACTTTAAACTGTTATGATGAGCGATAATTTAGACAGAGACAGACAGGCTGCAGAACTGTTTGATAACTTATGCAAAGGAAATACGGTAACAGAAGCAATAAGAGTAACTAATGACCCAAAAAATGAAGGATTGAGAAGTAAATTTATGAGACTAGAAAGATTGAAGCGTTCAGAGATGTCAAAATGGTGGGATGGCACTACACTCAAACAGTACCTGAAATTGAACAGGATCCCGAGGGGTCTCCGTTCCCAAATCATCCCAACCTATGATGATTTGGACGAGGATCTTCTGGGATTATGGGAGAAAGAGCTAACATCTAGCTCGGTTAAGTTAATGGAAATCCTGATTGAAAATGCTGAAAGGAAAGTGAAAAGTCTACAGCTAGAGATTGCTCAATTAGAGGAGGAAATCGCATCTCTTAATAAGCCTGAGGTAGCAGCAAAAAACTATGAAATTTTAAAGGAAGTTCTAGTAAATCACCAAAATGATGTAAAACAAAGGAAAGCACGTAAGCTTAAAAGGGATGAAGTTGATTATAATAATGGGAGGGTTTTTACATTCTCCAAAAAATATGATCATTTGATTGTAATAGACAAAAATAAAAAATTAGTGGAGATGCCCTCCACAAGTTCAAGCAATACATCTCTAAGCACAATTCCATCTAGTGGCAGTGATGTGGAGGGTGGACCAAGTGGTATAGAGAGACAACCAGGCCCTTTGGGAAACTCCTCCTTTCTACAGGAGGTGAATCGTATCAAAAGAGGGAACAGGGAGCAAGTCAAAAGAGTAGACAATACAAGAAAACAAGGAGGGGTAAAGGAAGGAGGAAGGGTAGAGGACAAAGTAGGCATGAAGACACGTTCCTGGAACAAGAAGGATTGAGCAGTTCAGGAATTGGAGAGGTAGAGGTCATTAATCTTTCGGATAGAATACTGACAAGTGAGATGATTACGTTACTGAAGAAAGGGTTGAGTTACTGCCCTTTTTATAAAGGAGACATTTGTGACACAAAGATAGACTTATTTAGGTTTGTCAGAAAATTAAAATTGAAAAAACATTTTGCTTTGAATCCTGTGTCAAATAAAGATTGTATGTCGCAGATTTGTGATCCAGCGTCCAATACATTAACGATTAGGGATATACAAGATACAGTGACTCTACTCTCTATAACTGAATTGGAAGATGATCCGGTCACTATTGGGAAAGTTTTGGAGGATTTGGATGTAAGACCAGATTTATCATTGACGAGTGGTCTGAAGGAGAAGTCAAGGTGGTCCCCGAATCTAATTAGTGGGAACAATGTGGAAATTTTTGATACCTTGGTTTCTAATGACATTGAAAATGGAGTACGTAAATTGGGTCATTCTTTTAGACATCGGGGTGAAAACTTGACAACAAATGAACGTCAGGCACTCAAGATACTAGTAGAAGACCCTAAGTTAATTATCAGAAAGGCGGATAAGGGGGGTAATATAGTCATAATGAACAAAACGGACTATGACCATGAAGTTTACTCCCAATTAGATAAAGTGGAAAACTACCAAAAAGTTCCTTACAATCCCATGTTCTCTCTGATTACTAGAATAAATGGATTGTTACAGGATTGGCATTATAAAGGCCTTTTGGATGAAGATGAATTGTTATACTTAAAAGTGAATCGTCCACGTTATCCCTGTCTATATACTCTGCCTAAGATTCACAAGGACCTCCCTTTTCCACCAGGGAGGCCCATTGTGGCAGGGATAGGTGGGCCAACAGAACGAATCTCACAGTATGTCGACATGTTCCTACAGCCGATGGTAGTGAATCTGCCATCATATATTAGGGACACGAAGCATATCCTAAACATATTAAGTGATATTACTTGGGAATCAGGAATGAAACTGGTATCGTTGGATGTTGTATCACTTTACACTAGTATACCCAACGATCTGGGTCTGAAATCTATTGAACACTTCCTCATGAAAAAACCAGCTAGCCAATGGGAACATACTCAAATGCTGTTAGCAATGACTGATCTTATATTGTCGAATAATTTTTTTCTATTTAATGGGGAATGGTTTAGGCAAACCCAGGGGGTCGCTATGGGTTCAAGATTTTCACCTGCCTTTGCGAACCTATTCATGGGCTGGTTGGAGGAATCAGTTATTTGGGGCCCAGCAGGCACACATTGGAATGATGACATCTTATATTGGGGACGATATATAGATGATTGTCTTTTAATATGGACGGGAACGGAAGAAAAACTAAGAGGATTCATTGACTATCTTAATAGCAATACTATGAATATCAAATTTACTTCTTGTGTGAGTTCTACTAATTTGGTATTTTTAGATGTGGAATTGTTTATAGACAATGATAAAATCTGTAGTAGGATGTATCGTAAGCCTACATCCTGTAACGCTATTTTACATGCAGGCAGTGCGCATCCCAAACATCAGATCAAGGCAATTCCTTATGGAGAAATGCTAAGGGCACGGCGCAATTGTAGTGAGGACAACCAATTCAGGGAATGTATAAAGGACATGGAAAGGAGGTTTACCCAAAGGGGCTATGATAAAAGAGACCTAGAGGTGGCTACACATAGGGCTCTCAAGATAAAACGCGCATCCATCTTGAAACCTAAAAAAGTAAAAGACAAGTCGAATTGGATTAGAATGATTACGGATTTTAATCCAATAAGCTCAATTCTCTATAGGAGTATGCACAAGCACTGGCATATCCTGAAAGCAGATAAGACCCTACGGGAATTTCTGTCAGACAAACCACAAATCACATATAGAAGAGGGAGAACTTTGGGTACAATCCTGAGCCCAAGTTACCCAAGGGAGGTTGAGAAGGAACAGTGGCTTACCCAAATGAGTAAGGGTTTTTTCAAATGTGGCCACTGTGGGATGTGTAAACATGCGAAAGATAAAACTAAACAATTTCAGTACAATGGTAAACGAATATATGATATAGTGACCAACATTAATTGCAGTACCAAATATGTTGTATATGTAATTAATTGCATGTGTAAGAAAATATATGTGGGAAGCACAATAAGGGCACTTAAAGACAGGATTGCTGAACATTGGCGAGCTGTAAAGAACAATGATCAAAGATATCCAATTGCTGAACATATACAGAATTGTACTTCGCAAAGTTTACATAAATCATTTCAATTTTGTGGTATAGAGCATGTGAAGAGGGAAGCGCGTGGAGGGAATAGAGAACTCGCACTGCGGAGGCATGAGGCAAGATGGATCATGCGCTTGAGGGCTGTGGAGGATGGTCTTAATTATGACCGTGAGCTACAGTATTTCCTGGGTGAGTGAGTTAAGAATGGATGGATCAGTAAGTGTAAATGTCAAAAATGAAAACTTTGATAAACACATGTGGTGTTGGCTTGTTGGAGTGCGATTTTTTCCTGGAGTTTGTAGCGGTTTTCTAGCTGTATGGGGCAAGTAGTTCTGAGCAAATTATACATGGGTACATGTTTTCATGGGATACTGTATAAGGAGAGAATTAAATGGAAATAGAAGTAGGATGTATATGTTTTAATCAAGTAGTTGAGGAATGGGGAGATGTTACACAATTTGTTATTGTAGACAGGATTGATTTGGGTTATTTCCCTATATCTGAAATTAGCTCACTTTACAATTCCTTTAATGTAAGGGGCTGCTATAATGACGTAAAGCACAAATTATTCAATTGTGCAGGGCTGGCGAGGTTTTACTTTAATTGTGAATTAGGTATATCTTCAAGTGTGGGTTCTTGTATATAATGCAGTATGTTAATCACATGCACATAAGTTGAATAGGGTACCACGTTAGGTTTCACTTATGTGTTTGAAACCAATTCATAATGGCGCTAGTTTGTGGAAATTAAACTTATTGAAAATGGCGCTTTTTAATGATGTTGTAATAGTGGCTAACGCGATACGAATTAACTCGGAATTATCCGGTTAATTTACAAGTTTTTTTAACAATTACCATGGTTTTGGTATACATTATTGGTTTCATCCATATAATTGAAACCATTGAATAATGGCGCTTGACTGTGGATATTACACTTATCCAAAATGGCGCTTTCATTCGGTGAGGGAGTCACCTCGTTTATGTCGCTGGCTTGTTAATTGGCATCGGGAAACGCGACGCGAGCAAACGCGAGGAGTGTTCCTGTATTCGGGAACTTGCCTGATTAGAAAGTAAGTACTACGAGAGGGGTATAATATACCATAGAGGGGTGGCTTGCAGTGGTGATAACGATTAGGATGTTTACAAATTTACTTACGAGTACTGTTATTTACAGGTCTCCTTACTTCAGAGACTTGGATGTTTAAGCCTAACTAAGGCTGCAATAAATAACTTCGTTAATGGCCACGAAGATTGTTCATTGAAAGAAGGTGAGATTTCAATTCAGTCTTTGGATTGATAGACACAATATCTCTGAGTGCAAGTTTCTGAGAACTTAATTTAAATTATAGGTGAATGTGGATGACTGACAAAGGACCATTAGGAAGGAAGCACGGCTAATATTGCTTAGAAGTGCACTAAGGTATGTGCTCTTTATTATAAAGTTCGGTTTATCCTCGCCATTCTTGCCTCTTGTGCTCCGCAGTGTGTTTTACTAGGTGTGTCTTCTGTATTTTGTTGATATGCAGGAGACAGTTATACAAGATTAAGGTACAGACTTGATTTATTTTGGAGGCATGAATATAGGGTGTGGTTCACTGTTTGGAGAATGGTGCCATCACGGAATTGCTTGGCTTTCACTGTTATAATGGTGGAGGTGGATCTGAGTTGACAACCGATTGGTCATAGTGATTAAATGTAACTATGTGATTAAAATAGTAGTGTGAAGTCACACAGCATGTTTTTCCTTTGCACTTGGTAGTAATGTGGGCTATTGGATTTGAAACAACTGTGTTTCAATACTCCAATTTATATTATTTATTGCTTCCAGCCCTGAGGAAGTCGTATGGGTTAATCCCTATCGACGAAACGCGTTGGGAGTGGAAGAATGTTATGAACAAAGAAGTTTGGAGATACTAATGAAAATAAAAGAAGAAGAGAAGCCCACATAAATGTGTTTCTAGTTTTGTGACTGTAACAGGAAACGTGGAGATTAATTTGCGTGTGCTTCAACAAGAGAAAATACAAGAGCGGGATGATGTTGAAGCGGTGGAAGATTGCTCTATCCCACTTTGGATAGTGGAGATGACGATCTGGGGCTGCATTCAGCCCTTCCAGTTGGAGATGTGCGACAGATAATATTTTTTAAAAAATTCCTGTGCCTGTTGAGGAGCTCTAAAAATATGTTTTTTCTTGATAGGAGATGCGGAGTCTGGCTGGATACAACATAGCATAGGATATGTTGGCTTGCTGGAGCTTGCGTTTCACCGGAACAAACTTCTTGCACTGCCACTGTGAAATATGGATAGATGCACCCTAAAGCAGAGAACAAAGAAGCACCACCATCAGCCGATTGGGCGAAGCAGGTTGCCCGTTCCTTTCATGATAAAATAACGACGCTCCAGCAGTCATTTTCCACGGAGGTGGAAGAAGTTACATCCTCCCCTCACACACAGATGGTATGTGTCTTTCCCCCCTCCTCCCCGGGGGCACTCTTACCAAGTGCTGTCATTGTCACAAATCCCCACCATCAAACTTGAAGACTCACTTACATACCTCTTGGGCCTCAAGTCTGGATCACCTACAGATGCGTGCCCAGCTAAACTGATACCGGCACTTGCGGCTACCTTAAACGCACCTGTCAATAAGGTACTCAACTCTTCGCTGGAAACGGGTGTTATGCCACCAATCTGGAAGCAGGTGATAATCCTGCCTTTCCTGAAGAAACAAAACACGGACCCCAACACTCCCACAAACTATAGACCAATTTCCCTTCTCCCTGCTTTTGCCAAAGTAGTTGAGAAACATGTCAACAAAGTACTTATGCAGTACGCGGTGGTACACAATCTCCTGCACCCCACACAATCCGGATTTAGGGCCAACTACAGCACCAAGTCTGCCCTGCTGGAAGTGACTGAACACCTTAGAGATCAGCTGGATGGTGGGGGAAGAGCAAAGCTTATCTTGCTCGATCTGTCAGCGGCATTCGATACGGTGCCCCACAGGATGCTTTTGGACAGATTAAACAACATGGGCATAGAAGGGGAATCATTGGCATGGATCTCATCCTTTTTGGATAACAAGGAACAGATCATCTGGACCCCTCCGTTTTCGGCCCCAATGCCAAGCATAAAGGTTGGGGTCCCGCAGGGCTCGTCTCTTAAGTCCTACTCTCTTCAACCTGTACATGTCACCACTAGCATCATTAGCAGAGGCACATGGCGCAAAAATAGTCTCTTATGCTGATGATACACAGCTGATTCTTACATGCAAGAAAGGGGATGATTTCAGCGGGAATGCAATTAGATTCGGCCTCACCAAGGTTTTTAAACGGTTGAAGCAGAACCAGCTCAAGAGCAATCCCGACAAAACCGAGATCGTATTCCTTGGCAAACCAGTGGAGGACAATTGGAGTCGGTGGTGGCCCGCAGATCTTTCCCCCCCAGCATGCCCAATCGACAGTGAAAAACCTGGGTATATACATCGATAATGAGCTCTCGATGCGGTCCCAGGTTCAAGCCCTAGTAGGAACCTGTTTTGGAGTACTGCGGATGCTGAAGAAATTTCTGCCGCTTCTCCACCTGGATTATAGGAAGACAGTGGTTCAGGTACTGATCACGTCCAGACTGGACTATGCTAATATCCTCTATCTGGGACTGCCGGACTACCTTCTCCAGCGCCTCCAGGTAGTGCAAATTTCAGCAGCAAGGGCGATCCTCAAACTGAAACCCAGACCCCCCATCTAAAGTCCCTACACTGGCTCCCAGTGAGGGAAACAATAAAATGTAAGGCTTTCGTTATTTTCTTCAAAGCCTTCCACAGCACAGGTGCCGCCTACCTTAGAAAACGAGTCAGCCGTTACATACCTACCAGGACACTCAGATCGTCCTCTGCAGACCTGGCCTGCATCCCCAAAGCTCGTCTGGCACGCAGTGGCGGCAGATCCTTCAGCTTCCTGGGAGCCCACACCTGGAACAAACTGTTGGCAGCTCTGAGAGCATTAATAGTTCTCTCCTACTTGAAAAAACAGCTGAAAACATGGCTATTTAAAAACCAAGCCCTTGCAGGGCAGGCACATATGAACTGTTAGCACTGGAACACTCCGGACGGGTCTGAGAGAGGCGCCTGGAGGAGTTCTGGCAGATAGCGAGCGGTGGGCTCTCTCCATCACCAATAGTTTAGAGAGGGATGTGGCTCCGAACTTTCCACCAACAGGCGCTCCACATAATCCTCCATGCGCCTGGTAGCTGTGGATTTAGAGATTTCTAAAATTCAAATATTATTTCTGTGCGACCACGCATCCAAATCTTTTTTTTTTGCAGTAATAACTTTCAGGAGCTGCTACATGTTTTGCATACTCTCTCCTCTCATTGAGTACTCCTCCTCCAAGGTCGATATTCTGCACTCAGACTCACTTATGCGACCATCGTGTTTCTCCAGGCGTCGCGTGATCAAATCCATGCACATACTCATGGAGTCCATTTTGGCCTCGATGGATTTGAGGCTTTATTGTATGGTCAGTAAGAGGGATTTCATGTCCGTGTCTGCCAGTGGTGATGTCAGTTGAGGACCCTCTGCCATGTTGGGTTCTGCGTCCCCGGCTGGAGTATGCACAGACTTGCGTGATTCGAAGGGCAGTTTGGCTTGCTTACCTTTCGTTCTGTCCATTGTAACAGATGAGTCCCGATTGCAAGAAACAGACTTGTGGCCACTGGTTACCCTCGACCGCTGGGGTGAGGGCTCCCTGGGCAGGAGTGAGACGAACAGGAGACAGTCGGTGTGCAGCGCTGGGGGCCTGCTGCAGCAGCAGTTGTAATCCGGGGGGGGGGGGGTGACACTCGCTTACGTCCCAGCTTTGGTGATTGTACATGGCCTGGTGCTATTTTCCTCTTGGCCAGGCTGTCAGCGAGGAGGCCTGTGTGTCTCTGATACAGCCAAGCCTTGTGTTCCCAGGGCTCGCAGTGCGTCTGCCGCATAATTAATGAGTTGTTCCTAATTTCAGCAGGGCAGCGGTGGTGCACTCACGTCACGCACTGGTCAAGCGGGGCTTGTGCAGCTCGTCCCCGCCACCCACCCGCTCCACGCCGGCCCTCAGAAGCACGGCTGTACTCACTTATGGTCCGAAGCTGAAGTCGGCCAGAGCGTCCGTGTCCGGGCAGTGGCCACAACCGACTGGGACCACGCAGGCAAACGGTGCCAGCTCCGCTGTCTACCCCAGGACTCCAAGGTGTTAGCAGGAAATCCGTGAGCGGCAACCCTCCTCACACAGAAAGGGCCTTGCAGCGTAGGATCGCATGCAGATGGTGTGAAGTTCTGGGGCCGGGCCAGCGGCGGGGCACTGGGCGCGCAGGCTGACGCAGCGCCGGGGACAAATACCAGGCTACACCACTGCTCTGGTTGGAGACCTCGCCCCCGAGCGGGCCGGCTCCCTTTATTGGTTTCCGCAGGCCACGCCTGGCCTGCGGATGACGTGTGATCACCGTGGCATGGAACACTAGAACTGTCAAACCATTACATCCCTATCCAACTTCATCCAAAACAAACTTTTCTCTTTCTTACTATACATGACAATAACATTACGTTCAAATGTGCACAGTCATATATGTGGTGCTACTTGCGTGCCCCTCGTCCGCCGCTCCTGGACACTCCTCAGCAGGCAAAGTCTGTGTTTGTTGAAACTTTGAGATGTGAAAGGTGTCCACTGTCCACTGACTGATATATATGATATGTGCTGCAAGGTATTTTTCTCCATGGTCATGTAAATATTTTCTATTTGTTTAAAAAATCTTATCTTAGTGTTGTATTTGGAAGGCAGGCAGGAGCTTCATACAAGAGTCTGGAGCCGCTCGGGTATGAGGTAAGTTCTTTATTTCTTCTTGGGCCCTTAGGTAATAGTCATTGTCTGATAGGTCCTTTTAGGGTTCCATTCTTCTTACAATAGCGTCCGAGTTTACATGTTTTCAGCATACATGTGAGTCAAACCCTGTGCTTTGGCAAAGGCAACTCTTTTTAGCGAAGTGGTTGCACTCTGCATGGTACATTCAACTCTGACTCATCTCAACCTCATTCCAGTACTCTTTCCAATGCACTACCCTTTTTCTCACCCTATAACTCTATAAATATATCCTCTACCTCCAATCTCTCATTCATCAAATCCCATCCCACCACTGATATCCAAAATGACCCTTTCTATTCTCTTCCCTCCTTGAATCATCTCGTAACTCTTTTACTATTCATATCTCCCAAACAAGCCTTTCTAAAACCTTACCTCTGACTCCTCCCCCTCCACCTCCTTTTTACCCATTCCAAACCCCCCTCCTACTGCTATGAAATCTAAAACAAAAAACAAAAATTCTAGACCCTTCCCTGTTCTATCCCTCCTTCCCTCTTCTGTCCCTCCACTATTCATTTTCAATACAAAAAAACTGAATTACATGTCCACCACTAAAAATAATTTAATATTTCCCTATACTAACTCCCCTCCACCTCCCCTTTACTCACTACAAACCCCCTCCTACGGCTATAAACTAAAAAAAAAAAAAAAAAATTCTAGACCCTTTCCTCTTTTATCCTCCCACTATTCCTTTTCATTCCAAATAACAGACTAACATGTCCATTACTCAAATTAATTGCATATTTCCCTATACTATTAATTACCATGAAACCTGTCTGGGTTCCGGAGTAGCTTGCCACTCATCAAAAAGCGCCACAACACCTCATCAGGGGTAGCAAGCACTATATAAATGCAAAGCTTTTTAACCCCTTCAGCGCGGCGCGGATTTCCGCGCCGTGCTGAAGGTTCTGTGCGCGGGCGGGGCCATGACGGAGCGGTTCCGTCATGCGCACAGCGCAACCGACGCTCATGACGGAACCGCTCCGTCATGAGCGTCGAAGGGGTTAATAGCAAAATAGTGATGCTTTAGATGGTATGGTTAGGCATCTGTTTTGTTGTTCTGTGTTGTCACTGAGCCGGATAGCAGGGTGCCAGTATAATAAAACTGTAATACTATGAGGTAAAAGAGTCATTTGAAAATGACTGAAAGTATGCCATTGTTTGTATGAGTCACAAGAAGCCCTGTTAAGGGGTTGGTGAAGGGTATACTGTTGAAAAAGGAAGAAGAGCAGTATCCCAGTTTTGGTTTTGCGAAGGTGGGGAAGAGGACTACCTATCCTTTTGCAAGAGACAAAGATGTCATACACTGGGGTAGGTTGATGTACAATTTGGGGAAGTGTAGAACTCTTAAAAGTGAGGTGGCATGGAGGAGTACCCCGTGGTGTGTGAAATTGGGGAAGAGTAGTTTCCTGTCATATGAGGTTGCAAGGGGAGTACTCTGGGTTGTGCGAAAGTGGGAAGAGTAGTACCTTGTTGCGAGCAGAAACATGGGAAAGTGTAGTACCCCTGAAGCCACAAGTTCTACTTGAGTGTGCTTTGGGAACCAGGCGTGTCACTGTATGAAAGGGACGTTTCAACAGCAGGTGCGTGGTACTAGATGCAGAGTACATCAGTGTGAGGTATGATGTCTTTGTATTCTGCTGGGTTTTTGTTCCACCTATATGTGCTCCGGTGAAATAAATACATATATACATAAGTACATATTTATATCAAGAAATACATATATCTAGATAGATATAATCAAATTAAATGGTTAAATACACTAGGATATGCTGTACATATTGTGTTTGAGTATGGTGGTTATGTAGGAAAGAGCTTGCTCGAGTACTCTTCTGAAAATAAGTTAGTTATCTGTGGATCTTATTTTTGGGGGAAATGAATTTCCTAGTATGGCTGCTTGAACAGAGAAAGGTGTGCCACGTATGTTTTAGGTCTCGCCTGAGCCAGCACATGGGCTGGTCTGGCGAGACATTTTGTGAGGGCTCCAAAAAGTGCTACCAGGCCAGCCTAGCGCTACAGTGCATGTGCGCGGGCGCACGCGTCGCGCTTTACCGCAATTACTTTCCCTTTCGCGGCTGCTTTGATGTTTGATCGCGATCACTTTCGATCACTTTTGATGTTCTCCTGAGGCTTCAATAGATTGCAGCAGTTAAAACAAGCATTGGCATAGCCAATAGGTCTCGCTTTTGGGACCTTATAAGTGTTTAGTTATGCAAATGTTGCATGGCTAAACACTTATAAGGTCCCAAAGGCGAGACCTATTGGCTATGCCAATGCTTGTTTTCTCTTGTATGGTGGGATTTTGAGGCGAGTAGTTAATCTGGAGCGCAGATTTCTTTGTTGAATGTATTTGGGGATTGTAATCCTGCTGAAATTGAGTAAGTTATCTGATGTATTTGATCACTGCAGGGGGCTGACTGTTGTGTCAGTAACACCCGACCTTACCAGTGTGTTTATAGCTTGATCTTAATGGTCATCTAGGCATTCCTGCAGTGAGAGGAACAAGTAAATAATACTACAAAAGTGCACAAGGCCATCATGATGAACAGATTCTTGAATATTTTACATTTTAACAAGCTAGTCTGAAATGATCCTGATGAAGAACTAGACCAGTTCCCAGCGTTGGGTAGGTCATTGACTTTTCTGGTCTGTAAGTGCCTGAAAAATATTTTGTGCGAAAAGCACAGACTGGTGTTTTGCAAGTTCACAATGAATTCTAAAGGGGACAAGGCATGTTCGTAAATAGCAAAGCGCTCTGATGCCTTGGAGCCATGTCTGCGCTATAAAAAATTGCAAAAATAAAAATAAGTAATCAGAATAACAGATTATACCAGTAAGTAATCTGCACATTACCACAAGAGCCTGACAGACTGATTGAGGTCCTGTGACTTGTTATGAAAATTACACTTCTACTGTTTACTAAAATGCCGTTGCCAAACAGAATACCACAATCATCTTACAAAACATGGCATCAGCCAATCAAACACAAGCACTGCAGCGCAGCTCCAAATGAGAATACAAGCAACAGAACATTGCAAGAGTGCGGTTGGCACTTCCTATCCTAACATCCATATAGATTTCAGAAACATAACTAGTTGCCTTTTGACAAGCTTCGCATAGGTGACCCAGGGTAGCCAAAAAGAGGTGATGTTAAAAAATGTTCCCCACTTTGACCCCATACTTCAACTCTTAATAAGCAGAGAAAATACTTCTGTGGGACATTTCGTCGTGGAACATTTAGTTTGTGACACATTGTTAGAGGCGAAAGAGTCCAGGTGTATCGCTTGAATGACACATTTTAACAACTAATAATTAACTTTTTATATTGTTGTAGTTAGTAGCCTATTTAAGAAAGAAAAACAACTGTGCCATCATTTTTTTTATATGCACTCCCTACAAAGTTGAATAACTCACTCGAGCTCAGCCAGTGCAACCTCTCAACTGTTGCAGAAAGCACATGGGATTTGTAAATGAACCCCATGGACTGAACAAAAACATAGGGTGGAACGCAGAAGGACAAAAAATGGCCACAGTTTCTTAAACGAGGCAGTACCACAAAGCTGGCAATTGTGGCAATGTTACTTACAGTATGTGTATTGAACATCAAGGCTTGTGAACATCTCTTTGGGGCAGACCAGAATTTAAAATGGGTCATCGAGAGCACTTTTTGGGTGTACTTAACTCTGAGAAAATAAAAGGTAATATGAAAATTGGGCTAAAATATGTCAGGACAGGGGATAATACAGAATAAATGTTACTGAAACCCAGGAACGAGCATAAAAAACTAGCTCTCTAGCATTCATACAACTGAATATAAAAATATGACTATTTACAATACAGAGGATGAGCTGAAACATGCAGTATATAAACTGTGTTCCAAAGAAGATGCGAGTCAAGCGGGGCTCTAATGAGAAACAATACCTGTTGTTGAGAATTGTAATCGAAAAGGCCAACAGTGGCAGTAGCCGAATCCACAGGCACTTGGTTTCCAGAGTTATCAAACTGTAACCGCTCCATTCCAACATGTTCCATGAGGTCCATTGGGACGTTCTGAGACTCGATGCTAGAAAAACCTTCCACAGCCTTCGCACCGTTATTGCTGCTTATCTGAATGAGGCTCTCTGATCTATTTTGATTTGCACCCAACAGATCCACTTCATTGTAGTTCTGACAATTACCAGGAGTACGGCTAAAGTCTTTCAATGGGCAATGAAACAGGTCCCTTCTGGGCCCTGTAGTCATGTCTTAACTTTCCAGACCAAATCACTCATTGATTTCTGAATAATGAGTGTAAAAGCGTGAAGGTAACCATGTTGTTCCTGCTTACATTTAACATGCTTTACTTAATCTTCCATTCCCTATGAGTGTTTGCTTTTTCCAGGATGTTGTTGCTTTTGTTCCAGCCAGCATATTACTCTTGTCAAGTGCATAATTTGAATTGAGTGGCATCTAGGTGTTTATAGCTGGGCACAATTGAGTTGTAGCTGAAGGCAGTGCGAGTTTCTCTCAGTGGGGCAGTATGGTGTTTAGTGGGAGATGTGGCACTATGGCCAGAGCTGCAGAATTTTGAACTGAGGAACCAGGTTCAGCCTTCATGACCAGTCCACCAGACAGCTCTCTTGAGGGAGCACATTCCCATGCTAGACCTTCGAAGGCCCCACTAGACCATAGAAGCCCTGGTGTCGTAGCACCAGCAGGTGGACACTAGCAGTGTCAAGTGTGAGTTAACCTTGAAGGCCTGTCCACCACCATCCATACTGAAGTGTTCCTCCAGTCTGGAGGGCAGGCCTACAAAGCAGCACACCATAGAGCAACAGTGACTCTGCCACTGAGGTCACAGGACCCTTTAGGCTAGTCCTCATCTTCATTGGCCTGCTGTCAGCAGTAGTAGTGCAACTCACCAGGGATCGGCAATGCAGGATTTGCACGCACTCTAAACTAAGTTTGCTAACTTCACGGTCTCTCTGCTTCATACACAAGCACTTTCAACATGTGCTGCCTGCTTTGAGGCCACTGTAATTATGAAGCAAGTGAGGACAAAATTATGTTGCAGTGTTGACTAAATTATGCAGCAGACAAAAGGCTGCAGCGTTATGCGGTATATTTTCTTATACTTAATTATTTTGACATTTTTACCCATACTAACAGTCTCTAAAGATTTTGCCTCATTTGTATCAGTGTAACATAGAAATGCAGCAGTGAGAAAGGTGACCAGTCAACCTTTGCATAGGGGCTTCTACTTAGCAGCAACACAAGTCAAATTTTTTAGAAACTTTTGATCCGTTTGATCTACAATTGTTAAATATGTCAGATTATGCAGCGGATGATGTATTATGTGGCAAATATGGCAAAGCCATAATGATGTGGGAAACATTAGCAAACTAGGATATTTTGCCATTAATGTTTGAACTGCTGTTGTGGAAAAAGGGAGGAGAGGAGCTGATGACAGAAACTGCATGGTTTGGAGACAAATGGCTTGTGATTTCACTTTTAGGTTTAATTTTGTTTTTATTTCCATTCTGCAGCAATAAAATAACATTTATAACAGTACTGTGACCACACCCCAGCATGTTTGCCCTACTGGGCTCATACATATCAAGATTTGCAGATGAGACACCAGTGCCTCTCGAGTCAGTCCAGACTTCAGCCATGAGAAAGTCCATGGTGTCTCTGTGTGTGCCAGCGGCGTAATCGATCTTAGTTAAGCAGCCATGTCAAAAAAAGACAAGAAAAATGAAATAAAAACATATTCCCCACCTCCTTCCCCCCACGAACTGGTGTGCTTGAGGCCTACTTTGAGATAGAACTTTCTTTCTTACAGGAGTGAGGGTAAGATTCAGGAGCCTGTAGGTGGTGTAATTGGATCTGTAAGGCGGAGGAGTCGGAGGTACATTGGACATGTGACCTCATTCATCTCAGTGGCCAGTAAAGATACTATGGGTTGCCAGATGTCGTTGAAATTTGTCATGGAGTTAGTGAGAGAGGCCTGAATCCTTTCCATCCCCAGAATGTACCACAACCTGTGTAACCACCCTAGGTATGTCGGTTTTATCTGTGTACCCCAGTACAATAAGACGTTTTGAAGGGCTGCTCTCAATACCAGGCCCATCTGCGTTCCCTGCTGAGATCTCAAAGGGTATGTTAGGGGGTTAGGTAATCCAAGTATTACATAGGCCGGGAATCTTGGGATTTGCATCTCAAATTGTCTATCTACCTCATCCAGAATCGACTGCCAGTATCCCGCCAAATCTTTGCTCTCCCAGAGCAAATGTATCAATGTTCCCCTCTCCTCGCAACCCCTCCAGCAGGTCGGACTACAGTCTGGGTCCCCTTTATTTAAGCGGACTGGTGTGAGATATCAATATGTGGCTACCTTAACTGCCGTCTCCCTGCTAGCGGTGTTACGCGCTGTATGGTTGGCTCGGTAATAAATATCTTTCCATTCTTTCGGGGTAAGGTCTCTACCCAATTTGTTCGCCCATCGTTTCTGGCTGGCCGTAGGTACCCCAGGAACGTGTGGACGTATCATATTGTACATTTAAGAAATAATTTTCTTATCTGAAGTCTTGGTCATCAACCACCTTTCGTAATTGGTCAATTTCCTGCTCACTTTTGGTCTCACCTCTGGCTGTAGGAGCCAATGCCGGAGCTGCAGGTAGTGGAACCGCTCCGTTTCGGGGAGGCTAAAAATCGCTTTAAGGTCCGGGTAGGAGACAATCCCATCAAGATCGAAGAAGTGACCAGCTGCCTTGCACTCAGTTCCCCTCCACCGCGAGAATGCTCGTTCGTCTAGTCCCGGTTTAAAGTCCCTATTGTTAAACAAAGGTGTCATGGATGAGGGGGAAAGACGTCCGTCCCTTCCCAATGACAATCCCATACCCGGAGTTGTGTGTGTGTGATGGGTGATCCCTGTAGATTCAGGGGCCGATCAGCTCTCTTGAGGAAAGGGACCTTCCAGAGGGAGAGTTTTGCTAGCGCTCTATCCTGGAACAGCCACCTTTTTTCCGGTTCTGGCCGATGCCATTCCACGAAGTACCTAAGCTGCGCTGCCCTAGTCCAATATACACGGAATCCCCAACCCTCCCTCATCAGGCCGGAGATAGCCCAGGTCTTTTCGCATCCGGGGTCGGGCCCCTGCCCATAGAAACTGTTGTATTCCTTGCTGTATTTTATGGAGAGTGCCCGTTGTGGGCCACGCTGGGAGTGTCTGGAACAGATATAGTGGTTTGGGGAGAATAGACATTTTGATCGCTGCCACCCTTCCGAGTGACGGTGTGTGATGCTTGCATTGATGTAACTCTTCTGAGAGTTTAACTTGGAATAGTTCAGCTTGACCGTTGGGGTCTCGGATGGGGCCAAATCGATACCAAGGTACGGCATGGATGTCACGACCTGCATCCCTCTGTAGGTGTCTCTTCCCGGCGTAGACGTTGCACCTTGTCGGTTCAGCCAAAGGACCATCGATTTCCCAACATTGACCCGGTACCCCAATATCTGTCCAAAAGACTCCAGCTCCTGTAAGAAAGCTGTGACCGAATGTTCTGGGTCTTCAAGGGATGCGATGATGTCGTCGGCATACAGGCTAATCGTGTGCATACAGGCTAATCGTGTGCTGTTCCCCACCAAACGGAGTACCCCGGATTGCTGGGTTATCCCTAATCTTCTGGGCCAGTGGCTCGATGTATAACGCAAAAAGGAGGGGCGATAGCGGACAACCCTGTTGCGTCCCCTTTTGGATCTCGAAAGGGTGGGATGAGACCCCATTGACCCTAATAGTCGCTGTGGGTGCATTTTAACAGCTCGATACCCAGGCCCTGAACCTGTCCCCTAAGCCAAAGTGCACCAGAGTCTGATCTAAATAGTCCCAGTCCACCTGATTGAATGCCTTCTCTGCATCTACCGCCAGGAGACAAGCATTCATGTTTGTACGGTGGGCTTTATCGACCAGGTGTAAAATGTGTTTGGTATTGTCACTGCATTGTCTGTTCTGGAAAAAGCCGTATTGGTCCGGCTCTATGATGCCCGGTATGAGCGGGCCCAGACGTGCTGCAAGTATGCCCGTGAACTATTTCAGGTCTACATTCAAGAGCGACACCGGGCGATAGGACCCACACAGCGTTGTATCTTTCCTTGGTTTTGGCAGTACCACTATAGATGCTGCCAGTATCTCCGACGGGATTGCCCCTGGTACCGTAAAATAATTAAACAGTCTTGTCAGCAGTGGAGCCAAGACTTGGCAGAAGGCTTGGTAAAACCCGGCCGAATAACCGTCCGGGCCCGGCAACTTCATGAGCTTGAGGCGGGAAATTGCCCCTATCACTTCCTCCACCCTTATTGGGGCCTCTAAAGATTCTGCCTGCCCCGGAAGCAATGCAGTTGTGTGGGTGTCTTGCAGGTAATCAGTAATGTGGGAGCGGGACAGGGTTTCTCTCCAATAAAGCTCAGCATAGAATGCCCGGAAGACTTCTGCGATCCCATCGTCTCTGTCCTATACGCTCCACGAGTTCGACTTGATGGCTTGCACCTTCGTGCGCTGAGTGCGAGCTCGTAACTTACTCGCCAGCATATGCCCCGTTTTGCCCCCCCCCCCCCCCCCCCCCAATGTAGTAGGAATGTTTGAGCCGGAGCGCGGCTGTCTAAATCAAGTCCCGCCAGTTGGGCCCGCGCTGCCTTCAGTTGGCGACAGACCCTAGGTGCCCCCGTCCTGCCGTACGCCCTCTCCAGTTCCAGAACCTGCGCCGTTAGCTGCCCTCTTTTATCTTTGCTCTCTTTTTTCTCGGCCGCTGCTATCGCTATTAGTTCCCCGCACACCACTGCTTTAAGGGCCCCCCACAATGTGGACAGGGAAATATCGGGGGAGTCGTTTAGTGTGAGATAGTCCGTGATGCATTTGAGTACCTGATCTCTCACTTCCGCTCTATGTAGCATGCTTTCCCTTAGTCTCCAGCCCCGATCTGTGTCGCGGGCGAGGTATCCCCAGGGTTACTGTTACTGCGTCGTGGACTGAGAGTGCTACTGGAACTATTTCTACATCTTGGACGAGACGTTGCAGCTCCGATGTGACTAACTGATAGTCCAACCTAGCATATGAACCATGGGCGTGTGAATAAAACGAAAACTGTGAGGAGCGTGGGTGAACCGCCTGCCACAAATCCAACAGCCCTCGGGATTGCAGCCACTTCTTCCCCTCTTGTGACAGTTCCCCTGTTTGAGCAAATCGTTGGTTTGATGTGTCCACTACCATGTCCATGACTAAATTAAGGTCCCCTCCTATGAGTAACCACTTCTCCTGCGCACCCGGGGCCTCAGATAGGGCAGCCTTCAAAAACTTCTGTCCCGAGTTGGGTGCATAGATGGACCCCAACACCAGGATGTATCCCCCCACCCCAAACTTGTAGGCCAAGAGGCGTCCTTTTATGTCCGCCACTTTATCTCCGACTGTCCCATCAAAGCCCTTAGCCACCAGTATTGCCACCCCCGCTTTCTTATCCTGAGCTGATGAAAAGAACTGCTGAGGAAGGCCCTAGATCTCATGCGATGCCAATCTTTGGGGAGGAGATGGGTCTCTTGTAGGCATACATCCGCCTCCAGACTCTCTAAGCAGGATAGTACAGCTTTTCGTTTGTTAGGGTTGTTGAGGCCCTTCACGTTGAGGGTGACAATGCGTAAAGGGGAGTGTGTCATGGAATCCAAACACTATCCTCTCGCTGATTAGTGGAGAATTTTCTCTCTCTGCCCGAACTCTCCCCCTCCCCCCTCTTGCTTGTACTGTGGCTGCCTTGCTCCCGGTTGCGACCACCATCCCCAACTTGTAGCACACCAGTTCCCCCCCCCCCCTCCCCCTCCCTAACCCCAACTTGAACACCCAGCCTCACCCGAAATGTCCATTGCCCGCTATACGTGATCGCGGGTCTCTGGAAAAAGAAGGGAAGAGGGACCTATCGTAGCCCAAGAATCCCCGCCTCCCCGCTCCCAGCAAAACCCCCTGCCCGGCTTATCTCACATCATTATTGCAGCCCCTTCAGGAATCATGAATCGTCCTGTGATGCGGTGTCCTTCAGGACAGTATCGATGGCCGCTTGCCTCTCCTGCGCCATTGTATCGGGGTCAGGCCCCAAGGAGCCCACAGGTGGGCGTTCCTCTCCAACTCTTTACCAGCTCATTCTTGCAGGGCGGCGTTCCGGACTGTTTAACTGCTCCGGGCTGGAACATGAGAGACCAACTAACTTACAGGTCTCTTGAAGGGAACTGATTTGTTGAAGCTTGCCGTCCCATTTAAAGATTAAGCAAAATTGGTGGCCCCATGAGTAAGCTACACCTTTGTCTCGAAGGTGGGCAGTGACTTCCTTAAACTCCCGCCTCTTTTGTAGGTTGCTAGCGGCCAAATCTTGGTAAAGGGCTATGGAGTGTCCCATATACTTGAACGGTTCCTTCGCTCTGGCCTCTCAGAGAATACGTTCTTTAAGAGGGTAGTCTGGTAGAAAGGCGAGAATGTCTGGCGGGGGCGCCGGTGCCCATCTTCTCAACCCTACTCTGTGTGCCCGGTCGATACGGATCTCCATGGTAGGTTTGGCACCCAAAATGTCCCGGAAGAGCTCCTGTAGGTTATGGACCATGTCCGTTCCCTCTGCGTCCGAAGATACTCCCCTCACCCTTATATTATTTCACGAGAGCGATTTTCGAGGTCCTGCGCATGGGTCTGGAGGTCCAGCTGTTGCTCCCTTAGGCGGATCACCTCTTGTTGAAGTAGTGTCTCTTCCTCGTCCCTGCTTTGTTCCTGGTCTTCCATGGCAGCCACTCTTTTTCTCCTATCGCGTCAATATCCCTTCGGATCTCCTTCACTTCGCCTGCCACCTCACCTTTATGTGTGTGGAAGTCCTCTCGTAGGGTGTTGAACAAGGACTCCATAAAGGGGCGGGTGATCGGGGCCTCATTGCTCCAGGGGTCAAGTTGTAGGTGCTTCGGAGGAGAGGACCTGTCTTCCCCGCCATTATAGGTTTAGTTAACATGTCTTTGAGACATCGGTCCTTCTTCCCACTCAGGGAAGAGATCTGGGCGCTGTAGAGTCGAGATCCTAGGGGGTAATTGTGCAGCATTGGGTTTTCTGTCTATGCGCCACCGTATTAAGCCTCCGGCAGCCCTACTTTCTCTGGTCCCTGTCGCAGCTGCCGTTCCAATGCACGAGGGTGCCAATCGGAAAGCTTGGCCGATACCCCTCGACCTCGCACGGGGGCACCCAAACGCCAGGTGCTTCGGCCCTCCCGACGCCGCTCCAGGAAGATCCCTGTTCCCGGCGGGGTCTGTGCCGCAGGAGGGATCCCCGGCCCAGCCTCTCTTCCAACTGCTGATGCCAGCCGGTGTGCCTGGCCGATGCTCCGCTAAGCCGTTCAGGATCCCCCAGGTGCCGATTCCTCCACCCAGCCCTGGGCTCCGCTTGGGACGTCCCCCCGCACTACTCACCTCCATCAGATGCTCACGGGGGGCACTTGTCTGCACTTCTGGGGTGTACCCGGCTTCTGGCTGCCGCCGGCACGCTCAGCCCACGGCTCCCTCTCTGCCAGCGGGGCCCAACCGCTAGTCCCTTCACACCGGACCTCAGCCACGCAGGGCACCAGGTGCTCAACTGTGTATGGACCTTGTAATGTAGCTGTTCCCCCCCACCGTGGCGCTGGAACATAATAGACACCACACGATATGCGAGGGTAACGTTGGTTTAATTGTCACACTGCAGGAGCGCCGGCACGGAGCTCCGATCTGCTTAAATTCGGCGCGCTACTGCAAACCCAAAATGGCCGCCGCCGGAAGTCCGCTGACGTCACACGCAGTGTGCGTCGCAGACTAGACCGCTACACCACATCTCCCCCTTTCACAATAGCACAACATACATTACCCCCCTCTAATTCCAGAACAGTCTTACTTGTTTTCCATACTGAACTCCTCGAACCTCCTTGGTAGCATTACTCTTCTCCCATAACGTGTCCTCCTGCTTCCTTCACCCGTATTCGGGGTATCGGCAGCGTCTGGGTAGGAGGTTTCGCTCTCTCCCCCGAGTTCTGCACTGCGCCGTTCTGTCACTTCATGCCCCCTCTGGGTGCCCGTTTCTTGTCCGGTGCCTTCCTCTCTTCCTCTGCTCCTTGGCCCTGACTGAGGACTGCCTCCTTCTCCACCTGCTCTCCCTCGTTCTGTCCTTTGGTCCGGCGTGGCTCTGGCCGCCCCGGTGTCACTCCTCTCCCCGCCAGGTTCCTTCTCGTTGGCCCGAGTGCATCTCGCCATGCGATCTTGGGACCATACTTTCCCATCACTTAGCAGGGCAGACCTGGAGTATGGCTCCTCCACTCGGAACGGAGGTGTGAACTTGCTGTCACCTTTCTTTCCTGGTGCCGGAAATTTAACTCTCACCCATTCACCTTTCTCTAGTGCGACTTCTTTGGTGTTGTGTCTTGTGTCATAATATTCTGTGTACACTGCTTGTGCCCTCTCCAGGTTTCTGCGTACGACTGCTGGTGACCAGTGACTTTGTACTGTGAGTCTCTTCCAAGCCACGTTGTCTTTCGTGAAGGGCTCTCTTCCTCTCAGTATCCGGAACGGACTGTATCCTGTGGAGGCGGGAGTTATCCGGTAGGCCCATAACAGCCGCTTCAACTCTTTCCCAATTGATCCCTTGGCTGATTGCTGCTTGCACTGACCCCATGATCACCCTGTTGAACCTTTCCGCGGCTCCATTCCCTGCCGGGTGGTAAATCGGCATGTGCCGGGCCGTGATGCCATTCCTGTCCATGAACGTTTCCCACTTGGTCGATGTGAATTGCGGGCCGTTATCACATAGGATCCCTTTGGGGATGCCTTCTCTTATAAATACCTCGGTGAGGAATTCTAGTATAGTGTCCGTCTCTGCGTTGTCATCCACATGGACTTCCGGCCACTTAGAGTAACGGTCGATGACCACCGTAAGGTACTTTTGGACGCCGTTGGTGTCTTGTATTGGGCCCAGGACATCTATAGAAATTTCTTCCCATGGGTTCTCGGGACACTCGTAGCGCCCCAGGGGTGGCCTTAACATTATTTGGGTCTTATCCGCATTGCTGCATTGTTCGCACTCCCTCACGTGGCGCTCCACTGCGAGGTCCATTCCCGGCCACCAGTAGTCCTCCTTCGCTCTTCCCTTCGTCTTCACTATCCCCAAATGGCCTTCATGTGCGATGGAAATGATGCGCGGCCTCAGCGAGTGTGGAGGGACTACTTTGCTGCCTCGTAACAAAAAGCAAGGGTTGTCCCCTACTGAGAGTTCCTCCCGGACCTCCCAATACTGCTTTAGTTCTTCCTCCAGTAACCTCTTGTCCGGCCATCCCTTGGTTACATACGCCTTAACTGCTCTCGTTTTCTCGTCCTTCTCGTACTCCATTTCCCATTCCTGTCCACTTATGGCTCTCTCGTGGTCGCCTGTGAATGCCACCGCATATTCTTCCCATCCTCCTTCTTCCTGGACTTCTGAGACTTCCTTGGACGCGGCTCTGCTCAGGTAGTCCGCTACCTTGTTCTTGTGCCCTGGTAGGTACTCCACATCGTATACATAGTCTAAGAGTCTCAGCGTCATCTTGGCGATTCTCGGTGTGGCATGCTTTTGTCCGCTGGATGTGAGAACCTTCACCAGCGGCTTGTGGTCCGTGCGTAGCAGGAATCTTCCTCCCCACAAGAATTGCCGGAACCTCTCCATCGCCCACACTACTGCCAGCATTTCCTTTTCGATGGTGCTGAACTTGCTTTCATTGGGAGCCAACGTTCTGGACGCAAAACTGATCGTGGATGTCACTTCATCCTTGGTCTTTTGCGTGAGTACCGCGCCGAGTCCCCGGTCGCTGGCGTCCGTGGCCAGTACGGTAAGCGCCGTTGGGTCAAACCCTTGAATGGGTACCGCCTCACTGATATTTTTCTTCATCTCTTCAAATTCCCGCTGTTGCTCTTCCATCCACCGGAACGCTGCTTTATCCTTTAAGAGCAATCTCATGTGGTGGGTCTTGGAGGCAAAGTGTGGCACGAATTTGCTGTAAAACTCAGCCATCCCCAGGAACGTCTGGACGTCTTCCTTGCTCGAGGGCATAGGTGCGTCTTTAATTGCTGCTACGTTGGATGACTTGGGTATGATGCCCTCTTGGCTGATCTCGTGCCCCAGGTACGTGACCTTGTTCATGCCAAACTTGCATTTGTCCCATTGGGCTGTGAGCCCGTTCTGCTTTAACACTGTTAGCACTTCTTCCAACTTCCTGTTGTGGTCCGCCTTGGATGTTCCCATTACCAAGATGTCGTCTTGGAAAAATTGGATGCCCTCCTTCTTATGGAACTGCCTGTACATGAGCTTTTGGAAGACTGCTGCTGCAGAGGCTAACCCGAACGGCATCCGCAGGAATTTGTAGCATCCAAACGGGGTGATGAACGACGTCAGGTGGTTGCATGACCGGTGTAGGGCAATTTGGTGATAAGCCGACGTCAAGTCTATTGTGGAGAACCACCTTGCCCCTTGAGTCTTGGCCAACATCTCGTTGATCCTGGGAAGGGGGAACTTGTCCACCACAATGTTTTTGTTAAGCTCCCTTAGGTCCACACACAGCCTCACCTTCCCATTGGGCTTCTGCGCCACGACTAAGGGGGCCAACCACTCCGCGTTGTTGATCGCTTCTATTACCCCATTGTCCTCCAGCCTCTGCAATTCCTCCTGCACCGCTGCCCTGGTCCGGAATGGGATGTTCCGTACTCTGTGGGACACCGGGCGGGCCCCTTCTTTCAGGTTTATCTTGTGGGTGAACTTCGCTAGACGACCGATGGAGTTTATGAAGACTTCCGGGAATCCTTCCTTCCACCTTTTCGCCTCCTGTACCGGTCCCTCCTCGGTCATGAGAACTTGCATGCGTCCTCCCGGGTTCAGTTTTATCCCTAGCTCTCCTTGGTCTTTCCAACCCAGCACTGATGTTCCTTTCTCCGCCACATATAATTTACCTTCGCACCTTCTGCCCCTAAATTCGAAGGTTAGGGGGCAATATCCTACCATGGGTATTGGCTCTGTTTCCTGTAATGGCTAGTGATGCGCCTGGCTGATGTGTGTGCCAGCTCTGTCCACCGCAGCGTCGCTGCCTTGTCTGTCATGTTGCCCCCAATGCACTGAAGCCACCGCTCCAATTCCAGGCCTTCCAGGGAGCGCCAGTCGATAGCTCTGGACGCTGATCTGTGTCGGTAAACCTGGACTTCCCCCATCTGTGTCCCTGTGATGCTCTGCACAGGCTTTCCACGGCCTGTTTCCCCGGCCGTCTCTGTTCTCCCTCCGGCGTGTAGTCTTGTATGTGGTGCTCCACCCAGCCTTGCACCGAATGCCATGGCCGCCGGGGAGCCATCTACTGCTTCTCAGACAGCTGTGAGGTCTCGACTGCTCCCTGGCTGCATCCCCTCATAGGGCCTGGGCCGATCCCCCGAGATACCAACGTGTAGGCCTCTAGTCTCCCACCAGGGCGCCACTCTCTCTGGTCCACCCGCATCCTCTGCTGCACTGGCAAATCATCCCGCAGCTAGGCCCTCCGCCGTTCCCGGGGCTGCCTCTGCCTCTGGCCCCCCGGTTCCTCACTGCCTTCCCCAGGCGCGCAACACCCATTGGACTCACAGGGCTTCAGCCCTCCCCCTCCCCCCCCCCCTGTCGTGTGTGGCAGCCCGGGATGAGACAGCTTCCCGGCGCACACAAAGCCGCACCCGAGCACTTCACAGGTCTTTAAAAGACCATTTGCATGTTAATGAGGCCTCGCTGTTGTTTCACCCCTTCTAAGAGCCCCTGCAGCCTCACTCTGCCTATGGCTTAAAAGATTCAGCCCCCCCCCCCCCCCCCCGAAATTTTTTCTTAGCCCCCCCCGAAATGTGGCTCTAGTTGCGCCTCTGGCCTTCCCTGCTCCGCACTCCGTGGGTGCCGCTGTGCGATTACACAGTGATTCCCCAGCGCTAGCCGGTAGTCTGGCCGCTGCCTGGGGGCTGCACGCCACCGACCTCAGCACTGCTCCCTCACTCTAGGGCGCCGCACAATCTGTTGTGCCTCTCTTCCCTGCTCCCGGCCTGGCTCCAGTCTGCCCTCTACTGCCACTGCACGCTGCACCGGACCCCCGGTGGAACCCTCACCATCTTCCGCCGTGCCGATTAATCGCTGGGCTGCACACAGGGGCCAGACAGTACTGCGGGGCCCGGCTGCCGATCGCCTCCACCAGTCGCCTCTCTGCTATCGGAATGCGTCCGCCATTTCTTCACTCCTCGTGGCTCTCACTGCCAGCGCAGAGTTTTCTGCTCTCCAAACACCGGCCCCGGCTTTGCTTTTTTAACGGGCGCTGTTGGGCCGGAGATATACCACGATTCACTCCCGAGTTTTTGGGGGCTGCACTTTGCTGGAATGGACCTCGGGAGCAGGGAGACGATGTGAAACACGTCTTACCCGCTCGCCATCTTGGCCACGCCCCTGTGATTCCACTTTTAAGCGTATTTGGGATTTTGTGATTGGAACGCATCTCATGTTATGAATGTATTTTAATGTAAATAACTCAAATTAAACCTAAAACATGTGTATCCATTGGTTGAATTGAATAACGTAATAAGCTGTAACTGGCCAACGAAATGCCAAACAAATACTAATAATTGGAATGTTTTGCTCCTTCTGGCCACACCTCTAACTCTGCCCACTGACCAAATCCTCTGGTTATTCCCAACCTTTGATTCTCCTACCACAGTTCCCCTACTTTTTCTCCACTTCGACCACTGTATAGAACGTTGAGTGCGGATGCTGTGAAAATGTGATGATACATGGAATGCTGGTGTTGGTTGGTTGGTTGGGTGTGGGTGTGTGTGTGTGTGTGTGTGCTGAGGAACGCCTGGCAGTTAAGTACAGTTGGAGGGTGAATGAAGGACTAACATGACCCATCAGCCTGGCTGTAACTGGAGGGCATAGCATGAAATAAATAACTGAATTCCTACCAGGGTGGATGCATTCTCTAGTGTGAATACCCTGCCCCCAAAATACAACACCCAGTTTAACCAATTGCATTGCTCCAGTTTCATACCGCTTTGTGTAACTCGGATTCTCCTTTTGTTTCAGGCAAGGGAGTGGTGGAGATCGGTGCTCATTGGATTCATGGTCCCTCAGATGGGAACCCTGTATTTCACGTGGCTTCCAGATATGGATTACTGCATGAGTCCGCGCTAGCGGAAGAGAACAAACGTTTGGAGATGGGGGGGCACCCACCATTTCCCCCAGTCTCCTATTCAAGTTCGGGAAAGGTAATTGAAGTAGAATTATGGGAGACCGTGAGCAGCTTCTACTCCAAGATGTTCAACGAGGCACGGGAGTTCCTCCATGTCGACGTGCCCCTTTCGGTTAGTGTAGGGGAGTACATGAAGAAAGAGATTGCACACCACATCAACGAGTGGGGAGATGATCCCTTAACTAAGCAACTGAAGCTGGCAATGCTTAACTCGTTACTGAAGCTTGAGTGCTGTATTTCTGGCACTCATAGCATGAATGACGTGGCACTCAGACCATTTGGGGAGTACGAGATGCTCCCAGGACTGGACTGTACCTTCACGGAGTAAGTGTTTTTGCCATATCTTCGCTAGTTTACAGGATTTATGATATTGGGGACCTAGGAGGTCTCAGTAAAGTGTATAGTTAAATGCTTTATCTTGCAGTAGAAATCAGAACTGATGTGGCCAACTGACTTGGAAAACGTTGCGCAAAAGCTTTTAGGGTTCATATCACATGGGGTAACAGCAGAAAGAATAAATAGTGAATGGTATTTGATTTTGTGGGCCTTCTGAGCTGCTCTTGTAGATTAGCAACTTTCCATTCTCCGTTCCTTTTTGATCCAAATTTCTCAGAGCATGCGAGTTGAAAGATCATGCACACTGCATTGAGTTGAATTTTTCCAGCATGCTCTATCGGTGTGTAGGTCCTATTGATCCCTTCTTACAGCATCCTCTACACTCTCATCACACCCTACTTATCTGTGTTTCCCAGAATGCTATGAGGTTCTGGAAAATGAGGCTGTTACTTTAAATTGTGTTGCAGTGTATGAGTTTTGCCTCAGAGTTCAAACGAAGGGAATCTGTTTTATCTCTTTATTTTATACTCTTTCAGATAGGACCTTGTAACTTTTAACCCTCCCCTCCTCCAGCCCCCCCGGGATTGCCACCTCCACTGGGCCAATTATATATTTTTAAAACAGTGAGGGGAGCCGCGTGGCCCTTGCCATATACGACCCGGGTACCACCACCGCCCGGGGCCGACATATGCACAAAAAACATAAAGGGTCCATTCAGCCCCCCTCCTGGAGCCACTAATGGCCATGGGGACTGCCACCCCACAGGGCCGGCTTCTGCAATGTCCCAGAGTGCCCACCCCTTGGAAATAGCTGTTTGCTTTTGCTTAGCAGGAGCTAACAGCTCCCACCAAGCTAAAGCAAACACTCCGGTTCCAGATGGCGGGAGCTGTCAAACAGCTCCTGCTTGCTGGAAGCGGAGGTTTCATCTCTTTCCCTGCTTGCTGACATGCAGGCAGGGAAAGAGCTGAAAATATGGCTCTCGCACACAGGGAGATGCATTTCCATTAGATCCCTGCAATAGCAATGCTGGCTCCCGCACAAGGTGGGAAGCAGGCTGAGACTGTGGGGGGCCTTGAGGCTCCCCTAACGGTCCCATTGCTTACTGGGTGCCCTGGGTAGGCTCCAGGGCATCCAGGGAAACATGGTCTGGCCCTGGTAGATTGTATCCCCGGGCTGTAATTGGCCTGGAGAGTGGGGCCGTGCATCCCACCCTCCTCAATTAAGTTGTGGCCGGGGGATGGGGTCCCCGGAGCCGTTCTGTCCCGGATTTTCATTTCATTTAAATTAAACATCAGTAGGAAGCAATTACAAAGATAAACATAGCAGGTGCCCCCATTAGAAGCTCCATTTCTGTAAAGGACATATGAGCCTAAATCCTGGGCTTGGCGAAGGCAAAGCGGGTGTGTTTTTGCAGCAATTCCATATTGAAAAACGATCTGAAATTCTTTGTAGAGGTGAAGAGTGCAACATTGATCTGTTAGAGCACAATCTATATGAGACTGTGATGAGTGGATTCTTTCTTAATCTCTCCTGTTGAGAGCAGAGTCCATGGTTCTCAATTTAAATTGCTAGAGAATGCAAATGTGGAAATCACTTGGATGCTTCCCTATTTTGCCCCGCCCACCTTGGTAGTATCCAAAGATCTTCCTGCCTTTTGCCAGGATGATGGACAGCTCAACAAGCGCCCTCCCCAGCGTGTTTTCCGCCAATTTTCGCGACGAGTTCTTGATGCCGAGGAATATGAGGACATCTCTACCAAACAAAGCACTTACTTTATATAGTTGAGAGGAAGGACCCTTGTTTGGTGGAAATTTATGTCTTTATAGTCTCGTTGTCTCTTCTATAGGAGGATTCATGTTATCACATATTTCTGAGTAAAGATGCACCATGAACAATCACATTGTCAAAATGCACACAAGGTCACTGGTGACATTTCCTTGTACTCCTTTACGCAGCTGTAATGTTGAATGCATACTGGGCATTTATCCAAGTGGGTAGCACGTAGTAATTAACCAGTATAAACAAGTCCATTTGGGTAGATATTTTTTGCAAACCTGTGGACTCTTGATAGATAAAAGGGCAGGTGCAGTTCCTTTGTGGTCGAGTCACTCATACAGCTACTGACACACCCACTCAGACACTCGCTCAGACTCTATTTTGAGATGTCACCAGTGATGTCACTGACCAAGTCATGAGTGATGTAATAAGTGAGGTCATAAGCAGTGCATTGCGGGGCGCAAGTTATTGTTAGCTCAGCTAACTAGAACTGCTTAATTGCACTGGTTTTGTATGAGTGAAATGTAAGCCTAACTATAATGTCCCTGTAACCTTTTGTATTTTTCAGTGAATTTTTACGTTTAAAATGTATTTGTATTTCCTAACTAAAACTTCCTGTAACCTTTGGTTTTGTGTGTGTGTGTGTGTGTGCGCGCGTGCGTGTGCGTGTGCGTGTGTGTGTGTGTTTTTTTTTTTATGTGTGCTGAATTTCTTTTTTGCTGGTTTTAGGACTCTGGGCACTTTACCACTGTTGACCAGTGCTAAGGTGCAAGTGCTCTATGTATAAAGTCTGATAGTACTTGATTTCTCCATGATTGGCTTATTTGATTTACTAGTATGTCCATAGTACAGTGTCCTGTGTGTGCTCAGGTCCTGTAAGTCGAATGCTCTATGTGGGCCTGCAGCACTGATTGTGCCACCCACATGCGTAGCGCCACAAACCTGTCTCAGGCATGCCATTGTAGAGCCTGTGTGGGCAGTTTTAAACTGCCATGTCGACCTGGCAAGTGCACCCACTTGCCAGGTCGAACCTCCTCTTTTATTACATGTAAGGCACCTAAGGTAGGCCTAAGAGGGCAGGGTGTAGTGTATTTAAAAGATAGGAAATGTATGTTGGTGTTTCACATGTCCTGGTAGCGAAAAATGGCTTAATTTGTTTTAAGGCCTATCTCTCCCTTAAAGGAGCATTGGAGCTACCTTGTAACGTTTTTACAAGTGTATCTTCTAAATGGCAGTTGATATGAAGTTTGGTGTCTCTGGACTCTCAATTAAAAATACATCTTTTAGTGAAGTTGGATTTAAAATTGCAGGTCTGAAAATGCCACTTTTAGAAAGTTGGCAATTTCTTGCTTAACCATTCTGTGCCTCTGCCTGCCCCAAGAATACACGTTTGAATTTGGATGACAGTTGGTCTTTGTGATTTCACTCTAGATAGTCACACACAAAGGGAGCTGAGGTGTGCCCTGCATATCCTGATGGCGCATCACCAGGCTGATGGATCTTCTGAGATAGAGTGGTGAGAGAAGTTGACTCTGACACCTGAATAGGGCTGTGCCTGTCCCCACGAAAAACAGCTTCCACCCTCTGTAGTGTCTGGAGCCAGTGTCATGAAGGGCAGGGATTTTCTTTGAAGTTTGCCTACTTCAAAGGCCAAATTGAGTATAAATATTAGAACTCTGACACCATATACTCAGAACACTTCTTGATTGAGGATATTTCTCCAGAAAGATGAGCTGCGTTGCTGTCAGAAGGTACTGCCACTTTGCTGTTTGCATTGCTGTGCTGGTCTGCAGCGTGCTGTTTCTGTTCTGAGAGTGAAAGAGTTGTATTTAAGGTATTATCAGTATGATCAAGTAGGCAACCCATAGCCTAGCAACTGCGGCTGGGTTCTTCAATGGCTACAATAATTGGATGCACCCTTTCCCTGGACCAACCCTAACTTATCGGGAGGACTGGAAGCTGTATCGTGAAGCCGTCAACCTATGGTTCATTGATCATCTGTTTCTGCGGTACAAACGAGTTACCGTGCTCAAATGTGAGATGGCGCCCGGTGGGCAAGTATAGCAGCATCTGTTAAGAGAAGGAAGTTGTGGGTGGTGCGTGTTTATTTGGCAAGTTACAACAGCGTATTGGAGCGTGAACATTTAACGTGACTGTGTTGCACATGAAAGGCAGTGTGGCACTTGAAGCCGTGTTGTGGCGAGTCAGCACTTGAAGGGCTGCTTGTATTGTCATACGCGAGCCAGCGCGTCATCGGCCAAAGTAGCAGAACCCGTGGAGGCAGGCGGTGCGAGGGCAGGAGTGCAAGAGGCAGCCGGTGCTGGAAGAAGGAAGCGTTCACAAGCCTCTTGCACACATAAGCTGCAGCACAAAGTTTAGCAAGCACAAGAAACTGTGACATGCACACCACAAGAGAAGTTGGCATGTCCAGAGTTTGTTGGTAGTGTTCCAGCAGTCAGGGACTGACACTTCTCCAGTATTGGGGTGTCTTTCATAGATTCACATGCTTGAATATTCCCCGTCGTCGGAGTGGGAGTCCCACGGTGAATAATATAGCAATATATACATCCATAATATATATATATATATATATATATACATATACATAAGTAATCATATAAAAACAGAGATATAAGTAAGTGATAACATCAAGAATGTCCCTATATGAAATCTCCATAGAGATACATGGAAAGAGAAAAAAGACATTCGTAGCTTATCTCTGTCATTATGTTAGTCCAAACTACGGCCAATCAGGCGCCAGCTCCTCTCTAGAACCTTCTCCTCAGAGCTCCTCACCTCAGATTTTCTACCGCACGTCGTGTGACAGGGAGTCTCCCTGAGCTCTGCTCAGTTTTTGTCAGTCAGAATGTCTTCAAGTAAGAAATCTTTGTTTAGACCATGTTCTCCGTGTGGAAAGCTGCGTTTATTTTCTGAGGACCCACACAGTAAGTGTATTTACTGTTTGTACCCAGATCATGAAGTGGCAAAATGTAAATTTTGTAGAACTTTTTCTACAAAGACTTTAAAGGACAGAGAAGGCCATCTCTTAATATGGCTTCAGAGACTGAAGGATAAAGATGACCCAGTGTCTGACATGGAAAGTCTTCTTTCTGGCCGTTCTCAGTCAGCCTCTAAGCGCAGTAGTATGCAGGAGTTACCATCTCCTTTCCTCAAGAAAAAGAAACTGTCAGCTGCCATTTCTGCGGTCTCACCTACTGCTTTGTCGCCTTCGGGACATAGTTCTCAGGCTGTAGAGGCGTCTATTTCCCAGTCCTCAGGAAAAAGACTGTCCGCATCGTCGACGATGCTGCCGACGACGAGATCTGCTGTATCTGGCTCGTCGACGGTGACTCTGACGACTACATCGGCTGCTTCGTCGTCGACGAGTGTTCTGTCGACGTTATCCCCGTCGACGGTGACCATCAGTACTTCAAGGGCGGTGACTTCTATTTTGCCCATTACATCGTCGTCAACGAAGAAGGTAAAGGTACCGTCGACGCAACCCGTGTCGTCGACGAAGACGTCATCGATCTCGTCGGCGTCCACTTCGTCGACGAAGAAGAAGAAGATCCCGTCGACGGGATCGTCGACGGTGGCTTCGTCGACGGTGGCTTCGTCGACTAAAGCTTCGTCGGCGACGGCTCCGTCGACGGCGGCTCCGTCGACGGTGGCTCCGTCGACGTCAATTTCGTTGGCACAGATTCCGTCGACGTTTATTCCGTCGACCAGCGTTCCATTATCGACAGCACCGTCGACGAGGCCTTCGCTGAAGACGTCCACAGTGCATACCAGGCAGCAGTCGACGGCAGGTTCTTTCATAAAGATAAAGGTGAACAAGATATCGTCTGCCCAAAGGTCAAGGAGGGAACAGCTACCTCATGCAACTTCAGCGTCGCTTTCATCATTCACTGGGGTTCCTTTGACACCATTACCAACTGATGCTAGCCTCGATAGGCAGGAAGAGATTATTCCTGTAGGGGATGCGCAGCCTCCCTCCCCTTTATTTGCTACGGACTCTGATCAGGAGTCCGAGGGTTTACCGGAGTCCTTTGGAACGGCGCAAAGCCCATCCGACTTGATAATTAAATGCCAGGATGACAGCAGTGAGGGTGAAGACCCAGTTTACATACAGCAGGTGCCTGTGAAACATGCAACGGCGACTCTTCCATTGTCGCTCATAACTAATCTCCAACGCATGTTGGACGACTACAATCAACGCTTTCCTCTATCTCCACAGCGTTCTGAGGTCCCGTTAACTCCTGTGGTTCCAACAACTATACCACCGATACCAAATGTAAATCCTTTACCTCTGCTACCGTCTGCACCACCAAGGCAGGTCCCAGAGAGATTGTTGCCTCACTATGAGCCTCCGCAGGAAGTCCCTCAAGAAACAGAAGAGGGTGAAATCCCAGATGATAGTGGGGATGTGGATAACGATGACGATGATATGGCGGAGTGGGACAATTACCAAGCACAAACTCCATCCCCTTCTCAGATAGTAACAGGGGATTCACCTCCAGTGGACATAGCGAATTTTCACCAACTAATGGAGAGGGCGGCGCAACGTTTTAAACTGACAACGGAGCGCAGAGAGGAAGATTGTTTCCTGTATGATTTTAAGAGTCAACCTTTTAAACAGACTCATGCTATTCCTATTGTGGAATTTATTTGGGAAGAAGGCAAGAAGTTGATGCAAACACCGAATACCTTGCCGGCACAGGTGCCTAGATTAGAGAAGAAATATAAGGCACCAATAGGCACCCCAGCATGCCTCACAGGACAGGCTAAACCTGAGTCAGTCGTTACGCAGGCAGCGCAACGTAAGGCAAAAAAATCCAGCGTCGACTGTCACCGCACCACCGGATCGTGACGGACGTCGAATGGATGCCATAGGGCGTAAGTTCTCTTCAATGGCCTCTACTGTGGTTAGAGCAGCTAATGCCTTGGCCATTTTGGGTCGCTATGACCGACAAGTGTGGGCTGATATTTCGGATGTGCTGCAAGAGTTGCCGGAGCCATCTAAGGCAGAAGCAATGAAGTTGCTTCAAGAGGGAGAAGCAGCATCGGCGGAGATAATTGATTGTGCAGTAGACATCGCCTGCACGGGGTTCCGTCAGCTTGCCGGAGCGGCTGTTCTGCGCAGGCAAGGATGGTTAAGATCAACATCCTTTCGACAGGAGGTACAGTCCATGATCCTTAACATGGCTTACGACGGCGAGGCGTTATTTGGAAGTCACGTTGATGAGGCACTCCAGTCCATAAAGAAGGATACTGAAACAGCTAGATCCTTAGGAAACCTACAATTTCAAAGGCAAAATTTTCGTGGTGCACGCGGACGCGGCACCTCCTCCAATTTTCGAAGGGGTAGTAATCAATACAGACCCTATAATCAAGGATCCAACCTATATTCGAATGGCCAGCAACAGCAATCTTCACGACAGCAGGCCTCCAAGTGGTATAGAGGGAAATCCTCATACAGAGGAAACGCATCTAAAAGACAGTGACTCTTTCCGGACATGCAGGGTTGGAGGTCGAATCTCTCTGTTCTTTTCTCAATGGTCCTCCATCACAAGGGACCGTTGGGTTTTGGACATTGTGAAAAAAGGACACGCCTTAGAATTCACCAAATTCCCTCCTCCCACACCACCCTCCGGACCACCACCTGCTCACATGAAAGAACTTTTGCATCAAGTTCGACTTCTAAAGCAGAAGGGAGCTGTAGAATTGGTGCCAGTATCTCAAAGGGGAAAGGGTTTTTATTCCTGATTCTTTCTGATCACGAAGAAGAACGGAGAGTGGAGGCCCATCCTCGATCTATGGGCACTAAACAAATACCTAAAGAGCCAATCCTTTCATATGATGACGCTAGTAGACATCTTGCGTCTACTCTCGCAGGAAGATTTCATGGCAACTATAGATCTCCAGGATGCCTATTTTCATGTTCCTATATTACAAAGGCATCGCAAGTTCCTGCGCTTTCGAGTGGGTCAACACGATTACCAATTCAAAGTGTTACCGTTTGGTCTGCGCTCGGCCCCTCGTGTGTTCACGAAGGTACTAGCTCCAGTAATAGCGTTTCTGCGACTTCAGGGAGTGCAAATTTTTCCATATCTGGACGACTTTCTCCTGAAATCTCAGTCAAGCACTCACCTAAAACAACACATACTTCTATGCCAGAACGTGTTTCGCTCATTAGGTCTGTCCATAAATGCAGCGAAATCCCAACCTCATCCTGCTCAGCAAAGGGATTTTCTGGGAGCAACTCTGGAAACGGTATCAGCAAGAGCGTTTCTTTCCCAAGAGCGTCTGCAAAAGATTCTACGGCTGGTGGCTTTGATCAAGTCAAAAGAGTCAGTTTCTGTGAGATTGTTAAAATCGTTTCTGGGGATGGCGTCATCCTCCATTGCCTTAGTTCCCCATTGCAGGCTGAGAACACGTCCTATTCAGGAAGCACTGGATGTTCAGTGGCGTCAAGTAACGGGTTCTTTCCACGACATGGTACGTGTCACAGATCAAATGAGGTCAGCACTCGCATGGTGGGCAAATCCAGCCAACTTGACAGAAGGCACGTCTTTTCTGTTGGTGCCGCCGGACTGGACAATCACGACAGACGCCTCATTAGAGGGATGGGGCGCGCATTTGGAGGATCTCTCGGTAAAAGGGAGATGGTCAACACACCAAAGAACTTGGCACATCAACAGGTTGGAGTTGATGGCGATTTATCTCGCTCTAAAGTCCTTTCTGCCCTTGATCCAAGGAGAATCAGTGCTTATACAGACAGACAACACAACCTGTATGCACTATGTGAACAAACAGGGCGGAACAAAATCCCCAAGTCTGTCCAGGTTAGCTCAAAGAATTTGGGACTGGTCTCTCAGTCATCAAATCATGATTACAGCAGTACACCTGCCAGGAGTATCCAATGTCCTAGCGGATTCCCTGAGCAGGTCCTCCTCGTCGACCCACGAGTGGGAATTACAACAGGATATTCCAACTATGGGGTCGTCCGCAACTGGATCTTTTTGCTATGCCGCAGAACCGGAAATGCCGGAATTATGCAAGCTGGCATCCCCACAAGGAGTCGCTGGGGAATGCCCTTTTGATAAACTGGTGCAATCTATTTGCGTACGCCTTTCCTCCAATTCCCCGCATACCTCGGGTCCTTTGGAAGATGAAGAGACAACCTTGCTACCTGATTCTAATAGCCCCACGCTGGCCCCGACAAGCGTGGTTCTCAGAACTTCTCCTGATGTCCCAATGTCAACCAATCCTCCTGCAACATCGGACAGATCTGCTCACTATGAGCGAAGGGAGAATTTGCCATCCGAATCCCTCCTCACTGAGCTTATCGGCCTGGAACCTGAACACCATGAGTTCGCCCATCTAGACATCCCGCAGGATTGTAGGGATATTTTGGCCCAAGCAAGAGCACCCTCTACAATCAGGACGTACAAGTTCAAATGGAAAAGATTCTGCCACTGGTGCGCTTCTAACGGAGTCCACCCGATACACTCCACGGCGCATCAATTACTACCTTTCTTCCTGCACCTAGCTAATTCTGGACTGTCTTATGCAACCCTACGGGTTTTCCTAGCAGCAATTTCCCGTTTCCGGCAGGATGGATCAAATTCCCTTTGTTTCTCAAGAATAATCCGTCAATTTTTTAAAGGTTTGTTTCGGAAATTCCCACCAATTCGGCGCCCTCCTCCGTTGTGGCATCTTAGCGTTGTGTTGGCACAATTGATGAGACCTCCGTTCGAGCCCATTCACAAGGCCGACTTAAAATATCTAACTTGGAAGGTCGCACTACTTCTGGCATTAACGTCTTCACGTCGTGTCAGTGACATTCATGCTTTTACCGTCAAACCTCCGTTCCTGCAGTTCAAACCGGATGCTGTAGTGTTACGCACCAATCCATCATTCCTACCCAAGGTGCCTACTGATTTTCATATTAATGAACCAGTAATATTAAAGACCTTCTTTGCCAATCCTCAGACACCTGCAGAGCAAAGATTGCACTCTTTGGACGTGAAGCGATGCCTAAAATTCTACATCAGTAGGACAAGTTCGTTTCGAAAATCCGATCAACTTTTTATAGCATATGGACGTTGTCATAAAGGACGTCAGGTTACTAAGCCGACGATTGCACGCTGGATTTCGGCAGCTATTGTTTTCTGCCACCAAAAGGCAAACAAACCCCTACAGTCTTCAGTGAGAGCGCACTCCACTTGGGCAGTATCATCATCTACTGCCTTATTTGCTGGAGTACCTTTGCAACACATCTGCAGAGCAGCTACGTGGTCGACCAGGAACACGTTTACTAAGCACTACTGCTTGGCAACTTTAAGCGAAGAGGACGCTGCAGTAGGACAGGCAGTGCTACGCAATCTTTTTAAATAAGGTGAGCCTCTTCCTCCCGCCTCCATATTTTTTCCATTTATTATTGACTTATGATGCATTTATACAATTACAGTTATTCAGTACTGTCATATGCATAAGAAGATTGATTGTCATTATAATTTCGAAGCTGTGTGATCATGGAAACAATGATGATTGTTACTGCTAGCTATTCTATATTCAAGCATGTGAATCTATGAAAGACACCCCAATACTGGAGAAGAACAATTGTTACTTACCTGTAAACAGGTGGTTCTCCAGTATTGGTGTCTTTCATAGATTCACATGCGACCCTCCCTCCTCCCTTCAGAGGCTCTCTTCTCCTCATACACTCTAAAGGTCACTTTGGTGCTATGAAAATCTGAGGTGAGGAGCTCTGAGGAGAAGGTTCTAGAGAGGAGCTGGCGCCTGATTGGCCGTAGTTTGGACTAACTTAATGACAGAGATAGACTACGAATGTCTTTTTTCTCTTTCCATGTATCTCTATGGAGATTTCATATAGGGACATTCTTGATGTTATCACTTACTTATATCTCTGTTTTTATATGATTACTTATGTATATGTATATATATATATATATATTATGGATGTATATATTGCTATATTATTTACCGTGGGACTCCCACTCCAACGACGGGGAATATTCAAGCATGTGAATCTATGAAAGACACCAATACTGGAGAACCACCTGTTTACAGGTAAGTAACAATTGTTCATTTCTATCATCTGGACCCAATTTAATACCTAATCATCCCTTTCAAGCTGGGCGAGTTTAAACCAAACTTAACAATTTCTTCATCATATTTATCTTCTTTTCTTAGCGATGAATCTTTATTTAGTTAATTAGGGATTGGCAAAATAATATCAGAATTCACAATAGAATAATCTTTTCATATAACTAAATCAATGACACTAATAATGGCAAACTCTTTTTGAGAGTTAAAAATGTTTTATCTAAATAAATGTGAATTGCTCATCAAGTACAATACAGCTCGAATCATAGGTCATCACACAAAAGAAACATTAGCAAATATACATCAATAGTACATCTCAAATGTCAGCGCAATGAGTGAGTGGATAGGCATATAAATTTATGCAAATTCAAAATATCATACTAATCAATCTCGCAAGGTTTCTAGAAATCTGAAAAGCTACCCTCATGAGAGTAAGCTGGGCAACTCGAGAAGAGTTTAGGAGCGAAGTCAAAGAGTCAAGTTCAGCAGAACAACAGCCAGCCCATTGAATTAGGAAACAGTAACACAGCTCTCTCCTCTTGCAAAGTAAGGAAAAGGTGCTCTCATTTCAACCCTCTTACTACTAGTAGTTATACTCTAAATTCACTAAAGATACAACCCTCATTGTGTCATCTCACATGGATTTATTACACTTCATTGGTCCAAACAGGGGGTGTTCAGTCACACCACTCTCTGTGTCTAACTTTCAGGTGTCCCATTGTTCTAACTTTGCACACTGTAATCACTTCCAACAGAGGAAACTCTAGTTTAAGGCTTCAGTGTTTTGTACTTCTCTCCATCTCACTTTTGTATCAACGTGTAGTACAAATGTCCTCATGCTCCGCTCAGCAAGGAAGTTCCATTCTTTTTATCTTTTTTTCCTCTCTGCATAGCCTTGGCCATCATCAGGAACTTGCGAAGGACAGATCACGGTTTCTTTCTCCCTTCTCCCTTCTACATTTCTAATATGCCATGTTAATTCTAAAAAGACTCTCAGGCCTTTTCTGTAGGGCAGTAGAATATACTTCTAGGAAAAATGAATACAAGCATTATTTATCATTTTATTAAACACTACTTATTAAACGCTCTTTGAATGCTATCACTTGCTTTTTCTTTTCTTACACACTGCTTATTTTTTTCTGTTAATGAAAAATAACCTCTCAACTTTTTACTGTTATTTTCTGCATTAATCATGTGTATTTGCAGCCTACTCTAACACTCCCGGCACTCGCTTGCGCAGTTTTCATCTTTCCCCTTTTATTCGTGCATGGTTAGTTTCACTAGGCTCCACACAAAAAGAAGGGGGAGGAGGATAACACCTTACTTCGACCTCCTCAGGGTAAGTATCAACACACAGAAAGACGTAAGGCTACTGAAGTCGCAAATTTTATTAAGTGATAGTCTAAGAAAAAGGTGAAGCAAAGTAAAATACTTAGTAAAAACTGCCATCACCCACAACAAATTGTGGCATGCTTCATCATAGGGCTGCTGCGACGCCTCAGCACAGACCAACGCTTGAGGCAGAGCAATAGGGTGGGGAAGACAATACTAACACACAGAAAAAGGACCCAAGAAGAAATAGTGCAGATTATAAGTCTAAAACTAGCTAGGGGACATCCTCATAATAGGTTAATTCCTGGACTCCCCTGTCAGGATTAAATAGGTAATTCATACTCTAGGATGGCAGTGAAGTGAGTGTATTAGACACCCAACCCCCCTCCATTCTGCATAAAGGTCGACATGTTTCTGCCGGAATCCGTGTCTCTACCGGCCTACATCAGGACTGTCGGATCCCTATGCTAAATTCCCTTACTGCCAATATACTACTAGTATATCAGATTTCTCCAGATTACTCCACCTGTATTTAGTGGTAAGGTCCAGTATAAATACTCTTATTAGGATCTGTAAATATAAAGAATAAAAACTACAAGTGAAGAGAGTTCTTGTATAAATGCTTAAACGAGCAACAAAGTGAAACAAGTGACTTGGGGCCATATGTAGGTAGGCTAATACCGGTCGGTAACAGCCGAAACTCTGTAAATTTCCCGTTACCGACCGGTATTTAGCCCTTTGCGATGTAGGAGGCTGGATTTAAGGATTCGTTAATTTACCGATTCGTTATTTTAAGGAATCTGTAAAATACCGATTCCTTAATTTAAGGAATCGGTAAATTACAGAATCCTTAAATCCTATGTAGGGAGCACTCAAGTGAGTGCATTTTTGGTTTAAGGATTCATTATTTCCCACCAACTACAAGTTGGTGGTAAATACCAAATACCTTTCCAAAAGCTGTTTTGTGCTTCGTTAAAAGTGCCATGTGGCAAACATACATGCCCTTAGGGCATGTATGTGCACCACATGTGCACACATGCACGATTCAGGGGTGCAACAGGGTGTCAATGTGACACCCTGCCACCCTTGAATATGCTCTCCCTATTACCGATTCGGTATTTACCGAATCGGTAATAGTGAATGGCTTCCCATTCATACCTATGGGCCTCCAGGCCCATAGGAATGAACGGGAAGGTATTCCTTATTACTGAATCGGTAATAATGAATATTACTGAATCGGTAAAATTTACCGATTGTTTACCTACATTCTATTTACCGATTCTTAAATACCGAATCGGTAAAATTCGGTATTTAGAAATCTGTGGTAAATAAAATTCATTACCGGGACTTAATTTGATACAGAAACATAATAAAATAGCTCAGTAAAATAAGAGGCAGAATCCGTGGTATTAGAGGTTCGGAATGGGCTTTATTCCAATGATCGATTATAATCGGTTGCTCCAAGTTCCATCACCACGGAGGTTCAGGAAGTGAAGTACATACTTTATTGACAAGAAATGATTTTTATAGAACATACATTACAATGAAGCGAATGCGGTAGGCGTAACAATTGATGAGGAAAATGACGATTCATATGCGTAACCGAAAATGGGTGTAATAAGGAGTAAAAAGGAACATAATTGGTTATGATGTCATATATAGGTGGATCTATAAGATAATACTTGGCATAGATGCGCGCGCAGCAGCATGACGTGTGATTGACGTGCAACTAGGGGGTGAAGGGGACTTGACATTTAGCTCTACATGTGGAGACGAAAAGTCTGGGGGGTCAAGTCAACCTAATCCCAAATCATATCTAACATCCTGTGTTTAAAGAACTATGTTATCCACAAAAGAAGGACTCTCGGACAGAATCTATTCTATACTGACTGTGCGTGCGTGTACAAGCGTCTAAGTGTCTACACTAAATGCGAGGGGGTAGGAATATTCCATGGTAACAGGACTATGAATTACTTGCATAAAGACAGAGAAGCCGAGCCATTGCTCGGTAGCTGGAAGGATGTTTACTTAAACTACTAGACAGGAATGCATCGGCTAAGGAGTGAAGCAGATAACTCGAAGGTGAAATACAGTTCTTGGCAGAGAATAGGCTGATGTCAGGCTTCGTGAGCCGCGCAGAGAATGAGACAAAGTTCATGGTCACAGATGCAGGCTCAGACTGGAGTTTTCAGAAGCAGAAGGCAAGAGGAGTTTGATGACAGAATCAGGGCCTACTTGCCTGGACTGTAGAATGGCATAAGTGAACCATATAAAACCGGTGGCCTTTCATACTTAGGAATGGAATATCCAGCCTATTCATGGCGGATCTGACAGAGGACATGTTGACGGTGGACGCACATGTGTTTGCGTCTTCATAACTGGAACTGGAGGGAACATACATGTACTTGTGATTCATACATGAAACCGTTGGGGTCCAAGATAGGGGACATAACTGATCAGAAAAATCCATATTTCCACATTCCCTCCTTGTCCCCTACTTGCCCGTTAAGAGATATCAATCTTCATCAATCTGTTCATATAACATCATTTGTTCTTCTTTCTTCTTCCGTGACGAATGAGATCTTGGTGGTGGAATACACGATGTGGCACACAGGCCACAGATCGCTGGTCCACATTGTAGACATAGACAGCAACTGAATAGTATGAGAAGGCCAATACCTAGGAAGGATAGAACTCTCCATCCCCAGGCTGATATCACACTCCAAAACCAACCGGACCAAGTCCAAGTGCCTGGGTTCTGGTGTATCTGGCTTACAATCTTATGAAGGCGAGTTATGGCTTTATATACAGATGGCGAATTTTCTGGTATGAATACGCAGCAGCTTGATCCGATGACCCTACAAGCTCCGCCCCTATCAGCCAGGATGACGTCAAGGACAAGACGATTTTGAAGCACAACAATCCGCATAGCAGACTGCTCTTCTGTTAAATTGCCTAAGGCGGAAATAGTTTCATTCACTACTGCTTCAAGGGTTCTAGTTAATCTACGTATCAGCTTACTGTTAGTAACAGTACCTATATAGGGAAAGATGCCTTTATTAAAATCTACGTACTTGTCCCATGCCGTCTCAGTATAATCGACAATTGGGAGATCTCTCCGCTCTCTGTTGTGTACTAAATGAATATTTCTATAATAATCAGGAGGAGCTAGGAAAACAGGTGGCAAAAGGAATGCAATGTAGCAGGTACCATCCCAATCTAGAGGTAGACGCATATATGCAGTCTGACCACATATAAAGTAGGAGTGGCGATAAGCTCTAAATGTAGATTTGCCTTGATCACTGAATTCTACTATAGTAGTGCATTTACTATGGCCCATATGTATGGAACCAACCTTTCTTACACACAATTCACCCTTCGCTGGGAATACTGACATGGTTGGTAAAACTAGTTCAACTTCGGATTCGACATTTAGAATCATGAGATTAGGTGTAAAGTTACCTAATCCATATACTTCATTTTCTAGATCAGTTCCTGTTCCTTTGGGGCGACCCTCCTTGTCAGGGTAACAGACTTTGAATAAAACTAGGTTCAGATTTCCCCATACCCACTGGTCTTGATAAACTGCTGTGTCTGAGTCTATGGAATTGATTAAACTAAACCATGCTCCACAGGAGCCATTATGTGTAAACGGATGTGGGAAGAAAGGCAGGACTCCTTCATAATTCTGATAGGGAGGGAGCCGGCCACACACCCAACAATTAGTAGCATTACTAGTCTGGTGGGAATGATGTAACATACTAATGAAAGTGTTATTGCGCAGCGCAAGTCTATAGGACAGTTCATGTGGCGGTAAGTCACTAAAAGAATGTTCAGCCGTAACATTGTAAACATTTCTGGTAATAGGGTAATATATGTGCAACAATATACTTGCAGTAATTATTAAAAGACTTAAGAAAAACAAGATTAATAATGTCACTATGCAATGGCTACGCAGTGATTTACAATACGCCTGTCGTTTCATCATTTTTTGTGGTTTTCCATGATTCAGGTCTAGGGGATACATGTCGGAGACAGATTCAACCGCTTCACCTAGGAGAGGACTTAAACAATCAAATCGTCCGACGGTCTAGGCCTTAATTTTAGTTTATAGAGTTCCTTACTGTCGGCCTCAGCCAGAGGTAGTTTTGAGTCAATTGGTGAAGACACACGAGGTGGGCTATTTACATCTGCAGGAAGTCCATGAAATTTCTTGATATGACTTGAATGAATCCATCCTTTTCTGCCTTCAATCTTCACGGCTGTCCTTGTGGTCAGCAGGACCAACTGGGGTGTCTTCCACCTGGGCTCCAGCTGAGTCTTTCGGTCGAAATTTCTCACAAGCACAAGGTCCCCCGGAACTACGTCATGGGGTTTCACCTCAGTGTTGTCGGGAAAGGCTGCAGCTACCTGTGAACGACAAGATTGTAGTGCAGACATCAAGGAAGCCAAGTAATCTGTCAGCATATTACAGTCAATATCAGTTATTTTGCGTGGTATAGGCGTCCCCCACATATTTGGTGGTCTGCCGAAGATCACCTCATACGGGGATAGCCCTGTTCGAGAGTGTGCTACCATTCTCATGTAAAAGAGTGCAACTGGTAACGCTACTACCCAGTCGACACCTTTCTCTCTGCATATTTTGGACAATCTGATTTTCAGTATCTGATTATGTCTTTCTACGAGACCTGCTGCCTCGGGGTGTCGGACACAGTGGAATTTCCACTGATAACCTAACAAAAGTGAAACATGTTTCATTAGTTCGGATGAGAACGGCTGGCCGTTATCTGAGTGAACAACACGTGGTAAACCGTATCGTGGGAAGAATTCTCGAACTAACTGTTTGGCAGTAGTCGGGGCAGTGTAATCTGAAACCGGGTATGCCTCCGTCCAACGGGACAGAGCGCAGACAACTACGAGAACATATTTGAATCCTCGACATCGTTCCATCTGGATATAATCCATCTGGAGTACTTCAAAAGGGTGATTAGGAGGATGAAATCCACCTTGTTCTACGGGAACACTTTTTCCTGGGTTGAACTGGCAACAGATCATACAGGTACGAACTTTTTGTTTGGCTGCTGCTCGTAAATGTTTATTGAACCAAATGTGTTGAATGCTGTCTAGCATAGCTTTTTCTCCTAGATGTGCTGGACTATGTATAGTGTTAACTATAACTTGGACCATTGAATCAGGAAGGAACCACACAGACTTTTCCTTCATCATCCATCCTTGGTCCGTTTGGATCCCTCCTAATTCAGTCCATTTCTTTATTTCGTCTGGTGTAGCATGTGTCTGTATGTCAATTACGTCAAGGGTAGGATCCTTAACTGTCATACAATGTGTCGGCATCGGGACTATTGTCTTTCTCATGTCGGATGTTTGAGTTTGAGCAGTCTGTTTAGCTGTTCTGTCGGCTAGATCATTGCCTTGAGAAATGATATCAGTAACCTTCGTATGAGCCTTACATTTCATAATTGATATTGCAGTGGGTAGATGTATTGCATCTAATAAGGCATGAATGAGGGGTCCGTGCTGAATGTGGGCACCGTGGGAAGTTAAATAACCTCTCTCTCGCCACAGCACGCCGAAGTCATGTACAACTCCGAATGCATAACGTGAATCAGTGTATATGTTGACTTTTTTATTTGTGGCTTGAATACAGGCTTGTGTCAGAGCGATAAGCTCTGCGGCTTGAGCTGACAAGATATTTATGCGATCAGTTTCAATTATTTCAGTGTCTGTTGTGACTGCGTAAGCAGCCACCAACTCTCCTGTATTTGTTCTCATACATGAACCATCTACATACAATGTCAGGTCTGGGTCTGACAATGGGACATCGGTTAAGTCTTGTCTAGGTTTCGTCGTTATTGTAATAACTTCAATACAGTCATGGGCTAGTGGGTCTGTTCCGGTTACTGGCAAAAGTGTGGCAGGATTCAATGTGTTACAGCGTCTGATTTCTATATGTGGCTGAAACAATGTTAGTTCGTACCCAGTGAGTCGCGCAATAGTCAAGTGTTGTGTTTGCGTTCTATTTACAAGAACCTCTACTGCGTGTGGTACTTGAACTGTCAATGGATGTCCTAACACTATGGCGTCGCTCTGTCTTATTGCTAAAGCTGTCGCTGCTACTGATTTTAGGCATGCAGGCAAAGCCTGGGCTACGGGATCTAATGTACTAGAAAAATAAGCACATGGTTTGTGTGCTCCTGCTTGTTCCTGTGTGAGTACTGACAAGGCAGTACCTTCGCGTTCTGTAACAAAGAGTGTAAACTGTTTTCTGTAACATGGCGTTGCTAAAACAGGTGCTTGACATAAAGCTTTCTTTAGGCTTTCAAAAGCTTGTGTATGTTCCTGAGTCCAAGGGAGAACAGTCGATGTGGCTGCCTCCTGTGTTGTCAACTGAATGAGTGGTTTTGCTAGAAATGCGTACTGAGGGATCCACTGCCTGCAATATGACGTGAGGCCTATGAAAGCCCGAACCTCCTTTTGTGTCTTGGGTATTGGCATGTTAGCTATTAACTGAATGCGGTCAGGTGTAAGCTGCCTTCCCTCCTTGGACAGCGAGTGTCCAAGATAAATAACTCGCTGGACACAGAATTGCAGCTTAGAAGGGGACACCTTGTGCCCCTTTTCGGCTAGAAATTGTAAAACTGTCAGTGATGCTTTTTCACATTCCGGTTCGCTTCTCGCGGTGATCAGCAGATCATCGACGTATTGAAGCAGAGCAGTGTTAACTGGCATGTGGATACTGTCGAGTTCTCGTTTCAGTGCTTGGCTATAGATGCTGGGGCTTTCTGTAAATCCTTGAGGTGCGCGTGAGAATTTAAAGCTACGCCCATTTAAACTAAATCCGAACAAATATTGGCTTTCCGGATCTATTGGGACGCTGAAAAAGGCATTCTTGAGATCGATTACAGTAAAGAATGTCGCTTCGGAATCAATAGCTGTCAGTAATGACGAGATATCTGGGACCACAGGAAATTGTGGCACAATGCATTTGTTTAATTCGCGCAGATCAATAACCAATCGATATACTGGCGGGGCCTTTGGATCTGTTCGTTTAAGAATCGGAATTATCGGTGAATTACATACATTGGAGTCTGTTTCTACAACTACTCCTTGGGTAATGAGCTCGTCAATGACTTGTAGTAAAGCCACTACAGCATCTGGTGGTAACTTGTATTGTCGCATTCGTGGTAGCACCACTCCTGCCTTTAATGTGACTCGATATGGTGTAATATTCATGCATCCAACGTCAGTAGGGCCTTGTGCCCATAGATGTGTAGGTAAAGTCTGCAGTCGGGGATCCATGTCTCTAGACACATAGTGACCTTTAAAATCACGTAAAAACAACCTTACTCCTTCCGGAGAACAACATATTATAGCTCCTAGAGCTTTCAGTGTTTTTATTCCTAACAAGTTTTCTGGACATGATTTAGTAAGCAATAAATCTGTAGTACGGGTCAGAGGTCCTATCATAAGGGGAAGAGGCTGCAACACTTCATTAACAATAGGTTTCCCTGAAAAACCAAGGGAAATATTCTGTGAGCCTGAGAGGGGTGCCCCTGGAACTTCACTACGTTTTATGGTTGTTCGACTTGCCCCTGTATCGAGTAAAAATTTTCTGTCTTGGCCTAATAATTCACTATGTACATAAGGTCCTTCTTGATCTACAGGGATCTCGATAAGGGGTAAGTCAACTTCCCTCTCTAGGCTTGTTCATGCGTATCGTTGATAATCAGGATAGTCGTACTGTGCGGTCTGGTACAGTTGTCGTGTCGTGGTTTGTGTGGCAGCAACAGGCAGCGCTGGTGCAGCTGGCACAAACTGTATAGACTGTTGTGAAGCTGGCATGGACTGTGCATGCTGCGGAGCTCCTTGTTCATTCTGGTCCTGTCTAGGTGGCCGTGGTCTTTCTTGTGTTTTACCTATGGTGATATTATGTTTCAAAACTGGACAATCGTGTACGTAATGACCTGGTTTTTTACAATAATTGCATGTCCCTTTTACAGGTCCTGCTGAATCACCGGAATGTGTCATACCCTTTTTATGTCCTTCAGCTGGAACTGTCTGAGAAACTAGCATTTTCATTTTCGTGTCTTTCATGCGTCTGTGTTCATGTTCTTGTTCCTCTCTAATTCTATTGTGATGGTACTGTAACATTTGTAACATTTGTGATGGAGTGTTACCTTGCCAGGTACTCTCGAATTTTAATACTCTATTCTTTACTTGGGGCAGGGCATTTTCTACTAATTTTGTTACAAACAGATGTGGGTATGATTCGCTACTTGCTTTTAGGCCACTATTTATACCAAAACATTTTTCAAATCGGGCATAGTAATCACTAGTGTCTTCATCTTGCTTCTGCTTACAGGCTGAAATTGTACCCCAATCTTCCTTTTTCGTAGTTAATAAACGTGGCAGTACCTGTACTAATAAACCTGGTAGTGCTTTAGTTTTATCCCCAAGTCCTGCTCCTGCAGTTCGGGCCTTTTCTTCCGCTTCTAATACTGACCATTCTATCTTTTGGTCTCCTACCTCCCACTCTTTTTCCCTGAGTTTCTCATAAATGCCAGCAGGCATCAATACCTTTAATATTGTCATAATGTCGGGATAGGTATACTCTCCCATGAGTAACATGTCTTTAATTTCTCGGTGAAAACCCGCTGGATCTTTGTCATGACTGGGTACCACTTTCTTCATTTCTAACAATTCTATTTTCGATATGGGCGTATATACAAATACGCGCTTAAACTTGTTGTCCTCGCCCTTTATTGGGTGCACTTCTCGTAAGGGATTCTGTCTATCCATGTAATACGTGGTTCTTTCCTTGATGGGCAATGAGACACGGTCTGAACATACAAAAAGAATATACTGCTTTCTTGATTCTAGAATTTCTTTAATTAATTTAGTACCTGAACCTCTCCATCTATTCATAAGCAATTCAGTCAATATGTCAGGTAAGGGACCAGGGTCCGAATGCTGACTCTGATATAGTATAATGAGTTGTTGAATCATATAAATCCCAGCTAACCGCTGTTCATCTGGGGTGAGATTCAAAAATGTGCGTGCTACTGTATCATCACTATATTTTCCGGGACTGTCCACCCAATGGACAGCTGCCCTAGCTAAATCTTGTTCATCCATAGAATCGAGGAAATGATAACCCCTTCGTTCTCGGAGTAGTTTGTCGGCGGCTTGGAACGAATGCTCGTTAGACCTGATGTTAATTATAGGTATTTGGAAATTCCTGTTATTATCTGGACATATCGGACGTGTTGGGTCAATAGGACATCTATTACTATTACAAGATCTTCCTCTACCTACATAGGCTATGGTGTCTGACTGTCCTGCGGGCAGTCCTGACCCTTCCTCCTCGCTTTGTTCGAACTCGTCTACCGCTAATCTTTCTTCGTGTAGACGTTCTATTTCTTTACGGATCTTTCGGCACATGGCTATTATACAATTTTGCTTATCATGTCTACCTTCTGATATATTCTGGCTCCATCTGGTAAGAATTTGCATTGCTTCTGGGTCTACCCCCGGTCGGTCTTCATTTCTGATCACACAATTTATGAGGAAACGTAACAGTTCCCCCTGTATCTCCACTTTCTGGTATTCCATAGCTCTGTTAATACATTCTGGATCTCGCCCTGTTTGGACAAAATGATATATTTTATCTAGATGCGCAGTCATTCCTGGTAACTTCCCCAAATACACTGCGGCTCGTCTGATACGCAATGATGCCATGATCATTTCGTCCTCTTTGCCGGGCACAGGGTCATATCTACAATCTATAAGAAGTTCCTTAAGCGTACAGGCATTTATGAGTTTGGGGGTACGTGAATGTGCTGACTCTTGAAAAGCAAGTTTATTTATTCTGGGTGGCGTAGAAAAAATGTTACTAGCACCTCCCGCAGCCCCATCTGGGGTGTCGGGTGTGAAAGGATTCGTTGAACGTGACACAGCAACTATAGGTGTGGACACAGCTATAGAAGCAGCTGTAGGAACGGATGTAGAAACAGATGCGCTTGCCGGAACTTGTGACACGATCTGTTGCTGTAGGGATACGGGTACTGGATCTTGGCGTTGAACCTCCCTGGTATGCGGTCTATGTGGGGCGGAATTAGCATATTCGGGAGCTGCGTCGTCTAAATATGAGGAAAGAAAGACATCTTCTGCGGTTCTAGGATGCCCCTTAGGATGTACCTTTATTGGGAATAATGGGGGTGGCAAGTCTTTCGGTATTTCTGGAGTAGCTTTAGGTAATCCTTCGGCCAGAAGGGGATACATACCATTCATAAGGGCATTTCTTTGTCTGTCTACTTGTTCTGATTTCACTCGGATACCTTCTTCAATTAATAGATTTTCTCGAACTTTATTTGAACTCTCTTTATTCTTTTCTTCCTGTCGGAGTGCTTTTTCTGTACGTCTATGAGATTCTTTACGCCATAACTCAACGGCGTCTTTCTGTGACTGTCTGACTTTCCTTTTCCATAACTCTTCTTCTACTTTCATGATGCACTCTGCATCCCAGGTTCCCGCTGTGGGCCACCTCTGACTTTCTGGTAATTCCTTGGTGTAGTCTACCCATAAATCAAGAAATAATATAGCGTCTAAGCCATGTTTATGATACATGAAGTACCCTGGAGTGTCCCTAGGAGGAATAGGAACGGCTTCTTCGAGTACCCCTTTTCTTGTAGTGATCTGTCTTAGTTTCGAAAAGAGCGGCATGTTGAGAACTGATCTGATACTTGATTTTTTGAACAAACTTAATACAGTAAACACGATAATGAACAGTCATTCACACCACGATATGCAGTACGTACTTAAAACATTTAACATTTAACATTTACCTGAGTAATCAATAATGATGACGGTCTAAGGAAAACTTTAAACACAAAAACATAATACTCGACTTTAACTGACTTATATACTTGATATACTAGATATACTGCTAAACAGTACAGATACACTGCTGAAACAGTGCAGACCGGATTTGTGTACCCAAACCCGTCTTGACCGGCACAACCTATGTGCACGTCAGAAATGCCTCCCCAGTAATGGTACTCACCGGGTAGCTTCGGAAACGGAAGGCCTCGGAAACTGAACTGAACTTGAACCGAACTGGACTCGACTCGACTCGTCGGAAACTGGACTCGACTTCGAATTTCGGGAACTGGTGGGCCTCTGTATACCTCGGATCTTGCTCTCTCAGCTAGGCTCTGGTCGGGATACTTCGCACTTCTCACCGCCTCGTCTGGGTGTTGATCGCAGCCTCAGTCGCCCCCGCTTGACCGGAGGGAGATACAGGAAATCCTGCTGGTACGCGTTATTGTCCGTCCAGCTGTGGCAGGAGACCGGGCCTGCAACTCACCGCCGGCGCGTGAGATGAGAAAGTGTCCCTGTTCGGGCGCCATTCATGTGGTAAATAAAATTCATTACCGGGACTTAATTTGATACAGAAACATAATAAAATAGCTCAGTAAAATAAGAGGCAGAATCCGTGGTATTAGAGGTTCGGAATGGGCTTTATTCCAATGATCGATTATAATCGGTTGCTCCAAGTTCCATCACCACGGAGGTTCAGGAAGTGAAGTACATACTTTATTGACAAGAAATGATTTTTATAGAACATACATTACAATGAAGCGAATGCGGTAGGCGTAACAATTGATAAGGAAAATGACGATTCATATGCGTAACCGAAAATGGGTGTAATAAGGAGTAAAAAGGAACATAATTGGTTATGATGTCATATATAGGTGGATCTATAAGATAATACTTGGCATAGATGCGCGCGCAGCAGCATGACGTGTGATTGACGTGCAACTAGGGGGTGAAGGGGACTTGACATTTAGCTCTACATGTGGAGACGAAAAGTCTGGGGGGTCAAGTCAACCTAATCCCAAATCATATCTAACATCCTGTGTTTAAAGAACTATGTTATCCACAAAAGAAGGACTCTCGGACAGAATCTATTCTATACTGACTGTGCGTGCGTGTACAAGCGTCTAAGTGTCTACACTAAATGCGAGGGGGTAGGAATATTCCATGGTAACAGGACTATGAATTACTTGCATAAAGACAGAGAAGCCGAGCCATTGCTCGGTAGCTGGAAGGATGTTTACTTAAACTACTAGACAGGAATGCATCGGCTAAGGAGTGAAGCAGATAACTCGAAGGTGAAATACAGTTCTTGGCAGAGAATAGGCTGATGTCAGGCTTCGTGAGCCGCGCAGAGAATGAGACAAAGTTCATGGTCACAGATGCAGGCTCAGACTGGAGTTTTCAGAAGCAGAAGGCAAGAGGAGTTTGATGACAGAATCAGGGCCTACTTGCCTGGACTGTAGAATGGCATAAGTGAACCATATAAAACCGGTGGCCTTTCATACTTAGGAATGGAATATCCAGCCTATTCATGGCGGATCTGACAGAGGACATGTTGACGGTGGACGCACATGTGTTTGCGTCTTCATAACTGGAACTGGAGGGAACATACATGTACTTGTGATTCATACATGAAACCGTTGGGGTCCAAGATAGGGGACATAACTGATCAGAAAAATCCATATTTCCACAAATCGGTAAATAGAAATTACCTACATATGGCCCTAAGTGCTATATTTGCTACCTTTATTTATTTATAACCCTTTTGGTGCAAAGCGGCTTTACTAATCGTTATAACGTCACCGCTAGTGACGGAACAATGCCCTTTCTTGCTAGTGATTCCACTAATGCAGGTATCCGAAAAGAAAGCAAATTGTGCCTATATTAAAACCGGTATGAACACACTTACTCGTATTATATAGGAAATCATGCCCACAACAGTAGTCATGCCAAAAGCTTAAAAACTATGCTCTTAGGTGCCTATGTCACACAAAACAACTCGGCGCATTCTACCGAGTTTCACTGTGTATATCGCTAGAACTGGCACAAGGGAAGAGGACGACCCCATTTATTCACACACTAGTTGGAGAAATTGTTGTTTAGATAGGCAACGTAGATTCAGGCAAATGATCTTTCTCCCATGTGCCGCACACATCCTGTCTCACATAGAACTATAGGGCTCTCGGATAACAGCCCGTACACGGGTACGGTAAAGCAGTCTTGGTTCCTCCCAGCCATTGGAATTGCAAACCGGCCCGTTTTAACTATCCCGTTCACATCCTGTTGCCACTCGCTGCGTGCCGGAATTCAAGCCTCCCATACCCCTCCTTACGTTATCAAGGGTGGTGCTCCTCCACTATGTGGTCTCTTCTGGTGCCATGCAGGTAACCGGCTCCAAACTGTGAGGGCCCTTGTATGCTGCCTAACTTCCCGTCACGTGTGTCGTGAGACGTGTGCATATGACGTCGGGCATGAGCGCGTAACATCGCAATGCCTGTGCGTCCACACGCTGCTGACAGCTAGAATGCTCATATCCTAAATTGACCAGTCCCAAATGGTGGAGCGCTCATACATGAGTGAAAATGTTGGGATTTTCTCATATTGATTTTATAAGTGCGAATAAAGGGAAATATTCAACCAGGACCAGGTATGGTCACTATACAAATCTAATTTACATTTAATATATAGTTTCACACCATTTGTTTAGTAATGTACACGTTGAGGATTTCAATTTGAGCAGGTTTATTTCACAAAAACCCTGCTCCATCAATGGCAGTACGGTGACATGCACACCTTGAAGTAAATGTTAGTTTGGCATGTCCATAGTGTGTCAGCAGTAATGTTGAGGAAAAGTGACGCATTCACGACATGGTAGCACAACACAGTGACACGCACATGAACTCACCCACCAGCAGGCAGTAAAAGTATGGCATAAATAACAGAAACCACAAAGTATAATGTAAAACAAGGGTCATTCTTGGATGAAAAGAAGAAAATGATTACTGTAACTGTGTTGTTCATCTTTATCCTGTAGCTGAAAGCTGAGAAGTGCTAGTCCTGGAGGTCTGGTCACATGAGCATGTGTAATTCTGGAGCCAATCAAAGAGAAAGATGTTGAGTGGGCTATCAGAATAGGACATTGAACACTGAACACTGAACACTAGACTATTAACTTTTTGGGGAAAAAAGTGAGTTCAGTATCCATGTTTCACAGACGACGGTGGCTACATTTGTTTTTTTGATTTGTTATGTTCCCTGTGACTACAGTGACTACATTTATTGTTTCGGTTACATTTATTGTTTTGGTAATCTGATTTGGGCTGTCATAAATTGTATTTGTAAGAGCTAAGTTCCAAGGGGTAACCACAATGCAGTCTACTGCATTTCCACCTGTTTTCATAGCTGCTCCATGTGATCCAAGCTTGCCATGGATGGATTGGAGGGGCTATTTTTGTTGCAGAAAGGACATTTGTACTGTTAAAGCATAGGAAGGAAGGTATTAAAAACTCTTCCATGTGATAATAATGATGTAGAAGGTAATGGGGGAAATCAGATGAGGATGGTGCGAAAATGAAAGGGATGTTTATACAATGGCAAAGGGTGCTCTGGACGTGAATTATGGGAGGAAGGTCAGTGTGGTTGCAAAGTGCCACAATTATTTTTCATGTGCGCAACCAACTAATGAATCTATTGGCCAGTGTGTGAGTGCATTTCGAACTTTAGCTATCACATGTCATTTTATAGATCTACATGAAGAAATAATAAGAAATCGGTTAATAAATTGTACTGTAAATTTGAAAATACAAGAAAAGTTATTAAGTTTGAAAGATCCCTCATTAGATACATCCATTGTTGTACCAAAACGCATGGAAAATACTTGTTGCTATGTTAAATAGATTGAAAAGAAAGGGACAGATGAAGCTACGGTAGTGAAAAGGGTTGATAAGTATAAAAGAGAGGAAAGTAACCCAAGTCAGAACTCTGAAGTGAAAAGAGCATGCTCTAGGTGTGGCATTATAAAACACATGGCATAATCAGGTAACTGTCCGACTTTAAGGGCAAATTGTTTAAGATTAATTTGATAGGACACTTTTCACGGGTGTGTAACCGACAGATAATTGAATATAGGAAAAGTGTGAATTTGGTACAACAAAAAGAGAGAATACTGGTGAAGATGATGTTATTCAATAAAATTAAAGACTCTCTGAATGAAATAATACATGTACAAGAAGCAGGTGATAGAATGATAAACATGTTAGACATTGAACAGTATTGTCCTCCTAAATGTATGGTAACTGTGAACGGTGTCATGTTACAAATGTGGGTGGGCGGTTTCAAGTTCACCATATGCGTTAATTAATCAAGTTATGTGGTGTAAAGTGGGAAGGAAGGAGTCAAATGTGGAGGTAGTTGGGTATGGAGGAAATAAATGACGCACAATAGGATGTTTCCAAACAACTTTCAGCCTCATGCATCAACCCAAAATCCAGTCGGTAAAATACCGATTCGGTAATAGCTCCCGGTATTAAGTAAAAAATACCCAATCCCAATGCATCAACCCAAAAGCAGAAATCGCGATTTAAGGAATCCTTAAATAGCGATTCTTTAAATAGGGATTCCTTAAATACCGATTCCTTAAATAGCGATTGCATTTGCGGAATCCCAAAGTGAGATTCCTTAAATGCAATGCATCAAAGTTAAAAAATTAGCGATTTCGCTAATAGGGGGAGCAAATTACCATGAAGATGAACTGCATGGTAATTTGCAAAAACTTTGAAAAAAGCACTTTTGTGCATTTTTCAAAGTTTCATGTTGCGCACACACATGCCCTTAGAGCATGTGTGTGTGCAACATATGTGCACATATCATTTTCAGGGGTGCAACAGGGTGTCCTTTTGACACCCTGGCACCCTTGAAAGTGCTCCCGCTATTAGCGATTTGGTAATACCGAATCGCTAATACAGACTGGCTTTACATTCATTCCTATGGGCCTCCAAGCCCATAGGAATGAATGGGTAGGTATTCCTTATTACCGATTCGGTATTACCGATTCGGTAATAAGGAATATTAAGGAATCGCTATTTGAATAGCGATTCCTACATGCATAGCCTTTTGCTATTCCTTATTAGCGATTCCTTATTTTTCGCTAATAAGGAATCGCAAATGGCATTGTTGATGCATAGGCCCCATTGTGTTTTAAACAAAGAGAATTTTCATATTGGATATACGTGGTACAAAAAGGACAATGCTTACTTGGTTGGAGAGAACAAAGGGCGCTAGATATAATATTGAATCCTAATGCCGTAGAACACGTATTATCAGTAAAGCAAAAGCATGCAGAGATATGAAAGCATGAATTCCCAAGATTGTTTGGAGATAAATTTGGGTGTTTAAAAAAATGTATGCACAGAATTGTGTTGAAGGAAGGAGCTATTGCAAAAATGCATAAGTTGAGAAGTGTGCCTGTGGTTTTGAAGTAAGCGTTGAAGGTGGAGTTAACCAGATTTTTGGAAATGGGGGTGTTGGTACACATCGAGTCATCTGAGTGGTTAGGTCCAGTGGTGATTGCCCGCAAACATAATGGGAATATTAGAATGTGTGTGGATCTGAGAGATCTGACTGCATAGGGGTGGACCGTCATCCCGTTCCAAATATAAATTAGTTATTGGTTGGTGTCGAAGGTGGAAGAGCGCATTCAATACTTGATCTTTCAAGTGCTTACCATCAGGTATTGTTACACCTAGATTCAAGGCATTTTACCTCATTTATACCTCCTGAGGGAGCATTTCATTAAAAAAATATGCCTTTTGGTTTGGCATTCGCCTCGGCGGTGTTATAGAGAGTGATGCAAACATTACTAGGAGAAATGCAGAATGTAAGATTTTTCCAAGATGACATTTTAGTGTGGGCTGAGAATAATAGGATGCATGATGAGTTAGTAAATAAAGTGTGTAGTATCTTAGAAAAAGCAGGGCTCACCGGGGAAATAAACAATTGTAAATTTGCGTAAGGAATATCTAGGAAATTCTATATCTTATGACGGTATAAAACCTAAGTGTAAGTTAGGGGAGGCAGTAAGAATTTGCCATGTCCAATTGATAAGGATCAATTGAGATCTTTTATAGGGTTAGTTGAATACTGAGATAAATTTGTCAAGGGTTTTTCAGACTTGGTACAGCCACAGCATGAACTAATGAAGGAAGGTCAAAAATATATGTGGTTAAGTGCATGCCAGCAAGCTTTTCCAAGAAATTAAGAAAAGTATTGTAAATACAGTGGAATTGAAACCATTTAAAATGATGGACCGCACCATAGTCTCCACAGATGAGAGTTTGCATGGATTAGGCGCAGTATCAGTGTAAGTATGCAATAGAAAAGATAGGGTTGTGTTGTTTGCCTCAATGACTTTAAAGGGGTTGGAGTGAAATATTCTACAATAGAAGAAGCAGCATTGGCCTGCTGGTGGGTGGGTTCAAAACTTTTTAAATTTTGTGTGAGGGAGAAAATTTGAGTTACGAATTGATCACAAGCCATTGGTAGATGTGTTTACCACTAAAGATGTGTGACGAGCTTTGCCTAGAATCGCAAAGTGGATGTATTGATTGCAAGAATAAGTGTTTCCTGGGAAATTTGTTCCCGGGGTGTCTGATGTAAATGCAGATTCTTTCAAGATAGCCTATACAAAAGTAAACAAAGACGAAGAGGAGGAATGGATGTTTGCAGATGTGATAGGCATGAAAATCAAAGCTGTCTCAGAAAAAGAATGGAAGGATACGGTGGAAAAGGATGTAGCAATGCAGATGATCATAAGAAACTTGACAATGAAATATTAGAAATTTGGGGATTGGGTGAATAGTTTAGTGAACTATGAGAATGTGTGGTCTGGACGGTCACGTCAAGAGGGAATTGTATGAAGAGTAGACAAAAGTGTTGTACCTGTGGAGTTAAGAGAAAGGTTGTTTCAAATTTTGCAGGAGGGACATGGAGAAATGTCTAGAATGATGAGTAAAGTAA